>NW_026947507.1:15222500-16422500 GCF_034190915.1 Cavia porcellus
ACTTGTGTTCCAACCACTGTGGGCTGAAAGGCAAGTAAGTGAGAGGTGGAGAAAGACTCTGGTGGTGTTAGAGTTCACATAGCTCCTGAAACTTCTGGCTTGGAGGAAGCATTCCAGGGCTTCCTGAAAGTTGGATTGGTTTCCACCTCTTAAAACCTCTAGTGTAGGGAGACTTTCAAGATGGTCTTAACTCAGCACAGGTCTTAACCGAAAGTTGGGGCGGAGTGTCCAGAGTGCAGGCTCACTTGTAATTGTTGAAGGAGCATAAGGCCTGGTCTAGCAGGAATGTGATAGGTGGAAGTGTGAGGCTTGACCCTCACACTAATTCGTGATGCTCTCAGAGCCGCTAAGCTTTGGATCACTGGGGCTTCTGATGCTGCTTGCCTGATCATGTGTAAGATGATTAGAGGAGAGTACTAGCGAATGGATTCCAACTCTACCACATAAAAGCTGTATCCATATAACCCAAAAAACTCAAACTCTGTATGCCTTAATTGCTTCCTCTTTAAAAAAGGGATAACATGATCCTGTAAGTTTGTCCTAAGAGTGAGTTAACATTTGCCAAGCACTTAGAAGAGGGCTAGGTAATTTAAAATTGAAATTAGAATTATAATTTATTTTTAAACATTTAAAAATGCTAATTTTAAAATACAGTAAATTTTAAAATAATTTAAAATTCTAAGTTATATTTGTATTTATGAGTGAAAATACGATAGTTTTGTCCTAGTCAGCTCAACTGATTTATTTTTAAGACCAGGAACAGAATTTGTCTTCTTAAGAGGAAATTTTAAATAAATTTTTGTGAAAGAGTGCTTGAGATTGACTGGAATCATTGAAACTGATTATATTCTTCCAGAGCCAAATAGTTTCTCAATTAGCACGTCCACCTTGAGGCAAATGAGACAGGATAGAGCAATGCATTGAAAACACTCATGAAATGTCAAGCTAAGCTGGAAAAATATAATGTTAGGTGTTTTTGTTACTAGGTTTTAAAGATGATTAAAATTGTCTTAAATCTTCAGTGTCTTTATGTAGTGAATATGTCCTATGCTCCCCACCAAGTTTCAATTTTATCTTGAAACAAACCACAGTGAACATAACAATAAGATGTAGATTCTTTCTGTGTAAATTGATTAGTTTAACACCATAGGAAAAAATGTATGCAGACAAAATTTAAATATGCCAGTGAAAATAGGCAAATAACATCATTCAAGAAAAGTTGCTGCTCTGCTCATGAGGTGGCAGCTCACTCCTGTGTAAAAATTATTGAACCCTATTGTGCGGATACCAGACAATTATGTACAATGAAAATCCAATTGATATGAAACTTTGGTTACAAAATCCAGACTAGCATCTAAAACTGTTCTTGCAACACATCTGAGAGGAAAGTTTGGAGGTGGAGATAATATGAATTATAGTTGCATAGAATTATAGCATATAGAACTCTATTTTTTAAAGTATCATTAAAGAACATATAAGGGAGTAAATCACTTTATTATTAAAAAGTGTATAGTATGCAAGAGGAAGAAACAGTTTAGATTATAGCACTTTTTAACACATCATGAAATAAGCTGGCAAAATTCCCCTGAGCTCTGTTGACTGTCAAAACCATTTCAAAAAGCAAATTGAGCTTGTTATAAAAATATCTGCAAGATAAATAAACCAGTTCAATAAAATTGTGATGGAAAAGTATTTAAGACTTATTTAACTTGTAAAATGTATAATATTTCTTGGTGCTAGTTGCCATTTTAATAATCAGATCACACATAAGGAAGGCAGGTTGAGGCTTCTATAGAAGGTTTTTCCAAATTTGCTCCTGTAGTCCTGCTGCAGTGATGAAACTAGATGCATAAGATGCCAGATTCTTTGAAAAGTGTTAGTACTTATTTATTCATTCTTTTATTCAGAATATGTGACTGTATGCATATTATATCAGGTACTATTTTAGATTTGTGGAATATAATGATAAATAAGACCAGATATAGCCATTTCTTTCATGTAGCTAAGACAGAAGTTAACCAAATTATGTAGCAGAGACAGATGTTAAATTGTAAGTACATATCATAGTGTGTATATAGCAATGGTAAGCATTGTAAGACCATGGAGCAGAAAGATGTGAGAGGGCCTAAGGAAGAAAGGATCCAAGAGGAAATCATATTTTGAACAAGAGATATGGAACTTGATAGAATCCATGTATGCCCAATGGAGCCAAAGTGAGAAATGTGAGTGAAGAATCTTCCAGAAGGACAGCTCATATAATGCTCTTTGATAGAGTGGAGAACAGGAAGGCCAGCGTTGGGGAACTCAGAGCTATCAATGAAGCAGGAAGCTGAAGAGTCAAGAGGAACCCTGGTTGAGTAATGGCAGTGGAACACAGTGAGGATTTTAATTTTTACCCTGAGATTAATGAAAACCTTTGAAGGGATTTAAGCAGGATACATCATGGTCATGTCTGTGTTTCTGGAATATTACTCTGACCATAGCTTGGAAAAGTAGGAGGCTCACTGGAAACTGCTGCTATAGCCATAGCAGAGGCAAGAAAAGCATGAAAAACAGGATATTGATTCATGCCTTTAATCCCAAGCGCTTTGGGAGTCTGAGGCAGGAGAATGGCAAATTTGAGTCCTGCTCAGGCAATTTAGAGAAATACTGCATCAAAATAAAAAATTAAAAAAGGCAGGAGTAAGCAAAGGCCCTTGGTTAGAGAGGGAGAGAGAGAGGGAGAAGAAGAAGGAGAGGGGAAAGGAGAGGGGCAGGGAGAGGGGGAAGGAGGGGAGGGGGAAGGGGAGAGGGGAGGGAGGAGGGGAGGGGGGAGGGGGAGGGGGAGGGGGAGATTCATGACAGAAAGCCCTAAAAGGGTTCATGTAAAACTTAGCAGGTAAAATTGATGACAGTAGCCAATAGATAATGTCATGTGATATGAAATGCACAGAATTCTGAGTTCTGTTTAATCAGTAGTGAGTTTCAAAATTTGTTTTCATAATTCTAAAGATTTAAAACCTAGTTTGTTGCCTATCCTGAGGAAAAATGGTACAATTAAAACGGCAAGTGATACCAAAAAATGTTATTAATTTTGTTGATTGAAATAACATTACTTAAATACTTTACAGCCACAATTTCATTGAACTAATTTGTTTATCCTGCTATTTTTAATAACAAGCTTAATTAGCTAATTTGGGTGGTATCACCCTGATTTCAATTGCATGTAAAACAAAAGTAATGAAATTTAAACTTTGGACACAACATTAACAAATCACTGAAAGGATAAATCAAATTTTGAATTATTTCTTTAGAAACATATTTACAGATAAGCCAATCTTTGAAACTTATAATTGCAGAGTATCACATGATGCTATACAGTGGATTTGAAAGATGTTTTCAGCCAAACAATGAAGATTTAAATTACCTGGGGAACCTGTTAATTAACTTCCTCCACCTTGCATATTTATTGAATCTGAAGGATGTGAGCAGTTGTTGGATGTTAAGAATGATCCAACTAACACTCAGTTTTTTATTTATTGTTTAAACTTATGTAAGTTTGGTTTTAATATTAAAAATTAAACATTCAACTTCAATATATTTTATTGTTATAACTGTTCATACAAAAATAAGGATAATATAAAGGACATTTAAAATGTTCCTTGTGTATTTATAGTTTTACAAATAAAGTAACAGTTCATTTTATAAGTCAGTTACATCAAGGCTCAGTTATCATTGCATTTTTAAAAAGAAGGCTAAAAATAAAGCTACTGCAAATTCCTTTTTTTGGAAGAAGGTAGAGTATAAAAAAAAAAACCCTGCAAACATAAGTATGTAAATAGCCAGCACATCCCCACAACAGGTAGCAAATATTTACGCTTTTGAGTTCTCTGCTCCACTATTTATATTTTCTACCCTTTATCTTCATCATGAAACTTTCATCAGATGGAAGTATTTAATCAGACATTTAAAAAATTCACTTTCTTGTAAACAAAACAAATACAAAGCAAAACACTAAGTTTAATCTCCAGTGCCAAGGATTTTTTCATTTATTTTATTAATTATTATTCTTTTGTAAAGAAGTATTGTATGCTTCTGAAGGGAAAATGTTCCCTTTAGAATTCTTGATTCCGTATTTTCTTTGTGACTGATAGTTAACCTTTTGGATATTAGTTTTTCGCCCAATCTAGAGTTTACGTTTGCTATTTTTCTTCACTTTCAGCAACACACTTAAACAATAGAGCATATAATCATGAGTGCATTATTGCAATGCTTTCTTACTATGGAATAAAGTAACTTGTCAGTCCTTGCAGTAAAGAATTAGTTCTTTGGATAGAAAGTGCCTGCATTTTAGACTCTCCTAATTCCATTACCTTTGTGGATCTTGGAATGTTTATGAATTATTTTATTATTAATACATCGTATTCATAGGAGTTTGACAATCCAAAGATTACACTTCAGTGGATTTTGGTTTAGATCATATATTACTCTACTATAAATGTATAACTGAGGAAAATAGTTCTTTGATCTTTAAAAATATGCTTTGTTTGGGTGTATTGTCCACAATACTCCCCTGGCATGAAATGCTTAAAACAAACACAGAAACAAATGAACAAACCTTTTTACCAGATTCCAGGTAGAGAACCTGCTGAGACACAATTTTCCATGCGCAGGGGGCCAATGATTGGTTACACGCACTTAAACTCACTGGTGTCGTAAACCAGAAGGGGTCAGTCAGAAGTTCCTCCCTATGACATAATCTATGTTCAGAATTGGCTGATAAATGGGATCATTCAATATCTCTTTTTGACAAAAACCCAAATGAAGGAGAGAAAAAAAAATTGTAATTCTAGGGAGACAACCCTACAGCAAATTGCTCGAAGTCACTATTTATCCTGTAAATATACCCTCAGTTCATCAAGCTTTAGCAAACACAAAGGTTTTTAAAACTATGTATCAGCACCCCTAAATCTCAACTGTCTTATAACAAAGCCATAAAATATTTTTGTATGCCTTCATAATGTGTGAAGTGATTGCTATAATTGGAAAGGAGAGACCTGGAAAGAAAAAAAGTTTAAAGAAGCCTGTTTTATTACTTAAATAAATGGAAGCCAAGAATAACTTTCATGCTGCCACGCTTGAAGTGCAATTTCAAAGCCTTAAATAAACAACAACAACACCCCCCAACCACCCCTCTCATCTTGACCTACATTACTGCTTAAACAAAGGTACATATTCTTAATTTACATGAAAGGCAATTAGGTCCGCTGTTGACAGCCCTGTGGAAAATGCATCTGCTTAGGGCATGCTTTTATATATGAAAAAATAAGACAGAAAGGGTTTTACTTGTTTTTGTTTTGTTTCTTTTCTTTTCCCTCTCAGCCACTAAAGTAGACACTTCAGGCCAGAAATGTTAACATTTTTAAACTAAATTGGGTGAAGGATTATTATTACTGTTTGGTATGCTTAAAGTGTTCCAAAATTATTTTCTGGATTCACTTTGAACCGAAGTTTGACATTTCTTGATGATATTTGGTATTTAAGGAATGCTGGGTAATGATACAACATTTTTCCTTCTCTGGAATGCTCTGTGAACAACTAAACTTTAACAATACAAAGAAAAAAATGATTCAGGAAAACCATGGCAGGAATATTTATATTAAAACAAGAATTTGTTAATCGAGATACATTTTTAGAGTCTGTGTGTCTTTATGTACAGTTAGGTGTTTAGAAAAACAGTAAGTCACACTTTTCTTTCTGGAATATTTTGTTTTTCTGGTTACAAAGATGATTTGTGTGTGTGTGTGTGTGTGTGTGTGTGTGTGTGTGTGTGTGCATTATTAGGTCCTGATCTCAGGTTTTTGTACTGAGCTACATCTCCAGCTATCTTTTATTTTATATTTTACAATTTGAGATAGGGTCTTGCTAAACAGCTAAATTGTCCAGGCTAGGCTTGAACTGGCAATCTTCCTGCCTCAAAGAGTGATGGGATTACAGGCATGCACAATTATGGATATATGATTTTTCAATCAGTATTAAGTACTTAAAGAGTCATTGATTACTATTGACCTTTTGATATTACTTTTTCTTGCTTAAATTCATCCATTCATTTGTTCACTCACCAAACATTTGTCTTTGACCAGAACATTCTGAGGTGTTAAGAACACAGTGATAAACTAAGCTCTTGCACTCACAGGGCAATGAATTTAGAGGACCATAGGTCAATGCACAGATGTAGATTAACATTATAAAATTTGATAAATTCTTTAATAAAAAAATGCTGTTATGTAGGAGGGTATTATAAAGGATCTGTTCTAATCTTGGGTACATTTCTAACCTTTTGGAGAGAGGTAGATGGGTACAGGAGACAGTGTAAAAATGAGTGTTGACTGTTATCCTTGGCATAATGGAAAAGCACTGGATTATTTTAAGTTAGCAAATGAACATGATTCAATTCAAATTATTTCTTTTAGGAATTTCTTTTAAAACACAGCTAACTACGTTTACACTATTCTTAATGCTTCAGTAGGCAAATTCCATGGGATTAGAAGCTACGGATACTTTTATGATGAAACTGGCCAGAGATACTTGGCTTCATGCAGTGATTAAAACAGTAAATTTGTTGGCTACCTTCATGCCTGTGAGCCTTATGTAACCAAGTAAAATAACTTAAGTAAATTGTTTTTTCTACTGTAATTTTCCTAAGGGAAATGAGGTCAAGACTACAGGTCGATTTTGTTTTGGAGGCAAAAATGTCTGCTTGACGTTTAAGTCCTGCTTTGACTTTGTGTTTTCATAAGATAACAGGTATGCCTACAAAAGATGTGTTAGTAAAATACACTATGAGAATTGGTCTCTGCAGCTGAAGTGATGGGCTTGTCAATGAAATTTAAAGAAGTGGTGATGCTATATGCAAGATAAAGAGGGAAAGTGTTTATCTCATCTATTTTCCCCATTGTAGGCTGTGAGGAGCATAGAGTGAGAAGAAAATTTTGTCAGTGAAATTGACTGCAAAGCACTAGGGCATGACGTGACTCGGGATACTGGCTAATGTTTGCATTCAGTTCCACCAGAATCTGGAGATTGGAAAGGTAGATCTACAAATTGAGGTGCTACCAGAAGTAGGGTAAGAGGATTCTTATCTCTTGCAGAGTCAACCACCAAATGCCCACTATAAAGATTATTATGTAAAAGTAGTGTCAGAAATCTAAAAGGAAATATTATTGTTAACCAGGGAATCAGCTAGGATAATAGGACAATTAAATTCCAACCAGACAGTTTGGTGACTTTTTTCACATAGACCTCTCTGAGGGAAAATGCTGACATGATTTGAAATTGGCAAGTTTGGGAAGCAGAAGGTATTTGTACAATAGTCTGGATACTGCCACTTAGTCATTGGGTAAACCTGGGAAACTTTCTTAGCCTTTTAAAGGCGCTGTTTCTTTTGCAGTGAAAATAGGAATAACAACTTGATAAAGACACTACACAGTTAAATGAGAAATACACAGGGTCTGGGGAAACAAGTAACCACTGGCAAATATGAACTATTATTATATCTTAAAATGTGACATAATATAATAGTTCTCTGTTTCTTGGTTCATACTTCTAGGCATGTATCAAGTTTGTAAGCTGATTTTATTTGGGAAACATATAAAAAGTCTTAAAGATCACTTTATCATTGTAAAATATTCTTAACACACAATGGAAGATTTTATGTACACTAGATAAATATTATCTTCACTACGTAAAGGTCAGAGTGAAATAATGAACTTGTCAAAGAATGTCAGAGTTTTGAGATTAGAATGCTGGCTTCCCTAGTTCTGAGAACTACTGTTAGATAGAAGCTCTTTGAAATAAGTAATCCCCATTTATTCAAATTAATTCAAACATTCCAAATGATTACTATCCAGCCACTTTCTTTTTCTCCCATTCAGCTAACATTTCTGAGTTAAGTAATAGTTAAGAAATCAAAATACTACAAATTTGTGAGATTGTGACATGGGCCAGTCAGGGTAGATGGTTACCAGGAATGGAAGGCTAAGGATTTTCTTGGCAGAATTTGCAAGATGATCATGACAAAGTGAGCAATTCAACCTCATGCTATGTAAATTAATTAATATTGAAAACCAACAGAATCCTAAAATGAACAGTAATTAAATTGGGTATACAAGCCAAATAAACACTCATTCTGAATTAGATGTTTCTAAACTTCAAATGATCAAAACATCATTTCCAGCTCTAGGGAAATATATGGTACATTTTTCTGCCTCGTCACAAATTTCTGTGGTTTGCACTATCATTTGATATAATATCATAAGCTTCTTACCTTGCTCAGTAGTTTAAGACCTTTATTCTGTTTTTTCTCTCTAAGTATATCACAAATCATAAAGCATGACTTTGTGAAATAGAAAAGGAAAAGATTGTCTTAGTCAATCATTCTGAAAATTTTATTGGGCTTATAGGAAGTTTCAGTTTGGGGGTTGATGTAAGTTCCCTTTGGAAATCATAGTATGACAATTTACAGGGTTTTGCATAGTCCTTACATAAAGAATGTACAAATTAGGATAAACACTTCTTTAAAAGCCCATGTCATTATTTTATTAGATGAGACTACATTATATTTAAGTCTTAGGCTCTTATCTAAGTAGTTTGTGTGCTATTATGTATGTATATGTATTTTGTAAAGTTGATACACATACTTTAAGGTAATCAAGAGTTAATTATAAAGAAATGATTTTAGTAAATCATAGTTCACTTTCTAAAAGGACTAAAGATAAACACAAATATATACAAGGATAGTGATTTCACTACAACACTATTTTAATTACTATGTAAAATTCAGTACATGAAAAAGTCCATTATGATGCATACCAGCAAGCTGTAATAGAAGATTAAAAACAAACTTGACCAATCTCTATGTTCCTATTCCTTTAAGCCTCTTGCTTGTCTTGTGCCTATGATTTAGGAGAACAGAAGGAAACAGATGCTAGGAGGTGAGGGAATGGGATGAGGATGAGAACTGAAAGCCCTGATGTGGGAGAGAGTGACCAGGGGAGCAGAGCCTGGGCGGGCCCTAAGTGAAGTCAGCTAAAGGCAGCCAAGGCAGAACCTGCTTTGTGGCTGAAATCTAAAATCAGCCAAAGTCCAAAATTTGCAAGGCCTTTGAAATATATGTTAATTAGAAGGCAGAGATAAGAGAACATTAGGTGGATTTTATTTCTTTTGGTGAAAGAATTCTTCATAATGTCTGGGAAACTAAAAGATAAATTATTAATACTATTTTTATACTGTAAATTACATTGTGATTTTTATTCATATGCTGATACTCAAATTTGTTATTTTTAACACCGATCAATGCTGGAAAAATGATTTAAAGTGAATACTAACAATAAATTTCAACATAACTTTTAAAAAACAAGAAAAGTATCTAATTTGTGTATGATAATTAATGGCTCATGTTATGGTAAAGGAATTCTTTTTACTTATGAAGCTATTTTTAATTATATTGTAGGTGTACTTTTGACTCAGTCATATATATCCAAGGTCTGTTAAGTAAAAGTTGCCTGTGGAGAACATTCGTGGCACTAACTTCTCTGGAGAATTGCATCCCTGTCTCTGGTTACAACTCCAAACTGTAATTGCTCTGTTTGGGAAGTTCCACAAAAACAGTGGGAAAATGCACACAGACACAGGCGGAGCTCAAGAACCTTAATGGGAGCCTTCACTGGGACCACTCAGAGGGATCCTGAGACCTCCCTTTATCCATATGGGCGTGGTTAAAAATCTAAACAAGACACACACAGTGCTAACAAAGAAGTGGAAGCAACACTGTGCTCCTGTGAGAGAGTTTAGAATTAAGTATATTGTTGTAAACAGGGAAGTCCCACAGTGAAACTATAAACCTGGTAAGCTCAAGAATCTCAGTCACAGCATAAACACTTGAAACATTTAAGCTATGAAGAAAGTAGAAGCATGCAGATGATAATATTTTATGTTACGTAGCACGTACCCACATTATATTTCATTTCAGTCATCTGTACAAACACCACAGTGAAGGCCAAATGTGTCTGAAAGTGGAAAAAAACTCAGCATTCCACATTAAACTGAATCTTCCGAGGAATGGGCCACACTGAACTGCTCAGGTATTTTAAGTGGCTGAAAATGACATTAGCTTCCCCAAATCATCAATCATGACTGATTCATGAGATTCTTATTGATATGTCTAATAATATCCAGTACTATGTTAATAGATTTTTAAACAAGCGGCCGTCCCACTTTTTTCTTTTGGTTTTTTGAGGCAGGGTCTCACTATGTAGTTTAGGCCAGCCTTGAACTCACTGTGTAGCCCTGGTTGGCCTTGAACTTGCAGCGATCTTCCTGCCTCAGCCTCCTGAGTGCTGGGATCACAGGTGTGCACTACCATGTCAGCTAAACCCTGTGTTCTTAAAACAATGATGGCTTTCTATTGGAGACAAAATATGATAAATATGGTCATATTCAAAATTTAAAATTTTGAGTTAAAGAATGAAAAACAATGAAGTTACTGGGGGTGTGTAACACCTGTGAAGGAAATGACTGTATTTGGTGATATCTGCCATTTTATGAAATCCACTAGGAAGTCCAAATGGAGGAAAACAAAGATGTTCATGATGCTATTTTTAAGTGTGACTTTTCTTTTTTTTCCTACCTGATATTAACATTCTAACAAGACAAAAGGCGATTTGAGGAACTATAGGACCACCTGGCTGCCATTATGTGTAGGTGAGTCCTCAGTGATTGTTGACAACCAAACAGCCTTTGAAGGGGGCAGAGGGCAGCTGTTGGGGGGCAGAGGAGGCTTGCGCTGACACTCCCCGAAATACTGCAAAGGTTGTTTGGAACAGCCCTTGTATCGACAGAATAAAAACAAAGAGGGAGAGAATGCTTTCCCTTAATTCCCCATTGAATAGATGATATACTCTGCATAGGAAATATGCAGGTAAATGTGCTATTAGGGATCTTATGTTCCTTAATTTAAAACCCTAAATCTTGTTTTGATCATTTGTCAGAATATTTCCTCTCATTATGGACTTTGCTTTTATAGCAAATACAGCCGGGATTGGCATGTTTGGCTTGATAAATTTTACCACTAGTTAAACATTTTATTAATCTCCCTGCGTGTCAGTTGGAGAGGCTGATCCTTTCTAGATGGGTCTTTGGTCCCAGGGCATGCTCGCTGAGCTCGGAGACTTCTAAGATTCCGCGGCCCCTGGTGCATCTCATTAGGATGGGCTTCCTAGAGTTTAGTGAGGCTAAATGCTTCCCCAGTGTCCCATCCATTCTGCTGCAACCTATTTGTTTTGTCTCTCATCTCAGGATCAGCTTGCCTGTGCCTTCCAACACGACAATTAGCTAATTTAATAAATCTAATTTAGTTTAGTACGCTGCTGTGAGAGAACTATAGCAGGGGCCCTGTTGTTGCTTCTGGGTTCTTTCTTTGCCTCTTTTTCTTTTCCATGGAAAATGTAAATTTTAATAGTATATTTTTGGAGAAACAGGCTTACTTCCACTTCTTAAATGGCATGAACGTTTCATTGTTTTTGAACGAGTTTTGACTGACAAGTGCTACCCAATTAGATGTCTGTGGTGAGGATAGAGAGTTCTAGCCTGGACTTTTGAGAAAAAGGTTTTGTGATGAATTAGTGAGGTCACCATTGGTTTAGACTGCGTATTTGCTGGCCTGACTGTATTTAATGGAGCAGGAAGCTAAGAGAAGATTGACCCCTAGTGTGTCATACATTTGCTCCTAATTTTACCAATTTTACTGTACCAAAATTTTCAAAATCATGGAGTATTTTATCCACAGGGAAACATTACATCCTTCATGAAAGTAAAAATATAATTGTAAACCAAATTTGATTTATACCATAAGATTCAGAAGTATGTGCAGTTAATTTAATCCATGTCATTTATAGATGCTGATCCAGCAAGCTTATATGTATCTCATAGCTTTTCTTTCTAGAGTAGATTTTTCCCAGATCTAGGCTGGTACCTAGACATGTGCAAGCTATTGATTTGAGCAATGGAGAAGAAAGGGAGTCCTAGAATAAAGCAGGGCTCAGAGAACAAGGGAAAAGTATAGGAAAGAAAAATACATGAACAAAGACAGTGCTCAGTAAATCTAAAGTATTGGAACTGATATTCTTCTGTATGGAAGCTCCTCTCTAATGGCAATCACATGTCTTGAACAAAGATAGTGAAGATTCACAGGACAAGGGCTTCTGGGGAAATAAATCTAGGGACAGGCACTTATTTGATTGTTTAAACTGTATCATTATCTGCTAGAAAAAAAACCAGTGTTAGTATGGCAGTCATGAATAGGATCCTTACATATTACAGCAAAGAGCAAAGACAAAGGGAGATAGATCTTTTGCAAAAGGGAAGGGAACCAAGAGAGGAAAAGAAGGCTGAGGAAGGGGAGAGGAATTAGATTAAAAAATAATTAATTTGTGTTACGTACATGTACCAGTTATCCATGAGGAATGTAATCATTATGTACTGGAAACATGCACCACCACAATGAAAATAAATAAAGTTTAAAAAAAGCAAAGCTAAAATTCCTAATGCTTTATTTTACTAACAACAGCAGTTCGGTGCAAAGCAATACACTAGGCTGAAATAGAAAAACTTCGCATGTAGTTTCAGAATCAGACAAATTTGGTAGTCTCTAGCCTGCTCTGGAATGCTCACTATTCACTCCAGGAGAAAAGTAGTATTATGAACCAGGAGATGGATGGTAAGGTGATTTCAGAGCCTGGAGTGCATACAAAATACCATCAAAGTACAAGCTGGAGTGAGCTCTGAGAGAAGAAACTGCACACTCGCTATAGGCAGGTGTGTGACAGCCAGGCCAAACTATAATGGATACTTTTTAATCTGTCGTACAGGGCAATGGTTTGGGTGGTGGTTGTAACACTGACTGAAAGTGAGCAGGAATGCTTCTCAGGAGGTAAGATATTGCTAAAAACAAACAAACAAACGACCTGTTAGATGGTCCAAAAAATGTTTTCTAGTATTGTTGGGTAGTGGTGGCAAACCTAGGACATAGGTGTTATTTGGTTTTCTTTTTTTTTAAAAAAAGGTGTTAATGTGTGAGTTGGTTTTTCTAAACTAAAAGCTCAGCATTCAGGTTTGATTGCTGTGTTAGCACTTTGTGATAAATAAGTGGGTTTTGGGTTGCTGTTTGGGCACTTGGTCTCTAAAATGTTCACCATCACTGTCCTAGGGTCTGGTCCATGAAATTTGAATTTGTTTCCTTCTTGTGTTTCCTCAGATCTCCTAAAAGTTTTCAGCTTCTGGGATACCTTGAGGCCATGTGTCTGATGTCCATGGCTTGTCAGATGAATCCTTTACAACCACTCCTTTGCTATAGCATGCATAGTCCTCTCATAGTATATTCTTTCCATGCTCCATATCTACATTGCTATCTGGTGAAGTTTGAGCTATTTCTGGAGGATGAGGAAAATTAATTACTGAGTGGATTAGTGAAGGTCTATGAAGAGGTGTCCAGCAGAAGGGAAGCAGCAAAGGAGGCACTAATATTCTAAGACTACAACTCTGAGAAAGGCCAGGAATTTGTTCTGGCTATTCAATGCTGAATCGCAAATCACCTTATAACTGAGTGATATAAAAATTACTTGCTGTCCTCACAAATTCCAAGAGTCAAGTTGGACAGAACAGAGTGGAGAGTGTTTCTGCTCTGTGATCTCTGGGCTTAAAGGGAGGATTCGAAGGCTAGAGAGTAAAACAATCTGCAGATTTGTATTCACAGGCTTTGTTTGCAGTAGATGCAGGCTGTTGGTGAAAGACCTTGGATTCTCTCTAGGGCTCTCTGTGGAGGCTGTGTGAGTGGGCTAGGTCTGGTTTTTCCCTCAACATAGTGGTTTATTTATCAAAACAGATGTCCCCAAACAGGGTCTCAGGTGGGAGCTGTACTCCTTTAATATGACTTCACCTTGAAAATCATACAGCCTCTTTTCTGCTTTAATGTGTTGTTTGCAACGGTGACAAGCCCACCCAAGTTCAAAAGAAAGGAACAGACTCCCTGTCTTGATGGAGAGTGTGGTTCCTTAAGAGTATGGGCCTAGTGCAATAGTAATTGATGTGCAGGAGCCAGTGGGAAAAGGGCTCCCAGTGAAGCTGATGAGGTGGGCCGGAAGCAGATCATACATAACACTATTATCAGGTTGAGAATCTTGATTTTATCTCCCTAAAGTATATAAAAATTCATTAAGAAATTTATGTATTAGAATTCATTAAGAAATTATGTATTATGTATAGGGCACTATGACCCTATCACTTGCTGCAGCTCAGATAACAGACCAGACAGGAACAAAATTGGACAGGACAGGAACAAAATTGGATGTGAGGAATCCACTTATAAAACCTATGTGATAAACAAGACAGGATAGAGATGAGAGGGGCCAAGGCTTGTGGTAGGATCAGGGAGATGTTTATTTTTTGTAAATATACAAATAAAATAAAATAAAATGGACCTTTTTGGGAAGAGAAAAAGGGAGGAACTGAGAATGATTTGCAGTGGTAGTGTCCGTCAGGAAGGAAAAGAACATTGGTGGGAGGAAAGATTGAATGATTAATTCAGTTGTGAGGAGCTGGAGATTTAGCTCAGAGGCACAGCGCCTGTCTGGCAAGCGTGAGGTCCTGAGTTTTACTTCTGGTACCCACTCCTCCCCCAAACCCCCCTAAAAAGAATTCAGATGCAAGCTTTAGAGAGATACAAGCAGGCATGGTCAATAGGCAGTTGGAAATACGGGTTAGACTTCAAAGGAGAGGAGGATAGATCAGGGCTGCAGATACACATTTGAAAAGCATCCAACTAAATCTAGTAATTGTAACCACTAGAATGAATGAGATTTCTTTTAGGAAGGAGCAGACATTTGAATTTTATAGAATATTCTGCAAAGCATTTGGAGAAGATTTAAGAGAGCAGCTAGAGAAACCCTGAAGACAATAGTCCTACAGAATCTAGGGAAGGCGGCTTAGAGGTAGGCAACGGCTGGTGGTGTGAGTGTCTCAGAGAGCTCACATGAACTCAGCATGTGTACTGGATTTAATGATGCATAGTGTAAAGACTCCATTTCCTAGAACAACATAGAGGGCCTTTGAATGAACTAAAAATCTTTTGTTGCTGATTTAATTTTCTAACATTTTGTACTGTGAATAAAATAGGAATAAAAGGGGAATCAATTTGATAATGCATAATATAATATTGTGCTGTATGAAACACAGTATTTTTTTTTCCACAGCAGGCATCAAAAAATAAGGAAGAAAATATTTCAACATAGAGTTGAATATCAGAATGTTACTCAGGAATATAACTCACACTAACACTATTTTTTCATTTAAGTGTCAGATTTTAATTACCTTGTTTTAAATTAAAGCATTTAATTACATGTCAGTTGATAATGGTTTATGTTTAAATCAGAAGTTCCTGAATATATTGGAATATGTATATTCATACATGTAGTATATATAAAAATACAAAGTTTTCTCAAATCATAGTCTGGTAATTTCTCTAAGGCACATGTTTATGCCCAACTTGTCAATTTTAGTATATTTACATGTAACTATATGTGTATAAGTATATACAGAGGAACTATCATACACATTGTGAAGTTTCCTTTTGCAAAGTAATTTTTATTGCAATGATACTAACTTGGAGATAAGAACACAGTAATGCTTCATTAGACTCGTAAAAAGCTACATTTTTGTCTAAACCAAAATATGTTTAATATAAACCAACTACAGTGTGCTTGGATTTCTATCATTCTTTGTATCTCTTTACTTACACAAATAATTTTTTTCTTATGCCATTAAAATAATCAGGATATAAAAACAGTTTAAGTCTTAAAAGGTCTGATGATTATTTTTAAAGTATGAATGAATTAAAATCATGTGATATGGTTAAAATGTTTACTAGAACATGAAACTTATGGGGAAATTTTTGTGAATATTTCAAAGACTTGTAAGATTAAAAGTAGTTTAAGAAATTTTCATGTAGCAAAAAAAGAGGATAAGCCTACAAGTTTGTATCTTTTCCTGCATAAAATATTACAGCAGTTGAATTATGTTGTCAGTGATAAACAGTAGCAAGCTATCATTGCCCTTGTCAACTGCAGGTACACAATGACAAAATAGCAAGAAAACAAAGTCAATATCATGCCAATTGTGCATATGACTGTAATGTGTCTACTTCCAAGGAAAAAAAAATTAAATCATTATTGAAAAACCTACAATGTTGTCCAAATTTTACTTAGTTTTAAATATATTTTATAATTAATTATGAGATATTTGGTCAACATTCTCTCTATCTCTATATCTAATCTATATGTATAATAATTTAGTTAGTTAGTTTTAAATTGGTGACCCATGGAGTGTAGATATATTAGTCCTAATTTTATTTCCATACCTTTATATTAAGTTATCTAACTTTAAATCATTTGGAAGAAAGCACTGCTTGCATGCTTAGAGCACAGTACTCCAAACTATAAGAAAATGTTGGTAGCCCACCTGCTTACACTAATTTATATATATAGTGTTCTCTTCCAAGGAACCTGATAAGATGGACATGAAATATAATTGTAATTAGAGAGATGCTGAACTACCAGAAAATAAATGTGGGTACTTAGTCATCGAGACTACCCACTGATTTCCAGGTAGTGTTGGTACTTAACTTACCTGCATGCTGTGCATTTACTACTTGTACTTCTGGAAATACTTCTTATTCAAATCACTAGTGGTCATTAAATAATAACCAATATATCTCACTTGAACAAGTGTAAAAGGTCCATTGAGCCAGCAACCAAGTTATATAGAAGTTGAGGTCTGCTGACATTGATATCAGGCTCAATATAATGGTCTACTACACAAAAAGGCTGAATTAAGTGTCAAGGCCAATTTGAGCTCTGTGAAGGCTAGGTTTTAGGACATCATGTCAATTCAAGTGTTGGTTGTTGAGGGACTAGCATTCAGGAGTATGGATGTGAGGGTAGGTTGACAGAAGTAATGACTGGCCCATACCTTATAGACATGAATACAAAAATTTCCCTGCTCCATGTTTGATTATTAATGTTATTAAAGAAGGATGAGGGAAAACAGTTTTTGGAAGGTCCATAGGGCAGTTTTTCATTTTAAAGAAGTTTATCAGGCATATGAAAGCTCAAGAGTAGGAAAATAGCTCCAAAGACCATGACTGAAAGCCCGAGGTGACTGTGCCTAATGCAGAAACTGGTCTCCTTCCATCTGCATGAGTCATCTGAACTCCCCATCTTCGCCTGCTCAGACTGGCTGCCTGGGCAGCTTCCTGTGTCTCAGCAGCTAGTGAAATAACACTAAAGAGGAGAAATAAACATGCTTTCTCTCCTGCATCCATTTTAAAAGAACATTCTTTTTGGCAGAGATCTTATACAAATGGAACTGAGATTGCTTTTTGAAACATTTGTATATTTCTCCTAATATAAAAAAGAATGTCATTAAGTTTTCTCCTGGATAAGTCAAAAACCAAGGAAGGTGAGGCAACAAGTTGGATTGGCATTTGGGAAAACATTAATGACATTTAAAGTCTTTCCAAAAAGCTTCTTTACTGCCATGTGAAGTTTATAGTATTATAAATGTAATGCAGGTTCCTGTGCTGAATGATCTATAGAATTTATAGTTGCAATCAGTGAGCCAATCGGCTTTGTCTAACTCCTGTTTTTCTTCATTTTAGAAATGCTTTAGGGCATGCATGTAGAATAAAATTCACCTAAATAGTCTTATAAAAGCCTTATTTTTGCTTTTTATATATTGCTTATCTCTTTAAATTTTTAACAAGTATAAGTACACATGCCAGCATTCTTTCAGGGAACTCAATGTACTTTAGAGACATACAACTGGATTCTCTAACTTCACAAGTAGATTGTGAGGTACTTGCCATCAGGATTGCATTTTTTCCAGAATAAACAAATAGCAAAAGTAGCAGTAGATGGAAGGTATAATTTACTAAGTGGTACCATATTGGCTTGAAAGAGTCATTGTAGCCATTAAAAGAAATAACCGTCACAAGGAAGATTTCCTTTTCTGTCTTGTTTGGTTAGTTATTGAGCAGGAACTTGGTGTGATATACCACATTTAAGTTGAGTCAGGCTCCATTTAATAGACAGAGAAACTGAAGTCCAGAAAAAACCATTTATATTCAGTGTTTAGACATATATAGAAACCAAGAAACAGAGACCACTTCTTTTTATGCCAAGACAAATGACAGTTTCAAAGACCACCCATATTTGCTAACTATGCTATTTTGTGTTTTCAATGTGAAGCCAATTTTGCAGTTTTTAAAAAATACATATTTTAAAACACCAAGAGCCATTAAGGTAGGGAAAATGTTTTATATTTGAACTGCCCACTGCTGAACTGGTTGACCACAAACAGGTTAAGTAACAGGATGAAAGTGAGACATTTTAGAGGGGGATTTAGACACAAGGCCTTTGTGGGTGGCAGCGGTGTTACAAGGAGTTTGAAGGTTTTGAACAAAAAAGATTTTTAATAAGATTTTTTTGTTTGCTCTGTATTGCATGAATTATTTAAAAAAGAAAAAAAGAAAAAGGAAACTTCTGCTGTGGTCATCCCTCAGATCGCTTTGATTTATTTCTTCAAAACATCACCAACGTTGCTCTTGTTTTCAACTTCTGTGCTCAAAAGTATTATTTTAGGCTTCGTTATTGTATAATTAGTAACTTCTCAATTTATTCCCCATGATTAACTCAAGATCATGATGTTTTGAACTGAACAGATAGCTCTAACCAAGTCTAACCTATCATTGATTTTCCCTTGTGTTTTTCCCCAATTCAGTAAATAAGAACATTTCTATTCTCTATAATTCTATAGACTCCTGTTTTCCTAAATAAAACAAGATATATTTTACAGTATATTATTTTTTAGGTGCTTATTTTAATGCTTTTTTTTTTTTTTTTTGGTACCAGGAATTAAATTCACGACCTCACACTTACTAGGCAAACGCTTGAACCTTTGAGCTAAATCCCCAGTCCCTTACTCTAATACTTACGTTTATACTGGTTTAAAAATTTTCAGTGTGGCCTCTGGCCAAGATTGCACCAGTGTCTGTGTTCCTAATAAATCACCCATTGAACCAGTTATCTCTGATGGTGTTATCACCCTAGAGAATGAGAAGATGTTTGATATTGTGAAAAGCAAAAGTGGACACCACCTTATAAATATTGGTCAGAGTCACATAAAGGTGAGTATTTGCTTGGAAGGTGATTTTACCATGTGAGAATAATTTCCTTTGAAGGACAGTATCTCAATTCTCAAGGAGAACCAATTCTCAGGCAGAGAGGGGCTACGGTGATCACGGAGGTCCCCGTGGCATAATTTTAGCTTTTGCAGAATTTTCCATTGCTTATTTTCAGCACTACTGCTATTTCATCATTTCAATGATTGCTCCCCCAACACGGACTGACGACTTTATTGGATGCAGAAGGGACTGGCTTGGATTATATTTCACAGAACAGCTATACAGTCTGTGTAAAAACAGTCTTTGGAAATGAAATAATCCCGTGTAATCGACTATAGTGAAAGAGAAACAATAAAACCAGCTGATGTAAGGTGGATGATCCAAAGCTAGAACAGGGACTAAAATTTCACCAAATTAAAAATTTCTGCAGTCTATAACTGACATTTTTAACTACAGATGAAGAGTTGCACAGGTTTGGAAGGTATGGAGTTTCTTATTATTTTTAACTAAAGGTTAAACTCATTAAATACTTAAGCATAAAGTTTCTAGGAATTAATGAACTGCTGCTCTTTTCCACAATGAATTTGTATCAAAATTAGAGAACCCAATCTGAGGTTGAAAATGAATTCTTCCTATGTCCTCTTTTGAATAAAGCATTGTTCTATTAATATTGCCATAATAATAAAACATCTCAGACTTTGCTGTGCTCTAGATTTATAAAAGAATGGGTTATATTCTGAGCAGGAATGTAGAACATTTTACTAAGGAACAATTCTAGAGATTTTATTTAGTTTCCTTCTGATGTATTGTATGACATTTGGTAGTTTTCATGACATAGTTACTTTCACAAGTCGATAATACAAACTCATATTTTTGCAGAAATGTTATGGCCTTGGAACAACTCTTTTCTCATTGATTCACAAATTTGTATATAGGTAGCACTCTTACATACGACATTCATAAAGTTACCTAAGTGTCAGTGGTAAAGTAGTTCTCCTGTAATATCTGAAAAATGGAGGATGTAAATAATTCAAAACAGACTGTATAGCATCAGGCCAATCTGAGAAGTTTGTCTCTCTTGGTTTCTTTTTTTCCTATTTACATATTGACACTCTGTATCAACTTGACATTTCCTGAAATATCAGTCTACTCTTTAAATCTTGATTTCTTTTTTGGGCTTGGTGGCACACACCTGTAATCCGAGGATTTGGGAGACTGAGGAAGGAAAATTGCTGCAAGTTCGAGGCCCGTCTCAGCTACGTAGGGAGTTTAAGGCCACTCTGGGTTGCAGAGTGAGACCTTGTCTCAAAAAGAAAAATCTTAATTTCTTTTCATACTAATCTCAACATTCTCAAAGTTTTCTTAGTAGAAGAGAAATATGTAACAGTAAACAAACTATATTTTATAACAGGAGGATAAAAAATGAGATGGTTGGTGCCAGGAAGATCTTAAAATTGTTACATGGGCTCAAAATCTGGGATGAAGTAGGAAATTGAAAACAAGTCCATAGAAATAGGAATGGCGCTTAACCACTTAAATATGTGCCAAGAGCTGGGCTATATGCTTTACCTGTGCATTTCAAATTCTTCCAGAAGTGAGTGATGTTTCATTAACAGCATTTTCCATAGAAAAAAAGGTGGTGTTCAGTGGGTTAAACACGCAGAGCTGGATCTAACCAGGGCAGGGTGATAAAAACCTAAGTACCCAGGTAGGATGCCTCCAGATACCTCTAGAGTGCCCAAGGCCCTTTCACAATGAGGAAGATAAACACAAGGTTGCTTCAGTTTGTGTGTGAGGCTCTCACAGGAGTGGCCTAATGATGATAAAATGTCCGGGGAGTTCTGAGCTGTTCTACTGAGGTCTGATTTTAACATCTTGGTGGAGATGTGTTGACAGATCTGGTTTAAGTGGTCTCCCAGAAACTTGGCAAAATTGAGGGATTACTTATTAGGGAACCAGACAGTTAATTACACATCATAAATTGAATAAAAGTTATCTAGTTAAGCAATTTATGTACTGTTTGGTACTGATACATGGATAGGGTCTAGGGAAAAAAATATTTCTCTTACTAGACATTTTGAAATCAGAGATGGATTTAACAGGAGAGAACAAAGTTAAATACTCAACTTTTAGAGTTATATATTAATTATTAGTTCCTTTTATTCAACAAAGGCATCTGCAGATGATACTCATTTTAATATTGCTTGTGGACAGGCTCTCTCTAAGGCTAACAAATTCATTACCCGTGAGGAACAATAATTCTCAATTAACACATAGGTTGGTAGCAATCAATGGCTAATATAAACTTTCGCATTCTCTACATGATTTTGAAAAGGGACACAAATTTGGAAATTACAGTGATTCTCATCAGATGTTAACAAGAACATAAAGCTCATTCTACATCACACATCTTCAGTGGTCAAAAGAAGTTTAGTGGCAAACAGCAATACTGTACTGGATAAAGATTCAATGTGGAAACCAGTTGTCTGTTAGTTGGCTACCAATTCTTTTAACTATAAAAATCTCCATGACATTGCAAAATCCTATAAAACTTTTCAGTTAAGACAAAGTACAGTAAATCAATCTAATTATTTGAACTCAAAATAAACCTTGTTCTTGTAGCTATAAGAACAGTTTAACTTTTTGTTTGCTTGCAAATAAGTCTTTTTTTTTTTTTTTTTTTTGGTTAGTTTTAAAAATGAATTCCTACAGAGTTGGTGAGTTTTACGGTCTCCATTTTATAGATGAAATGAAGACCATACAGCCAGTAACTTGTATATAACATAATATTTTTCAACTTGAGTTTGTACTAAAATTCCTAGCAATGCATTATCTCAGTGAGACGTATCAGTCACTGGCTTTACCCCTCACTGCCATCAATACTCTTCCCTGCCTGCCTGCTGTTTTGATAGAGCCTTTCAAGGAATGGAATAGATCTTTAAAAGGGAACTTGCAGTGTCTGTGTCCTCTTTAGGAGAATATGAGGTCAAGAATGATCTCATGGTATTAAACATAAATATTCCTCTTGATAATACTTTAGGGACATTAAATAAGTATAGTATGTATATAGTCACCCACCTTTTTTGGTGTCCCTGTTTTTCTCCTTTATTAAAAAATAGTCTTAGATTTACTTATTAAGGACTGGATTATAAAAATAATCCATCAAGATGAGATAACTTTTTTCACTTTTGTTCCACTGGATTTAGAAATCCAGTAGAGACGGTAGATAATTCATAATATTTGAAGCGGAATCAGTGAAAAAATCTGAAAATTAGGGTGGGATTGTGTGCAGGGCAACTGTGATTTATTTCTAACACAAGTCTTTATTTTTGTTCAAAATCTATACACAGTCCTACCCTATATTTCTTACTTCATTGTTTCAATAGTTAAAGTTATATCAAATGATGGTTTCTTTGTATCAAAATTTACTGGCTACAAAGAAGACTTAGAGGACCATCAATCAGCCATTGATTGTGATAACTCACCATAATCTACTCTCCAGATGAGCAAGTCCAAACTAGCCTTTTCCCAGATAACTTGTCTTTTCAGTTAATAGTCCTACCAGCTCAGATTTTCAAACCACAAACCTGGAGCCTTCCTTGATCAAAAATCCAATATATCCAGTCCTACAAATTCTTGCCCCAAATATTCCATGAGTGTTTGTCTTGAGTATTGCTGGGATAACATTGAGGTTCTCCTTTCTCCTTGCTCTCTTCTGCTTCCTCCTTTCTACCATTTTAGCTTTCCTTTGATTTTTTAAAAACCCCTAGGTGCTTGGGCCTCTTACAGTGTCAGTAACTTAATGATTTCACCTTGTAAGCTGCTTCTCACATGTCTTAGAATAGCTGTTCATAATGTCTCACTAAAAAAAATGATCTATTCTGACCTAGGCTGGAGCATGTCTGCAATCGCAGCATTCTGAGAAGCAGAGGAGCCAACATGATTGTGATTTCAAGTCCAGCTTGGGCAATTTAACAAGACCCTGTCTCAAAATAAATAAGCAAGGCTAGGAGCATAGCTGAGTGTGAAGGCCCTGGACTTCCCTCCTGGTTCCATGACCCTTTTATTTTTTGCACAGCTTTGACATTGTCTGCATATTTGTTCTCATGCTTGCCTTTCTTTTCACAGGAATAGGTAAACTTGAAGACAGAAATTTCATATTTTTACCATAGTGTCCCTGGTTTCTCTAATGGTGCCTGAAATATTGTAGGTGCTCCATCAGTATTAGTCAAGTACAATTACCATCACAATCTTTCCTTTTAACTCTTCCCAGTCATGACCAGGTTTTCTGGGTGGTTGAGTTTACCAGTGGAAGATGTGAGTCTCCTTTAGAGTCTGAGACTTACAAAGGGAAGGAAAAAATGGCTAGGGAGGTGTCATGGTGGGGACTAAACATTGTCATAGCCTGCTGAGAGCCAGTAAATCTTGATACAAAGAAACCGTCATTTGATATTTGGGACTCAGGAGACGAGATAGCAGCTTTTGCATATAAATCTTACTTATTTCTGGTGTGAGCTATGTGTGAGATAAAAATAAGGGATTTCATTTTGAATCTTTAAATATGTAACTACTTTGTCATTTATAAAATAAAATTATATTTGGTTTACAAAGTTATGAATGGATATAAAACACTCAACACAATGACTAACTTACCTTTCATTTAGATGCTTTTTAGAATATAACTAGATTGCAGTTTGAGCATTATTTGTAATTGAGTATATGGGTGCTTACATTTTATTACCAACCTGCCTTCACATATACATTTTCCACAGTCTTACTTCTCCAGTGCTCATTCCATTGTTGTCGAACCATTGACTTAGAGTATATCTTCACTATACAAATGGGATAAAGGCAGATTGCAATTCATTCTATTTTTGTTAGAACAAGAACCTAAATATAAACAAGACTAATTCAATTCCAGTGAATAGTAATCACTATGTTTTATAATGCAAAAGAGACAAAAGGAATACAGAAGAACTAGTTACATTCAAATTATATCTGAAAGCCTTATGTGTTAGGTCATGAAGGACCATTTCATCCTAATTTATTCTCTTTTCTGTTATTTACTTTCTTTTTTGTTTGCTAAACATTCTGGCTTGTGAAAGCCACTTTAATCTTGGAAACTAATAGTTAAAAAGAATGAATTATGCAGCTTTTTGCTTTTTTCGTTTTTCTGAATTCCTTAATCATTTCAGTTAGTTACATGAAATGTTTAATTGATAGATCTTATCAGAATGACTATTGGTTGCCTGAAGAAAATAAATCAACCTTAGAGTAAAAATTGAGTTTACCAAAAACCTAAGCAAAACAAAGCAAAACCAAAGAAAACAATCAAAACTGTTTTATTAAGAAGCTATTAAACAATTTGTAATAGTATCTATAAAGTATGTCTTTTTAAGGACAGATTTATCTTGGGAATAAAATAATACAATTATTTTAATAATTATGTATCTTAACAACATAATTATTCTAGCTTCTTCCTATTAAAATATTTTAATCTTTTTTCCTTTAACTATTCACCATCTCCAATTGGGATTTTTTTTATTTGTGAAATTTCCCGAAAGATACAAACCTGAACTAACTTGATAAATGCTAAATTTATTATTGCAAAACAGCACACTCAAAAGTACATATTTTCAGATACTATATTTTATGGTTTTATTACAATTATAAAAATTATGTGGCTACATTGGTTATTTCCTGATAACACAAATATAGCAAAACATTTAAAATAAGTATGAGAAATTGATTGAATGAATATAAAGAATATCTTTTATGACATACACATGTATGCAAATTTGGAGCTAATATATTTGTCAAATAGAAAAAAAGCAATCCCACTATTAATATGTCCCCTAAGTCTTCTAAATTTCATCGGGGCATGCTACTCAACCTTCTAAATTACTTGTATAAAAGTTTTTGTCCTCAGATAACAGGCAAAGTTTTAATTGTATGTATTACTCTTGCATATATATATATATATATATATATATATATATAATTATTTTTCTTTACATGAGTTCAGTGCTAGAAAATTTTACAGATGATGCAATTAATAATAATTAATAAAATTATTTTAATATACCAGTGGTAAGGTTTGAGCCATGAGCCATGATTGGATCCAGAAAATAGAAGAATTTTTAAAAAAAATGTATTATGCCTCCCGGTTTAAATAAAAAATACTGGCATGGATTCATGGTAATTCTTATGAATGCTTTGAGGAGTCACACATGACTGTTTGTGAAGTCAGTTCATTAGTTTATCTAATTTATTATGTTCTTTTAAAAATGCCTTGTCGCAGCAGAAACGGTGAAACTCTTCATATTTAACTACTAATTAATTAGGCAGAGTTCAAGTTGTTTACTATTACTATAATAGCAAGGTAGTTTCTGTGTTCAGTAAGGTTTACCATCTGATATTTCGAAGAACGATGCTATTTAAGTGGCCAAGTCCAGCTTATCATAAACTATACTGACCCCTTAACAGGAACATAATGAGTGAAGTTAGCATCTGTACCTCTGAAATAAAAACTTAACATCAACATGCCTATTAACAAAATGAGAAAAAAACTAATTAAAGCAAATTAGCCTAATGTGCACATGCTGGATAAGACAGATTACTTCTAAAAATCCGAGAAGATAATGGTACCCATATGGGATATGTTTTTGGCATTTTTCATATAAATTGGACAGTTTTAGAGGATAAATATGGTACAAAAGTCCTTACAGGCAATTATGTCTTTACAATGCTGGTGGCTGACATCATAAAAGTATAATTTTAATTGCTATTAATTGCATTAAGTCTACTCTTATTGAATACTTAATGCCATCTCTGACAGTAGTACTAATTTATATACTTTAATGAAGCTTCATAGCAGAAGTTTGGAATTACGGAGCCACTTAAACTATGTTTTAAGTAGTATATTTTATATGACAAGAAGTTCTAGGAATAAGGATATTCCATTGGATATTTTTTCTTTGAAAGGAAATTTGCATTTCCCTCATTTTTTGGTGTGTGATACAGTGATGCTGCCATATTTTTGTAATTTTTGAAAAATACTTCTAGTAATGTTCACTATGTGTTTAAAATAGTAGTGTCTCCCCAGAGAGTTGCTGATTAAAATATGCCTGGTAAAAAAATAAAATTATTAATTTGAAAAATTTGGCTGCCATAACTATATTAAATGATTCTGGGCACCTTGTCTTCTTAAGGAGAAAGTAATTATTAAAGACAAAAAGGTAAAGAGATAAAGTAAAGAAGAGAAATCATAAAAAACAGAAGAGATTCTAAATAAAGCAACAAGATAAACAGCTCTATCACAATACTTCTATGAGTTGTCATTTGTAGTCATTTTCCTAGCGCTACTAGTTATGAGAGCGATCTCCACTGTTTGTGTGATTTACATTATTAAATTATGAGAAATTCATTCATCTCAATCAGTGCTAGTTTCAATATTTGTGAATTAGTAATCTGCCTGGCTGCACTAATGCGAGAATGCATCCTTTATTGCCTTTTTAATTTGTTTCCACGTTCGTTTACTAAAAACATGCTATTTGGAATGGTAAAGACATCACATGAGAGATAAATTGAATGCAAGAGAAATCTTTGCTCTCAGACACTGTGCCTTTTGGTAAATTCTAGCCTGTTATTTCTGCTCAGAAAGGCATGCTTAATAAAGTGAACAAGCACAAATGTCAGGTAAAATATGCCATGTACTTTTATATGCCCTATCGATTTTTCCTATAATTAAAGTGATGAACACACACTGTTTGGTAATAATGAAGCTAGATCTCCATTTGAGAATTTTTTAAAGGGTTAGCAGAGTCAGTTTCAGCCTGTTGCCTTTTGGTAAAATATCTTTGCTTAAATTTCCCTAGGGACATCTAAGTAAAAGGCAGGATTGTGAAGAGCATAGTCCAAGGATTTGAGAAGTCTACAAAAGTTTCAATTTTGGGAGGCTTTGCTTCCACTGCTTATGAAAATAGGGATTGTGTTAAAACCTTTGGAAATGGACTCCTGTCTTTCCACAACAGCTCATGGCTGGCAACAGGAGTAACCCCTTCAGCGCCGCACTCTGCATTCTCATTCTCAGCCTAAGTTTGAAAGCTATTTTAGATTCCAATTTCTTTATGCACTCCTTCATGCTGAGAATGTCAACCAATTAGTGGTACTTTAGGTAATGCTTTTCATGAGATTGACACTGGTCCATAAGGAATTAGACTGAGACCACCAACCCATTTCATATGGGCCAATGAGTAGCCATTGGACGGTGACAACTTTTGATCACAACCTGCATTTGGGTTCAAACCAATTACTTAACAGCGACAGGTTCCATACCACCCAATTTAGTCTGTGTATCATTTAGGGACCCAGATTAATTAAAACAACAACTAGGCAGAAACCTTTTACGTAACTTATTTCCACTGCTCTGCCCACCCTGATCACTGAAATGGAAAAGGCAAGCCAGTACAAATCCATGCTGAAGCTGCGAGCAGAAACAAGCTCCATTAATTCTTGCTTCTGTTACTGGAACAGTGAAGAGAGATCACTGAAAGACAGGAAAGAGTATCTTTTTAATTTTTTATTAATTAGTTGAACTTTAGGGGAGCAGTGTTTTCCTTATGAACAAAATTTTTGTCAAATAGTTCACTTACTTTGCATATAGTTCTGCTTTAAGATCATTTCTTGTTTATATGATAATACTGCTTTTAAAGAAAATACAGAAACTGCACATGATCTTATCTCAGAGATATCAAATTGTGGTTAACAGTTTACTGAATGTCTTCTAGCTTACTTTTTTATCAAATAAAATTTTTTATTTTATGCTGCTGTGTTATCTGCCTGTGTCCCCTAGTAAATATTTTGTGAGCTATTTTCTATCAATGATACTCTTCAATGAAACTGGTATTTTGCCTTTTTTATTGTTGTTCCTTTGAAATTATCTGCTTGGTTCTCAAAGGAAAGGAATGCCATGGTTCAATATTAATGTTTATTTATGATTATTAGTTTGTTGTTTTCAGGTTCCTTTAGTTGTAATCATTGGGAAGGAGGCTGTTGGTGGGCTTCTGTTAACAGCAGCAATCTATTGATAAAACCTCCTCGCCTGCTGCTTATTACTATATGACATTAACCCAAAGGGATAAAAACAGTTAAGTGGGATTTTGTGCACAGTTCTCCCCTGTGGCTTTAGTGTTGCTCCATATTACTCCCGTAGATTCTGGTACATGGGCTTTATGACAGATTCAAAGTCATGTGGCTTCAGTTTCTGTAAATTTGTCTATTATATCTAATTGAAGATACTAGATTACTGTTTAAAGAATTAATGAAAAATAATCAAAGCCAGGGCAACTCAAAATGAGGTACAAACTGCTAAGAATTGCGTGCTCAATTGAATTCACTGTCGCTCTGAGCTTGTTCATTTCAGCATACTGTTGTTTTGTTTCAGTTATCTGATGGCTGTACTTCTAAGAATACTTAAATTCCTTTCATAATTATAATGCATTATTAGGCTGGATTAATGTTAGACAGTATACTTAAAATATTATTTAATAGAATATGTGTTTATTATAGAGCAACTACTATACACAGTACAAGCCTAAAACAACATTCTTTGTATAGCTTTTAATACCTGACATATTAAATTAGGCACTTGTGTGTCTAATAAGCAGAGGTTATCCTTTATTGGATTCTTGAAATATTGATAATTTGGTAACAAAGTATTTTGTGATATACACCCTCCATAAGACTCAGCCTGATTTTAGTAAGTTAATCAACCTATCAGAAATTTGTAATGCTACATTTCTTATAAAATGTTTAGATATCAAATTATATGTAATTAGTAAAGATCTATATTTTAATTATTTGAGTCACTTATCTGTTGATTTTTCAAAGACAAACATCATAAAACAGGCCTTGTCACGGCAGATCTATTCACTCTGAACATTCTGGTAAGTTACTACCAATGGCAATATACAAATAGATTGGTAACTGCTAATGATTAGAATGGATAAAGAAAACTGATTGATTATGGTATAGTTCTTTCATTATACCTGCATAGATAGTTACTTTGGCCTCACATTAATCATGTTATACCAATAACTTTACAAAACTCAGAAACAATTAAAAGAAAAGAAATCTGATTAGACTAAGATGGAAGTGAACTTGGATATTAGAATCACTTTTTTTTTTTGAAAGGTGTTAGTTTAAGAGGTTTTACCAATAGGCCCAAGATAATTTCTAAAGATGTTTCTGTAGTGGAATGTGAGTTTCTAGTTTACCTACTTTTGCTAATAGGTACTTTATTTTTCTTGTTACCTCTGTCCCTGGTTGGAGAGGTTTGTGTTTTCACGAACTGATTTCAGCTCCCCTTAAAACAAAAACCAAACTTTCATGAAAGCACCATGTCCACCCTGCTCCCATCTGTCTTCAGTGGCAGGACACAGTTGCTCCCAGCTCATGTAGTGTCTGTTCTATAGGTCTCTGTACAGTTGCCTTTGCTCAGAAATGGACCTTTGTAAGGCAGTGCTTCCCCCACTGTTTCCCTGCTCTGCTCCTTCTGATCTCCTTGAGGGACACACAGACATGGCTATCAAGTCGGCACAATGATTGGCGCACAATAAATGCTCACTGAATTGATAAACTCATGCATGGTATTTGAAGGTCTTAAGATCAGGGCCTAAAACAATAGAGTTAAAAAAATATCAAAAAAGAAGATAAGATAAAGATATTTTAAAAAACAAATAGAGAATCCAATGACTAGGAAACACCCTCAAATGAGAAGAGTCTGAATGTGTAAGATTCAAGGTTATTAATTTGTTTTTGGCAGGAAAAAGGGTATCTTATACTTCAATAGTGACACACTTATCCAAAGTTCCTCAGGAGAAGGCACTATAAAAATAAAAGCAGGTGGCCTCAGCAAAGTCACATCACGTTGGGCTAATAGTTAATATTGTATCTCAGTTCTTTCATATATAAGTTGAAAACAAATATGGTACCACTTTGGAAGGACATTGTAAGATTTAAGGAAATAATTTCATGTGCAATATTTAGAGCAGTATCGGTACATAGCATTCATACCATTAATGTTGGTCTGTATTACAGTCCTATCATCATCATCTTTTGCTTAGTCCACAAGGAAGTGGTGGTATTACAGAAAACTGCACTGTTCCTGCCTTGATGGTCATTATCTGGCTTTTGCAGATTGCATTAGTCAATGGCAGAGGAAGTGAAATTGCTGAATTAACACTGTCAAGTGGGTGAATAACAACTTAATGAAGGATTAGTAGAAGGGATAGGTAAAAGGTTACAAAGTGAGGACAATGGTTCAAAATAGAAATGATTTAAGATGATCTATTACTTACGTGGAGGGAACTAGGCTATGATAATGATGGCACAGCAGGAAACATGATACAGGCAAAATAAAATAAAGTGAAGGGAATTAGAGAACCTTAGGAAGTTCACGAAGTAAAGAGATATGGCAGTGAAGGAAAGAGTGAGATGAAATGAGATAGGGAGGCTGCAGAGACACCAGGCCATGAGGACAAGAAGCAGGGGACAGATCCTATTTCTTTTGGAAATTGGGCTGGGAGTTTTAGTTTCTTTGACTATCATTTAAAAAAATAAATCCATTTCTTTGTTTAACCCTCTATGCCATGTAATTACTAACCTACTCATGTTTCTGTTTCTCTTGTCCTCTTGTCTTTCTTCCTACTTAGCACTCTGCCTCTCAGCAGTGACACTGTCTGTGTCCCTTTTGTGCTTAGCAGTGCCTTACCCTGCGAGCTTCACGTTGTTTTTCTCTCCCTCATCCATTTGCTCAAACACTGTCACTCATCCAGAGAGAAAACAGATATACATATATTTTTTTTCTGAGTACTGTTACACCAAAGAGAATGAGAAGTGTATACTTTAACTATGACATTTTCCTTGTGCTGTTGTCTGACAGAAATTTAGAAAAACAACGGAACCCAAAAGTGATTCTCCTGGAGTTCCGCATTTTAAATGGTAAGTTGAAGGACAGTGCTATGTACATATTTAGCGTGGGTTTCTTGTTCTTCGGGTCCCAGTTTTAACCTGTGGCCAAGAGGATCAAGTGAATAATGGTCAAGGCTGTGTAAAAGGATTGTCAACCAAAGAAACTGGGAAGCACAATTCCTTTGAATCTGTATCAAACTGAGAAAAAGATTGTTTAGCGCTATAGTCAGGTGTACTGTAGGATGAAGAGGGGAAGCAGCCTTTTATCCCTCACTCAGGGGCTCCACTGGGTTTTCATCTTGTTGGATTTCCTCACACAACTGCAAAGGAAGCTTTGTTCATGTTTCTTGATTGCTGGGGGTTTGGGATGAGGGCACAAGCCGGATGTTTGGAGTCAGACAGCCTTCAAATTCTGTGTTCCCCTCTTCTTAACTCTATGATCTTGTTAAGAGGACAGATGGAAGAACGGACAGAAGAGTAGACTGAGATTAAGGGTAAAACAAGAAACGCTAGAAGGGAGGTTCAGGTCAGAGTTTGATGTGTTTTGTTTTGCGTGGTTTGGCTTTGATCGTCTATTGGGATTTCCAGGACTATATAATTGGAAATATGGATCTAGATGTCATGGGTACTGCAGAGGCTTTGGAAAAAAGCCTCTCATTCTCCCATCATTTCTGCATAACTGCTGGTCATATTTTCATATATTTCTATAGAATATTTATTCAATATTTCCCATTAAATACTATGCCAAAATACATCTGTCTGTGTTTATAAAGGTGTACGTATGTCATTTAATAGCTGCATGTAATTTCCTGTGGTCAATATTAATTCTATGAGGATTTTGCAGCTCTAGGTATGATCCAGAAGTATACAGGAAAAGACAAATGTTAAATCAAGACCTTAGAGATTTGCACGTAGATACTGGCAAAAGTGAGAGTGGACTGTGAAGCAGAGTGAGCGTGGAGCAAGATGGGAGGGCAAACATCCTACATATTGTTAGTGCTCTATGTTGGAGCATTAACAATTCAGAAAATGCTAAAGTGGGGAGTGGAGACTGGTACCAAGGGAAAAACCCTCTAATTTGGAAATGAGGATGTTATCAATTGTCTTGAATAAACAATAAAGTTGGCAATAGAAATAAACAAACTCCTGAAATGTTGGCAACATTAGAATGGAGCTGGGGTATTCGGAAGAGACTAGATATAACCGAGAGAGTGGATATAGATGAGACGAAATATTGGGGAAATATTGGGCAATTCGAGTTGCAGTGAGATACAGAAGAGACAAAGTTTCTCCCTAAAAGCAACCTTGGTTCTTCAAGGAAAAAAGGTAAGAAGGAGAAATCTGTTGAAATGAATACTTCTGAAGTACAGGAGAAGAAAGTGAGGGAACTCTGTGGATTCTCTCTTGTCAATGAAACAGAAAGTAGAAAATAGAGGCTAGCAGACCTTAGGGGCATGAAAAACCTGCAGAAGAGCAACTCTGAAAAATGCTTTAGTTAATGAAAATAGAAGCCAATGGTCACTTAACCAACTAGAATCCTGATAAAATATTGTAATTTTGTAATCTATTTAATCCGTGCATTCAAATTTGGCTAGTGGTCTAGTCAAGTATGTGTACTGGCTCATTTCTGGACTGAGGCTTACGAAAGATGCACAAAAGAAGAAAGAGAAGATTGCAAGCAATTAGAGGCAGGTGAAGAAAGAGAAAAGGAGACATTAGAAGAGTCACAGGATAAGTGTTGAGTTCTAGTCTGCGCTTGCTTTAAAAACAAACATTAGGTTGTTCTCAAAAGTTGCAAAATAGGGGGCTGGGGATTTAGCTCAGTGGCATAAGTGTCTACCTTGCAAATGCGTGGTTGTGAGTTTGATCCCTGGAAAAAAAGTTGCAAAATAGATAAATGATGAATGTTATTTCCATTATAAAAGGATTATTTATGTTACAAAAAAAAAGAAGCTCAAGGTTGGTTTCCTTGCATTGCTCATTGTTTATTTAAAATACAATTTGCCTGACAAAAATTGAATTTGCAAGCATTTTTCAGCGACACACCTATCATGCATGGTGAGGTTTACTTTCACTGTTTTGCTTATGCACAAATGAAAGCAAGACTGGGTAGTGCCCAGATTTAGGACTTAGTAGATCATCAGTTTATTTGCCGGCGCTGAGGATGTGGTTTTCGGTGAGCCTTTTAAACTTCGTTCCATTCCCCTCATTCATAAAACCAAGAGAATAATCTCTGCCTATTTCAGAGATGAGGATTATTTTACCTAGTGATGATTAATGACCTGATATCAGTAAAGCAGTCTCAGCTTCTTGCAGATAAAAAGTACGTGTCCTGAGATTCCTGTATTAGTCCATTGTTTTTCTCCATGGGAACCTTAGCTGATTTGCTACCATAAAAGCTTGGGATATTTCCAGGGGACATAGAATTTAAAATGTGTTTGATACTTTTCTTTTATGGATATTGCTATGTAAAATCATGCAATTATATAAATTCTTTTCTATCGTGAAATTTTTTTAAAGCAGTAAAGGGTAGATGAAAGAAATGAGCTGTAATTCCAGAAAAGAACCAGGACATGTAAGAGTGAATGAATATTTTCCTTTTCTTTCTTCTTAAAGATTGTATCTGATAGTTACCATTAGCAGCAGTCACTACGGGTCAGTGTAAGCATTATATGGTGATCACTCTTTCCCAATATAATTCTAGTCTTCTGTTTGTGAGACTCTCTCCAGTGAACTATTTTTGCTTTCGTATAGCAATGTGCATTTTCATAGTCAAATTCATTTATTTCCTTTGCAACCACACACACACACACACACACACACACACACACACACACACACACAGGACAGTTTTTAGTATAAATATAAGCCATACAAACCTTTGAGATTTTAGCATTTATTTTAAAATGTATGCCTTAGTGTATTAATGGTATTGTAATCCCAAATACTGTTACTGCACAATTTACTGAAGATTACTTTGCTTTACAACCTGCTACTCTGCCCTTTTTGGCTTTAGGTTAATGGGCAAATAATATATGGTTTATACTCCTTTGCAAAAGGCTTTTTTCAAACACACAGTGAAATGAAACACACACACACACTCACCCACACAATTCGAGTAAATAATAACTGGCTGCATGTTCCAAAGCAGGCTAGAACAACTCACAAGACTTTTAGAGTAGAAAAAGAAGCTCCTTTTGCCCCTTTTAATTCTTTCTGAATTAAAAAAAATCTATAAAACAAAAAATATCATTTCAGTCCTTACTTATTTTACAGGACGGTTATAAGCGTGCATTTTTCTATAAATTGTTTTGGATTTTATGGTCAAAGGAACATGTAGATATGATATATGCTCCAATAATTTTGGTGCAGACATTTATTTACTAGTATTCATATTAAATACAACACGTAAGCAACAAAATGATTCATAGAGAGATGGTGGCCTGAGGGCTATCAGGAATGAAGTGGTCCGGCGTAACTGTTCAGAGATCAGAGGAAAATGCAAAGAACCAGGGAGGATTACAGAGGCTCCAGGAAGCTTTATGAGACCCATAGGGAAAAATAAGGGCAGAGAGAGAACTGGGGGTGGGTGGGAAGAATGAGGGTAGCAACGGGGAGCATTATTCCATCACTAAGAGGACAGACTCACACTCAGAATGTATGTAAAAACTGTACAGTCACGTAGACTAGGATAGTAAGACTAAAAAATGATTTATTCTCTCAAATGATTTATTCATCTTACCACATATTTTTATAACAATTCATTAAAAAATGCAGTTCAGCTAGACATTACAAAGATTTGGAATATTGAGAAGAGTTTATTACATTAAAAACATTCATCTATGTTCTATGTTTTTGTGTAACATTTTTCTAAGCAAATACAAATAATATACACTATTTTATCTGGAAAAAATATCAGTCCATTGCATAAATACTGGCACATGTAAATGGGATATTATGTTGGTTATATAGAAAATAAATAATGGAAAAGTATTTAAAAATCAGAACCTCTAGCAACAACTTCAGCTTATGTTGTAAATGTACTGAACATCCTTTTGAAAAGGTAAAATGAACTTAAATGTAAATAGCCCAAATTATAAAGAGATACTATAAGACTTAGCAACCCCAAGCAAATGGATACAATATTAATAAAAATGATTATATATTTCTGTTGCTAGGCAGAAGATGTTGATTACAAATACAATCACTTGAGAGATATAAGCAATTACATACTAAGCTTTGGGTTTCAGTCATCCTGGGAAATAGTACCATTATCTTGGCAGTTAAAGTCTACAATTCTACGTGTATTTGTTCATTTGTAGCATCCTTTCCCTAAGGTCAAAGGATCTTTTCCTGTGAGTGTTTTGCCCTTTCTGTAACATACTATCCACTGTGCTAGGCATATAACATGCGGAAGGGATTTTTAAAAAATTTGATGCCTCTCTTGCCATTTGAGCAGTCCTGAACATGCGTACTAATGTACGCTGGTTGAGGATAAATTGGCATTGATACATGCAAGAATGTCTCTCTGTTTTGTATTAAACAACATTCGTTGAAGTATTCTGGCATACTGAGAGGTAAAATACAAACATTTGTATAATTTACAGAATGACCTCTTCCAGAGTGGAAATAAAAACTGTTTCCAAATCTATTCCTTTCTCAGTTATCTCTTCCACCTTGTAAACTCCAAACTGTCAGATAACAAAGGGGAAATTATAAGAAAGTAGTATAGTTTGCATTGGTAAATCAAAGATCCTGAGTTTATGTTTTATAACATACTTTCTTTTTAGCCTATAAAAACAGATTACTAGAGGAAAATGTGGCAGTAGGTGCATATTTTTTAAATGAAAGAAATTGTTCCCCAGAACTTTTCAATAAGAGAAAGCATGTGACCTCCTTTCTGTGAGACCCACAGTACAGTAAACAATTGAATCCATATTCAGCCAGATGCTTCCAGTGTGTAAATTACTCCCTGGGTAAATGTTAGGCACTTTTGGAGCCGCATTAACTCTTTCAGGCTTCGAGTATGCAATTTAGTAAATTACTGCTGCCTGTACTTAATGGTGCTCCAGGGACTGAAAAAGATTAATGTAGCTCCAGAAGTGCCTAAGTTACTCTCAGGGAGAGCATCTGACTCAATGGAAGTAGCCTGTGTCTAATCATTCTTTGCAAAAGGAGTATTCTTTAAGATTCTTTAAAATAAAGTTACCTTCTTCTTCAATACTGTGTGTACCCCCTCCCCAAAACATACATTCAAAGAATCTGATTTTTTTCCTCCTGTTACTGACAAGTTTTAGTTTTGGAATGCTTTTTGCTGACCTCTTTCTCTGCAAAACATCACAGTAGCTATTAGTTCTTGCTCAACGTGGTCTTTTTGTCATTTTGGCCCAGTTGATTTCATTCTGCTTAATCGCGTCTCTGAAATTCCCTCCTCTGAAATCATCCCTGACTGTTTTTCTTATTATTTCTTTGATAGCCATCGTCTTCCTTTCATATTGTTTTCTCTTTTACTCCCACTGATATTTATTATGGACCCCAGCTTGGCTCCCTCCTGGTCTCTACATCCACAGGGCTTTATTGATCTCTCCCAAGTTCAAGGTCTTACGTGGGTGTGATCTGCTCCTGCAGGCAACACTCCACTCCCCTTTTCTACTACCTCAAATCCAATTCTAGTCTATGGGTTGTCTGAAATTGGGTGTCTCACCACCGGTTCAGTCTGTAATGAAAACATATGGAGCCCATCTCTTGGATCAACTCATCACATCTCATCTTCTCCAGCCACAGGGCTTCTCATCAGAAACTCAGAGCAAAAACTATTCTTATAACAATACTAAACTTTTACTTTCCTCCTAAAGCATGTCCTTATAGCCTCTTGTGACCTTCTCCACTCCATTTTATTCACTATCACTTTGCACTATTTTTATCTACTCCTTTTTAAATACCCAATGATACGTTCTCAATTTGTCCGTTTTCTCAAAAATCTATCTAAACTAAAACTCTCCCCAATTACTACCTGACTGAATGCAAGTGATTTCACATTTTCTCTTTCCTACATTTTATACTGACTTGTGTTTCTGCACAGTTAGGACACCCAGTATTCATGTAATCTTTTTGTGTTATCTAGGCTTTAATACTTCTGTGTTTTGGTGTTGATATATTTGAATAAATATGTGGACTGCATTATGTAAGCTGTTAAAATTTAGAGATTACATTATTATACTATTACATTTTAATTATATGCAATCTATAGAGTCTAAAGAACAAATCCCATGGGTTCTATGGTCCCTCCTTTGAGTTTAACAGAATTTGAAGTGGGTAAAAGCATATAGGATGATGAAAAACGTGAATATAGCATTAGAATTAATGAAATGTATAAATGAGTTGTGAATCTAATAAGGCAGTTAGTATTAAATTGTAGAAAGACAGGATGGGCTATCAATTATGGTAATGAGAGAATAATTTGTGAAAAGACATGAGATATCATATGTGAAATCTGGATACACAGAATAAAGAAGAGAAGGCATTAAGGTGATGGGACCCATATGAAGAGGAACACACCATGCCTCCAAAGGAACCTTGGAACCACACACTTCTCTTGTACAACAAATACCTATACTCCGTAGCATCATTTTTTACCTTCTTGCTACGTGTGTCTGTAATACTATGCCTTGCTGAATATAGTAGGTTTCTCTTGAGTACATTTCATTCATTAAGATAAAAACAATTTTTGAAGGAAAAAATAGACATCAGTTTTATAATTTTACAAAAGACAAGAGTCAAAGCCAAATGTCTGATGTAATGATAAGAAGAGCCAGGTGTGAGGTTCCCATGCCTCTAACTTAGCACTCAGGAAGCTGAGGCAGGAGGACTGCCTCGGCTTTGGGCCAGCCTGGGCTATCTAGTGAGCTCAAGGCTAGCTTCAACTAAATAATGAGTCCTTGTTTCAAAAACCAACAAAACAAACAAATAAAACCCAAGAAAAACAGATAATACAAAAATACTAAATTAAATAGTAAAGAATAACTCTATCTTATTCAATGGATTCTATCTTCTGTAGGTAAAAGTATTTTCATGTAAATGACAACTGGACATTTTGGTTTCAAAGACTTAAAATCTAGGCATATGGTAGAAGAGCTGTGATTTTTATAATCACAAGACAATGTGAGTAAGCTGATTGTATCTAACTTTATCACTGAATAAACCTTTTAACTGGAATTGTTGTAAATATATTAGGTTGTATACACAGAGCTGCCAAAATTCAGCCATTTTTGACCTCTCTCTATGCCAATTTCATACATTTCAACTTAAATATTTTAATATGAAGTGTTTACTTATGGTATTTATGTACATAGCTTTGTTCCACCATTGGCGTGGGCTGTCCTTTAAGACATATCCCAGGTAACGTAGGATGCTGAGCAGAGGCCTACAAGGCAGGAGACGTGAGCTATCTGAGTCATGTCACCACAAGAGGAGTCTGCCTTCTGTTTGAAAGATGATTTGAAAGATGATTTATCAACACACATGGACTCAAGTTATCTCAGGGGGACAGAAACATGGCCATGATTTTGGGGAACTGATATTCTGCTCTTGCCAGTTTCTAATGTGTCATTTGGTTCTTTAACCCCAAGAAGTTGGCACTTATGAGGTGAATGAAGCTGACAAAATAAACACTGCACCTGCAGGAAAAAATAGGTGAGAAAAGGAAAGAAGAGAGAATGACTTGAAATTGAATTCTGGTTTGTTATGCTGGCTGCGTGGTATTGAAGGGGCATTTGAGTTCTCTAACCCTCAGTTTTCACAGGCTTCACAGGGCCGATGGGGTGAAGGGTGCGAGAGCTTTGCACACTGCATGTTGTACATGGGGCTGTGCTAGTGCTGAGCAACATTAATTGAACAACAACCCCACGTAAGCAACTCTGGTTCTTTCTGCACCCTTGCCTAAGCAAAGTTTGTCTGGGGTGCGTCTACAGACTCAGCTGAGTGGGTAGAAAAAGGTTTAACTACGTTCCTCAGAACTTCTCTTTAGATACACTTCACTCCTTCTTTTCTAGAAACTGTTTTATTTCAGACATAATTTTTTTCTACTTTAGAAAGCAATAAGAATTAATCAATCAATAATTGCATTGATGGGAAAAAACTAATAAAAGTGGAACCATAACAGGACTTGAACTTAATAACTTTGAAATATAAAGGGGACACTTTATCCATGGGAATTTAAAGATATTATTTGGCCACCAGACGGCTTCCATATTTCTTCATTACTGCAACACAAACATAAGAAATACGGAGAAAAAAATCTCTATATAAGTGCTATAAATTTTGAGCTGAATTCCCTAGTTCATAACATGGTAGCCAACCAAGGAATTTTTTTTTATAAAATCAGGATTAATTCAGTGTGTATTCTGCTTCTTTAACAAAAAAGAAATGTGGAAGATTTAAGCTTTTAAAAAATTAGTCTATTTCTCCTTTTATAGATAACTATCTTTTCATATTTTACTTAACAAAGTTAAACACAAATTTCAATGTCTCCCAACTCTCGCATATTAAATTTTGTAACTATCGACTCATTATATCACTTCTCAAAGGTCTTCTTATATTCTCTTAAGGAGAAAGAGAAAGCATAGTTCAAGCTTTCTTTATTTCTGATCTTTCATTTCATACTTTTTATGTTTTAGTGAAGTGACCTTTGACTATTTACTATTGATATTAAACTTACATATAGGATTCATATTCTTTCTTCCTTTTGAAAAGGAAATCAGCCAGTAAATCCCTTTTCCTTCTTTAAGAAAATCTGTCACAGTCAATTATTCACTTATGATCTAGCCTTTTCCACCATGCTTCTGCCAGTAACCAGTTGTGAGAAGCTGGACCAGTCACAGACTTCCTGTGACACTGCTGGGACAAAATACCTGTTATCATGTCTTAAGTGAGAAAAGTTTATTTTGGTTCATTGCAATTTCAGTTGGCTGGCTCCATGGCAGAAACATCATGGCAGTAGTGCAGGGTGGAGGAAAACTGCTCACCTCATGGGAGCCAGGAAGGAGAGACACAGAAAGAGCCAAAAAGGAAGGGGCTCGGGGCCAGGTATAGACGCCAAGGTTCTGTCACCATTCCCGACCCAGATACACCCTGAAATTTGCTTAGTTATCATGGTGGAATCTCTTAAGCTAATCAAGTTGGCAATCAAGATTGACCATCACAGTTTCCTTCATGTATGAAGCAACTCAAGATGAGGATGCCACATGCCCTTTCTACCCCAGCAGTTTACCCCTTGTTTCCATTGTTTAATTGTCTTTTTCTGCTACTTTAAAGTGATTCATGATTTTTCTGCCTTCCTCTATTATTCTTCCTGGTCATCATCCCCTGTCATCTGGGCTTGTAGATCTTTTATAACTGCTGCATTCTCTTCACTTTATTGCACATGTATTTGGGATGACGTGGCCTCTTTATAATCAGCATGAAAAGGCTTCTCTCTTACAGTTACTCTCCTTGACTTTCGTATTGTCTTTGACACTGATTGTTCTTATTTCAATCCTCTTCATCCAGGGGCATCTGAACCTGCTCCTAGTCTGATTCTCTGATTACTTTCTTCAGCATGGACTTCAAGTAGATACTCATGATCACCCCAACTCTTCTGATAAATATCCACGAGAAAAGAGCCAGCTCAAACTGTCTGAGGGGAGAAGAAAGTCTTTGATCTTAGTTTCCTCATTCTTTAGTTCTCCTTCTCTTTCTGCTTTCTCTTTCTGAAAAAGGGATTTTGTGAAGTGGACTTCCTACTCCTTGGGCCAATGGTCTTGGCCTCTTTTATGGTTCACTCTTTCATTTTGTTCGCATTTATACAACTAATCCTCTCAAAATGTCACTTTTTATTTAGTAAAACATTTTAAATGCAGCCATCAAAGCTGTCTCTCCATTTTTACAAATGATCAATTTCACTAATTAGGTTAATTAATCTATGCTAATGGTAAAGGTGTAGTTACATTTACTGTGATATGACATAGTTGCAAGGGCTTTCAATGAAGAAAATCCTAAGCTCAATTTTTTTATCTTTGCTACTTAGGAGCTGTGTAACTTTTAGTATACTTAGTTCACATCAATTCACTTGATTAACAAGCAGTGTGATAGTACAGACTATGTACTATGTTCTGCTCAAAGAATTTTAAAACATTTTTTAGAGGTTACCTAATTTTTACAATAATCCTAAAACTTACACATTTAACAACCGAGGAAGCTGAGAAACAGAGAGTAGAAGTGTTTCGCAAAAGATTGCAGAACTATTAAAAGAGCCGAATGAGGATTTGAAGCCAAATGGTCTGTCTCATTCTCCAAAATACAATGCATGATGCTTCTAAAGCTCTCTCTTTTTTCTCTCTCTGTCCTTCTCTCCCTCTCTCTCTCCCTCCCTCCTTTTCAGATTGAGCTAGCTTATCTCAACAGAAAGGGATCAGAAAAGGGAATGGAAATTCTGTAGTGTGTAAGAACCAGAGACGAAATATATAAACCAAGTTGCATAGTGAATATTCCATATTCAGCTGCCAATATGGTATATGCTAAATAATATCTCCTTTGTTTACCTCTTATCTTTTTGGTTACCTTCAATTACATTTTTGATCATTCATTTTTTCCTTGTTTAACTTTAGAATGTCAAAGGACTTGTTCTTTAGCTCAGTCTTCTTTACTCATGTATATGCTGACAATTCCCAAATTTGAATCTTTAGCCTAGACCTGTCTCCTAAACTTTGATTAATGTCTATGTAATTGCCTAACTTGACATTCCCACTTGGTTTCTAATAAACATCTCAAACTATCTATCTAACACTGTTATGCCCAGGATTTTCTGTTTCTCAGTTGACAACAATTCCATCTGCTCTAATTAGAATGTATGTCCCAAAAGTTCAGATATTGGAATCTTAATTTCCAATGTGGCAGTATTGTGAGATGCACCTAAAAGGTGGTAATTAGGTTGCAAGGACCTCCACTCTTGTGAGTGGAATGGGTGTTTAGTTCTCTCTGGAATGGTTTTGCTATAAAAGCCAACTCAGGAGCTTGTTCTCTCTTGCGCATTAGCTTTACTGTCATGAGGTAATTCAGCATAAAAGCTGTTGCCAGATGCTGTCACTATGACTTTGGACTTTTCACTCTCTGAAATCACAAGCTAATTAAACTTTTTTCCACAGAGTAACTATGTTTCATTCATATAAAGTAAAAATGGAGGATTTAGGCATAGATTTGGGAAGATATTTTCCCAGATAAATGCTTCTTTATAAATTGCCAATTCTGTTATATTCTTGCATAGCAACAGTAAATGGATGAAGACACCATCCTTTCAATTGTTTAGTACAGTGTTAATGAAATAATCTCTGTTATGGGTAGAACTGTGTCCTCCAAAGAGGTTTTGAAGTCCTAACTTCTATTACCTGTTATTTGGAAATCGGGGCCTTTGCAAATGATTAAATTAAAATGAGGACCTGTGAGTGAGCCCTAACCCAATATAACTGATGCTTTTTAAAAAGGGAAATTTGGATACAAACAGACATGCACAGAGGGATGGCAATGTAAAGACATAGGGAGAAGGAATACTTGAGGCTTCCAGAAGCTCAGCAGGAATCATTGCTGCTAACATTGTGATTCTCTGTTACGGGAGCCCCAAGAAAATTATAAACCTTCCATTTCTCCTCCATCTCATATTTCAGACATGGTGTTGATTCTACCTCCATATACATCTGTAAACCTGGGCTCTTCGTGTCTTCTTTTGCTTCCGTTCTGCACTGTGCTCTCATCATCCTCACCTGGGTCTCTGTAGTGGTCACCGAGTCTATTTGACTTTTACTTTGGTTTCCCTACAACCTACTTTAAACACACGGTGAGGGGGATATTCTTAAAACATAATATGATAATACTTCTGCTCAAAACTGCTTCGTATACTGGTAATAAATTTATTGCACTCAGAAAGAAATGCCAAGGATCTTACCATAGCAAAAGGCCCTACTGTTAAGCCTCCCAAGTCCTTATTTGTCTGATCTATTGTTTCTATCTCTTTTGTTCAGTCTGCTTTAACCACATTGGCTCATTTTTGCTACTTAAACTTGCAAGACACTCCTGCCTCCAGGCCTTCAAACTACCATGGCTTCATAGCTCCCACCTTGGCAATAACTAAGCAGGTTGGGGGGTTCTACAGCCTGGTCATTTCTTCTACATGGGAAAGTCCTCTAATGAGCTGGCTTTTCTTAGGAGCTCCTTATCGGGTTTGTCTTTCTGAGAGTTGAACTCTTGCTAGCAATCCTCCTTCTCCTCTCTCCTTTCACACTTAAAAGATCAACATTGCTGTTTGAAGCTCTTGCTCCCTGCTCCTGCTGGGCTCCCCCTTTATCCTTCATGGACATTTTCCCCATTTGCTGTTTTGTTTGTTTGTTTCCTCCCAGCATGGTTTACCTCCAGTTACCTCCCATGTGACTCCATCTGTTCCTGTAAACCCTTGGCTTAAATCATAGGCCTAATGAGACTCACCCTGACTTCCATTTAGACAGTGCTCTGCTTCCATCCTCTTCTCAGCTCTGGTCCTTTGGCTCAAGATACCCTTTCTAATTGTCACCTCTTCATTTGTTATAATTTACTTAGCATGCCTCTTGCTGATTTATTTGCCTCCACTATAGAATGTAGGAATCTTCATCTTCTGTTTACTGATGTATCCCAAGTGACTAGGCCAGTGTTAGAAAATTAAAAACTTTAAAAAAAATCTATCCAGCTATTTACATGCTTGTTTAGAGCTCTACCATATGTGTTGTAAGAGAAAGGTCTAAAAAAATCAGTATTCTTTCAGTGTTTTTAGGATTTTAATTTTGATATTGTACCATTGATATTAGTTCTGTAATATGTAACAACATCCCTGGTTGTATTTTCATATACTCCATTTATAGTTCTCGGTATGAGTTTTATCCATAAATTGTTGATTTCCTTGATCTATGAAAGGACTGGATTCATGCCTTAAAGTCTGTACATATTTCCTCTGCAGTTAGGGATATCTCTGTCCCATGGAGAGCAAATGTTCACTTAATATCATTATTGTATAATGTGTAATGAAGTCCTTGTATTCCCAATCTGTAGACTCAGACGAACACTCGATATCATATTTCCTTATTTTTTGTACATGAACTTAATTTCTGAGTCCAACATTTGAAATCTTGGGGTCAATCTCAGTCAAGCCTGTTTTGAGGACCTGGGCCTTATAATACACTGAGGTGATGGAGAGGCCCCAAAAGTCACTGGGCACCAGTCTAAAATATTGCCCAGTTTACTTAGTCTCCATGGGTCTCTGCTCTCTGTGATGTGAAGTTTGAACATTTTTAGGAGAGTTTTTGCTGGAAGTTTAGCCTCTCTAAAACACCATACAACCATCTTCTCTAAGATCTTTCTGGAGAGCACAAACTAATATTCCAATGTTAACATCTTAATAAACTATCTTGCTTCTAATGATGGAATAATAAGTTTGAATTCTTTATTATAGAGAGACAGTAGGCCATTTTCCCTCTTTGATAAGTCTCTGGAAAGTAATTTTCTATACATTTTATCTCCATTTCCTCTGTAGCATGGAGAAAAAAAAAATACTGATGCCTGTTCACCAAGGAACACTCTCTCAGAATGGAACCATATTTTATACATCAAAATGGCAGGAGAGAGGATGCTTTTCTTAAACCATGGTCAAGCTAACCCAGGTGATCAGACTGACATGCTTCTCAGCAGTTACATTAACTTTTCTACTGTTGGAATTGTGCTTTTTTAAGAAATAGAGGGTGGGGTCATGTTAGATTAGTACGTAGCAGCTTTTTTACCTGGTTAGGAATTATCAAGCCATGATTTTGATAAATTCAGCTGTTCTATGATTTTGGATGAGGATGACATTTTCCATTTTGTCTTGATCTTTCTCCTTATCTTTTTTTTCTCTCTTTTTGTCTATTTTTTAATGAAAAATTTTGAGTAACTGCCACATGCCTGACACCATGCTAGGAACAGTGGTTAAAGCCACAAACAGAGCCGACCTAATTCCTGTCTAGATAGTATTTGTCCTCTTTTTTCCAGCTCAATTAATAAACATTCATTCTGTGATGACCTTCATTAGTTCTTGAATACCATTTTCAAAATTATTAGTAATGGAATTATAGCATTAAAAATATATCTTTAAAAACCTTCATGGTTTCTTGGCACATAGGATGCATTTATTTGTAGTTCACAAAAATAATGTCCGTTTTTATTTGTTTTAATAAATACTTGCTATGTGGCAAAAGCAGAAATATTCTTTTTGTCAGAAACACACTGGCAAACCATAGTTTGAGCTGCCAGTAGCAGACAAGGTCGAGGGATATGGAGACAAACCCAAGTGAGGAGGAGATAAAGGAGAGTCCACAGGGCTTCTGTAACCCCGATTAAGTGGGCCCCTGAAATAACTTTAAAATGTAGACTTTAAAAGCTATATCATATGATCACATAAAGGAGGTGGTTATCACTCACTGATGGTGGAAAAATTCTCAAGGAGAGTTCTAAAAACTGCTTGATGTTAAGCAGATGCATTCTCTTTCAGACTAAACCCCAGGAAGTGAAAGTTTTAAGACGATAGACAAAAGAGTATTTTTTTTCTTTTATCTTGATAGGATAAAGTTTCTATCAGATAATTCTAAGGTTAGCAACTATGAAAATAAGTATAGATAGTTTAAAAAACTTAATTATACCATACTATAGCTGTTTAACAACAAATAATTCAATATTACTTTGCTGTGGATATCAATGTTGTATTCTTATTAATTATAATTGTTATACAAATATTGGAAAATTTATATATAACATTTATTTAACACTTATGAGACTCATTGTTATCTAAATGGGTATTGATGATTTAATTTAATGAATCAATAAAAAGCAGAATTTGTGCCTAGGAGAATACAATTTAACTTTTATCACAAATATTTGAGATGAAGGTGTTGTCCGAAAGATATTAAGTATAGCTAAGATGTTTGCATTCTTCAACTATTGCAAATCAAACAAATGGGGAGCTGTCTTTGCAAGTTATTTCATAATTAAAATCAATCACAAAGAAATTCAATTCCATATATTTCTCTAAATCTTGTTTACTTGAATCTTACTAATAAAGAACACAGTTTAATTTATCTTTAATTTAAATCAGATAACAAATTAGCAAATTAAGTACTGCACTTCTTAATTGTTTCTTGTCAGGTGGTATTCAAACTTGCAAAATGTTTACCCACCTGGGTGAGATTTCTGCAAAGTGAGAAATAGACTTTCCACTTTATTATAAATACTGAAATAGTTGCCTCTTTTTTGTTTTGGTCATTACCACTGTGTTATGCATTTTAATATCATGAATTTCAACCTTTTTGTTGTAAAACACTGGTGGATTTAATTTAGGAAATGTTATTTATTTTCATATACAAAAGTATCCTGCACTCACATGCATTCATGTACATTCTAACATTTTTTTCTTATCAGAGATGACAAGTATAACAACTAACTGGTTATGATATATGTTGTATATGAAAATGCCATAGTCCACATATATTATAGTGGTGAAAATGTTTTAAAAAAGACTACTGAAACATATACAGTCATACTTTATTATCAGTATTATCAATTTTCCAGTTTTAAAGATGAATACCCTGAAACTCAAAAACACTAAATAACTTTATTGATGTCGTATGACAGGAAAAGGGGTTAAAACAGAATTTTCTGTCTTTTTTTTTTTCTTTTTGGTACCAGGGATCAATCTCATGACCTTGCGTTTGCTAGGCAGGCGCTTACACCACTGAGCTAAATCCCAGGCCAAAACAGAATATTTTAAAGAGCTAGCCATAAAAACTTTAAGAGAATCAAAAAATTTTTTTCGAAGTCATTATGAAGCATGAATGACTAATAATTTTAAGTAATCAAGCGCAATTTTTCAAGTTATTATCAATAAACATCAATTTTGGTCAACATTTATAATATGTTTAGTAATGGAACAATATGCTTAATTAGATTTTTTGGATCCTGTAAATTTTCATTCTCTATAACAGTGTATAAGCTAAGTCAACTTTTAAAAGGATATATACATATATATATATATATATATATATATATATATATGCATGTATGTGTGTGTATGTGTGTAATGATTCTAATTTTTAAAAACTGTGGTAAGAACACTCAGCATAAGATATACTTGCTGAAAACATTTTAGGTCTAAATTAATGCTGTTAATTGACTATAGCTATAGTTTTGTACAACAGTTCTACAGGGCTATCTTCTGTATCAGAAACTTCATCATTTAATCAGAAAAATATTTCAACATAGTAACAATGATTATGTATGGGTGGTGTGGCCACTAACAATTGCTCTTTTCATTAATATTCTTTTTGTTTTTTTTTCTGTAGCTTTTGTTTGGTTATTTGTCATATTAATATTCTTATCCATTATTGAGTTTTTTGTTTCACGATTTAAAACAAAAGTGCTGGAAACTTACCAAAGCAAAACGAGAGGCCTTTCTTTGTGTCTTGTCATCCAGAGAAACCACCATGGATTAAGAGGTTCTTAATGCAGAGCCTACTCTGTACCTCAGTGACAGATGACCTCACTTAGAAATAGCCATTGACAAATGGCATTCAAATGTCCATAAGGAATTTAGATGTCCTTTCTTACGGCTTAATCAGTTATGTCTACATAGAATCTATTGAAAATGGCAGAGACTGGAAGGCACTAGTCAAGAAAGGGAATATGGATTCTGCATAGTTTTCATTAGTACACGGTGAAGAAAGCTTTAGTCCAGGAGGATTCTGGCGTGACAAGACGTCCCTGTCTAGGCAAGTAGATCTGTCAAGCAAGTGAAGAGACTGGATACCTTCCAGTCACTCTTGCGTACTATGAGACCGAGGACCCAGATTGAGAGAGGGAGAGGATCTCATGGAAGTGTGTCAGCATCGAGCAAGGCTCAAACCAATGGGTTTGGAGTTTCAGAGCAGAATAGTAGTCCTTGTGAAAAAGCAGTGGGGATAAAGACAATCCTGGCTCGCAGGACAATGAGTTTCGGTTGCACAACAAAACCATCTGTGGGTTATCTCAAGTAAGGCACATTAGCGGGGCAGGCTGGCAGCCAAAACAAGCCAGAATCTAGAACTGAGCCTGGAATAGCACTGATGAACCCTAGTGCTATGAGTGGCTCTGAATAGGAAGGACTTACTTTGCTTTATTGCCTGGAGTCCTTCCCTTATTTACAAGTTTCTGAGATGGGAGTTTGTGTTGCATTGCTGGCTGAGGTTTGAGAGGTTTAAACTGGTGCTTTTACTCATTCTAGGAGAAGTTACCAGTAGGTGACAAAGTGAAGCCGGTGATGTGAAATAATGGAGGTGGCAAGCAGGCCAGCGCCCTGTCGCATGAAGAGCAAACATGAGAAAGGCAGGAGAGCCTATTCAAAAGCTGTATTCATTTCATGAGGAAAAGAAACCAATGGGTTTTGAGCTGGATTTAGGAACTGAACATTTTCTAAAACTAACGTGAATGGAGTTATTTATAATCTTATGCACTGTTTCAGGTGCACTTTGTGTGTAATTTAATAATCCTGGAGATTAAATGTTACAGTCTCAAATTTACAGAAAAGAAATCCAGGGTCAGGGAACAGGTAAGGTCACACAACAGGCAGGTGCACGGCTGTGTCCATATTTCAACCCGTTCTCCTTCTTTTCCAAACCTGGCCCTTTGCAGGAGAGGAGATTACAGAACTGAGAAAGAATGTGGTATTTACTAGCATCCAAATCACCTGGGTAATTTTCAGTTTCTGGAAAAAATGAGGTGGACAAGTTGAGAATGGAAGGAAGCCTTTTATAAGAGTGTCTATTAAAAATAGCTGCATTAAAATATTTTTAGACAGGTTTGTATGCAAGGGAGGGGAAGTGGGAAAAAAGGAGAAGAGGAAGAGAGAGAGGGAGAAGCAGGGCAGAGGTACAATTCAGTCTTCACACGGCACTGGGAAGGGGTCAGGGAAATGCTATCTGTGTTCCTCAAACACTCGTAAAGTGTGGCACAGGAAGGACAAAGAGAGCCTTCATCAGTCAAGTAAAGATAATGTTTTCACTACTTTAATGTCCAGCAGCACAGTTGAGGTGGGAATCAATTTACCAACTATTGTAGACAAGGTCTTGCACATTTGAAAGACAGACTTGTTTTTGTTCTCTAGGAGAGAGGGTTGATGTTAGTCTACAGTGTCTCCAAATTATATTTGAAACAAGTATTTATTTCATTCTCTGAGCCTTTACTAATTCTTTGCCAGAATCTTACATTTGCCCTTGGGCTTTCTGGGAGATAAGCTTATTTCAGCTCGCATTTAATTCTCCTGGATCGGCTTTACTGGGGGAAGATAGAAGACACCAACTGAAGTTTTGAATGGATTTTTCAGCCTTCTGACTGCTTGACTTTTATATAAAGTGAGAAATAGACTCAACACTAGCTGTGGCCTTCTAAGATAATCTAATAGAGAAAATCTGCAGAGAGGTTGGAGAATGACTTTGTAATATTAAGGGAAGGGAAGTATTCCACTGTGTATGGCCCTGAACCAAATAGGTAAAGATGGTTTCATGACTAGACATGATATTTTTCATCCCCTCATCGCAAATATAATGTCATAGAGACCCTTTTGATATATGTTGAAGAACCTCAGTGTGTAACTCACTTTGTTCAGCATTTTGCCTCAACTTTCTGAGTTCTGTGTGCTACAGTGCTTCTCCATCTGGAGCTTCATTTTGTCAGATGTAATTGTAAACTTTCTTGTTATCTATGGGAAGAGTGACACAGTTGCCTGTGTACAGCTCAGTGGATATGCAGACATGTTCATAAATTGATGAAAACGGATAGCTTTACAAAATAAACTAGTTTTTCAACCTGGGTAGAGTGATGGGTTTATGCAGGAATCATCCAAAGACCCTAACATTTTGCAGTGAAATACAGGGAGCCTTAGAATGGCTAGATTAGTCAGAAATCACCTGAACTTACTCCAAGTGAGGCAGCTCATGAAATGCAACAGAGAATATGCAGTACCCTGAGTGGACTTCCTTGTCCTGCTTTAAAAGAAATTCTGAATCTCAGTGACAAATAATTCTCATACACACTAAAATGTTGATTATAGAGTATAAGAAGTAGAAAAGAAAAAGTATAATGTAAGATACTTGTTTAGAACCTGACTTAAACTAACTGAAAAGTGACATTTTAAAAATAATTAGAGAAATTTCAATAGTGACTGAATGTCACTTGCTATTAGACGTTGATTTTGTGTAAAGTGGAAGGAAGGAATGATAGTATACAATCAAACTAACAAAGAAGATAATAAATAAATTCCTTATCAATAAGAGCTTTATTGGCAGGAAAGATAATTTAAAGTAATTCATTGATTAATAAATAGTAAATAATGTGGAGGGAATAAATGAAACAAGACGCAAATATAGCTTTACTTTTCTATATGCTTGAAAATGTGCATAATAAAACATCAAAACATAATAAAACATTAAGAACTTTCATTTTTTTTAAGTGTCCACTGCTCACAAAGACCTGTGGCCTCTTCTCAAGGAGAACAAACCAAGGGATCAAGAATCAAATACAGAAGCGTGGCTCTGATGAAGTAAATTTTCACTCTTCTGACAGTATGTAATCACTGTGACCTGATTAGTATTGTAAATGAATATACATTGATAGTTTTGTAATAAAATTTTATTAGACTAAACCAGTATCAGGAAATATTTAAAATGCTGAAGAGAAAAATATTACTAAGTTTGTGAATTTTGTTTTTAAGTTTTAGATTATGACTGTCACCTAAGATTACTGTTCCTATGTTTTACCAGCTGACTTCAGATATTTAATAACAAGCCTGAAGGACATTTATATAGATATCATGTTGAATTTTTTTCATCAAAGCAACCTGGCTTCCCAAATAAGAGATGCCTCTAATGAAATCAATGCATATCTTATTCTATACTCTCTTTCTCTTTCTATTATAATTCCCATGTTTGTTTTCTAAATGTTTACTCTCTCACCTGTGGCAAATTCACATTTTATATCTGAGTTCCTGCTGGTACGTATCATATGTTGACAATGTTCAGTAGTGTGTGCAGTATACAAATAGCATCATATAGATGAGACAAAGAAAATAGCTCCATCAACATATTCAAAATTTAATATCACAGCGACTGATTTTTTTCCTAGCTACATTAAGGAACTCAGAGAGTTAGGGGGATGAAGGCAGGAAGACCAGGACTAAGAAAGGAAGGCAGAGTTGCGAGGAAGCTACGCTATCGTACTAGACAGACACATGAATGACAGAAGGAAAGAACACAGCAAGACCTTTCTTCAAACAGAATGTGTATGAAAAAGCTCATTCAAGCTAGTCATCTGACACACACAAACAAAAGTAGCTGCCACTAGAGAGATATAGTAGCTTACTGGAGATTGAAGTTCTGAAAGCTTTGTAAAATTATCCCTCATCTTTCTGTCACCCTAAGTTCAGCTCATACTTTGTTGGTGGATCAGCCATTTGCTGAGACACTATGTCTATGAGGAATTGGAGCGAATGCTTCTGTGGTCACCACCTAAGGGGAGAGATGCTTGTAATTTCTGAAACCGTCTGGTCAAAGGTCTTAATCAGTCTATTTTTTTCCAAGGTACATATGGTGCCCTTTAATCCCTGGAGGCCTTTTAGGAGAGACCTCAAAAAATCAAAAGGTCACTGCTGTAGTCTGAATCAATTCAATAGAAAATTTCTGGAGAGGTCAGCTTTCCTCTAGTTTTCTTGGAATTAGTGTCTTTTTCTTACACTGAGTATAAAACACCCATAAGCCATTAACGGAAGAAAGAGTTGAGTACTTAGCCTTGACCCATGTCTTATTAGGGGTCACCTCCCAAGTGTTAAATCCCCAAAATTAATTACTCAGAACACACAGAAGTCTTTATAAATTCCTTGTGAATACCTAAAATGATCATTTTTCTTTTCACCTTCTTATACAACAATCATCCATTAAGTTTTAATTATCTCTTTTCATCAAGCCCTTCATCTACATTCTATCAATTGCTAGAGGCCTTTGAAGATGGAGACTGGAGATTATCTATCTATCTATCTATCTATCTATCTATCTATCTATCTACTTTGGGCCATACAGGTTCAGAATTGTTAACAGAAACTATGAGGCCAGCATATGCCATACACACAAAAATTCCAATTCCATCTGAATTCAAATCTTTGTATCTTCTTTGGGAATCAGGGCCAAATTTTGCCTGCAGTGTCTATATTCCTCCTAGAATGAAAACTCGATGAGATCAAAGTTTAAAAACAGCTATTTTTGTTCTCTTGGGCAAATTCAGCTTTGAAATTTAACAAAAAAAATATTGTTACATGCAGGCACTAGCCCTGAGACTTATCCAACAGCAAAAGCAAGAGTAAGAATGAGAGACAAGAGACAGGATTAGAACACAAAATCAGGCAGTTGGGATCTCTTTATATTCAAGTAATCATTGATTTACTCTAATATATTACTTGTCTTACTAAAATATAGCATTATTTTGAATTGTATTTGTTTATAGCTACTGAAGGATTGAGCTCTCCATCTGTTTCAGGCAGCTCTTGTACATGCAGTGTGGCCAAATCTGATTATTTCTCTTGCTACAGTGGTAATATGCTGTATCTTCAGAAGAAATCAATTCTAAAATGTATTCAAAGAAACTAGCTCACAAACCATGTCAAAGCGTTCAATAAGATAAAGTTTGCTGGAAATTCTTAAGATACATTAAATATGGAGGGTCGAATTAAAAGGGTAGAGCTGCTCTCATTTGAGAAGCTGTAGCAATTCAGTATCAAAGAAAAGCCCACACTAATCACTCAATAGATACATGTAGATTCACTTAAAAAATTTTTATGTATCATTTACTTAATTTTATTTCACTTCCTCTAGTCTATGTGTTCACAAGGAAATTGGTATTTGAGTACTGGCATTTGAATTTTGAGATGCTAAAAACCTGGCAAGCACAAAGTGTCTCTTATTTTAAGTATGACTCGAGTGTCTCATACACAGTTAGCTGTCACTGTAAGCTTTACTTTTCAGGCAGAGTGTAAGCAGCTAATTTGTGGGGGTTTTTTTGAAGGTGATCATGATGCCCTATGACTTATGCTGGTTTGCTTTATCATAAGCAAGATAATACAATGAGCTTTTAAGCCTCACAGCTGGGTATTGTTTGGCATCTATACAACCTGTTTCATCCAAACCAAATTCCTTTCCTTAATCCATTCATCTGGTTAGGGAACTTGCTTGGCATGATTTCCACTGCAAGTAATAAATACAGTAATTCCTAAAGTGCTACCACTCACAGGTTAACACCCATGGTACTCGATTGCATGGACAACAGGACAGGTGCTAAGGCACAATAGAAAAAACAGAAAGATCAGGTCTGCTCACACATTTTATCACTAATTTACTCAACTATTTGCTGTTAATAAAATTCTGGAATTTGGATTCTGGCTGACATTTTCAAACTTCATTTATATGATAAAAATGATTTGGATGCATTAAAATTAGAGTGGCAGAGGCAATTAGAATTACTTTAAATACAGTATGAGTATTTTATTTTAGATGCCTTGCTAATGTCTCATTTGTTAGAGTTTTACACAGAGATTGGAGTCCTACCTAACATAGTTTACATGCTAAAAAACATAATACAACCATGTCTGTAGGTTAATTGTAGACTAGTGTCTTTCTTTTCTTTTTTTTTTTTTTTTTTCTCTTGGACCAATTTTAGGCTTAATGTAACATTTTAACTTACATAGGATAAGGATTATGGCTTAAAATTTACATTTTATCTTTCCAATTTACATTTTATCTGACCAATACTAGTAGCTCACCATTAAAAATCTAAATTAAAATGAAGCCAGTAGAAGAGACAAACAAGACTTTTACACTTAGGATAATTGTCTGAAAGTTGCACAAACTGACATTTTGAAACATCCCAAATAATACATTTTCTAGAAAATCCTACAAATAATGCATTTTTACTGTTTGGATACTGGAAAAGTATTTTAAAAATATATTAGGGCTCAGGATGTAGCTCAGTGGTTGAGTATATACTTAGCATGTTAGAGACCTGGCTTTGCTCTCTAGCACCATTCATAAAGTGCCTCCCATATATGGATGTATTTCTTAGTCCCTTTTCTTCAACCATGATTTTGAGTGCACTGATCCAATGTCATTTTAAATAGCAAGGTAATAAAATGTACCCATGAGAAATAACAAAAACTAGTTGTATATTACCACTGTCTGGCTTATATACATGGTACTTTCCCTTTTTTCTTTTCCCAGTGCCAGCATATAACAGCAGATACAAGTTGAGAGGCAGCATCAGGCATTTTTAAGCAACATGCACAGTGGTTCCAATTATTTTAAGGTAGTATGGGCTCATGGATAATTGCTTACACATTTACTTATTCCTAATTTGGGTCTCACTATTCCTAAGTAGCTTCATCATGCCCCCTCTGAGCAGACCCTTTGGTACCCCTGGGCTAGATCAGACATTCAAAGTCATCTATTTACTAGTGAGTTGTTACCATTAGCAATCTGCAATGGCTGTCACAGAGCTGTGTGATCAGCAGGTGGTATTCTGCATGACCAGGGTTGCTAGAGAGATAACACAAAAATAATCTTCTGGGAAAAATAAAAGAAAATATGTAATGAAATCGGTACTCTAAAAAAATATGTGTTCAAGTAAGCCTAAAAGCACATTTATTATACCTCTGTTCTAAAAAGTATATATAATCATTTTATTAGCAGTTGATGACTTGAAACCAAGACTGTCTGTTACAGTTATAGTATACACAAAATTATAGATGTTGGGAGATTTCTCTGTTGTTCTACCAGAGACTATCAAACCTCTTTACTTAAAGGCCAGTATATCCCCAGGCAAATTGAGTTTCCATGCTCAGTTGATTCAGAGCCTATTTCAAGCAAAGGCTGCCAACTATGTCAAAATGTATACTGATTTTGTGATATACATAGTTTTCCAAAGGACGAAGTAAGATCGCCAGTCTCAATCCATTTCTGACTTAGATTTAAAGTTGCCCTCAAGAAATAGCTGCCTAGTAGATATGTGTACTGGAATATTTTTCACTGAGATAGGTTTTCCTTATCCTTCAGTTTTCTGATCACAAGTCACTAAAATTATCATGAAAAATTGGAAAAAAAATATGTCCTATTACTGAAAGAATTCATTACATTAGTGTAAGGCAAAACAGCCTACTTATAATCAACAGTACCATTTTGAGTAATTTGTTCTTTTTGACATTTTCTAAAAGAATAGCTCTACTTACAACATTAATGCTAAATAGATGGAAAGTATGAAGTGTACGAATACAGTATAGACAAATTGCATTTTAATTCCTATTTTTCTTTAAAAAGATGTCAAAGATAAATTTAAATGTGGTTTTAAATACACACTTTGCTTCAAATGTTTAGGAAATGATGCCTAACAGAGAAAAATAAAGTCATTAATTTTCCATTTGCATAACTTGCCCTTGAACTTTATTTGACTCTTCTCACTTGCTTTTGCAATATGATGTCCAAATTCTCAGTTTAAAGAATAGAGTCCTGAGGTTTTATTGCCCACTTTTAGGGTACAGGTCTCTTAAAAATCTATTTTATAGTGACAATTTAAGCATATATTTAAGTAATATATGATTCATATGTATTATCTATCCAAACTCCATTTATTTCTACTTCTGTTGGGAATATTGGAAATGAAAATATATTACCAAAAGTGTACTTTGTAATCTGAATTTCTTTTCTTTCAACCTTTTGTTGTTATGTAAGCTCTTCCTTTACCCTACATGAAAGGTGGGAACAAGTGAAAAGGAACAGTAGGGGAAGCTGATATGCAGGTAATGTTCCAACAAAGCTTTCACGGAACTCTGGGTTTATCAAGTTCATTAACTGAACATCTTCTTTCTGGTACTGAAGGCCTTTGTAATGCACTACATCTTATTTTGAGATACTGTTTCACTAAGTTGCTCAGGTTGAGCTTCATTCTCTTCCTTCCTTTCTTTTTCTTTCTCTTTACTCCTTTCCTTCATTCTTTCTTTTTCTTTCTTTCTTTTCTTTCTTTCTTTCTTTCTTTCTTTCTTTCTTTCTTTCTTTCTTTCTTTCTTTCTTTCTTTCTGACAAGGTCTCACCATGCAGTCCACGCTGGCCTTGAACACACCAATTGGAGATCCTCCTGCCTTAGTCTCCCAAGTGCCAGGATTACAGGCATGTGCTACCATGCATAAAATGATAATCCATTTCTGTCCTTCCTGCTCCTTCACTCATTATTCCTTCCCCCCTCTTCTTTAGACATGATGAGCGGCATTAGTTGAAATAGTGATTCTTTCAGACCCTGGAGTTACAGTGTTATCAAAACAGAAGATGCTCCAAGCTTCAACAAACCAGTCACTCAGGGAAATGGGTGGGCAGTCAACAGATAGTCATGGATTCCTGTAATTAGAAAGTGTCGTAAGACCTGAAATAAAGCTCACTAGCACACCAATGTGGAGAAAGAATTGAGGAAAGAATTTTTTTAGGAAGTAATACCTGAGTTTCTTGGGTTACTACTAAACAAGAGCAACAAACTATAATAACAAGACAACAGCAGCAGCAGTTTTGTTTGCTTTTGTGGTCTGGGGATTAAATGCAAAGCTTTGTACTGAGATAAATCCCTTCATTCTGTGCTTTTTGTGCGTTGTGTACTTTTTCTTTTGAGACTGGGTCTTACTGAGTTGCTGAGTTGATCAGGCTGGTCTTGAAATTGTGATCCTCCTGCCTCGGAATTCCAGAGGGGAATTCCAGGCATGCACCACAATACCTGGCTAACAACAATAGTTTTTTGGAGGTAAAATTTATGTAGGATCTTATATTTGGTTCTGAAGTTAAAACTAATAACAACAAAAACAACAATGACAAAAATGGCAACAGCAATAATGGACATCAAATAAAAATAATTAAAGTGCTGAGTTATTTTCAAGGATATTTATGTAAAATTTAGTTAATTAATACATTATATATGCATAGATTCTTGCAATATTTTCATGCACATTCTCCCACTTAATGCATACATTAATCTGGTATCTTAAATAGATCACCAACTTATTTAATAAATGTTATTTTTTTATTCTCTGTTATCACATTTACCCTACTAGGCTTTGAGAATACAATATTGAAAGGAATTCATTACTATCTTCTCTTACATGTATTATGGTATTAGTACAATAGGAATAAATATTACATATATTAAATTTTCTCCTGGGGATGAGTTCAGGGTGATTTGAAGCATATTTTTGGGTTGAGGTCCGGGTAGATATCCTGCCATTCATTTATCAAGCATATTTATTCCAAATGGCAGAAACCGAAGGCCATGTATACTAGAGGAATTGCCCACCTTCAAACAACTCTAGAAGTTTATAAAATTGTTTAAAACCGTATCTAATGTTGGAGAAAAATGATTCACTCGGATCATTACTTGATTATTGGTAGTTACTCTAATCTTAATTTAGAAAGATAGTTGCGTTCAACAATTTAAAAGTTTTACAACAGGCAGCTAGAAAGTCTCATTTTGTTTGACTACAGAGTTCTAAAGAACAAAGATAAACAAATCAAAGACTTGTAAATCGTTTAATTATCTTTAAATTTATTTCTACTCAAATTTCTTTACAGAGGTAATTACACCTGCTGCTGTCCATGTTGAGAAAGGTGTGACTGCAGCAGATCTGACTATGTGTCTATATTCATATTAAAGGAAGAGAGATTTTATTATGAATTTTCATTTTAAAGATAGGCTTTAATTAGAATTTACCTTCTCTCACCATACAAGAGAAATCTGCAGCATCCAAAGAACTTCAGCTCAATGGAGTTTACTTATCAGGTAACAAAGCTAATCTTTAATTTGTCTAAGACTTTATAATATGATAGGAAAAACTATCAGGAGATAATTAGGAAAAATAGCATTAAAATCCCTCAAAGCAAACACATTGTGTAAGACAGCCAGAAACTCAGCACAATGTTAAATTCTGTGTTCTAATCCCAGTTGGAATTGGCATTTTTGCAAAGTATTAAAATAGGAATCATTAGTATATGGAGTCTCAAGGCTGACTTGGTCCATTATTCTCCATCAAAAGCTACATTTTAAACTAACAGTACACCACTGGACTCCAATTCGGTGCTTGCCCAGAGACTAATCTTTATTGTCAGATGTTCATAAGCTAGTGTCAGCATAGCTGGATGATTTAGATGTCCCTGGATTGTTAGGATGTCCAGGGTGGTTTGCTACCATTGTAAATTGCAGTAGTTCATAGCAATGATGAATGTTTCTTGTCTACTGATGTACTGACACATTTAAATTATGTTGCATTACAATTCTACCTCTTTAAACAAGAAGGAAATTAAGCTTCAAGTTTAATTAAGCATTATTTTAAAAACTGGGTTTTCATTTGTAAAATTTACCCTGTGATTCTTCCAAGTTCTTTCCTTGAGAAAATAGATTGCACGTTTCATTGGGATTTGACCTTAATTAATCCTGTACTTTGTGATCCACCTCCTTGCTGAAATAGTCTTATCAAAAGGAATGCAAGCTACAGGCTAAGATAACAATCGGCCATTAACTTCTGTGCGTGATGCTGGCTGTGGTCCATGGGCACAGAATTCAAAACCCATTGTACACAGTAATGTCCAGGGCTTAGTGCGTGATGGCCGAGAGACAAAATAAACTATGCAGAACAGCATCTTTACACAGTCTACATGGATTTACACTAGAGCAAACGGTCTGAAACATTCATAAAGCAGCATGTGCACTGGCATCTAGTCCTGCCGTGTCAGATTACACAGGGGACAGTTCATTCCAGCAATGCTAACTGGAGTAAATAAGCAAAAAGAACACTTTCTAAATAACTTTTTTTAGTAAGAGTGATTTACAACACGATGCCTTCATTTAACATTTTAAAAACTTGACCATGTCTTTCTACTGTTTTATACAGTGTCCTAGAGCAGTAGCTCTCCTGACTGACAAAATTTGGCAGTTTTCTGAATGAGAGTTTGAATTAATATGATGATCTAAATCATATGTAGTCCAGATAAATACAACACATCTGCCTTATAGTAGATGCCTATAGCATCAGTAATCTATTATGTAGTACAGCTTTTCCTTTTTGGCTTGGACATTCACCATCTCTCCAATAAATTTTTAACTTTGGGAATTTAAAGAATGCCAAGTGGTGATTTCTTTGCATTTGTGCAAGTAAGCAAAGAAACATCTTGTAACTCTCTGGTATGGTGATAATGACTATACATTTTACAGGACCTTTATCAGATTCAGGATAACCGTTCTGATTTTAAATATTTTTCATTCTTCTAGCATTTAATGAATAACTTATTCCACGCTAGATACTTTACTAGATATTTGGAATATAGATGTAAACCAAAAATTCAAATAAAAAACCCTAAAAATATTTTTAAAAACTTAATTGCATACTTAAAAGTACTGAGTAAAAAGAACATTTTGAATGCCCTCATTGCAAAGAAGTGATAAACTTTCAAGGTGATAGATATATCAATTACACTGATAATATCATTACAGACGGTAGACATATATTGAAATATCACATGTATCTCAAAATACGTATAATTAAGTGTCAATTACATACAAAAATATATATTAAAATTCAAAAATTACCCTCATGGAAGATGCAAATGGCACATCATGAAAGATGTTTATGTAAAGTTTTTAATTTTTATTTTTGTTTCTTTTGAGACAAATTCTCACCATGTAGTTCAGGTGGTTCTTGAATTTATAACTCATAATTGTCCTGCCTCAACATTCAAGTGCTATGATTGTAGGTGTGTGGCAACATGCCTGGTTTTGCATGCAACTTTTGTCATGGGTATTCACTGAAAATTCAATACAATTAAAGAATATTACAATAAGATTTAGAATATTTTTCTTATATTTTAGCTTCCATGTGCTATAGTCTGAATATTTACATCTTCCCAAGTTCATATGCTGCCAATGTGATGGTATTAGAAGGTTGGACCTTTGAAAGATGATTAGATCATAGAGGCAAAGCTCTCCTCCCCAGAATTAAAAGAGACCCCAACACTTTTCTCATTCTCTTTGCTATGTTTGGGTACTGGGAGAACAAAAACTATGAAAATATAATCTACTCAAAACCTGATATATTTCTCTGTAAGAGATTAATGATATTTTAAAGTATTACCCAGTATTTATCACAATTTTAAAACTAAAAATCAACCTAGGAAATAGAATCATATATATACAATCAGTTGATTTCCAACAGAGGTATAAAAGTAATTTCATAGAGGAAGAATATTTTTTCCAAGATGGTACTGAAAAAATGTGTGTGTGTGTGTGTGTGTGTGTGTGTGCAGGGCACTTGTATATTATCTTGCCCATTATCACAAATCATAAACAAAAATTAACTATAAATCCCAAACCATGTTAACTATAATATTAAACATAAAATTCATATTATAAAATATCTAGGAAGAATACAGAAAACCTTCATGATTTGAGGATATATATATATATATATATATATATATATATATTTATTTATTTTAATTTATAATTTTTGTATCTGACTGTGTGTCTGTCTACCTAAAAAAAAAAAAAAAGGTAAGTTAGATTTTCTCAAAGTCAACCTTCAACAATATTAACCATTAACATTTGGGGATGATGCTCTCATCTTTAGGACTAGTGCTCTTTTAAAAGAGACCCCAAGACTTCACTCATTCTTACTGCTATATTAAGATATATGCAGAAGATGCAATCTGTAATCCAGAAAGAGAGCCCTCATCAGTTGGTCGTGAACTTGAATATGCTAGGTTCCAGAACTGTGGAACTAATGTCTAGAATGTACAAGTACTTACAGCCCATTATGAAAGATAAAAAATAAAAACAAGTATTTGTAAATAATGATATACAAATAGCCAATGAGCACGTGGAAAAAGCTAAATATTATTAGTTGGCCATAAAAATGCAAGTCACGAGTTACTACTGCACATTCAATAGAAGGACTAAAATTTAAAATACTACCATCCCAAGTTTTAGCAAGTGTATTAAAAAGTGGAATTCTCATAGATTGTTGGTGAGAATGTAAAGTGGTACAAGCACTTTGAAAAGAGTTTTCTGACTTTTATGAAATTAATTTATGCTTCCCATTCCCAATAATTCCCAATAATTGCATCTTGGGTATTTACCTAAGAGAATGAAAATATATGTCCTTATGCTTGTACACAAAAATGATCACAGCAACTCTATTTGTAGTAGCTTAAATTGGAAGCAACAGAAAATAGTCACTAACAAGAAAGTGGAAAAACGAATTGTAGCATATACATTTGATGGAATACTACTCAGAAAAAAAGGGATGAGTGCTGGTATGTTCAACTACATGGACACATACACAGTGTAAGTCCATCTAAATGAAATTTAATGACAGAAGAAACTGGGAGGAAAGGCAGATGGGATTGATTGGTATGGGTCACAAGAAATCTTTCTGGTTGAACAAAAACATCCCATACCTGTGGTAGTGTTAGTGATCACATAGTATATGAATATTTCAACACTCATTAAGGTGTACACTTAAATGAATTTCGTTATATGTAAATTACTTCTCCAAAATTAATTAACATTTCAAAAATGCAATCCTGAGTTTATATTGCCATTCCTAGCTTATAAAACTCATACAATTTTCCACACAGAAAGTAGAGGTGAGTCTCAATAGGTGTCATTTTGTTGTGATATAGCTGTATCAATGGGTCTAGGAAGACAGTCTGGGGAGTAAAACATGGTGGCAGGCAAGGTGAGTGTGTGTGAGCATATGCATAAGTGAGCTTATCAAGCTTCTGAGGGAGCAGAGTACATCACACATCTTCCTCCTGGGTTTAGGCTCTTAAGCATGCTATTCTGACAGTTGCAAAGGTGTTTGTTACTGTTGTCACCACCTTCGTCATCCAAACCACATCTGGCAATAAGAGCATCTGCTTCATGGGGTTATATTGAAGATCAAATTTGAAATCTAATACAAAGTGCTTATGATCATGCCTAGCAATTGGTAAATATGTGGGAACTGCTACCGATAATACAAAGTCATCTATAATACTTTAGTATCTTTGAGTCTGAAATAGAGATGAAAATAAAAACCCATATTTCAGCATCACTGTGTGAGTCAGGTGGATTTGAATGAGATACTAATGCACATGGAATCACTAGCATTTGTAACCCCTACTTGACCATGATTAGTATGGTTTTGGAATGCAGATAACTGTGGCCCTTGTTATGGAGTGAGACTGCCTGAGTGCTGATGAGGTCTCTTCCCCAGTCAAGAGCGATACATAGAAGAGTAAGAGCTCTATTCTGTGCTTCTGCTTTGTGTGATTGTTCTCTGGATACATGTGAACTGTGAGGTCCTTCTCTAAGACAAACTAGGAAGTCCTGTCCGCATGCTTGTATCTTAATCTGACCTATCATTTGTCCAATCTGTTGCCTAATTTGAAGCAGCTCAAAGAGAAGACTACTTGACTCAAGTCTGAGTCACTTTTTCTTTTTCATCCTTGAAAGACTCGAGGACTAATGCAGTGTCTTCTTTCTTCCCTTTCTGTTGTCATTGTCCGTCACTTGACAACATTTGGCCTCCTACTCTGGCTGTGAGGAGTCTACTCTTTGGAACATGAGAACATAACTTAATTGTTACTACTCTAAATTTTCTATTCTTAATGTGTTGTATAGTAATTCAATTACCAGCATCAGACAGGTAAAAGACTACTTCATATAAAACTGAATTTTCAAAGTCTATCTAAAATACACTCTGGCTATGCAACAATTTCCAGATAAGGCTCTTACTCATTATACAAACAAAGAAAGCACAACTTTCATGATTTAGAAGAAGAAAAAGGCCCCAAGTGATTCACTTTCAAAAAGAAAGGCAACACAAATAGCTTTATAACAATATGAAAGTATTTTCACAGATCATACCCCTAATTACTTTTATGAGTTTAAAAGCTTGCTTTACTCATGATATAGGCACTACGACAAAGATACAATAAGCCACAATTCTTTAAAAGTCTAATTCTGTGACTGTAATCCCATTCAATATGACATGGTAACATTGTGGGCTTACAAGTAATTATTTAAAAAAATGCAACACATATCTGGTACTCAAGCAGAGAACGTTTAAAAACTTAGAAAATATAAAGAAACTTTCACACATTCATTGAACCATTTTACTATAGGTTTAGAACTTTCTATTATATTCACATAAACTACTAAAAGAATAATGTGTCCTTTCTTGATTAGATATAATTTCTCCACGAGTTCCCTTCTTGCTTATTTTCTATTATATATGATTGTAATTAACCTAAGAAAAGTGCATAAAAGTTTGATGAGAAAACTTTGCTTTTTATGACTACCTTGAGCAAAACACACTTAGGTGTGAATAGTTAACAGATACCCTGTTTAAGCTTAAATGAGTCCATTTCTGTGCATAACAAAGCAGAGGGACACTGCGAATCATGGAGCAAACAGAAATGCTTTAGACTGCCACAGTGTTGTAGTGTAGATTCCAAATACGGACTTTGTCATTCTTCTTTTATTTTGACTGCAGAATGAACTGCAAGTCTTAATGCCAGCTGACAACTACATGGTACTAAGCCACTAAGTGTCAACCTCTGTCAGCATGTCACACACAAAAGCTAGTAGGTTGCATAATTCAGGTTTGTATACTCATTGTAAAGTGCCTGTTTCTAGCACTTCTGATTACAATCTGTAAGATATTTGTTCCTTTTTTTTTTTTTTTTTTTTTTGGAACTCTGATATTGAGACAGGTCCAAGGTTAACAAAAACAAAAAAGAGGCTATCACCTGTGCAAGATTTTATTCAGTGAACTTGGTATTAAAAAAAATGGGAATGGGTTTCAGGGACAATGTTTAAGAATAAAAGGCACTGAGCACAAAAAGGTATTTTATACATCCAATAAGATATAAATATAGAAATCTGGGAAAGTAAAATTATCCAGTTTAGGATTTTTGAAGTTGCCTTATGGTTATACCTACTTATATAATTTCCTAATGTAACATGAAGAAAGTTTCAGATACTGGATAGAGTCAATGTTTTTCAGTAACTGTGAATACGATGTATTCTCAAGGACCACAGTGACATTACTTTCTTTGTAGAGGCTCTATTCAGTGTTTTAGACACTGTCCAATAGAGATCAGACAAAGAACCCTCATGGAGCTTATATTCAACAGAGATAGAGAGTTGCAGATGGACACATTGGAAACCATGCAATTACTAGGGTGCTGTACACTGTACTGCAAACATGGAGGAAAGGAGGTGGGAGTACAGGAGGTACAGGGCGGTGTTATATTTCAGAGGTCTGAAGGAAGTGACATCTGAGGAAGCCGCGGCAAATGAAATGGCCTGAAGGCTAGAGATCATTGCAGGGCAACAAAACACTAGGGAGGCAGGTGGCTTGAGGAGAGGAACTGAGAGGGGCCAAAGAAGAGCAGGAGTTCAGAGAGCACATGCGTGGTAAGTGGTCACATCTGGAGGACGCAGAACTGCTTTCACTCTGAGTGAGGTGGTCATCCATCAAAAGGGACCAGTAGAGAATGGCAGACTTTGATTTTCGTATTGAAAGGAATACTTTTTTGCTTTTTTTGTTTTAAGTGGAGGAATAGGGTTGAAGTTATGGCTGTCACAGAAGCCAGGAAGAAACACATGTAGAACTGAACCAGGCGACGGAGACAAAGGCGAAGAAACTGGTCCAGTGTTACATTTACAATTAGCCTTGCTGATGGACTGGAGACGGGCTAGGAAGCCTCGAGAGAACACCAGGTTGACCTTAAAAGTTGGTTTTGCTCATCAGCCAGAATTTCAGCAGCAATTCTTTCTTTTGCTCCTTAGTTTTCTACCTTAAAGATAAGCATGAATAAAAGGTACATTAAAAATTGCTACCCTTTTGGTAGGTCTTCTATTCAGAAGATGATGGACAGAGTATGCCTACTGCCTAGAAATAAATCCAGTTTGCATTTAATTCATTTGAGAAATTGTTCTTGAACAGTTACCCTTATATACATTCTGCATATAATGCTGACAAGTTTAATTTCTGCTTGGGTTAATGGCCACATAAATGTCTTTTACATGAGTTAAAGTTGCTTGGAGGCAAGAGTGATTTCTAATTTTTTCTCTGTGTTTTGCATTGGTAGGTAGGTTTTTTTTTTCTTTCTTTTTCTTTTTTTTTCCCCTCAAACTTGCTGTTTAAGGTCTAGCCTCCCCTTTGTCCTGGTGGGTACAGCTAATTAACATTAATGAGAGTTCTGTATGTATATTGACAGGATAATAGACCTTTTAGGATGGTTCTTCCCCTCTTGCACTGCCACTCCCCCACTGCAAACTAGCTGATTATTTCATTAGGCAGCAATAGAAGCCCATGTAGGAGAACACACACTCTGTGAAAATTAAATAGAAAAAATCTGCATTCATCCATATTTTCTCTTGCAATAGAATGAGGAGAATGGGGGCTGGGTCCATCAGAACCATCAGAGATTTTATTTCTCTTGAAAGGAAAGCTGTTACAAGATAATTTTCCCAGGGTATTTGAAGTTACGTGCTTACCGATGGCTATTTTTAAATTGACAGTGTTCATTAAATCTAACTTTATGTAAGCAACGTGGTAGAGAATTGAGAAGAATGTCAATGAGGCCTGGGTTACTTTGTAGGCTTTGTGCTTAAAATTAACAAAAGGGTGAAATGTATTACAAATCAACAGAACAACTACTGAAATTGTACAGGCAAAAATATGGGCATTCAGAGAAGTTGAAATAAATAATTTTATGGTTGAAGGCAGATTAGTGGTACTGGTTGTAGCTTCAAACTTCAGTTACCAAATAAAACTAAGCCTCCCTGAACTGTTAGATATTATGAAATTTGAGTGTTCACTTTCCTTTAATAAGGTTGGCTCAGAAAAGAAGCTGGAGGTGTGAATTTATTTTTTTATTTCCCTTCTAAACTTGAGAGGTTGTGAGTCTTGTGGAAAAAGTGTGATATAGTAGAAATACTGAAAGCTGGCAGGATTGTTTAAATCTAAACTTTTCCTCTTTTGGGTGGCATCGGTTAAATCCATCAGTTAAGAGAGCTTGACCCATTTAGCCATGCAACAGCTAAACCCTTAATCCTAACAGATTCATTTTACAGTTCAGATTTGGCCACTGATACTGCACTAATTCAGATTCAAAGGTCAACATGTTAGAGCAAAAAGAGCTTTTTATTTTCCTCCTGAGAATTTGAGGAGCAAAGGCTTCTCTATCAAAATGGGTGCAAATGTCTCTAAGATCACATTATTTTCTCTTCTTGATTTAAGTTGGCTGTGACTTTATCTCTAACATTTTCTAAATATACAATGAGATGTTTAATATGACAAGAAGGGCATGATAATACCCCTTGACATGTTTATCTCTTATTAACCATCTCTAAAAGTAGTACAGATTTGGGCTAGGGATGTAGCTCAGTTGTACTGGGACGACAATCTAGGTATTATAAACCTTGTATATTAATATAGCAAGAAAGTTTTTCAATAAATACATATACCATAGTCTTTTTTTAAAAAGGCAGAACACATTGTATGTTGAGTGGGTAATGATACTCCCCAATGTATATATGTGGTTTTAGTATTACAAGAGGAGGGTTCACTCTTGTCAAGTCAAAGGATTCACACAATTTCTAGCCTCTATGTTGGCTCAGAATAGACATCTCTTACACAGCCCTCGTGAAAATAGCTAATCATCTGGTAAGACAGTTATTATTGAGTCCATTTTATACATGAGGAAAGTTAAATCTTACCTGTCTTAACATATTAAATGATTGCATAAGATTTGAACTTAATGTTCATTATGGAATCTTAGTGCTTGCTTTACAGAATGTAGAGTAAAAATATTATGAGTTGGAGTTAAATATGTTCTTCTATAGAAATGAAACATATGAACCATGGAAGGGGTTTTATATGAAACCTAATTTGATGATCATTTTTTATACTCACTGCTCTCCTGGAATAAATCATAAATACTGTATATGTAAAAACTTATTTACAAAATATTTGTTAGGGTAACATTTCATTCATTCAGTTTTTCTTCTTATACATTTCAAAAATTACTACCTCCCAACTAGAAAAGAAAGTCACTAGAAGAGGGCTTGGGAAAGATATTGAGATAAATTGGATATAATCCTTAGCTGTTTCTCAATTCAGAGGCAGACTAGAGAATACACATTAGTAACAGCTAAAATGCAAAACTTACTATGATAAGTATAATAATGAAGGCCCAGTAAGTGAGAAGTGTAGGGCTCTACTTCCAGGTGATCAGGGGAGTTGATTTGAGAGATTGCAGTCGAGCCAGGTCTTGAAAGATTTTGATAAACAGACCTGAGGAATGTTCTATCATATTACCCAAGGTAAAAAGAAAGATCTATCTTAGATGCAGGCATAGTTTTATGTGGATATTTTATACACAATTGATATGAATGTAAATTGAGAAAACTATAGGAAAATGTAGCAGTAATTTGCAAATATTAAAATATTTGTATTTAACCTTTGATTTAGGAATTTATTTCTAGGCATATATTTTACAGTTAATTTATATATGCATATGAGGGTACTTATAGCATTATTATCCATCGTAGTAAAAATAAAAACAACCTAATATTTCCTCAATGGGTGACAATCAAATAAACTGTATTCTTATCAGGCATGTATATGTGTGACAGCAGAATTATCTTTCATACAAATAAGAATAAAGGCCAGTTATAGAACAGTAGAGAACTAATATTTAAAACAAAAAGCACACATATAAAGCAGCCATAAATAAATACATATGAATATAGTGTTATTGATGGTGTGAGTGGGCATATATGTATATATGTGAATATATATAGTCATAAGAAAAATATTTTGATGTTTACCAGTCAACATTTTGGGAAAGAGTAGAGTCCATTTCTTCTGTCCTGTTTACTTTGTGATATTAAAAAACAAATATTATTTATGCATTTTGTAGATAATAGTTCTTAATTATCTATAAAATAGCAAGTTAGAGGTCTGTCAATTTGAAAATGGAGCTTTAAGTTTTTTGTTTCAGTGATCTGTCTAGCTTCACCCTGCCCCTCTGTTTTAACCACTTTCTTGTTGCTGAGACACGGTGCTGAGACCTACAATGTAAAGAAAAGATTTATTTTGCCTTACAGTTTCAGACACTGCATTTCCTGGTTGCAGGCTCATGTGCAGAAATGGTGTGTGGAAGGGCCTGTCAGGTAGAGAATGATGGCCAGGAACAGAGAGAGAAGTGGGAAACCAGGGCAGGAAATACTCCACTCTAGGTCAGGCTCTCAGCGACCCACTCCAACAAGACTCCACCTCCTAACAGACCTTCATCTGTACCACCCCCGGGATCTATTTACCTTCCCCAAACCTCACCTCCTAGGACTGGAAACTTTTTGGGGTCACTCTCATTCTAAACCAGAATATTCTCCTACTCACACAGAAGCAGTTTTGCCTAAGTTACCTGATTGTGAAAATTGTACAGAAGTATCTCTGGAAGGCAATCTGAACTAAAATTGAGCTTGGCAAGAGCAGGGTGAGACCATGGACAGATAACTAAGATAAATTTTTAGTTTAGGCTTTAGTCCTTTAAATGTTCTATGCTGATTTGTGGTGTGAAAGAAAATCTTTTCAACCACAGTAACATTCCTATGTCCTGTAGTACTAGAGCTGCCAACTTGCTCTTCAGATGAAAATAAAAATCCTTCCTGCGTATTTACTGTTCTCCATGCTGTCCTGAATTATTTTAATTCCCTTCTTCCCCTGATTCTCAGGCAGTTTTGATGATTTTCCTACGGATATTTATTGCCTATTGAGCCCATTTTAAGTCTTATTTTAAATTAAGTTGTCTTCTATACCTTATACATCCTCCCAAAGCACCACATTGCTTATCTTTTAACCATTCAAACAAGCCATTCAATTTTACTTTCTCAAAATTATTTCCCCCCCAAACTGGAAATGAAATGGTAATTTCCCTTTAATTTTATCACATTAAGCTTGTTATCAGTGGGTAAATAGATGTGAAAACTTTCTTCGCAACAATATGTTATGTCAAATAAACAACAGTGTCTTCCCTGAGATGCAAATATATTTCAGTAATCTGACAAGTAAATAGGCAATTTAAATAGAAGGGTCCATGGAGTATTTTGCAATAAGGCTTCTGTTTTGGACGGAAGAAGAAGGAAGAAAACCACTGTTTATATGAAAGTGCCTGAGAAGGGTGGCAGAAATCACAGGATGGTGTCTGTCCTGCACAAAGCCCCAGTCCTGTCTACAAGCCCTTTGGTGGGTGGACATTTGGAAGCAAGACAAGCAGCTAGTCACATGAAGATTATCATGAGAATGATAATATCACAGGTCACAGGATGACAGGGAGGAAGGGAGGGAGACAGAGAGAGATAGAGAGAAAGAGAGAGAGAGAGAGAGAGAGAGAGAGAGAGAGAGAGAGAGAGACAGAGAGAGAGAGAGAGAGACAGAGAGAGAGAGAGAGAGACAGAGAGACAGAGACAGAGAGAGAGGAGAATCAGACATTATTTCTGACTTCAGATGCTAATTCCAGTACTCAAAATGCTGAGGCAATAGAATCACTGCAAACTTGAGGTCAGCCTAGATTACATAGTGACTTCAAGGCCATTTTGAACTGCATAGGGAGAGCCTATCTTAAAAAAAAAAATAGGTAGAAACAAGCAAAAAAGGAATAGTAGGGCTCTGATATCATTAACTACCACCAGCCTGGCCAGTCATATGGTAGAACAGATGAACAAGTTTATTCCCTGAAGGCGAGTGTTAACTCTATTGTGTCAACTAGTCTGCTGAAGGGATATTTCGGCAGCGGGATATAAGTGGTAAAAATGTTATTTCTGGTGTGATGGTGTTTCCAGAAGAGAGTAACTTTTTAAATCATAGATTGAGTGAATATTTATCCTTACCAACATGAGTAAACATCATTCAATGTGTTGAGGGCCAGAATAGTGCTAAAGGATGACAAAAGGGTGATTTTTTTCTCTGGAATTGGGTCATCTGTCTTCTTCTGGTCGTGGTCGCTAAAGCTCTAGGTACTCAGACATTACTTCTTCAGGTCTTAACCAACTCACCAACCCACCATCTAACCTCCAGAATTTTTGGGCTTTGTTCTGAGTATTATCACTGATTCCTTTGATACCCAGGCCTCTGTACTCAGAATGGATTATATTACCAGCTTTCCTAATTCTTTAGCTTGTTGTGAAACTTCCCAGCCTATAAATTAAGCAAGTCTTTTGCCATAATAAATCTCCTCTTGCATATCTATAAGTATCTTATTATTTCTACTTCTCTGGAGAACACTGACCAATACCCCTCCTTGTGCCTGAAGATAAAAGGAACTCCACAGTAGGCAGAAGTTGTGGCATTGGTTTTACTAGTGAACGTAAGAGACACAGAGCTTAGAGTTCTCAGAAAATTGTGAAGAATTTATAAAGGGTTGAGATTTTTTGTGATGAGGTGGAAGGAAGATCTATAGTTCACATTTTTTTTTAATTTTTAAAAAGTAAAACAGAAAAAAGGGTAGAAATAGCACAACATTTTTAAAAAATAGTAAGAAACCAACACTAGTTAATATATTACACATTGTTATCTTAGAAGTAGTTGTTCAAGTTAAAAAATCAAAGCCTAAAAAAATAGTCAAACAGTGACAACGCAAACTATTCTTTTTGATGACCTAACAGAGAATTAGTAGTATAGCTATCTGTGTTGCACACATAAGCATACATACAATTATATAAAAAGTATACCTACAAGTTGTTCTTTTCTTTTTCCCTTTCATTATCCCAATATCTATTGTACATTTTGGATCTTATTACTCTTTCAGTTTTTGATTTTTATTTATAGTTTAAATTATTATAACTGTTGCCATCTCATGGATAATACTGGCTGAAGTCCCTGAAGAAACTTGTTACACTAAATAACTGAATAATTGGGGTGATGGAGATTGCAGAGTGTCAGCTAGCCATGCAATGAAGAAGCTAAACCCCAGTTGAATACCAATTATAAAGCCTTCTCCTATTTTTTCAGTTATATCTATTATCCGTGAAGCAGTCGCTCTCAACATTTAACTCCAGACTATCTCAGACAAAGAGTTGTTACAAAGAATTCTCAAAATCTGTTCATATACTAATGAAATGCATTCAATAAGTGAATTTGATGAATAACAACTTACATTTACTATGATCTTATGTATATATTTGTGTAATTTGCACTGAAATGAAAAATCCAGCTAACAGTTATTGAATTCATAGTAAAATTTTTACTCTGTTTTATTAACCAACTATTGCTAGAATAATAATATCCAGCATCAGAGGCTTTTGTTTTTGACAAAATTTTGGAAATCACTGAAGGAACTCAACCTCCTGATCTACTCTCTCTTGCTTGTAATGTAATTGGTGAAGGGCTAGAAATAATTGTCAACTGATAATCACCTAGGACAGGTCTTTTAAGTGGTCTCCATGACAAGGTAAATATAATATCCACTTCTAGGCATCACTGAGACTTTGGCATTGATCTTTAAATTGTCTGTGCCCAAATACACAGACTTTTACAATTTACTCAGCACTTATCAACTCTATCACTTTCAGTATGTACAATAACCTGTACACCAAAACTCTTTCTTTGTCCTACAAATTATGTTTGTAGATATCCAGGAAAAGTTTGCCCACAAGACATTTGATTTCTTGAGTATTGAAGTAGCAATTCTTACAGATATATAACTGAGAATATGCCAAGCATGACTTAATAATTTCCAGGAAATAAATGTTAAGGTCAACATTATTAGCCTATTTTCAAAGGTATACACTTAATGATTTTTAATTATGATTAAATTTTTGAAGTCTCTTAAACTAATTAAAATGTAAGGAACTATAATCCTAAATATCTTCAAAATATGTGTTTCATTTGGCATTAGAATAAAGATATTAAATTGACCTACAGACTTAATATTTTCCTGTTCTGCCTATTTTAATAAACAAAACAATCTAAATAGACTTTAAGAGAGTTCCATATTTCCTTTAATAATTTAATGACCAAGTTTTTTTCAAGTCTTTTTTCCCCTCGAAATAGTGACAATTTGTATTATGAGCAGAGAATATTACAAAAGGAAAATTCATGATAAACAACCTGGTCTTTGCCAGATGCTGGTCCATATAGCTATACTAGCAGTTAAACTGTTACATATTGGGTATTCGTTGGTATGTAGCTACCCCATTTGTCTCTCCTGTAGAATCCCAGAATTCCCCAAGTCCGGAGATTAAGGGGTATTTTATGTGCTCAAGAGGCCTGATGGACCTACTATATCCCATAAATTGCTAAATATCTCTCGATCATATTTAGCAAGTTTTAACTCCAATAATGTTGCTTAAAACTTAGAAATTTTCATAACAAATGACAAAGAATTCTTTTAAACCACAACAAAATAGCTGAGCACAAAAGACAGAATAGGAAATTTCTATGTGGAAGAAATTCAAAAAGACATTAGTCTGAGACCAGTCTTCTGGAGAGTGTAGAAAACCAAATAGGTACTTAAAGACTAAGATATGACTATCCATTTAAGGAAAGAATACGTGGCCTATGTGCTCACACAGGAAAGGAAAGGGAGCCAAGAGCAGGCCGCTGAAGGTCTGCCCTTTTGGTGAAAACAGTCTAAAGGAATTTTATCCATTATTTATGGTAGAGGCAATGAAGTCTTTTACTCTTTCTGGAGTTATGGTGGAAAAGAATCTTGGCTCCTTTCCTCCTTCTGTCTCTCTCTTTACCCATTTACTAGGGCCTTGTGTATGCCAGGCAAGGATTATGCTGCTGAGCTATACCTCCAGTCACAGAAAATTTTCTTGTAAAAAATTTCAACTCTAAATGTCCTCAATTTACAGGTGTGGGGGTTAACATCACAATATTTACATTGGGCATTGGAAACTCAAACCCCAGTTCATGGGTCATGGCTCTAACAACTCCTTTTAGACTGTCTGACCATTGTAGTTGTTAGAGAAATAAAGGCCAAACTAAGTCTGTAGCATCTATTCCACGAAATGGGGATACGGGACATCTCATGTCTGAGAACTTCACAACGACCGCAACAAAATCAAGAATGATTAAAGAGAATCATTCATAGGAGAGGGAGTGATCACATGTTAGGAAAAGGAGAATTAGGAACTGAAGTAATTAAGATAATGGAAGGCTAAGAAAGAAATTGGGAAATAATTTTGGTTAAAATAACTGAAGTGATAAAAACAAAGGACAGAAAGAACATACCAATCTACAAAAAGAATGGGTGGATCTAAGAAACCAAATAAAGTCAAAGAAGTGAAAATTATAGTCATTGAAATAAAAGCAAATGAGTTTAATAGCAGATCAGGAAACAGGTAGAGAGAACTATAATTTAAAAGATATATTTAAGGAAATCATCCAGTATGCAGTATGGAGAAATAAAAAATAAAAGGAGGAATAGAGCTTTAAAGATATAAAAACCTTCAAAAAATTACTGTCAACAAAAAGAGGAAAGGGCCGGGGGTTTAGCTTAGTGGTACAAGCGCCTGTCAGGCAAGTGCCAAGTCATGAGTTCGATCCCCGGTACTGAAAAAAAAAAGAGGAAAAGTTGGGTAGATACGATATGTACATTGTAATGAATATGGTTAATTCAGAATTTAAAGATACTTGTTCTCAGGTTATAGAAGCTGACTTTGATGTAGAAATATGCATAGTTTCATACAGGGCTAGTGGAATTACTTTCAGTGTCTAAATTTCTGATTCCTACTTCTACTTTCATTCCGGGAGGTCTTTTGAATTTTAGGCATGGTAGCTCCATCCTTCCAGTTATTCAGACTAATAACCATACAGTGTGTCTTTCACATCAGAGAGGTCAGATGGGTCTGTCCAAAATATAGCCAGAATGGGACCAACACTGCCAACACCAAACTTGCTGTATTCTTGCAAGAGAACCATTAACACTTGGTTATTGTACTCTTTTCCTTATAGATTTCTCTAGTTCTACCCTATTTTCCACACATCAACTGAATTTTTTTTTTTAAATAAGTGCTATGCTATGTCAGGACAGTTATATTTGTGTGTCAGGCCAGCAACATTAGACTGACAATAGAGACACAGGGTCTTTCCACTCCTAGATCACTTGTTTATCTCTCCAAGTGTTTGAACAAATGTCACTTTTTAAAGATGTCTCTGTGTATAAAATTACAGAATTACTCTTGTGTTCTGCTATGATTCCACACACCTTGCTTTATCTGTCTATCATAAAACTGTTTTCTAGCAAGTTATATAATTGATTTGGATTATCAATTATTATTTACATTCCCCTATAGAACTGGACTAAATAGAATTATTTTTTGTGCACTAGGGGAGTAGTCAACCCATAGTAAAAACACTGGATAGATGCTTCTCGGAATTCATGACTTTAGAGAATTTAAATATGTGTACAGCATATGAACTAGTTTAAAGCATAACTGTATTTTCCTGTGTGTTTAAAATATTTAAGTTATAATATTTCATAAGTTAAAAAATTTAATGTTCTGATCATGCAGAAAAAAGCAACTGGTACTATTTATTTTGCAAGCCTGAAGGAAGAAACTAATTTCACATTATTAAAAAAAAAAAAAAACAAGACAATTTGTATATTTAGGGTCATTATTTTTTAATTGAGTGTATTTTAAAGTTATCATCATCATTTTTTAATTGATGGTTTTCCAGTAAATGGTGCAACAAAAATTCTCTAAGAAACCTAATCTAAAGCATGAAGAATATGTGCATAGGGACTCTGTTTAAATTCCTAAAGCTTCCAATGTTTCTCCACTTATTCAAGTGCTCGCCTTTGTATTTTGAAAGACTTTATTATACAGCCAAGGGAGAAAGGAATGAACCTTTAGAATAGAACTTAAACCACGGGAATAAAATACTGGTTGTTAAAGAATACTAGTTGAGCAAATGAATAAAATAACACTATGACTCAGAAGGCATACTGTGGAGAAGTCTGCAAAGCCTTAAGGTTCTGCAGTGGAGAGGACTCTACCCACCTTGAGCCAGCCCTGCGCTGAGTCTCTTTTCCCTTACCCCATATATCAAGTACAAGAATGGACATATTCTTCCCTTTAATTCAGCTCTTAAAAATTAAGGAGCAAAAGTGGAGACATTAACAGATCATGAAAGAACATTTCTGCTTTTAGGACATAACTTCCCAACAGTAGTACTTCTCCTTATCTCTGTAGCTCGCGGGCACTCCTGGCTGTACTACAACATCGAGTGGTTGCCCACAGTGACAGCTCTCTCTGGAGGACACCACTACAAAGTCTCCAGGAACTTGTCTCAGGAACCATCACCTTCCTGTTGAGCAGGCAGGCTGCAGTATACTCGAGAGCACACTCCAGTGGCTGGTACCAGAAATGAGCTCCCGGGACCTTTCAGACACACAGAGCCTTCCACGCTGCGGAGGGGAATTGTAACAGTATTGTAGCAAAGAAAAATACCAGAAAGTGAACAGGGCCATGAACGTATGACGGATTTCCTTCTATAGGCAAACAATAGATTTTAAAATGCCTTTAAGAATTAAGTATTGTTATTATTATTATCTTCATTCACTCTGTGCCATCTCTTTTGCTTATGTCATCTATTAATCCCTAAAAAAAAAAAAAAAAAAAGAATTGTCTCTATAGATCATATTCTAAAAATGCAGGCAGAAGGAATTCTGTTCTTTAGTGTTAGCTTACAATTTCTAGCAAAAAACTAGGACAATGTACCATTTATGCTGTAGGACTTCGAACATTTTCCAAAAGCCCTTTCACAAAATTGATAGATTATTTTTCCTATTAAAGAGTCTTTTATTATGTGTGCCAGACCTGGTTCTCAGGGTTGGAATATTGCTTTAGGTATTTTTTTTTTTTTTTGGTACTACAAAATGGCATTTCACTGCTGCATAAAATTACACATTTGTATCTGACTCTCCAGGGCACAAAAAATGTCTCAAAGGGCTTGAGAGGGGATATGTTTGTCACTCTTCAATAGACCTGGTAAAAGTCTGTGATCCCCAGGAAAATTTCTGTCAAGTATATGTAGGTAGATACAAAGAGCATTAGGTTGGAAGTGAGTTATAAGTTTGCACTGGCTACTAAACAATCCTGTTATTTTAGTGGTGGACAAGAAAAACAGAATATTTAAAAATAGTTGCCATTTATTTATTCATTTACTTTTGAGACAGGGTCCCATTATGTGGGCTGGCCTCTACCTCCTGGCACTCTCCCTGCTTCAGCCTCCTTAGAGCAGGGATAACATGCTTGGCTTGAATGTTTTATGTTACGTGTTTTATATACATTAGTTCTACCCCACTTGACTAGTGTGCTGTGTAGAAATTATTATTCCCAATTTAAAGTAAAAGAAATTGAAGGAGGGCACAGAGATCAGTTCGCCTGACTAGTAAGAGATATAGTTAAAATCTAGACTTGTGTTCAAGGGTGTTCAAGGTTGTGATTTTATGGAATATGCCTAAAATGGCCTTAATTTTGTTTATCTTATATTATGAAGGCATCAGGTAAATAGGTATTTATGGTTCCTTCTAGTTTTAAAATGTTAGTTGTCTAGAATATAAGCACAATCTCTTGTAGCAGCAAACACCACATGAAGTTGGCTTAGCTTCTCAGTAGGATTCACTTGGAATTACTTATTCACACAACCAAAGCCAAATGATGGCAGTACCGGAAACTAGCACACAGCTGGCTGTGTTGTTATGTGGCTGGGTTGCTATCCTCAGTGGCTTGATAATGCAGGAAGGGGCTGCGGAATCTCAGATGCCGTACCAGGTCATTCTGAGGCATCCTTTCAAGCCACCCGATCATCAGTGGAGATGTGGCTTTTGCCCTGGGAGGGAGGTATTTGCAGAGGTTCCCTTAAATTTCCACTTTGTGATAAAGATGACTGGGATATCAGAGAAATTGAGTTCAAGACCTAAACTCATATTTATTATTAGAGTTTACAATTTGTTCCTCCCATCCTTATTCTGAGGTTGCAAGGGCTAAATTGATGATTAAAAAGTTAAAAAATCCTCAGCTTTGCACAGATTGAGAACTCCTAATCTGAAAATCCAAAACCTGAAATGCTTCAAAATTTGAGGAGTGATAGGAAGGATGCTACAAGAAGAAACTCTGCGTTTGACCTTATATGACATCTCATTGCCAAAATACAATGACAATAAAACTAATGCTTAATTACCTTCAGGCTATGTGTGTTAGGTATATATGAAAGACGCATGGATTTTTTCATAAATGAATTTTTAAAGTTTTGTGTTGAGTCCCACCCCTAAGATATTTCTTATATATACAAATATTCTAGAATTCCAAAATGTGAAACTTTTTGATCCCAAGAATTTTGGGCAAGTAATATTCAAACCATAGTAAGGCTAAGGTAGAAAGAATAATTTGCACACCAGGCATGGTGGCTTTTGCCTATAATCTCAGCACTCTGGGTGGCTGAGGCAGGAAGATCACAAGTTCAGTCCAGTTTCAGCAACTTAGTGACTTAGTGAGACCATGTCTCAAAATAAAAAAGTAAAAGAAAGACCGAGTATGTAGCTCACTGCAAAGAACCTGGATTCAAAGTCCAGTATTAAAAAAAAAAAAAATCAGAACCAAAGAAAGAAGCTCAGAAGGAAGGAGTTAACAGAAGGTCCTTCCCACGAGGAGGACCACTGCTGGCCTTGTGCTCTTTGTTCCTTCAATTCCTCTTTTTTTTAAGCCCCCACCTCCAATCCACATGTCCTCGTTATATTTTTCCAATAGATATGTGAGATTCTCCTACTGTTATCTCCACTCTTTCCTCCCTAGTCTGAGCTTCGATTATCTTGGATGTCCTGCTGTATTCCTTCCTTCCCAGCAAAGCAAATACTTTAAAGTGCAAATTGGACCATGCCACTCTTCTTAGTATCCACGAATGGCTTCTCAATGCACTTAGAGAAACACACTTTTTCTCTTGGCCCAGGAAGTCCTCCACAGTCTGGAGGCTCATTTTTAACTTCATCTCAGCTCTCCTCTTCTACTAGTCACATAGGTCTTCTTTCTATCCTTTGAACAGATTTCCTTCCCACCATCAGAGCTCTGCACAGCCTCATCCCTCTGTGAGAACACTTTTAGGCCAGGCACGAAGGTGCACGCCTGTAGTCCAAGCACGCAGGAAGCTGGGGCAGAAGAGTCTGAGGTCACAAGCAAGTTCAAAGCCCGCCTGTGTTATATACTGCGATCCTGCCTCCAAGCAAAGAAGCAAACAAATTCTGGATTGATTTCCCCATGGTTGCCTTCTTATCCTGTAAGTTTCTCAGCTTATGTGGCATCTCTTCAGAAAAATGTATGCAGGCTACCGTATATAATTAGATGCCATTTCCCTCACTTACTACCTCTTTATAACAAACAACTACTTGTTTTCTTCATAGCATTTATTGAAAATTGTTATGTTATTCATGAAAACTGGAAGAGGAGGGTTCTTTTCTTTTTCATCTTTGGACCCAGATTCCAGCTTGGCCCTTGTAATAAAATTGACCTGCCACCCTTCCTTCTGCTTGGTCACTCTTGTACCTGTTTTAAGGTCACATCCTCAGGGAGATTCTTCCAAGAATCTAGACTAAGCTGTGTCCTTATTCTTTGTTTCTATGATTCCCTCACGATCCCTGATATCATGCTCCTTACATTTCACTGTTAAGAACTGTGCTGTTTCTCTTCACTGCTGTTTGCTCAGATTATCGGTGCTGACAAAGACTGTGTTGCTCTTTGCCAGATCACTGACACCAACACTGTGCACTAACAAAATAAGAAATTATGAACTGATTCATAGAAGAAACGGTTATTGAGAGGAGGGCAAGAGAAATAAGACATTTACAGTCTTCACCAAGAAATCAGCAACTTCACAGTATATATTCATAGTCATTTTTACTTTTCTATTCTTAGTTATGCAAGAGAGATCACAAATCATTGAACAACATTCATTAAATCATTTAATAAACATCCATTTATAAGTAGTAACTGAGTATCTACATGTGCTAGGCCAGTGTTACAGACTGAGGATATGAACACTTATACTAAGAGACAAAAAGGACATCTGGCATATGAATAGTATAAAGCAATTGTATTTCGCACCCAGAAACTAGAAAAGGACTGTAACAAAAATAGACTTTCTCTCAGGGTTAAAGGATGGGGAAGATTTTCAGAGGTAGGAAGAGTGCTTTGCAAGAAAATGAAAAAGCCCCAGGAAGAGGAGGACAGCCCGGAGTGGGCAGTGAGGACTGGCTGGAATATAGTGTGTAAGGACCCAGAGACTGAAGTGTGGCTGGGTAGGTGATGGCACCAGACAATGGAACACCCTGTGGGTGGCGGTGAGCACGTGGGATTATGGTCAGTAAAGAGGACAAACTTTCAGCAGGTTTAGGGATAAAGACTAGGAAGATTATGGGCAAGTTAGGAGACACAGCACTAGGGCTCTGTAGTTAGAAAGATCAGATTAAATTTGAGAGGCTTAATGTATGGACATAAAGCACAAAGGGCATAATCGAAAAAGAAGCAACAGAAATGGAAAGGAAAGGAGGAATGAGTAATTCTGCAAAGGAAAAAAAATAACAGACTGTGGTGACTTATAGCTCTTGGATAGAGCTCAGAGCTACAGCAGAGATAAAACAAATACAGTGTTAACAACGAATTTATATGGAAGGATTACTTGATGTGCTTGCATATATTATTCCATTCTCACACTCACTATGTAAGGGACAATTATTACCTTATCTTTATTGGTAAGGAAATTTGAAGAACAAAAAGAAAAGCAGTGACATTTGAGAAGTTCCATTGCATTTAAACTTTTGTTAGTGAGAAAGAGTGATGTACAATAATGTTCTCTAACTTATCTCTAGGATGAGAAATCATAATATTTCTTCATTACTTGCTTATTTATAAAATGACACTAATAAGCCTACAAACTTCTTTTCTGGGAATACTATTGCATTTTGAAAACAATCATAAATGTTTGTAGTTCCATAGGGATGCAGGTGTTATTATTAATAAATTGTCTTTTGATTTCTATTTCATTTTGCATATTTTGAATATCCCAGGAAAACAAATAGAAAATGAAACATCAGCAAACTGACTGTGAGTCTTCTAAATCACCGTGCTTTAACCAATGTGCAATTCAGAAATTTTCTCTTAGGATGATGGATGTCTTTCTCAGGAAGAGCAAAGAATTCAGCAGAGCCCTTTCAGGTTAATAAAACCAGAATTTAAGTAAATTATATTGATTTAAAAAAGCTTTGCATATACCTAAATCCTGAAGAATTTTTAAAATCAACCTATTTGGGGTGATATTTATTTTTCTTCAAAGTAAAGTATATGGAATTAAAGTTAAAATTTACTTCCCTTTCTCTGACACTCAAACATCAGGATACTAACAATGTTTGAACACAAAATCCCTACTCACCTTATACGATTAGGGACTGCTTGTTGTCTCTATCTCTAGAGAATGAAAAAAAAGCTGTAGAAAAAAAATGAATCAGCCTTATGTGACCTTTTTCTGATAAATTATTTTTTTAATGGTAAATTGTTTTGAAATTTAAAGTTACACTAAAAATCTTAAAAACCTTAGTCCATCTTTTATTTACTGGGTTGTATAACAGACAAATAATTTATTTTCTCATTCAACTTCCATCCATAACAATAATTTAAAACCAGCTAATAAACATTATGATTTGTTAGAAATACTGCCGATTAAATCTTAAGTGTCTAATACACACAAATATAAACAGAAAGTAATTAGAGCTATTTAAAGAATCCATTTTTAACTTAGATTAACCATACTTTCCATTTGCTGAGGATAAACACTCATAAATGAAACCCATTGCTGAACACGAAGCAATTACTTCAGTTTAAAATATTAATATGTACCGCCTTTTAAAAAGCCATGGAAAATCATTTATGTAGTACACTGTACAAACTGAAGTCATATTCAAAAGGAAGAATGGGATAGTGTTCTATGTTCCAGTCAAGAAGTAAACAACTGAGGTATGGCATGTCCCTTTATGAGGCATATTAAACTCTTTTTCAGATGGTGTAATTTCTAACATAACAATATAGTCTTCCTATGTATGTTTAAATGTGATTTAAAACGAGAGAGAGAGAGAGAGAGAGAGAGAGAGAGAGAGAGAGAGAGAAGAAGAATTTTACTGTACAGAATCAACCTTATCAATCTGTTTCTAGGAAAAATTGACACTCATTTATAATCTAAACTAGTAGCTCATTTGAGCATGTTAAATAAAGACAGTCTGGAAGGGAGAGGATTGCACATACCTGGGACAGCTTAACCGAACAAAAATATATTGAGTCTGATTGAAATGAAAATAATTTCAATTCTACAATGTTTCTTGTGATATTATAGGCTGACTGAAAAGTGTGGTTTGAGATGGAAGTGTACTCAATGTAGGGTTTTTAACTGCTCTGTGAGTTAACCACAGGACAATCCAGTAACAATGAGCACCATCATTACAAAATGCTTCCAAGCTGGTCCTCAAAATAAAGCTTTGTTTATTTCATGGCAGTGACACCCATTAAAGGAAGAACCAAACAGTACTGTAACCCATAGTTTCATGTAATCTTCACATTCTTTGGATGCCTCTTTGGTTAGGTCTCTGAATATAGTATATAAAAGAATTTAGTACCTGATTTGCAGTTGTAGTGGTAAACATTGAAGTGTAAGTGAGATTTATAAATTTAAGAGGGTATCTTTTTATTTAAGTTAAAAAGTTATAATGAATTATTTTTATTCTAAATCATGGAAAGTTTCATTTTCATTAAAAGTGTCGAAGCACAACAGCTTCAAAGTCTGGGATAAATACATCTTGGGAAAGTGATTTGATGGTTAGCCTTAGGCAAAATTACTGAAGGAGGGACATTTGTCTTTGATAATAGACCTAGTTCTCTTCAATGATCTTCCATTCCATCATAGAACACAGATGCTTCTCAGGCTCTTTGGGTTCCTGGATGTATCTCCAGCCCCACCACATACACTTTTGATATATTACTTTGCCTTAGCTTCTTTTCTCAGCAAAAATCCTTTTTGTTTTATTTTCTGATTTAGTATTTTTCTATGTTTCTAATTCTTTTGCCTAATACTGTTTCATCTATAAACATTCTTAAGTGTTCGATGTTTTAACCATGCTTATATTTTATTTACAGTTATAGATGTTTTGTGGCTAAATGCCTAACCAACCAAAAGTATTGATCCTACAACTTCAGGTTGATTTAAAGAGACACTGAGTTTTAAAGAACTTTTAAAGCACAATACATAGGTGGCTGCATCCCCTATGGACTATTATAGCCAGTGATGTGTCTTTCATTAGTCAATTTTCAAGTAAAAGGGGCAGGCCATGTAACCTTGGCCATTGCTACATTATGCCAAAGAGCTCTTTAAAAACTTTCGCAATTCAAAATAGTGACTTTTTAAAACTGAATAACCACACTATTGTTCCCAGTTTCTAGAAACACAACAGATTAAGTTGATTGACTTTTTTGTTGTTCAATCTACTCAGCTGAGCAACTCAAAAATTCTAAAAATAGGAGAGCTCAGTTAGGAATGTTCCAGCGGGTGTCTATACCACTAGTCCCTGTGTCTAGTGCTGTGTCACCTACTAAAAAGGGATAAGTACATTACTTTTTAAAGCTAATGTGGGCCAGAGTTCTATTAAAATTAATTTGGGAGACTTATTAGTGGTGGCACCTTAAAGACTGACTAAGTTGTACTCCATAACTTTATAAAATTTTATAACCTATCAGCTAAATAGCCTGAATTAGTTGGCTTTATTGTTTGGTGTATGTTTGATAGCCAATAGATTTAATACATTGTTAATTATCATGGTCTCTTTAAAATAGTATTTTCATTTTTATAACCAAGAATATTTAGAGGCTAATTAGAAATCTGGTAATGTGAATTGTAAATTATGTGTAATTACAATAAAACTACTGAAGAATAATACACATTACTTATAAATTGTAACACTGTGATAAATTAAAGCAATTACAGGTAAACCGATAATGTTCTTTAATTAAGTAGTTATGAATGAGAATTTGTGCTTTGCATTTACAATAACCTATAAGGTTGAAGATTGCATTTACGGCTTCTACAGAAATCGATTGTACTCTGCTGTGATACTCAGCTAAGAATAACTTCTAAGTTCATTACTGTCATTATGCCATTATCATGTAAAAACACCCAGGATTGTTAAATGTAAAGTGTGCTGACAACCAATCCACCATGCTTCTTAATATAATTATAATTATGTCACCATCTCTGCTTAGGCTTTTATGAATTTGAGAAAAAGTTCATATTTCCACACATTTTCAGTATTGGTTGCAAAGAAACAGAGGATGCTCTGTCATAAGCTTATTGAAAATATTATTGTATTTGACACTAGGAAAGCTATTCATCCTCATAATTATCTTATAGCAGCCTGCCATTTATAAGATTATAGTGATATTTTTATGTTGTCAATTTGTTTATTATGTCATATACTGTTATGATGCTGAGGTAACTCTTACAGATGTTCAAGGTGGAATAAATGTCACAGTATGAGTAGAGAAGAGACCAAAAGACCATGTTTCTGCTTTTAATTTAAGTGATGTATATTTTATGTGGCTGGGTTTCAACAGTTCTCTAGAAAAGAAAGAAAATTAAAATAAGTTGTTGGAAAGAAAGGTTGCAAGTTTCAAATAACAAATATTTTTTAACCAAAATTTAAAATCTACAAGCATATGGATAATATTTAAAATAGAAATAAAAAGTAAGAAGATTCTGACTCATCCAGTTGCATTTATATACATATGTAATAACATACATGTTATGAATTTGCTGTGAGCAAATAGTACTTAAAGTTTTTTAAAAAATAACTATTTAGAGCAGTAACATAACATAATATTGCGAATATAGTATCTTTAATATGCTTGAATGCTATGCACAACCAAATATGTGCCTGGTAAAGAGTATGTGTACCAATATGCTTGCCATGTCTGAGGTTTTGCTCCAGAGCCTGCTAGAAAGCTAATGCCTAATGCCTGCTTTGTGAATGTCGGAAAAAGATGTAAGACTTCAAAGTGACAGACTAAGAACTTTATCATACAACAGCCACATGAGTACCACAATGTTGGTCTCATGGAAGTGTTAGAAGGGGCCTAGATGGATGCTGTACACACACTGGCTTTGTATTCAGTTGAGGAACACTGATTTTGGGGAGTCCAACACTTTCGTAGCAAACAGTAAGAAAGCCTGCTCTTTGCCCACAGGAAAACATTCTATCATTTCTCTAGGTTGTTCTCTCTAAACATGGCCTTAAGATACTGCCCTGGAACACAGAAATCAAAGATTTGCATTATTGACAGACCCATAAAGACGTACAGGAGCCAAGGGGACCTATGCAGGCCTGCCTTTCCCCACAATCACAGTAAATAACGTTCTAGGATTTTGCTATCCAATTAGGTAAAAAAGCAGTTTCACTCACTGTCTTAGAGTTTACAATTTCATTCTTAATATCATGATTATCACCATGTATTTATATAATTATTATTTAAAATGGTGCAAAAATCTAAGAAGAGCATTCCTTATGATAGACACTCTTCGCATGTTACTCTTCAAATGATGTTTCTGGCCTATCTCTCAATATTTTAAACTATTCACTTCTGTCTTCAGCTCATTTCTTATCCATTTGATTTTGGAATCATACTCTTACTGAAAACATAATTTAATATGTTTCCTCACATCTTAATTTACTTGCTGTATTTAACTATAGAGGGTAATAATAAGCTCTGTGGGCTATTTAATACGTATTTATTTAAAACAAAACACATTGAATCATAATGTACGTTATATTCTCTATGGTTGAAGCCAATCGTTAGCTTTTAATTACTTATGTAGAGTGATCCACTGACATTTTTGGGCCTCATGCACCCAGCCTGATGTGCCCACAAATTTCATAATGTCCAAACTCTAAAGTTACCTGTAACTAGCCCTTAGTGTTTTGTTCTTTCATGAATATTTTCTTGTCTGTCACAGCACACACTCATCTCTTTTCTTGTATAATTTTCAGTATTTTGTGATGAACTGCCTTGGTGAATTCTTCTGTTAATCTCTAGGTTGGGTGTCTTCATTGATAGAACAGAACTACAAAGGGCACTGAAGGTATCAAATTTTATTATTTCTCTCTGCTACTTTTTGACTTACTATCAATAAGCTTTTTATCCAGCCTTTGGATGAAATCTCAGGTAATCTCAGACTTTTTAAGATGACTATCAGACAAAAAGTAGTCTTTTAAACTTGACTTTAAAAGGTGAATTTAGTGCCAAATCAAAACCTTAATTCTTTCTTTATTTTTCACAACACATGCATGTACATGGCCTGTATACATACCCAGCTTGCTTTAAACTGGAAAATTTAAAATGGGAAAAGAAGATTGTAAGACTCTTCCTCTCCTCCCCAGAAATCCCATCTCTTGCTCCCATGTAACCCACTTTTGCTGGAAAGTACCCTGTTGATGCATACATAGCTCATTTCAAGACAGCTTTCTGCTTGGATTCATCACTTGGTGGGTTTCTTCTTTCATCTTTTTCTATCAACATCAGTTTCTGATTCGTCAAACAATGAGCGACTCTAAGCAGGTTGTGGAGCTGTCTCTAAGTTCCCCTCTACTAAATTGAGATGTTTCTTTTACATGCTCTTCCTAGCCATTTGCCATCTTAAAATCACCCAATATAAGCATTGAATAAGATCTTTCAGAGCAGTTCATCACAAAATGCAGAAGCATGTGCATTACCGCAGAAAACAGAACTTTTGATGAAGGAAGAGAAGTTACCTATGAAACCTGTCGACACATTACATTGTGTCCTGTGGACTAAAAATGTTGATGGCTCACTCTGTGTAAGTAATTAAGAGCTAACAATTAGCTTTGGGCACAGAGAATAGCACATAGAGAACATTATGGCTTCATGTATTTTGTGTCATCAGAAAGATCAAAACAACCAGAAGAAACATAGTGTATTAAAATTAACTTTACTATCTAATTTTTTACTTTAAAATTTCTTATTAATTCTTGACACTTTTACTGTGTCACAAGCTTTTTGAGACATGAACATCTTTTACAGTCACTTTCTTCATTGTGGGGACAAAATGTACAGTACGCACCATTTAAAGAAGATAGGTATCTTGTCCCCCTTTGCAGTTCACAGTTGATGGACTCCAAATGAGAAACAGCATGGCAGAAGAGAGCTGCTCTCAAATGGCAGCTTGGAAGCAGAGATGAAGGGAGGATGCAGGGAGGGAGAGAAACCCTTCTTGGTCTCCATCCCACTCCAGTAAGCTGGGCCCCATCTCCCATCAGCACATTCATTTAGCTATAAAACTCATCAATGGGCTAATTCATGGATGAGAATAGTGCCTCCATAATTCAATCACCTTTCAAAAGCCCTGCCTACAGTGAGACATGCGGGTATAAATCGTGACAAACCACTTCGCACAATGCCTTCCTTTGATCAATGGATTGGGGTTGTCAATTTATATATTCTTGGGGCAGAGAGTTCGTAGGGGTAGATGATGAATGAAGGAGCTAGACAGGAGGAAATGAGAAGTATTAAGGTCTCTCTTTCTAAAAGACTTGTAATGAATCTAGAATTTTATTGAATTGATTGATTTATTAATTATAAATATATAAATACTTTAAAGTCATGTAGGAGCAGAGTTGAAATAAGTTAATATGAAAAACTCAGTGTATTATTGGAAATGAGTAATAAGAATCAAATAGTTGACTTTCAAATGTGTGATTGGAATCTATTTTACAGACTTTGTTTAATTAAAAATATAGTGTTCTTGTGGAATAAGATAATGAAGGAGTTAATTCATTTCTTTCCTACTGTTTAAATTGTACACGTTTTTAAAAACAATATGTTTACCTTCTGTTTTGAGAAAGCTAGTTTTTAAGTAAACAGTTTCTTAACAGTTTCAATTGTTCCAACTGTTTTCTAAAAGTTGACAAAAATATTAAATATTTCTCATAGTGTTATTTACTGTTATGATGAATATGCAAATTTTATTAATGTTATTCAGAAAGCCACGGAAAAATTATAATTCATGTATGAAAATTAAATGTAACAAGATAGTTGCTTGGAAAAAGCTTTAACCCACAAGTAAAATGCATTGTCCAGTGCTTTCATATATATATATATATATATATATATATATATATATATATATATAAGGCCATCAAGGGTTTTAAACAGAAAAGAACTGATGAAGGCAAGAGGTGTATTTCCAGCATTAAGAAAAATAAATTAGCAAAGGGTTGAGAAGGTCACTAGGTCCTGAGCCAGGAGAGGTGCTGGAGCTGCTTATGTATCTATGGGAGAGTGTTGGTTCAAAACAAGAATTCTTCCCACTGCTCCTTCTTGACTCTTGAGAATTCTTCCCCCAGTATATAAGTGAGAAAAAGGGCTATTACATTTTTTTGAATGCCTACAGTTGCTCAGTTTTTGGGTTTCATTAAAAGCAATACAAAATAAGAGAGGTACTTTAAATTTAATATACTTGTGTTCTATAGATACTTAGCTGAACAATAAAGTTGACCCATTTGTAAAATCACACAGGTAGCCCTGCAGTTTTCTTTAAGCCTCAGTAGCTCCTTATTGCCTTCCAGGTATAGACAGTAATAACATTTTGATCTGTATAATCAAACTTGCATACTTTAGTCATTGTTTTTCAGCATTTCCCAATGGTCACTACCTCTAGTTCTCAGTACCTTCCCGCCCCACCTAGTCTTAATTTCCCTAATCCTCACCTCCTCTCTTACCTTCCCCTTCTTTTTGTTCTTTCTTTTCCTCTCTTATCCCTCTTTTTGTTCCTTTGTTTTTCTTTCTTTATTCTCTTTTCCCTTTTTCATTTTAATTTCCTTTCCCTCTTTCATTCTCTGTTCCTCTCTCTTCATGCCTACCCTCCTTTCTTTCTTTCCTTTTTGTCTGGAAGAATGCCCACTCTACCCTCCTGTTTTTTTATATTAGCTTCATATCAATTATTCTCTCATTTTCCTTTTTTGTTTGAATCATTGTGATATTTGACCTCATGGTGTAATGATTTTCTTTATATCTAAGCTTCATTAAAATATTTTTTCTTCTCTCTTGCCTGTTTCTGACCTGCTGTTTGAAGCTGACATGAACCATGGCCCTGCTATGCCAACCTGCCTTGGAGCCAACTTAGTATGGACCAAAACCTCCAAGAACCGAAAACACACTATTTCTCCCCCAAATATGAGCACTACTGAACAGAAGAGAATTGAAAAGCATGGGGGATGTCCCCCACTCCGGGAGTCACAAAGACAAGACATCTCTTCCCTCAGACCTGCCACTTCGGCTGTCTGAGGTAGGGTAACTGGCTCCTTTCCAGGCCTGTATTCTCTGCAAGCAGATTCTCCTCCCAAACAGGAGTTCCTGGGGTAATGGTGGAACAGTAAGCAGTAGCAGAGTAAACAGCCTCTCTAGGAGAAGCAGCTCAGATGCTGGAATGCACTCTGGAGAAGACAAGAAAGAAGGAAGTGAGTCCCCACATGCAAGAAGAATCTAGAGTGAGGATTGAAGCCCACAGAAAGAATAAAAAAAAAAAAAGAAAAAGAAAAAAAAACTTAAACAGAAGAAGGCAGTTGCTGGAGGTGCTTTTACCCAGAGCTGGAACCACTGTGCTAGAAGCACCGTTGGAACCTGAGGACGCATGGGCACAGTGCAGCTGGTGGCTGGCAAGCCTGAAGGCCTCTCTGGAGAGACTCAGTGGAAGAGGGAGCAGGAGAACTGCTGGTGGTGAGTGTGGGGGATTCAGTCCTCCCGTGGGGGTGGGTGATTGGTGGGGGGCCATTTTGGAGTTGGGCAGGATAAGCCTGGAGCCAGAACTGCAGCTGGCCTCATTCAGCCACTCCTAGCTTGGAGCAGACTGGTGGAAATTGTTGGACTGAGTTGCGACCCTGTGCACAATCCTACAGCCACACTGAGGTTTCCCTAAAGCTCTCCCCAACCAGCTTTGCCCGCCCTGAGCATACTAACATGGTGAGTGCTCCCTATAGTTAAACAGCTTTGGAGGGAGCCACCAGCCTGCCCTGCCTCTGCTTGCACTCCACCAGCCACCTGTAGCCCTACAACAGTGCACCCAATGGTCACCATCAGATCTCCCTAGCCAGCACGCTTCAGAGGAATTATAGCTAACACAGGAAGTGCTGGGGACTCCACCTCTCATTTGTCCAGAAGGAACCAGGAACGTGGCAAAAGGAAGAAGCAAAAACAGTCTCTAGCCTCCAATCCAGCAGTACTGGTCCATGAGATGTTAACATGGAAGAGATTAGGAGTCGTGCACCTGAAGTTTCTAAAGCAACAGAAACTGAAATAAAAGAACAACTTCAAGAGGCTATAAAAGAAATTAGAACAGAAATACTATCTCAGATAAAAGAAGAAATGAGAAACATAATAAAAGAATTGCTGAACACCTCTAAAGAAGACACAGATGGAAGAATAGAGGAGCATAGAAAAATAAGGGAAACCTTTAATAAAGAATACAAAAAAGATTTAGAATACATGAAACATTCAAAGAGATTACCAGGAAATTATTATTTATTTATTTATTTATTTTTACCAGGGATCGAACTCACAACCACTTGTTCACAAGGCAGGTGCTTATGCCGCTGAGCTAAATTCCCAGCCCCAAGATTACCAGGAAATTAAAAACTTCACTGAAAGCTGGCAAAACTGCTTGAAAGAAACTAAAGATAGACTATCAAACCTTGAAGACAGGTTTGCAACTTGCAATCACGAAAGATCTCTTAAAAGTAGTAAGGAATCAGGAAGTAAAAATACAAAGGCTAGAAGATGACAAGAGGATCTATAATTTAAGAATAAAATATAGGAATGAAGAATCAGGGGTAAACACAAATGAAATACAAAGGTTATTTACAGAAATAATTAAAGAAAATTTCCCAAGCATAGGAAAAGAAAGTGATATTCAGATAAGTAAGGCATACTGAACTCCAGCCAGCTATAATCAAAATAGATCTACCCCCAGACATATAACAATCAGGATCCCAGAAATTCAACATAAGAACAGAAGAGAAAAGAAGTCATCAGAGAAAAGAAACTTGATCACCTATTAAAGGAAACCCATCAGAATCACAGCTGACTTTTTGACACAAGCCATCAAATCAAGAAGAGCTTGGAGTGAAGTATTCCAAGTTCTGAAAGAAAATAATTTCCAACCCAGACTGATATACCCTGGGAAACTATCTTTCAAACTTAGTGGAGAAACAAGATGCTTCCATGCAAAGAGGAACTCAGGGAGTTCATGACCACCAATCCAACCCTACAAAAAATCCTGCAGGACATTCTAGAGAGAGAGAAAAGACCATGATTTCAGGAACAGCAGCAGAGGGGACTCACACTGAACAGGCAGACAGTGGGATGAAGGGGAAAAGTAGACAACCAGTGGCAGAAAAATAGCAGGGCAAAGATGAAGCAAAGAAGGTGGCCATAATAACTAGAATAGATGGCCTCAATTCACCAATAAAAAGAAACACAGGCAGAGTGGATCAGGAGATAGGGGCCATCAATATGATCTAAAAAGAAATACATTTATCCCAAAAGGGGTTTATAGACTGAAAATCAAAGATGAGAAAACAATGCTCTATGTGACAGGGAATCAGAAAAAAATGGGGGTAGCTTGTCCCGCAGCTGCAGATAGGTTAGAAAGCCATGACATTTTTATCCAATGGAAAGCTACTCAGCTATAAAGAAAGAAAACCATGAGGCTCTTGTCGGTAAATGGATACAACTTGAGATCAAGCTCAGGGGTAAAAAACGTTCAGAATCAGTCAGGTGAATAGTGAGTTCCTCCCTAATCTAAAAGCTAAAGGAGTTAGTGGGATCCAAAATGCACAATACATCCTGGGGAAGTAAAAGAGGAGAAATTGTCTAAAAAGAAAGGCAGTGGTCATTGTTAATCTATTATCATGATTTGATACCCAGATTTCTTTCATTGTTCTGTTTAGTTTGGTTATATTCTGTCTTAGTCTGTCTACTTGTATTAGATTTGAGGGCATGGACAGCTATTCCACAGATAGCAAGATCTATTATGGTAACCATTTTTGATTTCCTATTAGCTTGATTTGAAGCCCTGTATTACTTTCACTGTTTTGTTTTGACTGAATTTATTTTATTCTGTTTTGTTTGATAGTATCAAATCTGAGGGTATAGGCAACCACTTTGAAGACAGTAAGATACACTACAATACTCATTTTGGTTTGACTATTATCTTCTTTTGAAGTCCTATAATGTCTCCAATATTTTGTGTTTATTGGTTTTGTTCTGTACTGTTTTGTTCAATTTTATTATGCCTGATGATATAGGCAATTCTTAAAGATAATGTATTTTGCTTTTAAGTCGTATACCATGTTGATCCTTTTGTTTTGAGTGATTCTATTTTGTTTTGTGTCATTTGGTTTTATTCTCTTCAAAATAAAATAAAAGAAAAACAAAAAAAAATTTTCCTTACAGATTATTTTTGATTCCTCTTTGTTAATTTATAAGAAATCTATATTCCTGGGCACAAATACTATGCACATCATAAATATTTATAAAATAAATATTTATAGAACAAATATTTGTAGAATGAAGAAACCTAAGACATTATGAATCTGAGGGAAAGCTCTGGAAACCTCCAGAAGATTGTTGAAAACTCTAAGACAGAACAAGGGTCTTTTCTGTTTTAGGCCGAAATTGTAAATATGAAAGAAGAAAATACAATTCTCTTAATGTAACCAATAATCTAGTTTCTCTTGTCATTTATTTATTTATCTTTGGTGGGTACCAGAATCAAACCCAGGACCTCACACTTGCCAGGCAGGCAGTGTACCACTGAGCTATATCCCCAGCCTCACTTTTACTTATCTTCATAGTAGCTCAGATTCAGTGTGGGTCATTTTAGTTCTGCATTCTAACAATTCAAAATATCTTATATCGTTGATATTTTATTTAACTGTGTAGAAAGAGCATGAACCTTAGAGAAAACAGAGTTCAAATTTTTGCTCTGTGGCTACAACTAAGTTCTAAAACTCATATGACAAAATCTGTCACTTATGAATTGGTTTAAGGCTTAAGTGATAAATAATAAACAAAGGCATATAAAAAACCCATCCCAGTATCCAGCACATAAAAGAAGCGCAATAATTGTCATTTCATCAAGGTTCACCTTGTGAAAATTGGTCTCTTTCTTTCCATCACTCTAAATTTTGTTTACTTTAGTATATCTAGAGCCATTAATGATCTTTCCCTTTCTTGTTTTAGCATTAGTGATATTTCTATTTTTAATTGTTTATACTCTACCCTTAGATTTGCTCAGTTCTTCTCATCCCTAAACAACCTGCATTTCAGTAGATATTGATTGATGAATGATGTCATTCATAAACTGCAAATGTCAGCAATGCTAGTTGCTGGACTGTAAGAATGAATGTGACGCTGCTTTTAATTTTATACTCTACTAGGAGAGAGAAAACTTATAAACAAACTATTACTTAACAAATGTGATATAATGATACAACTAAAGAGTTCCATGAAGGTATTGAAATGAGGGATTAGTTCTGCTTGGAGGACCAAGGAGGACTGCACATGAGGGAAATAACGAGGGTATTTCCGGTCATAAAAGAACTGATATTTTGTCACGTTCTTTGTTTGGAAGGATCAGCATTAAGACAGAAATAATGCCTAAAAAGTCAGGACATGTTAAAGAGAGACAAATAACAAAGTTGATTGCAACAAATGGCTTTTTTGACGATATCCTCGGCAGGCAGAACTTTGATCTCTGTGGGCAATGGGAGCCATTAAAATGCTGTAAACAATAAAGTAACATCATGAAATATGGATTTTAGAAAGGTAACTTTGGTATAAAAAAGGATAGCAGGAGGAGTGAAAGGTTTTAAAAAGGTAGCCCAGTTGGTGTAGCTTTAAAATATTTGGCTTCTGCTCCCACCATTGTTTTAAATACTCCATAGACTGTTAGCAATTGCATCCTACCAAAATTCAATGTCTGTTTTAGTCCTCTACTTCCAATGTTTTCAGAATGTATTTTATACTTTTGCTTACATAGTTTCCACATCTTTTCATCATGACTCTGGTGTTATTATAAATGGCATATTATACTCACAGCTTTTTTATCTTGAATCTTTGATTGGTTCTCTGTTGTTGCTCTAAGGAGATGGACATCTCATCTATCCTGTTTGTATCCTTTCTGTGTTATATTTTCATTTACTCTTAGCCTCGTTCAGGCATTCCAGTATCACATCTAAGCAGATTAATACCAATTCCAAACATTTGATCTCAGCACTGTTTTACTTTTAAGCTTTGTGCATTTCCAAAGGTCTGGCGAATATTTCTACATAGACTCTCCACCAACTCTTTGTCTCCAATATGCTGTAAACAGTCTTAAAAGCCCCATTCCTTTGCATCTTCTCTAATAGTGCCCTTTTTATCTCTCAAAGAAGCTCAGCCTTTGAGCTGTCTTACTTTCATCTGTCTCTCTCTGAGCAACTTTAAGATTGTACATTACTTTTCTCTAAGCAGTTGTACTGTATGAGTACTATTCTAGTCACACTTATTTTATTGGCACACATCACTTTTATTCACAATATTTACAGTGATATATATATATATATATATATATATATATATAAACATATAAGTCTCTACACTTTAAACATGATGGGGGCAGCATTTATCAGACCTTAGGATGAGAATTCTTAACACAATTTGGAGGCTCCCCGTACTAGAAACGCTATCATGTAGCTTCATCTAATTAAATAGCACCTTTCAGTTGCCTTTTCTTCTTTGTATTCATCTCTGGATGCTCTGAACAAGAATTTGAGCTGAAAACCACTTTAATGTTTTAAATCACTATAGCTTGAATAGTATGACTACACGGCCTTGGCATACGGTCTCAGCCAATTTATCTTGTATCCTTTGTGATATTGTACTAGATTTCCTCACGCTGGAATCAGTATCTGGTATGTGATCCTCAAATGCAGTTGGAATATGATGTTTCTGTGTCTTTGAGTTTTAGCAAAGTGCTGTATTTGTGGTAGACTGTGAATATTTCTGAATGACTAGCAATTTATTTAATTGATTTTTATGCCACTGATATTTGCATGTTATTGGTGTATTTTAATATATATATTTATTGAGACATTAGTAAGTCTTTCCTGCCCATTTTAATGGCTCATTACCTGCTATAGTATGTTGCATCCTGAGTTATGTAAGAACAGCTGTGTCTAATATATTCGTTTAAATCATCCCTGTTCATTTTCATAAAGATATTAGACTCAGCAAATATGTGTCCTGTGGATTTTTATGTACCAGCCTCTGAACATTACAAAAACTTCCTCGAGCCAGAGATAACTGCACTGAATCAGCTGTTCCCAAGTTTACTTTTAACCATTGCTCAAATTAGATATCTATGAGCTCCCCTTAGAGTCCAATCCCAGGCTGCCAGCTGCTCCAGATGTAAGAAGCTTTTATAGCCTTCAAACACATTTTATCTGTCATCATTTTCATCAACAGGAATATCTTTCTCTTTATTCTCTCTCATAGAACCTGGTAAACAAGGGACGAGAGAAGCTTGACTTTATTGTAACTCCAAAGAGGTCAGGATGAGGGGGAAAAAAGCACAGCATGTCTCTCTTTGCATCTCTTTCTTCAAAAGCTTATCAACAACCACCTTCCTCCAATTTTTGAAGATGCCCAATTTTCCAAATGACTTTTTCTTTGGAATTCATTGGAAATTCAGCTTGAGGTGATTGTAAAAAAAGGAAGAATGGAGGGAAGTGTAAATTGTAATTTTGTCTCACGCTTTCTTCCCAAGTGCTCTTAGTGAATTTCCTATTTTTTTCTAATCTGTACAATGGGTTGTGATTTACTAAGATTAATGATTAAAAATAATTATAAAGATTTTTTGAAAAATAAATTTTGAGTAAATTAATACTGTTTGATCCCAGCCACAGAGGTAGGATATACTGTAAGTTTATCAAGAAAGATACAAGGTAAAGGACATTTACTGCAGCAATAATCATGAGAGCAAACAATTGTAAACAATTGAGAGGGATCTTATCATTATGCTAGAATGCAAATTATGGAATACTGTATATTGGAGTAATTTGGAGTTCCTTATATTAAAAGTACATGGTTTTGCATAGCTTATTGGAAAATACTTTCAAGAAGCGATATTAAAAGTAAAAAAAGTATAGCACTTTTAAATAGTGTATTATTTAGCGTAAATAAAAAGAATATGTATGCACAGATGCTGTGTGTGTGTGTGTGTGTACACATGCACAAAAGCACAAGGATTACAGATAGTAGAACTAAAACTTCAATTTACGTCTGACTGAATTGTTATGGTTTCAATACCATGAGCAAGGATACATTAATGGGAAATAAGAAGGGAAAGAAGCCAGCTGCAAGTTTAAGTTACTAGAAACAAGGGTAGCTTAGGTACTAGCAGGAAGAGGATAAAAAATAAATTCAGAAAAGGCAAGCAAAAGTAAAGTTGAAAAACCAATGAGACAGAGATTCCAGGTACTACACTGAGCCAGCCTATAAATGTTATGTTCAAATATTCTAATACATAATTGTGACCAAATAGTGCAATTATTAATAAGAAACTTCTCCCCTTTGCTTGCTCTGTTTTTCTCCACAGATCAAATCTGTAATCCACCTGAATGCTAATAGTTCTGCCTTTGAGGCATATTTAGCATGCTCACCTTTTAAGGGTCATACACGTAACTATGATAACATAATTTATCAGCCACACTGTGTAATGTAATCTTCTACTCTAAAATGGACATTGAATTCCCTATAAATGCTGTAAGATGCATATTAAAATATCGCACATAGGCAAAATAAACATTTTTGTATAATGACAGGTTTAATGTTGTTTATCTTGTTAGTATCTGCCCTGGAAAAACCAGACCTTGAAATACTCTATTTGTGCTCCTAAATACAAAATAGTCTAAAATGTCATTTTTATTATTCCTTATATTACAGTGCTTAAAATTAAAAACATTCATCAGAAGATTGCTGTCTGCAAAAACATATTGCCTAATATGGAATGTAAATATTAAATTTAAATATTTTAAAATTAAATTATTATTAAATGTATAATTGAATGAGCACAGTGTATTTGGTTTATGTGGGTGGACAGCTTTGTACACAGGCAGAAATATGTGACTTAGCACCACTTTAAAAGCCATAACCAAAAATCTTCCGCTATTAAGGGACAGAAAGGTTACTAAAAACCAAAGAGAAACCACCACTGCTAAACACTTTAAATAGTCCCTAAACGTTGCAAGTACCTTTAAAAAATATGAGCACATGGAATTGTTCTAAGTTGCCTCTATGTCACTAACAAAACTAGAATAAACTGATTTTTTTCAGCATAAAGTCTATAAATAAACGTAACATAAGGAGGAAGGAAGAAATAAGGTAAATACAGTCACCTGCACTCCCAGGTACAAAATATAAAGATTTTATGTAAAAATAGAACTTGCATGGTTTAGCATCTTAGTCCTAAAATATAGTTGAAACCAAGAACCTGAAAATATATATTGCCTTATAAGATAGTAAAGAAAAGCCCCCAAACCTATTTAAAGAAAACTTTGACTTTAGATAAATTTGACATGTGATGATTACTGCAGATAATAATTAAGAGAAATTCCTTTAAATATGTAGACCATCTCATACTTTTCTGCGTTCTTACTTTATTGGAACCTTGAAACATTGGTTTTCCACTCCTTTAGACATTTTGTATATTTCCACATCTGTTCTCATACTACCCATTCTGTGATCCCTGCTTTGACTGCCCCTCATGGAAAGAATTCTACTTTTCCTGATTATCTCTAATGACAAATGCCATCCCCTTGTTTTACTTTTCCTTCTGACTTTTCTCTGAGCCATCTCTTGCTTTCTCTTCTCCATTCCTTTTCTTCTCCAAAACAAGACTTGGCGTCGGGTTGACAAGCAGGGTGTCTACAGGTTGACAAGGGCTCAGTGTCAGGGCCTGTATGCACACCTCCTGTGGCCCTAGAGGCTGCAAGTACTTAGCCAACATTTAACATGTAGGGAAATGGCATTTAAATATCAGATTTCTCAGTTTTTTTTGTTTTTTGTTTTTTTCAAAAACAAGAATTCTGGAAACTCGGAATCCATATTTCTTAGTGGCAGCAATTGGGTGGGAAAAATAGTAGTTTCCTTCTTTAAATTTGTATTGTACTTCAACACGCCACCTTCCTCTCCACTCCCTGTGACACTCCTGCTTTGGAACATCGCCATGAATTAATGATTATCTTTTTTTTTTTAAAGGCAGAGGCTAATCTGTCTGTACCCAGATCTTCATCAGAAATAGGTCAACAAAAGAAAACGAAGACGACCCTGGTTGTTTCCCCACTTTGAGCTCCATTGGTTCTGGTGGGCATTTGAAGATGGGCTTTGTGTTAAAGTGCACACAAAGGGTTTGGATAGACATGGGCAGGCTTGGGATTTTATTCCTGCTTTATCATTTCTTTTTTTTTTTTTTTGTCTTTTTCGTTTTTTATTGGTACCAGGGATCGAACTCACAACTGCCTGCTTGCAAGGCAGGTGCTTATGCCGCTGAGCTAAATCCCCAGCCCCCTATCATTTCTTAATTCTGAATACTCATATCAAAAGTAAAACTAATCCCAGGTAGTTTTCCTTTTGAGGGTTAAGCAAAGAAATATTTTCTTTGTTATTGTCACCATAGACAGCAGCATAAATGATAAGCATTGTTGCCATCCCCATCACTGAAGTGAGCTGAGCTCCCACACAGCGCAAGTTACAGTTTTTCAGCTGGCAGGAGCTCGTGAATTAAGGCCATCTGTCATTGGGTTAACGTTTATTTATTAGGCAAAAGCTGTATGTCTGGCATGTTCTGGGTACTTGATGTTGACACTATAAATAAAGTAGATATATTTCCCTCTCTTTGAAGCTTACATATTTATAGAAGGGATAACAAATAAATACTAAAAAGTAAATACAGTCAGGCATGGTGAGTAATGTTTCAATCAATGATAGATCACATATATAACAGTGGCTCCATAAGGCTGCACTGTCTATTGATGTCCTACTCATCTTAGTTTGTGTACGTGCACTCTGTGAAGCTTGAGCAATGATGTAATAACCCAATGACATATCCCTCCAAACATGTCCCTGTCATTAAGTGGCACATAACTGTGTATAGCATTATGCCTGGAATGATATGTGCTATAAAATAAGATTATGCAATGGGGTAGGGAAAAATGGGAATATGTACAATTATATGAAGGGTAGACTAAAGAGATGGAATCTGATGAGAGACTTGAATGAAATGAAGGAGAGCCTTGGAACCACGTGAGGACATGGCTTTGCTGGCAGCAGGGACAAAGCAGTATGAATAGCAACAAAGCCAGTGTGTGAGAAATGTTGAGACTTTTCTAGAAGCCATGTCACGTTGGGTCTTGTAAGCCATATGTAAAGCTGTAGGTTTTCAGTGTGATCAGAAACTGGGAATACATAATTAGGTTATGTGATCTGCTGTGTTCAAAAGGCTGCGGGGTTAATTGTAGATTAGGGGAAACAGCAGACCACTTTCATGATTGCAATAGACCACGTGAGGGATGGTGAGGGCATGGTCTAAATGTAGTGACAGTGGACACTGAGAGACCGTTAGATTCTGGGGTTACTACAAGACGGCAGGCTTTGCTGGAGGTGTGGGATATACAGGGGGAAAAAGAGGAAGTGATGACTCCTAGAAACCCGGAAAGAGCATCAGGCTTGTAGAATGAGAGTGAGAGTGGAGAGCAACAGTTTGGTATTAGACTTGTTTTAAACACCCAAAGAGTATCTAAGAGAAAATACTGAATAGACACAGAAGCTTTAAGCTTCAGGGAGAGGTTAGGACCAAGACATCAATTTGAAAATCACTATCTTACATAGATGGCGCTTTCTAAAACAATAGAATTGGTTGAGATCATGAAGGAATTCCATGTACCTTTAAAGCAGAAGAGGGTGAAGTCTGGGCCTGTGCTGCACTCTTAGACACAGAATGAGAATCACATCAAATGAAATGAGGAGTGGCTGCAGGAGCGGTCAGCATGCTTATCAGCAGGACCACGTATTGTGCTCATTCGTTGATATGTGGAGAGAGAAGTTTGTTTTCCAAGCTTATGTGTTTTTAAACCAACATTGTTTTAGGTCTGGAAAGACCTTGGCAGTAGTATTTTGCAAGTTCTTCATACAGAAATGTAGGGAGGGTAATCACATAGTAACTGGTTTTAGTTGAATAGAGTTTATATTTTCTGTTGCTGAGATGAGAGGTAGGACCACATGTGAGAATCCCATTGGATTTTTTACTTAACATTATAGTCTTATGGTGCATTCATTTTCTTACAAAGATGCTTCTTAGATACTGAAGTGCTTCCTTAAGAGAGTACAGTGAATTGCATCAGTAGAGCAAGATTAGCATCCAAGTAATATTTACCATATGAATTAATGTCTTTCTGCTTGTTCTCAATATGAAATCACTAGTGGGGTTAAGCAATCAAAATGTCAAAGGATGTAAGGATTTTTCCAAAAATTCAAATTCAGAAGCTATATTTATGCAGGTGATGCTGAGATTAATGTTTATGGTAAAGCAGAATGTCCTTAAATATCCTATAGTGACTACTTTCAGTTAATCTTTGTCCCCTGACACCATGACTTATAAAAATGTCTTTCTATTTTCCTGGAGCACATACTTTGAATATCTAAATGAGCGTGTGTCTAGACAGTATAGCAGTATTGGTCAGAAGCCAGTGATACTGACAGAAACTGTTTGTGACTGCATTTGGTGATCACTTTCTACTCGTCTAATAAGATTTATGTTTTTTGTCACTGTTGTTACTAAAGTACATCCAATTTTCATTATGATAAACAATCCTTTTCTTATCTTGGGGAATAACTTCTTAAAATCTGACTATAAATCTTATGCTGGGCCTTGTACAGTAAGCAAAAATGTAAAGTGAATCATCAGAAACTTTTAAAATCACAACAAAATTTTGAACATATGTAATGTATATATGTATATTCAAATTTTATGCAATCCTTATGTTTCTGTTTGACATCAGGTTTTTCAAATTTGATTGACTGTGTAGTTCTGGGCCACAAATGGCTGGAACCTGAGCATTTACCCCCAGACCAAATCAAAAGATGGGCAAGTAAAGCTCAGGGAAGAAGTGTCAAAGGCCAGTAATTACATAAGCAAACATTCAACAACATTGGCTACTAGCGAAATGCAAATTAAAGCAAAAGAAAGAATGTCTGTCATCAAGAAATCAAATCAAATACTAACAAACCTATCTGAGACTATGGGGGAAAAGGAACCATTTTACAACGCCTATGGTAATGTAAACTAGTATAATCATTAAGAAAATCAGTATAGAGATTCTTCAAAAACTAAAAGTAGAAATTCTATTTGAATCAGTTATTCTCTTATAAGAAATATTCCTGAGAGAATTACAGACACCATAGTACAGTGATACATGCATACTCATATTCACAGTAGCACAATTCATAATGGTTAAGTCTTGGAAGTATGCTATACGTCCATCAACAGATGAATGAAGAAAATGTGTTAGTCATAAGAATGGAATACTACTCTCCCATAAAGAAGGACAAATTTAAGTCACTTGTAAGAAAATGAATGTACTCTGACACCATAGCTTTAAGCTAAATAAATCCAACACACAAGTATAAATATTGCATGGTTTCCCTTCTTTGAGACTGTACACTACAAAAGGAAAAGAAAAGATAGATGGTAGGAAAAAGGGAGATAGATCTTTTGCAATAGGGAAGGTGACCAAGAGGGAAGGGGAAAGGGAAGGGTATGCAAAAATAATTGAGTTGGGTTATGTACATGAACCAAATTTCCTTGAAGAATGTAAGGTATGTTAGGTAAGGCAAACATGCAGTAACAACAACAACAACAGCAAATACTGTATCCATTCCTTTGATATGCTTCTTTATTATTTATTATCTTAATGATTTGCGTGATAATTCCCATTAGAGAAAGTGTGGAAAGGAACTTGTTATAGTGATGATTTTTCAGTGGCATTGGAAGAGAGAAATGAATGTTGTGAAAACTTGATACGAAAATTTGCTGTATAATAATTGGTTCACTCTGATGTAATTGGTACTTTTAGTGGTATTTTATATTTTAATTCACAACTTTACACTAAGCAAGACCTAAAAGTGGGAAAACATTGTGGTATAATTCTATGATTTTAAATATAGTGGGCAGCTGGAAAGAGTGTAAATGTGTGTGCTGATGTGGGGTGTGTGGAGGGGCTTTCAGCTGTATTTTTGCTAAATATCTGCAGAAATATAGAACACATGCCATGGGAAAAACATATAAAGATTATAGACTCTTACCACATGATGGGTAAAATTCCCCGGGAAATTTCTAAATAACTCTTATAGACAGGGTGAGAGGCTCATCTAAGAACTGTTTGGGCTGTCACTTCCTTTGCTTCCTTTTGTGTGATTGAATACTGAATTTAGTCTTAAAAGTAAAACTAATTCTGGGTGACTGCCAGGGAAAAAGCCTGAAAAGTTTTGCTTTTGTTTTCCTGACGGCAAAGAAATGTTACCATTTTTCCTAAGATCATTAGTAGGGTGACATGATCAGCTGACATGGTCACTCTCTAAGTAAACTCACCCTGTAAAGGTCACCCTGACACGCGGTTCCGTTCAATATTGATTATTAATTATTAGAGCTAGGATCATTCTTTTGTCTAAAGGTAGGATACTTTATGGAATTCTTTACTCCATTACAAGTTGATTGGCTTTAGAAGGGCTGTGATTTGGAAGGAAGATTAAGGTATTCCTGTCTTGCTCTTCTTGGGAAGGTGTACTGTAAATTAGTATCCCTGGTTTTGTATTCATACTTTTAAACCAAATGCCATGCCCAGAAAAGAGCCCCCCATCAGCTACTTCTTCTGGTTAAATTATGACTTTCTGAGCCATTATCCATGCTTACCATGCCAAAGTGTGTATTGTAAACTACCTATCTGTCATATTGGAATATGATTATAGTCAAAGCACTACTTATATTTTAATGAATGCTCACAGAGTTGCACCCTACTGAATGGAATACAAACTGTTCTGATGGTATTTGTATTCAGATACATTATGTAAAAATATGGATAAACATAACATTGTCATTACAAATTTTATTCACATCATTTTCTTACTACACAACTGAGTAATACTATTATTTTAAAAAATGACTTACTTATCAGACTGTAAAAATGTCAATGCTGGTGATAATTTGAGGAACCCTGATACTTATAAATTTTATTCTTTTCTTCTGATATATTATGTAGAGAAGGCTTGTTGGGTATTCTTGTGAAATAGTAAAAGTGAACTTCTGCTGTGCTCTGACATGTTAGGGAAGTATTTTAAATGAATTTCATGACCAGAAGAATGAGAAATAACTGGTGCCAGCCAGGAAGGGAGCTATTGGGAAAGAAGTTTAAAATGTCAAAGTTTGCTTGCTTTGGAGAAGCAATGGAGATGAGATTGTGCACATGTGTGCAGGTGCACAAAAACTCAGGGAGGAGTAGATGCTCGCCCGGGAAAAGTGATTTGCCACTTGAGAGAGAGTAAGAAGCTAGCAACATCCTGATGTTATACTATTCCCAGTGATGCCACTTGCAGCTCTTGCTCTCAGGGGGAAAGAAAGGAAATACATCTCTCAGGGGGTGAAATCACGGAGAAAGGCTGAGGCTTATTCTTTGTTGTACTTCACACTGAGTGCTTTACACAGTGAAGAAGCCCAATTAATGCGTGTGGAATTGCATTTATTGAATTTCTCTGAAGGAAAAAGAGGACTCGAGGGAGCTGGAGACGTCAAGAGTATATTGCAAGAGGGTCAGTTTCAAGTAGAGGCTGAAAATTTAAATCTCTGGATTTGTCTGCTGGGAACTGGAGATGTACATATCTTGAAAGGGAACAAATAACAAATATACATACTGCAGTTATGGAACATTTGGCATTGCCAGTGGTACCTCTTGGATCATTTATATCTAATATGTGAAAGAATATACTAGTTTCCAATTGGTATTATTTTAGTGTACCTTAAGCCAACATTTATTTTTCTTCAGATTCTTATGATATTTTTGAATGATGAAAACCATTTTAAGATAGTTAAAATGACACATTTTAAGATAATTAACTAAGATCTCTAATGGAAAAAGTTTATTCATTGAAGTTTGAAGTTCAAGTTATGTTTGAATTTTAATTAATCTTAAAAGCCAAAATATCTCTGGCATTGGTAACAGGGGCTTCTTAAGTGTTCTCATAAACCAATTAAAAGTTAAGATCTTCCTCAAATTTTGAAAATAAACTCATCTTTTGGGCTGTGATGATGTGTGAAAAATTTCAACATGGAAGTTATTTTCATGAATTTATGAGTAGGTGAGAACATTTCTCTGCTAAATTAATTGCAGCAATAAATACTACAACCAATATATAATGAAATACTCAAAGATTTGTCTTTAAATTAAAAAATAATTACATTCAAGATCAGTAGGGAAAAAAATGAAGTTTTACCTCAATAAAAAATATGCAGGATTGTTGAGATAATATTAGCTTGCCACATAGAACATAAAGAATTGGTTAATGTTGTTTTAAAATTATTTTTTTATTTTTTGTGCACGTTTTATCAACTTTTTCTGTCTAATTCCACAGTTCTTAAGCATTTCTTAATATTTCTATCTATAAACAATTTTCAAAGCAAAATAAAATTTCTTTACCGAAATGTTAAGAATTCAATTTAGTATAATTCTCAAGGTTCCATTTCATACTTGTCCAGTAATATGTGGGTTGAGGACTAGTCTTCTAATTAATCTAGTACTTTTGGTTCAAAAGAATTAAATGTTAAGAGAAACAGAGGTACAATATTAAAATAAACAACAAAAACTTCACATGAATCCTATTTTCTTTAAGAAAAAAAAGACATTGGCCCAAATGTCTTTGTATCCAAGCTTGAAAGTATGCAATATAAATACTTTAAAATGTAAAAATCAACAATGTGAGTTAAAGTGATGAAATAAAAGTATTACTGTGTTCTTTAGAGGAAAAATTTACAAAGAAAGAAACTTTTAAAAAATAGATATTACTATTTAATTAAAAATAAATTAAAACTTAAACAAGTCATTAAGCATTCTGATAATTTAATGGCTACTTCACTTCAGATTAATGTTATTCTCTTTGAATCAACAAAATAAAAGTAATTTCAATATCTTCAAAATACTATCAATATTGGAAAATGATGTTGAAAATTTTGAAAATATTACTCCAACTGAAATTTGGAGTCTTTTTAGCTCTGTACATGACATATAGAAAATACATACTGAAGTGGTATCACAAAGAATTAATTCTTCAACAGAAATTTAGAAAGTTATGTGGCCTGTTATCAAAATGACTTATATGAAAATCTTTGGACCTGTTAAAAAAGAAAACTGCCAGAAAGCTTAATGAGTTGTAAAAGTTTGAGCTTTCTGATTAAAACATATAGTAATATGGGTTTCAGTGAGAATGAAACTCATCTAACTGACAATGTATATCCATTTAAGGAAAAATGATGAGTCTTAGGCACTTCATCTCCATGTTAATAAGAAGTTAGCTAATCAATGCAAAAATCACTAATAGGATTTAAACATAAATATAACAGATATGACCAAAATGTACAACCATGTATAGAATAAAAAGGTTTTGTGTTTTACGAAAAACACAAAACACTTTTTCTACAAAGAATGAAATACTAAATTTGGGTAAATAACTCATCCATTTTTGAAATGATCAAAAAAAAAATAAAAGAAAGAAAAAAAGTGTTTGTGAGTGTATGTATGTGTGCGTGTGTTTAGCCACAGATGTGTTGACATAGCACTGCTTGTTTCAAAGCATTAACAGTGGAGAAGTATCATTTAACTATTTTTAGGATGAACTGATCCTTTTTCATTTTCTCTTTCAATGAAGTTGGATTGCATGAAGTGAATGAAGCTGCTTTACTTGATCTTATCAGCTACAGCAGATGAAGGAAAGATTTCAAATTACACCTGTGTCATTGACGGCTAGAGAAATAGAACTGCGGGTGAGTCATATAGCTCCTGAGTTGCTCTAATACAATGACAACTATGGTGAGTATTTTGACAGTAAAGTGGTACAAAAGGGCAGAGGTGAATCTTTTAGATCTTTTCTGATGGAAGCATAACAGTATGCATATTAAATCCACTTTTAAAAAAGAGAAAGTGGAAAGAAGAATGAGTAATATTTTTTTGTATAAAGTTATGCTGAAAGTGTTAGAAGATGCCAACATCAACAGTTACTGAATACGTTATTTACTCAAACATGTGGCTATCATTGCCTAGCATAGAAATTCTCTGGGCCTTACGGTGCTTCTCCAAATACTTGAAATGGAAAGAAGACAAAGCTCAGTGTTTCTCATAACCTCTACCTTTCAGATTTACAAATAGATGATAAGTACTTGGAATCAATGTCCTTGATCAAATTGATGAATTTTGCTCCTGCAAAGTTGTAAGAAACTAAGATGCCCCTAAATTTTAATTTAAAATCAGTATGATAGGAAAGCCACACTTAAAAATAGCAGTGTTCTACCTTTTGGCTAGTAGAAATCAGTTCAGAAAAGACTAATGGATATAATCATTGGCAAGTGTGCAACTGTGGATACACTTAACCAAGAAGCATGATGGAGGAGGTCTTCTGTTGACTAATAGCACATTTCATGCTCTCTAGTATGTCTGTATATCTGTGTCAAAGATGAAATAAATGAGCTATAGATAAAAAATGGGGTGAATGTTGGAAGATACCAGGAAGAACCATTTCCACTTACACCTCTAATTTGTGCCTAAATATATTTTTTTTTTTTTTGAAATGCTGAATCCATGTGCTGAATAATTTGTTTAAAACTCTAGGCTTCAGACTTGGGGACAGATAAGTAAAACAGTTAGCTAGCTTTGAAATTGGCAAGCTAACTGAAAGAAACAGCAGTGAGTTTAAAGCAAAATCCTATGGAAAAACAGCCTTTTCAAGAAAGGAGTATCAGGGTAAAAATTGGGAATCTTTTTTAGGGATATCAGGAATAACAAAAGCTGCTCATGGTGGATAACAGGAATTGGAATTTCTGAAAGATTACTTCCAGGAAGAGTGTCCCCCACACACCCCTGTGTGGAGACTTACCTGGGGGTTTCTTAACGTTTAACAATTGGAACTCACCCTGCAAAATGTCTGTGACTTGCTACAAATTATTACCACCAGGCAGGACCTCTGAGATTAATTAGAACACAGCTGTGCAGAGGAGGAACCTGTGTTAACAACCAGGCTAGGGTTAGCGAGGGGCTGGTAAGCTGGAGCCTAGAGACAGCACTGGATCAGAAAACACAGCCCAGCTGCTGTGGCAAGAGAGAAAGCATGCTAGCATCCAAAAACCACTTTCACTTTTAAAGAGATAGTCCCCTCTTTGACCTTTTGTCAGAAAATTCATGCTTTATAGGTGTGCATATAGCATGTGGTCTGCTTCACCATGTTCACACTTAATATCTTCCCACCTGGCTTTGAGCTGCGTCTGGGAAAAACTTCTGCTATCATCTTCCAAGAAGAAAAGCAGACGCTAAATTTTAATTATGGGAAATATCAGAATGTTTCTGTGAACATTGTTCTCAACTTCAGTGAAACTTTTTTGTTCCTAAAATTCCTTTGGCTGATATATCCAAATCACGAATTTTAATTTTAAAAGGGATCGCGATGAGTTTGCACAACACTTTCATTTTATAGAACCACGAAATGGAGGTCTAGAGAGATTAAGTGACTTGCCTAAGGTCATTTTTAGAAAAAATGAAAAATAAAAGTGTTGAACTAATTCTTGAACTTTTAGGTTGGGAAGAAAAATCAGACCATTTCTTTATATGCTTCATAACAAATCATTCTCTCCTTATCTTTAAATTCAAGTCTGGCTCTCGTCCACAGATATCTACATTCAGAACTTGTGGAGGGGGAGGGAAGCCTATTAAAAAGTGTATTTTAAAAAAATGATGTTTCCATTTTCAGCATGATAGATATAATGGTAGGCAAAGTCATTAGCAGGGAGGAAGCCAAGTAGTTGGCTTATAAAGGAAAACAGCTACCTTTAAATAAGCCAAAGGAAGCTTGGGTGCATAACAGACTCCCCATCGAGGACATGATTAAATAAAATAAAAAGGAGATTTGGGGTGAGCACAGAAAGGTAAAGGACCTTTATACAAAGCACACAGATAAAGCTGTACAGATAGGATGGAAAGTTTGGGTGGTTGAGATTTTGTAACTTTAGATACCTTATGTACAAAGATACATATATTTGCTAAGCAAATGTTGATAAATGTAATCACTAGTAATCCAGCAGTTAATTAGGGCCCCATTTATAGTTATATTTAGAAAAAATTTTCATTTTTTTTGCAGAAAGAAGCAAGACATTTTATAAGTTTAAATTTATAAAACTATACACACACACACACACACACACACACACACACACACATATTTTTCTTGTACCAGGGATGGAACTCATGACCTTGCACTGGCCAGTGAGGTGCTTATGCCATTGAGCTAAATTCCTAGCCAAAAAATACAATTTTTTTTTAAAAAAATCAAAATACTGGTTTTGTTTAAGCTCTCACTAAAACAACAGAGTGGTCACCTGACACATACTTGTAAAATGTAGCCATATTATTTCCACTGACAGAAATGAAATCTAACACATTTAATAAGTATTTATTAATTTAACAGTTTATGTTAATGGGTTAGATCAACTCTCCTGCTTATTACAATGAAATGAATGTGTTACTAGAAATTACATTATGGGTCAAGCAGAAGATAGCTCTACACAATATTCTTGCTGAATAAATAAATAACTACTGCAGATTGACTTTCTAAAGGAGACATCAATTGAAACAAGTAATTAAAGTTGACAGTGGAATTGTACCAATGACCCTAATTAATGAATTTTCTGATTTTTCTATGTTTACGGACATTAGTCCCTGTTTGTAACATGTACATAAATATACATGCCTTACAACTGGTGAAATTCATGATTGGATGCAAATGATGTTCACCTACCTGTGTGGCATCATCTGTGGATCTGACAAGTCATTCTTTCTTTTATAACTACATGTTTCAGGACATAATTTTACATTCCTTGTGTGAAAGTCCTAATTTCTCAGCTTTTTTTTCCCCTCCACTGACTTGAGACTGTACACTTGGCAAAGTCCTGAACTAGATCCCAGATAAAACCAACCATTTACAAAACATCAAATCTTCTGCAGCTTTGGATTAAGAATTCTGACCTTAAAAAAAAGTTCTCTCCAAAACACCCTTTCTCTTTGTAAATACGATAAACCGATGGCTATTTTGCTCATACTCCCTGATAGTAGTAAGATAATGTCACTCTTCAAATAAGTTCTTACTTATTGGTTACCTTTTGATGGACTTATCAGCTGCCAGCAAATAATGGATAAGTATTTTGGTGAAACCAGTCATGCCAGGCCTATAAATGAGAATATCTCTGTGTGGAGTCTGAACATTGCAGGTAGGTCTCCTGACATACAAGTCTGAGAGAATCAGAACTATCTCAATGCATTTATCTGCTGCTTTAGCCCTCACATATTTATGACCACCAATCCATATAAAGGCTGAAAGGGTAGTATTGCAACTTCACTAGAAAATTCGTAATAAAGCTATTGCTTCATATTCCAAAAGCTTTAGGAGCCTGTAGTTCATTGCATTTTCTTTACAGGGACTTAGGCTTTAAATTATCCCTTCATTTGACGTGATAGAGCCCCCTTTTAAGCTCTCAAAAATGTAGCCCTGACTAATCTACCTGTTTTTCCTCTCCCTTAAATCTTATGTTTGATGCTTATTTATTGGTATTTCTACAAGCAAAAAAGGTATAGTATGTGTCAAGATACTTTTGTTAAGGTGTGTAAAAAATTATACAGTAAACTATAAGAGAGTACTGCATTGTGTGGAATTCTTTTGTGTTGCTAAAAGCTTTTTATCCTATAACTCTGCTTTCTTATTCTGATTAAGAATTTATAAAACCTAATACAAACTAAATGCAGAAGTAAAAATTTAATAAATCCTTTTTGTTTCATATTCACAAAAAATTTCATTCAAGATTAGCATTTATATAAAATGGCAAATATGTTGAAGACTTTTATAAAGACAGATAACATTACAGAGGAAAAAAAAATCTTTGTAGTTATTGGTTACTAATTTGGAACCCACAAAATACTTATTGGGTCCTAAGGAAGACAGAGACAGAGATAAGGCAGAAGTATATAATGTCAGCCTTCATACTTTTCCAAATGTAAATTAGAATCCTGTAATTTGTTATTTGTATTATTGTGGGTTCATATTCAGGTGTGTTCCACAGGTGTGCACATTTTGTTGGCAAAATATTAAGAGTTCAGAGTGTGGTTTAATAAGACTGCATATTTGCTTAGAATTACATGAGAATGTAGATATTCATTCCTACATTTATAGAACATCTTTTTTATCATTTAAATTCATTTTTATTCATCCTTTTTCATTTAAGCATGCTTCAATGTATTTATAATAAATGAGAATACATATAAACCTTCCAGAACATCTCTGGGAATACAGAATTATATTAATGACACACTTAATGTCATTTATTTGACATGGGATCTGATTATGCCATTAAAGACCTACTTCCTCTGATAGTCACACAGGGATTAGAAATAACTGAATTGGGGAAACATCCCAGAAACTAGGAATAGTTATTTTTAAATTCAATGGCAGAATTCACACATTTAAAATGGTACAATTCACAGTTTCTCCTCTTCAGGAATGTTAAATCTTGTTTGAGAGGAAATTCATATATTCATGATAAATTACAAAACAATTTGGAAGCAATCTATAAGATTTGTGGAAAACTTACAGTCTGCATATGTCATTCTGAGGCAATTCAGAACATGAAAAAAATCACTGTGAACTGGTGTTGGTTCAGATAAACTTCATGGTTTGAGGGCAAATCTTGAGCTGTTAGTGATCTACAGAATTGTTACTAGTACAGAGATTGGAGAGAAGACTTGGAGCAAAGGTACATGTGAGCATGTCACGGGGCAAAACTGGCTAGGAGTGCCGATAAGGGTCAAAAAGCCTCCAATGGAAGCCTCCAATTGTAAGATAAGTAATGTACAATAAAGTTAGTTCACACAAGCCCTTAGAGCGAGGTTAGGCTTTACATTTTTTCTAACATGCCAAAAAAAAAAAAAAATCCCACTAAAATAGAATCTGAACAAAGAAAGAGAGAATTTGTAAAGCTCAATACAAAACAAATGTAGAAATGAGCCAAATATTAACAAGTGACTCTTTTACTAACCTATAGAATTAACATGAAATAGAGTAATAACACTCAGTAACTAGGTAGTCCACTATTAAAAATGAAGAAAATGGAGTGATGGTCTAAGTGAGAGTAACATCAGTATGACAGAAGGAGAAATAAACCAGGAACTTCAAGCAGCACACATACCAGGACTTAGTGGCTAAATGAGTGTGGATAAGAAGAGATGGAATAAAAGTGACTTCAGAATATCCAAGTCAAGGAACCAAGGTACAAGGGAGCAATGAATAAAAAGGGAAACTGTCTCAGTTTTTTTGTGCTGCTATAAAAACTATTGCAGACTGGGCAGTTTACAAATAACAGAGATTTTGTCTCATAGTTCTGAAGGCTAGGAAGTTTTAAAACCTTTTGTTTTTGAGCCAGGGTCTCATTCTGTAGTACAGGTAGGCCTTAAGATCACTGTGTAACCCAGGTTGGCCATGAACTTGTGGTGATCCTCCTGCCTCAGCCTCCCTGGTTCTGGAATTACATATGTGTGCCACCACACCCACCTTTGGGCTAAGCAATTTACAATCAAAGGGCACTTCTCTGCTTTCAATATGGCATCTTGAGTGCCCAGAAGACAGAAGCCCATGAGGCTCAAACGTTTTCTTTTAAACGTTTTTATAAGAAAACTGTTAAAATTTTCATCTTTTTATACTGTCACTTTGGCAACACTGAATTTAGGAAAGGATGTATTAAAATAACAGGAGAAAGTTAGATAGGGAATCACACACTTGGGTTTGATTTTACAAACAACCTCATAATGGAATGTCGACAAACAGTTGGAAATAAATTAAGGAGAAAAGTTTCAGTAGAGCCTGCTGACATGGCAAGAGGACACGGGCAAAGGAAGCAACTGGATAAGGGATGTAGAGAGTGAGGACAGAAAGTTTGGCAATTCCATAGGAAGAGAAGCAAGAAAGCAATCAAAGAGAAGAAAAGAAAAGAAAAAAAGGTCTTAGGAGGGCTAAGTGAAGAGAGAAGGAGAAAACAAGGCAGGGAGAGGACCCTAGTGTCAAAAGCTGCAGACTCGGAGGATGCTCAGTATTGGGAAAGACTGATTTACGGTTCTTATTTGGTTTACAGGGTTTCAAAAAAAGTTAGATTCAGAGAGTCTATGGGGAATGAATCATTTAGGTTCAATGTTAGTTTCTTAACATGGCAAAGTTTCAATTTATTTTGATGCATTTTTCTTGTACTAGGGAATGGGTAGCCAACTGGCTTCTTAGTTTGTTTCTTACAGGAATTTAGCAGTTCAGCTGAAGGAATTTAAATTTTTGAGCTTATGAACAGCTGCAACTTTGTATTTAAATTTCATCAGCTCTCTGTCCTACTTAATGTTCCAGTAACAATCCATCTTACTTTCAAGTCTGACAATTTCATAAGGGCATTGACCACCCACAGAGAATGTGCCTTCAAAAGGGAAAGTCCTTTAAAAGCTGTGTTGAGTGAAGTAAAAAATGCTTAGATTGTAGTCAATACTATTAGAACTGGACTAGGATAAGAGTGCAATGATTCAGAAGAATTAGCTCTATCGTTTTTACTGATGCTTTAGGTGATGCTTTAGGAAAGCAATAGCATCCAGGAATACAACAGAATTTAGAGCACTGTGATGGTCATTTAGATAATATGCTCTGTGGATCAGTGTTCTCATATAATTTCAGTAAAAGTGTAGTTAAACACTTAGAACTGGAAACTGCACTAACATTTAGATGCTGAAGAGTTTCCAGATAAATGGTTGGAGTTTCTTCACACACACGAAAATGGACAAGGCTATATTCTACTTGGTTAATAATGAACTTCTAAATAAGAACTGATTCTGTTCTAATCATAGATTTGATTACAATGTAGTCTAACACATTGCAGTAAGTTGCTTGATTTTAATAATTTTACATGAAAAAATTTAAAAAACAATGAATATGGACATTCAGAAACATTTTAGTGGTAGTATAAATCTATATAAGACAAGACTGCTGGATTTATGTTTTTCCTCTTGACACTGAACATCTTTGAGAATAAGTAGTATTTTTTGCTCTGAAAATCTGATTCCATTCACAAATATTTTTGAATTGATGTAGTGCTTTTCAAAATTGTCTGTTCTTGAAATGATCCATATCTCATGATCAGGTAATCTGTATCAGGTAGTACCACATGTTCACAATCAACCCCAGCATGGACCCTTTGGGTTGATAACTAAAATGTGACAATTCTGATAATTAAACCACCTAAAGCTAGCAGCTAATGTCTTATGTTAGTTCAAAAGAGCTTAAGGTGAAACTCAGCTCACTATCCAATTACCAGAGACATGGCTCTCAACCGTGTTGTCATGGCTTTCTTCAGTTACACTAAACCTGATACCTGACAAAAACTGTAATTTAAACAAATATGGGGGAAGCTGATGGATTGTGGCCTGTTTAATCTACCTGAGTCCTCTGAAGACTTGTTTTGATCAGCAAGACTAAGTAGGTCAAAGGATAACATTTTCCAATCAACATAACATTGATGAATAACTTATATTTTCCTGTATCATTACAGGATTTTTGGCTTACATGGAAAATCTCAACTAAAATAATGAAGAATAAAAATAAAAGCAAATTACTTCATACAGGGTTATAATTGTAACTTTTATATGTACAGATTTCATTAGCAGTGAAGGATGTTACAGACATTGATGCTTTTCCCCCAAATGCTCAGAAAACAATAAAATAGAAAGCACAATTCCAAAAGTTATAGTTTTGTGTACTTTTGTTGCTAAGAGCTACAGCTGTGATGAGGAATATTAATTTTAGTATGAATTTCTAATTTCTTGATTCTTCAGTTTGCAGATGTCAGAATGTGCAACTTCTCAGTCTTATTAATATCATGATCCAATTGTCTATTCATTTAAATTGCTCATACCACTACCATGTTCATCATTAAATATCATTGACTATGTGCCAGCAAATGCCTCAAAATGCATACCATCTAAGTACTGTATAGTGTGGTCACTTTATATTTCAATTTGAATGGGCTAAGGGGTGCCCAGATAGATGGGTATGTTTGTGAAGATGTTTCAGGAAGAGATTAGCATTTGTACTGGTAAACCAAGTAAAGATCTTCCCTCATCATGGTGGAAAGCCATCACAGAATCTGTTGAGGGCCTGAAAAGAACAAAAAGGCAGAAGAAAGGCACCAGGTCACTCAGGAGGCCCAAGGGAGATTTTTCATGTGTGAGGTCCCAAGGTTAGAAAACGTATATGTGCAATCAAAAACAGCCAAAACAGTATAGTGTAGAGCAAAGAGCTAAGAGCTGCCTGTGTCTTCATTCTATAATTCTTACACAGATTTTTAGCCCATGTTTGCCTTCTTACACAGTGCTGTAACCAGTACATGTGTGTTAGCTTGTGCTAATCTGTGTCATGGTAACATAACTGTGTCCCACTGCACACTGCTCTAGACAAGTGAGGGCATGTCGACAGGTGTCCTTACTTAGACCCGCCTGAGCTTTGAAACAGTCTGAGTGGTTCCCACAAGGGTTCATTTTCTTTTGCATGATCTGGAGCATCCATTTATTCTTGCCCTTGGACACTCTTGTTCTTGGTTCTCAGATCTTTCCACTTAGACCAGAAGTTACACTTAGTTCCCCAACCCCAGAGAGACTTTCAGATTTGGGCTAAATTATCACTGCCTTCCTTGATTCTTCAGTTTGCAGATGTGAGAATGTGCAACTTCTCAGTCTTAATAATGTCATGAGCCAATTGTTAAATTACCCCATTGACTAATACAGAGGTTGAACTCAATTTGACTTTGACTTTTTAATGGGCTACCTAAAAATTTATGTAGAAACCTTACTGTCAGACAGTGAGATTGGTAAGAGCTATGTGCTTTTTATAGCTTATTGTATGACATTGTATATATAATAATAGGTATGAGATAGCTAAAATTTAAGTCCTTCAGCAAAAAAATATGATCAATAATTTAAAAGAGAAAGGGTGATTTTGATTCAATTCTATACTTTTTGCATCACATAGCCTATTTTAGGTTCCCAATTTTGAGGGTGCATCATATCGTCAAAAAGTCAAGAAAAGTTATCAAATATATCCTGGAGTTGGAGGAACTATCCTGAGAATATAAAGAAAGGTAATATGTTTGTGGGTAATAGGGACTGAAGTTGGTGTTTTACCGTGGAGAATGTTAAGAGTAAAGTAAATGCCTTTAGAAATACTGTGAGCAGTTTCAGTTGGAGGAACGATTTAAAGCCTTACTCTGGGAAACATGCATACCAGTGCAGAGTAGGCAGGAGGGTACAGAGCAAAACAGAGGAGAAAATTAAAAACAGAACACATATAGAACCAGGATAGTACTTGCTATGTAGAATAAAGGGTATCATTAATTTCCTATTGAAGGGAAATTAGAAATAGTAATAATATGATGGAATTTGTCAAATATACACTATGCTTTCATCAAGAGGCTTGTAAATTATGTTTAGTTATTAATTCATTGTGTGATGGCTCGTCTTTTCCTGGCTTTAAAATATCTAAGGAAATTCACTTAGAAATACGTATAGTTTGCCTTTTAAATTGAGATGATCCTACTAGTAACTGAAGCTTAATCTGGTGTCCAGAATAGGTTGTTGGTTTTCATGATGCTCAACATAATTGAATTCATTTATCCAAGACTCAGGATCGACAAGGTGAGGCGGAAGAAAACTTTCTGAAAGGGTGCTGTATAATTGCTCACGAAATGGAACAGAGAAGTATTTAAAATATTTGCTGGGTTTTTATGAGCCAAATTTCATCAAGGCAGCTATTTTCTCTAGATTCCAGATTTTATTTATGTTGGCTCAATGGAAAATTTTCCTCATGGTAAAGGACACTCAAGCAGGTGTCAGGCACTAGGAATAATGTCAGATATTAATTACCCAATTTAGAAATATCACTGAATTTAAACTGAATCTGAATTAAAACCAATTGTAAACCAAAAGTTTATTAGTAAGACATAGTATAAAAATTAAATTGGTAACAATTTAGGACTTTAAAACCATATTTGATTATTTTAAATTTTATTTTGAATATGAAATGAAGCCATGTGAAATAAGAAAAAAAAGTCTAAGAGATTGTCCCTAAAAATTAAAATCAAATACTTGATTTGTATCATATATTACATTAGTCAGATGTATAGAATACATATAAACTAATAAGTATCAATATTACCTAAAATAGAGCATGTAGAGGACAATCCTAGAATACGTGATTTAAACGTACTTACTAAGGATTGTCATGCATTGAAATAATATTGATTTCAAAAATTTGCTTCAGAATTAAAATATATTTGTAGCTCATTTTTACAAATATTTAACCACTTCCGAAATTACTATAGCAGAACGTATTAAAGAAAAATTACTGGAGAGAATGCTAAAAGATGTTTTTACAGTAAGTTGCTCAGCCTAGTGAAATCTTCATATGAAAGAATACTTGCTAAAAACGCATTTAAATTTACTTTCAAGTAAAATTTAGAACATCAGCCAGCTCTTCTTTCATTAATTTATTCTTCCAAATTTTAATCCCAAAAACAAATCCTTTGAAAATATGTCATATTAGTCTTTCAGTGTAAAATATAGGTATTATAATGAAAAATACTTTATAAACATTTGATTTTTGAGTTCATGTTTTGTAGTTTCAGTTTAATATATTATTTCATGCTTATGCAAAACTACTATATAAATAAAATAGAGATATAGCTATAGGGCTAATTAGTACTTTCTTCTCTTTCTTCCTGGGTGTGAAACGTAGGCTTATAGTTGTAACTCTGTCAACTGAATTATATCCCCAGCCCTGGACTACTTTTTATTTTTTTTTCATTCTCATAATGAGGTTGTATTTCTTAAATTCTACTTAATGTTTTTGAAATCTTGAACCTCCAAGTTCCTTGAGCTTTGTAGAGTTTCTGCTGAGACTAGAGAAACGGGACAAAAGCTTCAAACGGGCACCAGTGTACATTCCCTTGAAGCAAATAACTTAGGTCTAGGGTAAGCGATAGAAGTTATGATACTTAGAGTACAGAGGTCAACATGAGTACATTTAATAATTGTACTGATGCAAATTAAATACTGAGAAAAATGACACGACTCCTTTGATTCCATGATCCAGAAAGTTTGTAATTTTTCATATAAATAAAAATATAACTTAAAATATTTTCTATAAAAACCACAAATAGGTCAATTGGTTACAATGAAATTTTAAGTTAAATTATAATATGTAAGATAATATCAAAGGGAGGGGCGGGGGATATAGTTCAGCAGCATAAGTGCCTGCCTGGCAAATACAAGATTGTGAGTTCGATTCCCAGTACGAAAAAAAAAAAAAAAAAAAAAAAAAAAAAAAAGAAAAGAAAAGAAAAAGAAAAAGAAAAGAAAAAAAATCAAAGGTAAACCTTGAGATAAGCAAGAGAATGGTTTTAACTATTGATATATCTGAGAGTGAAACTCATTTTAAAATTTTTTGCATTTTTGCTAGTATTTTGACAACCCAAAGTAGAGAAAACACCTAAATACTGAAGTAAAATTATGTGTTTTTAAAAAAGGATAAAATGAATATTATTAAGCATTGACAAGAAATAAAATTTTGATATGCAACAGTATTGGTGAAGCTGAAAACATGTTATGTAAAAGAAGTCAGAAACAAATGATAACATTGCGATGCTTCTTGTGTGCATTACATAAAATATACATAAAATGCTCTGACAGACAGGAAATAGATTACAGTTTACCGGGAGAGTGGGAATGGAAAATTATTTTTAATGATTACAGCTTTTATTTGGAATGGTAAACAGTTCTGGAAAATTAGGAACCTATTTAATGCCACTGAATTGATTAAATTTTAAATATTATGTATGTATGTATATATATATATATATATATATATATATATATATATTACCAAAATAAAAGTTAAAAACCTTTAAAAATTAAAGGAAAATCTCTTGCATTTTAAATTAGATTGACCTACATCAGTTATTCCTATCTTCAAAATAAGAAGCCTTAATCAGACTAGTAAATAGCTGGTTAGTTGCTAAGCAAAGTTCTATATGATATCCAATTGCTAGATAAATCTATTAGTATGCCATGAAAAAAAAATCAATTCATCTACAATTCTGTATAAGTAATGAGAATTGTTCCACAGAATTTTATCTGGAGAACACAATTACTTAATGTGTTTATCAAAATGCGTTATTTCCCCTGAGGGACCCACACGTTTCCTCAGAGCCGTTAATGAGGACCTTGTAACTGAATATACTTTCATTTATTTCCTTTGGCTACTGGAACACTCTAATGAAATAGGATGCTCAGCAACAAGACATCATATGATGGGCATATTTCTGTTTTCATTGTCCCTGGTGTTAACTTCTTTTCTCTATTTATGGTTTATTTCACTATGAATTTTTAAATTCTATATTGCCTTCAATTCTTTAGAAGAAGTGGGTCATAAATAAATAACAATGTAAAATAGTTTGATCAGTGACATGGTATCTAATATAATATGAATGCTTATTAAATTTGCAAAGCATATCTAACATGGATGATTAAGATGAACTGATGAATTTTCTTAAATTCAAGTACACATAGGCACGAGCATGCATGCTCACACACACATACAGGCTCTTAGCAAGCATTTTGTACTGATTTCTTGGATGGCCCAAAATTTCATCAGACAAACACACTGTACTCATCATTTAAATCATTATGTGAGGTAGATTAAGTACTGAGTAAGCAGACAAAAAGTTACAAAATGTTATATTTAATAATCACAATGGCCTACAAATGTAAAATAAAACATAGATCAAGCCATCCCTTTACATAGGAACGTATCCCTAAGAATATGAATTTCTTAAAAGACCTAAGATTACATTGAAAAACTGTTGATTGACAATGTTCAGGATGGGTCACCAGTTACTTTTAATTTGGTGTTGTTTTGAAATTACTATATATCCTGTTGGTCTTCTTCTCTTAATGATACCTTTTGGAAGTTCAGTCTGACGATTTTTGATACTTTTGTGCTTATTTCTGTAAGCTACATCTTCTATTTTCAATTTTCAATGTTAAACAAGGTGAATGATAAAAGTTCTGGAAATAGTGGTAATATTTACACAAAACTAAGTGGATCTGAAATTATCACTGAAGCCCTTCCAGTAACTGCAGTCTATAATTATATGGAAATATAAAATATTAGAATTAGAGACCTTAGAAATAATTGGTTTTAATGTTCTGTTTCTACAAATGAGGTCTTTGATGCTAACTGTCCAGTAATGTAACCAGTGAGGGGCAAAGTCAGGGTTATGACCCAGGCCTTTTGCTCTTGCTGTCTCAGCTGGGTTATGATGTACTTGGGAATGGGTACCATAGTTGGCAAACCTTTACCTTCCAGTTCAAGAAGTGACCTGCGTGGCAGAGTGCACACAAGATCCATTGCTATGATTATTTTTCTATTCTGAAATACTTTAATAGACATTGCAACAATGGGAAAATAAAGGCTCGCCCCTTTCATTTCTCATTTAACACTTTTCTGCAGAAGCCCAAGTGTACACAAAGTGATGAGGAACAAATGTAATGAATGAATTCCCAGCTCCCATGTAGAGGAATAATTAATCCATTTGCTTCTCATTTTGATTCTGTACCTCTCTTAAAATTTATTATTAGAATTGAACAGATGCCCTCTGCAAAGGGTTTTCCTGTTAATGAAGTCAGAGTCTGGAGAGTCAGGGTATAGCAGCCTAACTCTTCAAGCAAACAGGGGGACTGCAGAAGTCCTTGAAAACATATGTTCTTTTAACTAAAACCTTGAACTTCCAGAATTAACTTGAAAATTACACTGGAGTATTTTCACCCTGCAATTTTTGACTTTCTGAACTGTGTGCATATTTTCCTCTCAATCAGAAGTATACAAAAATCATAGAAGTTACATGAATGTGAGGAAGGATGTGAAAGTAATTCTAATTAAGATGGGTATCATATAAAAGTCTGAAATTAAAAAGTGGGCTATTTACATGGTCTGGATGCTCAGTCAAGGCATGAGTGCATTAATTTAGTTTAAGTGTCACAATTCCCACCATCATGTCATTTGGCTGAAAACGTATAAAAACTGAGGCAGCCCAGGGGTTAGCATCTGGAAGGATAAGTTTTTGGCATTGTTCTTGTAGTTTTTCAAGTCTCCAAGAAACAGTCAGTCGTATTTGTATTCCACTGACTTCCCACATGTTTTAATATGTACCGTTAAATGCTAACAAAATTAAAACAAAACAAGCCACGGGGTCCCAAATAAAGTGAATTTCAATGCCTAGATATATTTTTAGGATCTAAAATAGTACTTTATACATAATATGCATAAGTAAATGTTCCTCCTTCCATCTTCAAATATCAATTTTCCCTGACATAATATATTTATGTTCATCTCGTCTATTCTGAACTATTCTATTTAAATTTATTTCTCTAAATTTCCTTTTTCTTTAACTTAATGTATGTGTGCTACTTGCACTGTTTCCTTCTTACTGATATCATATTCAGATACCAAGAGAGAAGTAACAGTCAATCGAATCATTATATTTACCTGTAAAGGATATTAAATTTCATATGCCAAACAATATCTTTAATTGTGCTAACAAACAATATTTTAAATTGTGCTACTTTTTAAATCAGATGATTAGATAACAAAGTCTTCTGATAGCGTGCAGCAATAGAGCAAGTTATTTCTATACAGGGAGCAAGTAGAAAGACTTTTCATTCTGGGATTTCCTCTACAATTCAAGCTCCTGGGAAAAGGATCTTTTATAAGGTATTAGCTCAACTGGTTATTTTCATTAGGATGATAGAAGAACGTAAGTGAAAATAACAATAAAACAAAATGAACAGATAAAAATAAACATGATATGTTTCTACAATAGAAGAACTGATCTGACCCCAACCTTTGTAAGACCCACTGGAGTGACCCCAGAAGTTAGCCTTACGTGGAACTCTGCTCGAAAGCTTTGATTTTACTGCCTTTCTTTAAAGATGAAGAGGTTGTCACTTACTGGGAAAACTGGAACTGTTTTGTGAGTATAAATGTATCTTTCAGTAAAGCAAGGGTACATTTTTTTGACTAATCTGTTTTCAAAGGGTAGGAGACAGAGTACACTACATATATTCAACCTCTACTAAGTACCAGATGCTATTACAACTATTGACATTTTTTCTGATATTCTAAGTCTTTGTGTTATTTCACTGCCTTCACAATGTGACTAGAAATTGAGTAATAAACAAATATAATGTTATCACTGCTTATTTTTAATAATCTTTTATGATGATAAACAATTATAATAAATGAAATAATACTCAAATTTTACTAGGTCTTCTTATTTTCAAATTTCTTAAAGGTAAAGGTGTTAATAATTGTATATTTGAAAATTTAAAATGATTTTTTATCAGTTGATACAGCCTAGACTTCTAAAAAGCCAGAAACCTCATCTCCGTTTTATAAATCAGTAAGACCAGAATCCCGTATGCAGGTTATCACTGGATGTCAAACTTGTTAACTTCCTTAGTTGGAAAGGAGACACGGAGTAGAAGAAGGTGCCTTTGGCTAGGATAGGTCAGGAATCAACAGGAGGCAGAGTTTAACAACGTTTCAATTATGAAGTGAATGAATAATATTATGAAGTCTCATGAAAATTATAATAAATTATTTCAGAGAACAGGAAGGGCAATGCAAATGAAAATCCCATAATATTTATCTCATCCCCATTGACTATGCAAGAGTTGAATTTTAAAAATTAACTTAGACACACTGGAAAGAAGTTCACCTATTTTATTTTTAAAATCAAAACTGAACATGAAAAATAAAAAACAACAAACCCTTTTTTCCGTAACTTCAGTAGGTGCCTAAAGCCCACAGGTGCTGCTATGTGACAGATCACTTTGGAACGCGCGATCAGTTAAGCAGCACTTGAGTGTCTACTAATTTCGTAAGAGGGAACGAGAGTATGAGGCCTCTGGTAAATATCACTGGCATCACATCTGAGGCTTTCACACAATGATCGTTAATGTTCAATAAGTTACATGAATACGGGATAGTTGAAACAGAAAGTAGATTGTTTTTCTTGTTAACTACTGGCATTTCTGTACACCAAATTTTAAAAATAATATCTGCATAAAATTAGATTATATCACTGCTTGGTAAATCCATTCCCTTGAGAGTAGATTTGGAGCCCTGTCAGTCTTGGCATTCTGTTCTCTAAATTGGCAGCGATTCCCTTCAGGGCTGTTTCTCCTTCTCTGTGCTCTACCCAGGTTCTACCACACTGTAGCTATTGGTGGGAGACAAGAGGAATGTGCATTCCTCAAAATTACTTGAGAGGATCCTTGAAAACATTTTTTATGTGGCTGGAGAAGAGCACACTGACAAATACTTAGAGAATGCCTCCCTTCCTTCTTCACCCTCTCTTTAATTCCTTCCTTTCTTCCTTCCTTCCTTTTTCTTATGAAAATGATGAGCAGACTATGTCAATATAGGGAGACAAAGTTTTTATTAGACCAGATATTTTTGTTATACTGCTAAGAAATTTTCTAGTTCCTTAGCTTAGTTTGCTTTATGTTCTCTTCTCTCCTTTTCCTTCCCTTTTGATCCATTTTTTCTTGCTATTTTAAAAATCAACCTAACTACGCACTGTATCATTTGCATAGTTACCAATTTACCTTTTTTAATTCTAAAGAGAAAAATTCAAAATAACAATAAAAGTTTCAAAACAGGTTAGTAGGAGAGTTACACTAATTAATACAATGTGTATTGTTGCTTCAGAGTATTTCAGTTCAATCCATCTATCTACCCAAATGTAATCTCTCTCTCACACACACACACACACACACACACACACACACACACACACAGAGTTAATCACACAATCAGGTAGCTATCATTCTCATTTTTGATGAATTCTTTGAGAATTTTCATATAATCAGAAAAATGAGAATGGGTTGTACCTATCTAAGGACTGAGAAACATATCCGTTGCCTATAATAGAATAATGCCTTAAACTTTGGTCTTTTATAAGAATGCAAGTTCAGCCAGGATAATTTTGAATTAATAATACCCTAACACAGAACAAGAATATTTAAAATGTTGAGAAAGATTGAAAAAACTGCCATCTCCCATGTGGCTTGGCTCCAACCTTTCCTTCCCTTCCATAATAAAACTAAACCTCATATTTAATCTGAGTATTCATGCATGTACTGGCAGCAGATTCTTTCCAGGTAGACTCTGGCCACTGATGCACAAGCAAGGTAGGGTGTGGTACTTTCTTTAAGTCTTAAGGGAAGTAGTAGCACCTTATCTGTCCTTTTTTCTTACTGTAGACCTCAAAGAGACATGTGATGACTAGTACTCTAGCAATTGTGTTGGATCTGACCCAATACAACAGAAGCAAATCCCTGTATGTTTAAATCACATTTTTTTTCCTGGAAATCTCTTACTTATGGGTGAGTATAAATAATGAAAGAAGGGCCAAGGATTTAGCTCAGTGGTATAAGCACCCGCCTGGCAAGCGCAAGGTTGTGAGTTTGACCCCTGGTACAAAAAAACATAGAGTAGGTAAAACTCAATGTTAGAAAAACCTAAATAAAACACTAATTAATACTTTATACTCTTTTTCAATTAATAGAGAATCAAATAGCTATAAAAATGAAAAACTATTGTAATTGATTTGTTTTATATTTTCTATTTTTCATATCAACTTTTAAAAATGCATTTAAGTCTGTTATTATTATTATTATTATTATAACAGGAATCGAACTCAAAACCTATACTTGCCAGTCAGGCGCTGTGCCTGCTGGCTATATCCCATCCTTTATTCTATATTATTTTTACCATAAATTGCTGTTAATGCATTCTCTCCATTCTTCAACTGAAATATTTCAGCTGTTAAGTGTGGAAGAAAAAACGATTTTTTGTTTCTCTAAACTTTGACCACACTTAAGTAAAGCACCCCTTTAGCATGTGCATTTTTATTTACTAACTAAATCACATACTCAGGAAGGCAAGATTTTTGTATTTCTCACAGATTACAAGCAAGTGAGTTTTTGCAGTGGAGTTCAGAAAGTGCTTATTGATATTTATGGATATGCATACAATGTATGCTAAGCAAAATGTATTTCCTCCAATAAGTCTTAGAAAGGATAGCAGTATTGATAACACAATTATTTATTTGTATTTCATTTACCAATTTTCTTTACAGTTATAATTATTTCCGAAAGGAGAAATACAGATTAATTAATATGACCTTGTAAATCAGGGAGAATAAAAATCTATGAGTATCTGAAACTTTTAAATGCTATTAATAAAGACATCAAAATTCTGTCTAAAATACTTTGCATATCTAATGTTCTTAACAAAACATGCATTTCAAGCAGAAGTTTTAAGGGTTTTAAATCACAGATTTTCACAGCATTTCCTTCCGGCAGCTGATGAAAATTGGATAATATACAATCAGAACACTTTTTCTACACATTTTAAATTGATTGAAAAATAGAAACAGATTTAACATTCAAAAAAAACACATTTGCAACCGTTATATAAAAATGGCCAGATCTGATTTAGTAGTTGCTAGGTATAGAAACTTAGAGCTGACAGCATTCTTTGGGATGTTTTAAAACAGTGGGAACACATTATAGTGCCCAAGCTGCTGCTCTCAAAATAAATGCCTCTGACAATTTGAATCTTTTACGAGGATTGTCATAAAAGAAAGCTTCCACTTAATGAAAGGTGTTCTCTGTATTTCACTGTAGATGCAGCTCTAACATTAAATAGGTTATGAGTAGTTCTCAATATAAAAACAAAAAAGTAATACATTGCGGAAGAGATGATATATGGGAATACAACATATTTGCCTAAGATTTGAAAGTTCAACATATATTACTGTCTTTAACGTGATATATAACTTGGTGATTGAAAAATAACTAGCTAACAATTCAAGTTGTCAGTTTGCATTAACTAGGTGTATATTCAAAGAAAATAAATAAGGAGCAAGATATTTGTCTGACATCATGCTTACTAAGTAATCAAGACATTGACTTACATGGTCAGAAACATAGTCCAGAAAACATCATCCTCTTAAATAACAGGAGTCACATTTATGGCCAAAGGTACCACATTTACACTCAAATGCTGTCTTAGTTAATTCATTCTTTTCCAAATGTAAGAAAATATAGAGCATTTTTCTCTGCATACATTTTCCCCCTCAAATATGCTTGGGCATATTTAAATTACTTGGCTTTTTCAGAAGGCCAAGTCATGAAAGCTGGCGTGATATGAGTAAGTTCTCCAGAGAGACTTTGGAGAGAGAATTCAAAAGTAAGAACACATCTTAATTCCTCCCCAATAATACTCTGACGCCTCTACCCATTGGCACCCTTGAACCAACTCTAGGCTCTGGATATAGGTCCCATAGCATAAATTCAGTCCACCAGGACAATCTGCTGCATTTTCACAATTAAATATCTTCTTGAAAAAGGGAAATTTGTGGGTAAATGAGATACATTTTTGCCATCTCTATGAGATTTTCTAATTGACATGTGGTTTGCATTGTGCAGCTTATTTCTCAAAAACACATCTTGACCACTTTAAAGTTTATTTTAAAGAATGAAGAGATGAGTTATATACAGAATTATGAATGGGAAAAGAAAAATTATTCCTAAAATAGAAATAATGATATGAAATTTGGAAAAATATGCAGAATACTAAAAACTATTATTTAATGAAGGTAAAGTTTGACTATAGAATTATCATACTAAAATTCACTAAAATTAAGATGTAAACAAAATAATCAGGAAATTTATTTTCTAAGCTGGGATATTTTGGGGAAATCAAATAAGAACCATTCACAATAGGCATTAAATGAGACTGTGTTAAGAAAGCTAGGAAATATTGCTTACTCTATAAGATACAAATGTATAATTTGTTTGGCTAAAATTGAAAATGATTATAACCTTTAATTGTATCAAAATAAAAAAGAGTTAACTATTTTGTGTATATTAAAAATATGATAATACAGGAGAACTTCAACATATGGCCATGATGGAGTGACTGCCACTGGTTATACTCTCATACCCCAACTACAATAAAACTGAACAAAATATAGTAGATAATAGTGTTGAGGCAATAAACAATAGGCAGTTCAACACTGTCTATATGCAAATAATGGGGGAATTCTTCTGTTACTTAAGAGAAGGGAAGCTCACAAGAGATTCTATATTTGTTCTGTCTTCCTGTTCATGGTAGCTTTCATATTGAATGAAGGGAGATAGAACCAAGCAGAGCCCCGTGTTACTACTACGCAGAGGTGGTAGAGATCAGAGGCCAGGGCTGCTGAGTATCTGGAGCTTGTATGATAGTTACCAGAAATGAAGAGCTGTAGGGTATGAATAGAAGGAAGGAAGAGTGGAACTTTTCTAAGAATATTCTTGTGGGGTCTTGGCTAAGGCTTAGGTTGCACAATTAAAGTGCAAGTTTTCTTGTGATCAAGCAGAGAATGATTAGTTGCTGTGAGCCTAAGAGTTAATGTTTATCTCTTTTACTTATGATCATACAAGTTGGAAAGATGTTGAAGCCAGCCCACTTTGAGTGATAAAATGAAAGATGACCATTTCATAATGGTAAAAGAGTTAATTCAGTAAGAATTTAGACCAACTATAGCAACATGTTTGTGTATATACACCTTATCACGGGGGCTTAAGAATTTATGAAGTAAAATCCACAGAAGACAATAGAGAAATTAATAAATCCCTATTAATAGACTTTAATATTTCTCTCAGTATTCTATGGAATATATAGATACATAGATCTTTCAGGTAAAGAGTATTTCAATAGCATAACCAGATTGAATAAACTGGCTTTATATTAACCTACATTCAACAAATTCATAATGTATCTTTCTTTAAAATACACTTGCAATAGACACCCAGCAGTTTTCAATTCAACATGAGGTATAATCATGCTGGACTATAGAATACAATGTATCAATAAATTTTAAATGAAAAAAGATAATGTATCAATAAATTTTAAATGAAAAAAGATAATAGAAAGAAATTCCAGGAAGCATGTTTCTAGTGAAAGTAGATTTAAACAAGAAATCAATAAAAATAAGAGATAGAGAAAAACTTCCAAAGTTTTAAAAACAACAGACTTGTAAGTAATATATTATTACTTGTAAGTAATAATAAATCATGAAGTAAATTAGAAAATATTTTGAACTAAATTATGTTGAAAATACTATGAATGGAAATTTATGGGATATAGCGAAAAGAATGTTTCAAGGGAAATTTACAAACGTATTAAGATATATTAGGAAAGAAGAAAGGCTTAAAGCCAATAATCTTAATTACTTCATTAAAAAACTGGAAGAAGATCAAATAAAACTAAAATGAGAAAAAGGAAATGGTAAAACTAAGAATAAAAAACAAATTACATTAAGAATAGACAAAATAAAGAAAATTAAATCTGAAGTAGACTAATAAAATTAATCAACTCTGGAAAGTCTGATAAAGAAAAAAATGCAAAGTACAAATTATCAATATCAAGAATGAAAGAAGGATTATGAGCACAATTAGTAAGGTATTGAAGGTCAATAAAGAAATATTGTGAAGAGTTGTGGGAATGCATGTGGGAATTTCCATGAAATAGATATGTTAAAAATACAATTTGCAAACATTAACATAAGAAAAAATTGAAAATATGCATAACTCTATACCTTTTAAAGAACTGAATTTATAATTAGAAATCTTTCCACCAAGAAAATCTAGTCTATATGACTTCTCTGATGTAACTGCATAAAAATTTTATGGAACAAATAAATGTGTAGAAATTTTATAAAAAAAGAGAGGGCATACGTAAATAATTTCCAATTCATTTAATGAGGCCAGTTACATTCTGACAACTCAATCTAAGAAAAAATATTTTCAAGAAAATATTGTTAAGGTTGGAATCCAAAATGATCCTCAAAATGCTCATTGTGTTAAAGATTTGATTTTTAGCTAGCAGGCTTTAGAGGGAGTGATTGGGTCATCAGGGCTCGAAAGTCATCAAATGGATTAATCTATTCATGAATTCACAGCTAAATGGCCCGTTACCAGGTGGGCCCTAGTTGAAATAAGTGAAAGCTGGTCACTAGGTACATAATCTGGAAGGATGTATCTTGTCCTTTACCACAGGCCCAGAAACAATGAAGGTGGTTAACCATGGCCTGAAACCTTTTCTCCTTTGAGTTGATTTTTTTCTCAGCTGTTTTGTCCCAGTGATGAAACACTAACACAAAGATGAGACCAACAATCCTCCTGAATATAGACAAATTAGTTCTAAAGAAATTATCAAGTCAAATTTAAGATGACATAAGTGACCATATATTTTGCTACCAAGAGAAGTTTTATCAATAGAATGAGAGACAAGTTTAGCACTCAAAAAAATCTATTTATAATTTACCAAGTTATCAGAAGAAGAGAGATCAAAGGCCGTATAATCATTTCAATATATGCAGAAAAAAAGCTTTTGACAACATTAAGTATTTATTCAGTATGGAAATGCTTAACAAACTAGGAATACAAAGGAGTACCTTAGTCTGAAAAGGCATCTACAAAAGCCTAAAATAAACATCATTCTTAATGATAAAATATTGCACATTGTCTTCCTGAGATCAGGAATAAGGCATAGATGCCTTTCTCACCAGTTCTATTCAACATTGTATGAGTATCCAAAATAAGAACACCAGATAAATGTATATAAAAGGCATATTGAAAATTATACTCTTTATTCATAGAAAATGACTGTTTACATATAAATTTTAAGAGACTTAAAACTAATCTTCAAGAAATAATATGTAAATTTAGGTGGTTGCAGATATAAGGTCAATATTTTAAAAATAAATTGAATTTCTACATACTAGCAGCAAACAATAGGAAAATGAAAAAAATAAATTTGATTTGTAATACCAAAAAATATAAAACATTTAAGAATCAATTTAACAAAAGATGTATGAAAAATCTAAACTAAAAAAAAATAAAATAGGGGCTGGGGATTTAGCTTAGCGGCATAAGCGCCTGCCTTGCAAGCAGGCAGTCGTGAGTTTGATCCCTGGTACTGATAAAAACGAAAAAGACCAAAAATAAATAAATAAATAAATAAAAAATAAAAAAATAAAATAAAAGATGAAAAAGAACTAAATAACAGTGTTACATGGATTGGGAGACACAAAATTATTAAATAGTTACTGCCTTTAATCTGACCTATCAATTTGAGGTACTCTCTGTCAGAATTCTAACAGCCTTTAAATAGGATTAGTTAATTCCAAATATATAAAATAGCGTAAAGAATAAAAATACCTGAAACAATCATGAAAATGAAGAAAATTGGAAAACTTTCATCATTTGACTTCAAGACTCATGATCTAAATAGTATGGAATTATTGGCATGGGGATAATGGGACCGATAATTGAAATACAATAAAGAGTTAAGAAATAGATGTACTCTTGTATAATCTCTTGACTTTCACTAAAATGCCAAAGGAATTCAACTTGGAAAGGAATGAGTTTTCTTTCTTTCTTTTTTGTCTTTTTGAGACAGGGTCTCTATGCAGTTCAGGCTGGACTTGAACTCACTTTGTAGCCCAGGCTGCTCTCAAACTCGCAATGATCCTCCAGCCTCAGCCTCCCGAATGCCGGGATTACAGGTGTGAGCCACTATGCCCGGCTAGGAATGAGCTTTCAATAACTTGCATAAACACATGAACAATACACCCCTACCATTGCTTCACACCCTTTAGAAAATTAATTCAATATTATTGTAAGTCAAAATGTAAAAATCCAAAAATATAAAGATGTGTGCAAATATTTATTAGAATGTACACAGGAAGCATTAAATATATAAGAAAATATTTACCAAGTAGATATTAAAGCCTATTAACTAAAATACATAATTAAGAAAATATACAAGAAAACAAACTAGATGGAAATATTCATAGTACACACAAATGACCAAATGGCTCAGAGATTTCAGAAAAATTAAAAATGCATGCATGGCTAATAAGCACATGAAAATGTGCTCTTCAACATTAGTTGTAAGGTCATACTAATTTAAACTACAGTGAGATCACACGCAAAAGAAGTTCACACAGAAGTCTATTAACACCAGGTACTAGTGACGATTTGGCATAAATGGAATTCATATATTCCTGGTATGGGTATAGAACAAGACAAAGACACTGTAACACTGTTATTTTGTTGTAAAATTACATGCTTGCCTTATTATCCAGAAATGTGACTCTTTGATATTATCTCAACAAAAATGAACACATTTGGTCACAAGATGATGTTTTGAAATATGTCTGTAGTACCTGTCTTCATAATATCCAAAACTTGGAAATAAGCCAGAAGTCCAATAAAAGAATGGCCTTAAGAATTATAGCAATGGAATATAGTAAAGAATTAAAAAGTATGACTTTCAATGCCAGGAATGAAACTCCAAAACATCACAATGAACCAGAAACCAGAAACAAAAAATAAATAGTAGACACATACTGTATAGCAATATATGAATGAAAATAAGGAAAGGAAAAATTAATCTCCATGAGATAAACTAAAATAGCGATTGCCTACTGGGAGTGGATGGCAAGAATTACTTTGCCTTTATTACAGAAAGAATTTGTTTTCACACTTACATTAACAACATCATCCCAACATTTTTAAAGTTGAGATATTGTCAAATCATACTTTTAATGGCAATTTTAATTTTTTAACTCAAATAACTTATATATAACCTTTAAGAAAGATAGAAGCTTACTAAGTAGTTTCAAAGAAAACTTTATTAATGAATTATTACTTGAAATATTTTCTTGTATGAACAATGCAAACAAACTAAATACATTTTAAAGAATATAGTAGGTCTACAGGTCTTTTTAAATTGAAATATATTCTAAAATCTAGGAACACAGTCAAGGAGTTCCCTTGGGGAATTCATAATTAACATATAATGGGAAAGATAAGACAAAATACCACATTGTGATTTTTAGATCCTTAATGTCACTAAATGCAAAGAGCTGATTTGGGTGACAAATTATTACTTTTAAAAAATGTACCAGATGTCCTAAAGTGAAAATTAATAACATAGGAGGAGAAACTACAATATTTAATCTTACAGAAGAAACAGGGCAGCAATATTTTCCAGGGATGGGGGATTTTGGATAGGTAAAAATCCTAATATCTTTTTCTCCAGGAATCCAATCAACAAGATACCATCTGAATCATTATATAAAACAGTTTAAGTGTTAGGATTTAATTGCTATTAATTGAAAAGAGACCTAACAATTAACAAGGATTAAGAGGCTGTTAGTAAAAATTTCTCTAGAATAAATAACTAGATAGGTAGTTATCTTTCTTGAAAAATATATGTGATCCTATTTTTCACTTATTATACTGAATACAATAGAGCTTTAACAAATACATTTTTAAGCCGTTAACAGATCTAAGTATATCTTTATTTCTGTGGTTCCTTTGAGGAACTAGACAAAATCTCCATGCCATGTTAATTACCAATTGAATCAGTCAATACTAAAAGAAAATCTTTTACTCTAATTTTTAAAGAGAGTTGCTGTAAACATTTGACATGATGAATTTTCCTGATGAATATGTTTCTTGGGCAAGCTATAATTTATTAAGCACAAATATGAGAGGAAAAAAACCCTGAAAACTGTTCAATCAGCCATGAACCTCAATTAAAACAGATTGTTTTCTAGGTTTAGCAATAGCAACAATACCAGCGAGTTGGGGATGTAGCTCAGCAGTAGAGTTCTTGCCTTGCATGCACAAGACTCTGGGTTTAATCTCCAGCACCAGGAAACAAACAAACAAACAAACAAATGCAAAGCAAAACAAAACAAAAACAAAAACCTCTGGTAATACAACTGTCAATTCATTGGGCAAAACATGTGTTATAAAAATAGAAAATTATTTGGACTTCCTGCTCATTTTAAAAAAATTACTATTTTTAAACAAAGATAGTCCCTCCAATTGTATAAAATTTTAAAATGGGAACTAAGTTGCAATATTGGAAGTCATGACAGTGGTTAACTTTGATGAGGGTGGAAAAGTGCTGTGGGGAGCAGGTATCACTAGAAGAGGCTAAAGTTTTAGGGCACTCAACTATAACTGGGTTACTGGTAACACTGTTTCAGATTAGAGGTGCATGCTCACTTTGTGAAGATCCATCAAGTTGTGCATTTATAAGATGCACATTTTTCATAGTGTATATTCTTATCCTTTTTTTTTTTTTTTTTGTCTTTTTCGTTTTTATCGGTACCGGGAATCGAATTCATGACTGCCTGCTTGCTGAGCTAAATCCTCACTGAGCTAAATCCCCAGCCCCCATAGTGTATATTCTTTTACTTCAAGCTATTTTACTCTAAAATAGAAAATCTTTCCAAAAAGATATGGAATTACTTAGTAGTGTATAAACCCCAAAGATTTTACACTAATGCTTAAAAGAAATAAAAAGTTCTTGAAAAGTCGCTTCATTAAGCCCTTCTATTCTCCACAGACACTAGAACATCTAAAATTTTCATGGACTAGGACTTTAACCAAAATAGGAAGCATGGACATTAGCTTTTGATTACAATTCACTTTAGAAATGTAGATGCTACTTACCAAAAAGGTGTATCCTCCTTCAGTTCTGTGGAGTGTGCTTGAGTCGCTAAATAAATGTACTGCTGAGGTACAAGCCTGAAGAAACAGAACAAATAGAAAAATTGTTATGCTTTAAGGTACTTGCTTTAGTTAAATTGTATATAACAACTCTATACTACACTTGTATATGTATCTCTAAATAAATAAATATATATATATATATATATATATATATATATTTACTGCATCTAACCGTATAAAGTTTAAAATTACTCAATCACTCCACTATTCACTGTAATGAACAATTGTTGAGTATCTTCACATATACCAGGTGGTATATAACCATATGATACAAAGTTTTTTTTTCAAAGAAATCATGTAAACATAAAAATATAATCAACACCCCAGAATAATTAGTGCATGAAAGAGTTATGGATCTAATACTATGGGATTTGGAGGCAGAAGAGAGCCATGTTTCCAGGAGGGTTGAGACTTTAGCTGAGAAGGAAGGATGGGTAGGATCTCTGAAGGCAATGCGCGGAGCTGCATCGAGGAAGAATGAATGGAGAGGGCTGAACAGGTTCTTGGGACAAACAACTATATGACAGGTTTTGAACATAATGGAAATCAAAGGAGAAGGTAAGCAATTTCAGTTTGGGGAAAATTTCCAGAAGAATTGAAACACAGATTTAGCTTTGAGGTTTGCCATGTTCCACACATTTTTTTTAGGCACGGACAAGAACTCGGGGCTCATGAAGCTCCCAGGTCACTGATACAAGCTGATCCTAGGGACTACAGTGATGGCTGATGAGGCACAGAGGTCCTTTGGGAGTCTGTACCAGACAACCCAATTTAGTCCAAGTGGCAGAGATTAAAAAAAATTCAAGTCTCAGTAAAGTGACCATAAAAGCAATGACATTTGATGAGATTGGCTCAGAGTGTGGACTAAAGAGGGAAGAACAAGGAGACCCTCAGTGGTGCTTAGGAAGGAGAAAGTCACAACAGAAGGGTAAGGAATCTCACCAGAAGAATCTGGCATTGAGAAAGACAAATGAGGATAAGTTTACAAAAGGGGCTGTGTTCCAATGTGGAATGCTTTGGAATACAAGCAGAATCCACATTGACAAGTGGTTATCTCTTTGGTTATTGAGTTGGTTAGAGCCTAGGTGATTATAAAAATTTAGGGGCAACAGGGCTGACCTGACAGCCTCTGCACACAATACTAATTTATACAGTTAATACTTGAATATGTACCTCTGTCATACTAGTTAAAAGGTTCAAAAGTCACCCTGAATGGAGCATCCGTCATGATAACAGCTCTCCTAGGTGTTCTCATCATCCCAAGGGTCTCCATGGATGAATAAAATTAGTGAACAAAGGGTCTTTCTGGTGATAAAGTGTTTTTCCCTTTCACTAGCAAGACTGCACCTCTCTCCCACATTTTGGAGGTATCTGGACATGGAATGTCCTAAAGACAGGCATAATGAGAGGTGTTTCCTTGGTCTTTTTTGAAAGAAGGGCTGAAGAAAGTGTAATGAGTCCTGTGCTTTAATTCTAACATTCATGTGGCAATCCTCTGAGTCCACTCAGCGTTAGAGTCCCAGGATGACCTTGTATTCTGTGCTATACAGCCAGAAGACTCATTCCTATAGGGGCCAGACCAGCAGCCACACTACAAATCCTGAATCATTAGCTCATTTGGGATTTAATAGGGTTGATGGTAAGATGTGAGTTAATGTTTATGGAAAAGCACATTAGTGCTATTCTCAATGTCTCGTGAGAGCATCAATTCATTTAATCTTTTCAACAAACATAAAGTGATATTGTTTTTACTCAAATATTATAAATGAGGTAACCAAAAATCAGAAAAGATAAAGAATGTGTCAAAGGCTATCTTTCAAAAAGTCACTCCTGTCAGTGGTTGTCCCTTCTAACAGCAGGGACTACAGTGACTTGCTGGTTCTCTACTTGCTATCCAAGCCCCAAACTGGCATTATTGTCCCATTTTATTGTGGTATTTGAAGGAGCGCTAGAGCATCCTGAGCTGGCACAGCAGGAAGTAGACTCCATATTAGTTTATGCTTCTAACCTGATGAAAAGAGTAGAAATTTTATGCTGTGAAATCCACAGATTCATGACTCATTTTCTTTTTTTTTTATTTAAAACAAAACAAAATGATAGAAATGATACAGAATTTCAAAAAAAAGTAGGAAATTAACCCTAGTTAATATATTGCATATCCTTTAGAGGTAGTTGCTTGGGTTATAAGATTTAGGCGTGAAAATATGTTCAGAGAATCAAACACTGAAAGCACAAACTATTCTTTTTGATGAAGTTAGAGGCATTAGTAATATAGTTATCTAACCTGTATGTGTGCATACACACATATATGTGTACCCATATACAGATAATATTTTTAATACAGATTTTGTGAAACATAACTATTTTTTATATAACTTTATATAGTCTGATATTAATAATACTGACTTTAAAACTTTAAAACTTTCAACATGTTATTTTTATTTATCTTAGATATAGTAAAGCATTATCAACTAAGAGGCCAACCAACAATGAGATAAACACAATAGTTCTTAAACTGTAATTATTTACCTAGATGTACTGATAGTATCTTTCCTTCATAGGATGTAATTACATAATTTTAAAGACTATGCTCATTATACACTTAAATGATCACAGCATTGGATATCATCAGTAAATCACAGTTTTCTGAAAAGCAGAGTTTCTGTCAGAGGGCTCTTAAACATTCCATAATGATTGAGGACTCAGTTTCTTAGCACATGTAGGTTAGAATCAATTATTAAAAATAAAGCTGAAAACTATAAATGCTATCACATGACTTTCCGGTTTTCTAAAGTTGTGAAATTTGTTTTCATTCTAATAATTACATATCAAAGAAACACCTGAGTAGCATCTGTACAAACTAAGGAAATGAAGGCTGCAGGAGTTCGTGTTTGCTCAGCCCATTCTAATTATGACTCAGATGATAAGCAGCTAGTAACCTTCCGTGTGAGCCAGGAATGTGCTAGAAACTTCTAGATTTGCTGTGACAGGAGTGATCTAGCTACAGCTGATAGTTAACCACTTTAGTTTCTGAAAAACTATGGAAGATGGAAGTGGCATGCTAATTTACAAAGAATAATGATGTAAGGGTGATACTCTGTTTAACCATGCAACCAAGGTAATGGTTTCTAAATATCAAGTGACTTAAAATAATCATTTATTAACTTTTATCTTTCAAAAACTTTTCTGCTTCCATAATTTGACATTCCTTGTAAATATTATCAAATAGCTAAGATATAGGAATCTAAAAACATATAACATAATAAAATCATATAACATATAATAGCAATTTGTAACTTGTGCTGGATTATAAAGAGTGATAATGAACCTGATTATTTAAAATGATCTTAAACGGACTAATTCCTATGTTCATAGATACATATTTTTTCTATAGCCTGGGCTTTTTCCTATCAAATCTCCTCAAATATATATTGGGGAGAGGTTCTAAAAGTAATCATAATATAAATGAAAGAAAAATGCAGTGACCAGTTTTCGAAAGTCTCCTGAACTTAGGAACATGTATCATATTTGAAGAGCAGAAGGAAAAAAGTGTCAGTGATGAAAATGTATATTTGGGAAATGGGAATGAGAAAAGTCAGTTATTTCTGTCAGCACTAAAAAGCTTAGAGAGTCAATGATTAAGGTCGCAGCCAATTTTATCAATGAGGAAAATATTTAGCAAGCCTGCAAGCCCTCATTTTTGCCAGCTTCTGTGTATGCTTGTGAAGGTGGTATTGTCACTATGTCTACTATCAAACACAAAGAGCATTGAGGGTCAAGTAGACTAGAAATCTTCAGTGTAAAGTCTAAGGTGTCTAAAACCATCTCCAAACAATATATTTCATTTCTTCCTGCCTCTTGACTCCTTAGGTCAACATCACCAATAGTAGTAACAACAAAAATGAGAAGACAAAGAAAGAAAGAAAAGAAAAAACAACCAACAACTTTGTCCTCAACTTCTCTGAAAATTAAATCTAAAATCTTCAGGGCAAATTTCTCCTTTCAGATTCATTAATGGCAAAACAATAGCTACGGGCAAGAACTGGTAAAATCTAAACCTGAACTACGAGTTAATATCCAAACATTGTATTTCCTGTCCATGGCTAGCATAGCTGCATTGGTGCCCAAGAACAGTTTATTAAATATTTTTTATATCTATTAGCTCCACATAAGGCTAAAATGCTTCTAATTGGACTTTAGTAACACCTGAACAATGTAGCTGGAAACTATAATGGGATCAGAAGCACACCCTTGAGTTTGCACAGATCCTGACATATTCAGGCTCGTAGGTATCACAGTTTTCATCTGAGACATCAAATTGCCTCACTGAGGAGAAAGTAGAGATTGATAAATGGGAAATGTGGCCTGTTCATTCAGCATTGATTGTTTAATGTCTTAGGAAAAGGAGAGTGACCTCTATAAGCATCAGCTTAAATGGACAAGAGCAACTTTAACATTGAAAGCTTTAGTTAAGCAATCCCAGTGTAGAGATCCCCATTTCGATTAGGGGGGCTATAAGACCAATTTAAACCTATAAGCACAGCTTATTCACTTCCTTGTTTTGATTCTCCTGTGGTCTCATCACATCAGAGTTTCTCTAATTTTTATTTGGCACTGAGTCCTGTCTTGGCTGACATGACTGCTCACTACACTGCTGTCACCCTTGTTGTTCCTTATACTGGTTTCTCAGTTGTGGCCTAAAGAGTTCCTGAAAAAGGTATTTTCTGAGGGTAAAGTAGATCTCTATGGTTTGCACAATGTTAAGTGTCTCTGTCCCTGTCTTTCTCTCTCTCTCTCCTTCTCTTTTATAGTCCAGTAGCTTTCAGCTTTATAGCCCTTACCATCTAAGAGCACAGTGTGAAAATATAATCTCCATTTGGGAACAGTCTCTGCCTCTATCAGATCATTATCAGTGACCTGCTGCAAAGGTCCCTAAAGCTCAAAGCTCGTGGACTTCAAAGTTTAGCCTGATGGGAAAACAAAACAAAACAAAACAAAACAAAACAAAACTCATATTTGCCTTTTCTGTACAATGTCATAGGGGATAATGGATACTCAGTAGTACTTGCTGAGTTAGTGGACAACATTATTCATAAACTAGTATTCTATGCTTCCAGAATTAACTGAAAACTCTAAACAAGTATTCCATCAGGACATCTGACAGCAACCAATGCTTGAGACCTGCTATTCAGGTCCGCATGAAAATTTTTAGAACTCTTGAAATCTGGAGAAGGGCATGTGGTTATGACTATTTTTCTGAATTGGTTTTGGTTGCAAAACAACTAATATGAATTCTGGTATTTACAGCAGTACTGTTCTATTTTATGTTTATCATTGGGTCTGACTATGTCATTGCAGTGTAACAGTAATATATGGATTATTATTTTGTTTTTCCCAAGGCATTTTGTTATTGTGGGGTCTTTTTCTTTTTTTTTGTATCGGGGATTGAACTCATGACCTTGCGCTTACCAGGCAAGCACTTATGCTGCTGAGCTAAATCCCCAGCCCTGTGGGGTCTTTTTTTCTGTAAAGCAAAACTGACTGAAGTGTATATATCCCTAAGTGAGCCACAGTCAAAAAGTTTGAGAGTTACTGCCATGAAACGACAAAGTTTGGACCACAAAGGGTTTCATGAGTGAGAACTTAATGATACTTGACTGTAGCCAGATACTCTTAGATCCTGGATCTGGGGGGACTGGCCAGAAAAGGAAATATTAAGAAGAAACAACCATTTGACAGTCTTGCCCAGGGTCATCTTTGTTTGTACATTGCCTACAGCCTGAATTTGTTCCAATTTTGGCTTCTTATCCAAGTATCATGAGAACCATTAATTTTTTTTTAGCTTAAAAACCGTTTGCCTAACATTAATAGAAATTCATTTTTTACTCAGAATGTAAATTACATTTTCTATTTGTCCTCAAACCAATGTAGCATTTCTTTATGCTTTTTACGCACGATATTTACAGTCTCTGACATTTTTATTTAATAGTCAGTATTAATAAATCTTCATGAAAGTAACAGAATCACTGTGATTTTGTTAAAAATGCACTGCTTACATTTCTTTGAAGAAGTATAAATGTGCATCTATAAAGAAACATAATCAAAGGAACAAATACTGCCGTGGATACAATCTAATTCATCTTGACATTGGTGGAATTAATATATTTAATTAAACTGGTAAATTTTTTTCTGGACTTCATTTTTTTCAGAATTTTAGGGTTTAAATAATATTTTTAAAAAAATTACTTAGGCAAGAATATATAAAAATCAATCTATATTTATATTATATTTGGGTGTTACTTTTCATTAAAACATCTCAAATTTAACAATGTATTTTATGGCATATTTCAGAAACCTATTATGAGTATTCTCCCTGATGCCTATGCTAAATTTCCCTTGTTGGTACCTGAACTTAATGTCCCGTTGGTAGTTACAGTGGGAACTGAGATAGTCCTTATTTCTTATTGGATATACAATTTACAAACAAAATACATTCGCGTAAAACATGTCCCTAGAGACAAGGCTCTATTCCTCCAAACTGGACATTGATGCCTAGTCATACAGTAACTAAGTAACAGTAATGAAATACAATGTGGTTTTACTCAGAATAGGCAGTAGCCATTCTAAATAATTCCATTTTAATTGAAAAATATGGAAAAAGTTATTTTTTACTGTGTATGCTGCATCACAAGACCTGAGAAAATGTTTGGTTCTGCTTAGTTTTTGACTTGCTCTTCATGGTAGTTTGGTTTGTGAACAAGCTTATTTTCTCTCTTTTTTTTAAATCTCCAAAGAGGCATTTAGGAAACACTTAGATTTGGGTCAGAAAAAAGAGAACAGTGATATTGGTAAAGAGGTGGAAAATGAAACCTGAAAATATATTTATTGTGTCAGATAAAATAATATTATAAAAATTTTATTGCATTTCATAAAAAATAAAGTAGCGTGAAAAATGTGGTGCTAATTTGTAGGTTTCTGTGACCTCAATGTCTTGTACAAGCAATTCTTCCTAGTTTGTTATTTGCAGAATTCTCTGTGTGTATGCGTGCACACACACTTGTTTGTACATCTAAAAGACATTTCTCTTCTTTTTAAATGCTGAATTAAACATCTATTTTCTCATTAAGTAATCCTTTTAAAGGAATTTCCTTTTTTAGTCTTATTATACAATTAAACTTTCTTCAAAACACATCTTAAACATTTACACAAAATATAACAGTTTTCTAGCAAACCAAAGACAAATCAATATTGAAGAAATAGCCTTGGATCACAAAGAGGGTTGTAAGTTCAACTCAAGGGTACGCTTTTCAAAGTTACTTGAAGAAAAAATGTAGAAATCTCAATGACAAAATTCTACAAAGAATTCTTCTTACTAGCAACAAAATTCCTCTAGACTAATTAGATACTAACTGGGAAACTTATGCAAAGGTTGATTTTCCAAGAAAGTGATTACTTAAAATAATTAAGACAGGTCATAGTACAAAATAAGGTCTTCTTTTAAACCATTACTTAAGGCAACCAGATAAAGGTTATGAGATGTTAAATGTTATCAAATTTACTTATATGTATAGATTATAGAGCAAAGGCATTTTGTCAAGTCATAGTCTTAGGAAGCTGAAGCTTTGAGAAAAAGAAAAAGAAGAAAAAAAAGAAAGACCTTAGATAAATAATGAGTGACTAAAAGATTCTGCACATTACAGCTCTGCTTAGAATATTGTCCACATAATGAATATTTCAGGTGCATATTGAAATCTTTTTATTTTTCAAAGAAAAGTAGATAAGATGCATTTTACAACTATTAAAGTGTTCTGATTGGTGTATGTGTTGAAAGACTGCCTCAAGATTGAAAGGTCGAATGTCCCTCAAAAGCCATAGCTATGAAATATTTATTACAACCTTTCATAGAAAGGAACAACTTGCTTATGACATAAAGCTTACTATTAATGCCAACAAAATTACATGTCTTGTGTTAAATGATTATTTTTAGAAGGTGAACCAGGTCTTGTTTGTAGTAGATGATCACAGAGAATAATGCAAGTTACAGTTTACAATGTTCTTTGTAAAAGATAATAATGTATTTTCAAGCTTTGTAGCACAGGGGACATAAAATCTGATAAAGATTTCCTAATAAAGATGATGCTGAACATTTTTTTTTCTGGGATTGTTTCTTTCTTTTTAATTTCAAAATTACATTTTTGTCAATATCAAACCCTGCTCTGAGAACCTTGTGTATATAAAAGTGCTGTAGCTATACCTTTGAGTATACTTTTTATTAAGCAAGGCAGAGATTCATGTGCCTCCAAATATTGCTCAAATCTCCAAAGCCAGCTGAATAAATAAACATTATGTGATCTGTAGCCCAAAAGTCTGCAAATGACTCCATATGATGTAAAAAAAGAAAAAAAAAAAAAAAAACAAAACCAAAAAAAAAGACCCCCCCAAACCCCATGATTCCTTCTAAGTATTTCTTGGAACCAGTGATCAGCAATTTTGTTTAAGTTCTGGGACCCCTGAGCTTCCATAAAAATAACGTTGAAACACTATATTATGTGTGAAAATTTTACACACATCCACATTTATAATCAGTAGACAGGGCCTCTGCCCTTCTTCAACCTGATAATCAGCCATAGGACCTACTCAAACATGAAAAAAAGAAAAGATTCAGAACTCTAAAGCACATAATCTTAGTGCTTTTAGAACCATGTGTCTTTCTGAAATCCTCTATTACTGCGAATCTCTTGGTTGTATTTTCTATGGAATTGTCTGTTTCTCATTATCAAAGTCTAAAGAAATTTGATACAGTCATGTAACACTTGGCAAAAGAGTGTTAAGAAAAATGCATTCCAAAGCGTTCAGCTTATCTTTTCTTTCCAAAGCAGTAACTACTGTCTGACTTTCCTCCTCTGTAGAAGCCAATTGGGAGGATGAAGAAAAAAACAAAAAAACAAAAAACCAAACCAAAGTAAATTAAGCAGTGGCTCTGTGCCTGAATCAATCACAGACGTCAGCTTTTAAACAATGAATTGTAGTTAACAGGCAGGAGGATGACATTAACATGGTGAAGTCTTACTCTGTAAAGGTACCTTTTGCTTACAGAATGTGTATCAACGCTACTCTGTGAGCTAAGTGTTCCTGAATAGGATAGTGTGGCTGAAGTCTGAAATTCTCAGTGCCTGGACCTGAAATAATCAGATGGTAGCTGACCTCAGTAAATCAGACTAGGCACTCCCAGAGAAGGTCTCTTCACACAATTTCTGCTTTAGTTTTTCAGAACTCAAGTCTACATGTCATCCTTTCTCAAGAGTGATAATGTGAAAGAAAGTTCAGGGAAAAATTGTAAATAGTAGTTTCAAAGGCAGTTTAGTGTATCTTATTTCAACAGGTGTTTTTTTTTTTCCCTGCTCATATAAGTCACTTAATTTATATTCAGATACTACCCAAATAGTATTCAGACAACTCTAGATGCACATCTGATCAATTAAGACAGAACTCTGTTTTTGCAATTGAAGCTTTTAAAAAGCATTATAGTTAAAATACACTGCAAAGACATGCTGGGATAATTGGTTGTCAAAGTACATTGGTACCACTGAGTAGTCTTAAAATAGCAGGAAGTGCAACTGAATACTGGAAAGGAAATCACTATTTCACTTTTTCAAATAAAATATATTGCACCTCTGAGTTCACAATGGGATATTTGCTGAGAGCCTGTAATTAACTCATAATGATGAGAACCACAGTAATAAACATTTCCTTAGCAAAACATTCACTTGTTTTCTTAATTTCGTGCCCTTGTTATTTCCTTGTCAGTTTTTGGTTGGCTTGTCATTATTAATTAGGCAATTAATGCAGAAAGGGCAAATCATTTTTCTACTGGGGGATTATCATTTTAATGTTGCCTAAAAGAAATACTTGATAAAAGCTATTGCATCATCAGATCAGTCATATGGCATATGCAGAAATAAGGGAATGTTTTTGATATATACATAACATTGTTTCACTTCAGAAACTTAGAATCAATGAAATCAAAATGCCTCTCACTTGTAGTCACCTGTAACAGCTGCTTCCTGACTCATCTCCTCCAGCCTGGCCTGCACACAGCTGTTCGATTAATCTTCCCAAATACCTTTTCATCATGTCACTCCCTCACTTAGAACCCTTCAAGAGCTGCCCAACACCAATACTACAAAGTCCACATTCCTCACCAGGCATTAAGGCCCCGCTGCAATCTGGTTCCAATTTTCTTTTCTTGTCTCATTTCCCGCTATTCCTTTATAATGTAGCAGTCTGCATGGATTCTCCGCTCCAGTCTACTCAGCCTCCTTTGAAAAAGCTCTATGCTTTCTTTTTTCCCCATTATTTTCTCAAGCTGTGCTTGCCTTCTGTATTTCTGGCACGTCCTTGAGTTCTGGTTTGGATCCTGGAATATACTGTCTGGCATTATTACCTGTTCTGCAAATGCATGAGATTGCAAGCTCAATGCGAGCAGGAATTTTGTATCTTCTACCATTTTTTAGCACAATGTCTTGTGAGGAATTCATTAAATCACTACTGATTGATAACACAATGGTTATTACAATTCCCAGCATCTGATGACCTCAAGTGTCATTTAGAAATATTGTACTTGGTTCGTTACCAAAAGCCACAATTGTACCTTTTAATTTCCCTACAAGTTTCCTTAAGGAAGAATTAGGCAATGAATAAAGTCAATAAATCTTTCAAAGTATTTGGGATGAATTTGTGAGACCTATAAATCTAAACTTAATTTATTGCACATAAAAATTAAGTAATTTTATTGCATGCAAAAATAATAAATTTAAAACTACATTAGATACTCAGCATTAATTGGATACACCATGCAATCAGAGTTACAGGGTCCACTTGGCATTTGGTACAGTGGTCTGGTTTGGCTCCAAGGCTCTAGTAGTTACAATGGCCTAACTGGACTTATCATTTCGACATTGTCCTCTGCCATTCTTTCCCCTGAAGCAATCAGAACCACATTTATGGGGAAAGTTAGATCACATAGCTCCACTTAATCCTGCCAGTGGCTTCCCCACCACACCTGAGCAAAGCCCAGTCTCTTTCCACAATTTACTGGGGCTGGTGTTTAGATCTTATTCACCACTCACCCTCCCCTCTCTCCCTGTCACTATCCAACACTCACCCTGACCTGCTTCCCTGTGTTCCTCTTTGTATTACTGTTCCCCAACCCCAAAACTCTGCCCTTGATTATTATTACTTTTCTGGCTGGTTCCTTACTGTAATTTTCAAATATTCCTCAATAAGTGCCCTCGTGTCTCTCCTTACCTCATCTCACTCTTTATTATATAACCCAATTTAAAAAAAAAGCCCTCAATAGTACCTGAAATAGTCTCATTTATTTACTTGCTCATCTGCATCTACTTCCTTCCACTAGAAGTAAACACCATTGGCCATAGTATCATGTTTGTTTTGATAACTCCTGTGTCTTTTCAAAATTGTTTGGCATGGAGTAAGTGACTGAGCTAGGTCTGAAGCTCAGGCTGGTTCAACCCAGTTCTGCCTCCTCCTTTGTGCAGGTGTGGATGGAAACCCAGGCATCACATCTAATTCACCATTTGCTGCTGCTTGCTGACTTTCTCTGGTGTATACAGAGGTTCTCAGTTCAAGATAAAGATAAGAGGGAAAGTCATGATGCCTGCCACTCTAGGAAGAGCATCCTGTACCAGAGAGAGAGAACTGTCCTCCTCCTTGATTCACTCAGTTTTCCTTCTCTTCTTTCTTCCTTTCCCTCCACTCCTTTTGATACTCTCTCCCCTCTCCTCTATCCATTTCTTTCTTATTTCTCTTCTTAGTTATTTGTTTGTAGCACTTATACAACTGTTAATATGAGGAACACTCCATAAATCCAAGACATGTGAAGATTCAAAGAGCAAGACAACTAGTTTCTACATTTTAAATGTTGTTCATGTTTCAAGGAGCTGTGCATAGCATTAACAATGACCTGAAGTTTAATTAGATCTGCCTCCTACAGTTCTTCATGAATTCAAGCAATTATGACTCATTTGCCTCAGTTTAAAAATGGGGCTAGACATTTCTCTGTAAGGTTCTTATCATCAGACATTTAGAGGATACCTGGCACTTAATAAATGATAATTCTTTAATATTATTGCTTTAATTTCACTTGTTTTGAATTGAATTTTGGGGAATTGTTATCTGAGTCTAAAAAATGCATGCCAATTTTAAACTTGAACCATTAATGTTACCTTATGTTTATTCAGAAAATATTGCCTAATAACCATGGCATTTTGAAAATAAAACTAAAGATTAGTGTTATTATTGTCAGACTTTAGTCAAAACTCACAGTAAGCTTAATGTCTTATAACAGAGTGACAAATGAAAGTGACAATTTTACTTCAACTTACTTTCACTAGTCAATTTATTGCAAATACACCTTTAAAAACAATTCATGAGTGTTTCTTTACAAATTGGAATAAACTCAGTGCTTGCATGTTTATTTCCCATTGTATTTTTCTACATTGGCTTTTCTATATCAACCAAAGTATAGACACAACAGATCATTTCAGTTCCGAAATAAAGTAACAAAAAATAAAAAGCAGCCTTTAAGAAAATTCAGACTTGTTTATATTCAAATCAAATCTCCATGCTAGCTGAAATATACCCTACTATGTATAATGTTCCTCTGAAAAGACAGGTTTTGGGTATAGTTTTCTATATGAACTCATTGTTACTCAGCATTGATGGTGCCCATCTTGGGATCCTCAATAGATTAAGACTAACTTAAAACTCAGAAAAAAAAAAAAGTAACAATGCCACTGTGGTGGGTTCCCTGGACTCTTCTGATGCAAAATGACTGGAGGTGTTAAATTTGTTGGAAAAAGGAAATTATGAAACACTACCAAGTTGCAGACAAAGCAGGCAAATTATGCTTCTTGTTACAGAGATTGTTTTGAAGATGTAAATGGCTATCTTGTGATGATTCTGCAGCAATTTATTTGCAATTTAACAGCATAGTAAAGTCAAACATTACCATTTATTGCCAGTTGGAAAGGGGAAAAATGGGAAACTCTGTGTCTAGGGAGGGATTCTGTAATCTGGCACATTTCTTGGTTCTTAAATTAAACTGCTTTTCTCTCTGCTTTCCTAGTTTGCCTAGGAGTGTGCAGTAGCCCAACATTTTTTTACTAATTTGGGTTGCTTGAGGCCATGGATTCATTGAGTGGTTCCATTCATGAACAGCAGATGATGCATGACAGTGCTGTAGTGCTCTTAGGAGGAAGTTAGCTCTGAAGAGCTGTACTATACCAGGGGGGTTTCGAGAAAACTTCCATCCAGGCTACAAATTGTAGACATTGATTTGAAATAAATTGTGACTGATGATCAGTCGATGATGATTTCCATAATCATTATGCCGTCAGTAATTTATCAAGGTAATGATATTTGTGTCCCTGATGTCACATTTATCCTGTACAGAGGAACTGAAGAACATGCTATTTTTAAAAGGCCTTATTAAGAACTGACTGGTTGTGTTATACTTCCAACCATACAGTAATCAGTGGGACAGCTACAAGTGAATAAAACATTTTAAAAATCCTGCTAGGTTTGTAATAAAATTCTTTTGATAAAACCTTCTATTGCATGAAGGCGGAGACTTATGCTTACAGCATTTTAATTAAATCTTTCTTATCAAGATTGCTCAGTGTAGTTTGCCAGTATGCTTTGGAAAGAGTATTATAACATGCTGGGCAAAGCAATATGCCGAAGACCTTCCTCTTAACCATCTTGGTCCATTTCTTCCCCATAGCCTTTCCTTTTGGATAGCAGTTATTTCCTAACAACCATGATTTTGCAACACGTGTATAGTCAACAGATGCATCCCTAAACTGCGTTTACTCCTATTAGATGTAAAAATTGCTGAACAATATTCCCATCCTTATTCAGAAAAAAAGCTAATGACATTAAACACTAAATGTCATAAGTATCTCTTCACCAAAAGTGAAAGTGAGCTGAGAAAGTCAATGAGAGTGATATAATTAACAAAATTAACAAACGTGTTTTGAGACTGCCATTATAAAATGAATTACGATTAGATTGCAAATGTTATAGGATCATTTATATTTTCATATAAATGGTTATATATATATATATATATATATATATATATCCCAATATCATTTTGAGAATTCATGAATAATTCTAATTTGGCAGCTGAAAAAGTTTAAGAAAAGTTAACATAAAGGAAAGTACTTGGGTTAAAAATCAGAAAATAGAGGTTTAGATATTTGTTTTAGAAATTAGTTTTATTCAGTTTGTAGAGCTGTATTCCTAAGGGGAAATCACACATGTAACACATATTCAGGAGGTCTACAACTAAAGATCAAATAATTGATAAAACTACCTGACATTGGGTACATACATCTTAGCTCTTCTAAGTGCTCAGAAATATGTAGGTAAAACTATAGACCTACACATTTCAATTTGTTTTAACACGTTTATCTTTACTAGTCTGAAGTAATTTCCATGGCTCTGTGATCCCAACTGCTAATGTATTTGCCTTCTGCATGGCTTATTTCCCTGTCTTTATTATTTTCTTATTTACTTTCGTTGTAGTAAAGTATACATAGCACAAAATTGACTCTTACCCATTCATTAGTGTGTGGCTGACTCAGAGGTGACAAGTATACTCACCTTTGGCTCTCCTGTGGCTATCCCTGGTGTTCTTACTTTTAGGCTAACACTTCAATGTATAACCTATAACATAGGGGTGATGATTAGAATAGAAAATCCTTTTTGGTTGTCTAGCTTGCCTGGAACAAAGGATGTGCTGAAATACATAGCCTTGTTCCTTTGAGCTCTTTCTTTGTAATTTAGATGCTGCCTAACTCTTTTAAGAGTTCTAATTATAGAACTATCACAATAAAATTGCTTTGATTTATTTTATAGAAATGATATGTATTACAAAGGCTTCCACAAATATTTCATGACAACATCACCATAAACCCTCATGTAACAAATAAGAAGGTAAAGTTTTATTTTCTCAGGGGCTGGGGATTTAGCTCAGTGGCATAAGTGCCTGCCTTGCAAGCAGGCAGTCGTGAGTTTGATCCCTGGTACCCATAAAAAGGAAAAAGACAAAAAAAAAAAAAGTTTTATTTTCTCACTTTGCAAATGAATCAAAGGAACCCTTGAAAGCTTAAATCATTGACCCAAGAGTCCATAGTCAGAAACTGGTAGAGATACCAACTGAACACCTCACTTGCCATTTAGCAGATACTCAGTTATAAATGCTTGCTGAATAATTTAATGCAGTAAAAGCCCTTAGGCTTCTGACTTTGTTTCCTTTTCCTACCATGCAAAACTAGTTTATTTGTGTTCAATCAATCAGGTATCTGCACAATACTAGATTTGTGTCCATCATTTAGCTAATAATCCTATTTGCCAAGCCCTTCTTTTGAATGGTATAAAAAAGGCAAAAGCCAAGAGGTGTTGGCTTGTTTTAATTCTATTGTTTAATCCCTGTCATGGGGATTAGAATTCTAGTGTATATGCTAGCCATATTCTATACTATTGAGCTACATCACCAGTCCCCTCTTTCAATTCTTTGAATTCAACTTTTTTCTTGGTTTGATCTGGAAAGAGTGTTCTTGGTAATTAAATTTGGAATTCTGAGTTTGCCAGTCTGCTTAACAGGCAGGCTAGTGTTCTTAGAGATCATTTTAAATATAAGGTACAAACTTTCTTCAGGCATGTAGAAGGTATTTGTTCAGGGACACATAGCTTTTTAGATTTACAAAAATTTTAATGGACATTATGTTTTACATACTTCTTTTATTTTTTTTAAAGATTAAAATAAAAGTGAACATAACAAATCAGGTCAGAACAGAACAATTTAAGTGCCCACCTAATGTTTCACCACCACACAACCTGACATAATAGTAGCTACCATAGTGTCTCTTTCCTTAAAATATTTGAGTATACCTTCATATATTATAGTATCAAACATAACCAAACATTGTAAAACTATTCAAGAGAATGAAAGTTATTTTATGTACTTCTTTGCCTTCTGAGCAAAGTTTAGAATTTAGAGAATGATGAAAGGGGTACTAACTTCACACTATATTAATGTTTCCTGAAGTGGATCTTTAGTTAGGGAAATATTTCTTCTTCTTAAAGTGGGTTTGCTGTTGTTTTTAAAAACTATTGCTTGTCTTAGAGGATATGCCCTTTAAAATAATACATATTTGATTCAAGTCTTACTTGTTGCAATACCAGGAAAAAAGAAGTATGTCTATTCTATGAAATGAAAAGAGAAGTCTAAGAAGTTCAGATGTGAAAGACAAAACCTTTTCCAATTTTATTTGTTAAGTTTGAAGTATGTAAGATCAGCTTTTTGGCACTGAGACCAAACACTTAAAATATGTACTTTACAGGACAAGGATTTATTTTTATTCTCAGTTTCAGGAGCCTCTAGTCCACAGTCAGCTAGGACAAATGAGAGATTTAATTTGGATCCTAGTCTCTGAAGTTTCAAACCATGGCTAGCTGGTTCAATCTAGAAACACCATGGAGGAAAGCATGATAGAGCTACGCAGCTCATAGTGGCTGTGACACAAGGCAGGGAAACAGTGCCACAAAGGAAGGGAAGGAGTCAGAAATAGACCCATGACTGGGATCCATGGTCCCAGTATACCCACGCACACCCAGACATGTGCTTTACTAATGTCCCAGATGGCTTCCAAGCCAATCAAATTGACAATCAATCTGAAATGGCAAAAAGTGCTAAAACTCATCTTGAATTCTACTAATGAAATAATCTATTCTCATGATATACCTGGAGTCTGGATAACTCAGAATTTGGGACATGGCCACTACAATTGATTATATCCTATGGACTGAAATATGAGGGTGTTGGATGAGCATGGAATGTAAGTGCTAATGTGGTTGGATCACAGACAGCAAGTAGATTTCTTCCTAAAAGAGGTAAAAAGTTGTAGGAGAGTTCATTCACAAAAGAAAGTACTCTATCAAGAGTGAGAGGACATCTTCATAGTGGGATAAAAAGTCTGGCACACACCAAAAAAGAGCCATCTCTTTCTGGGGAGGTGGGTGCAGAAAAGGCACTGAGAGTAAATCAGTGGTCCATCCTGGGGTTGACCTGGGGCGGAAAAAGCAGCTGACCCTTTCTTCCTGTTGACTTTCATCCTGGGCTTATCCTGTTTACCCTCTCCTTCAGTGGCTAACTGTATGAGATGAAACATCTCCAGTGGCAATGTGATTTGGAAATCACATCATTTTTTTGAGTGTTTAGAATGGAGTGATGGTGAAAATTGAAAATAAGGAAATAAAACTATTCCAAGAGAAAAGTAATTTGGATTAGGTATTAAAACATTCTAGAAAATAAAGGACTCGATTAGATAAAGGGGAAATTTCTATGAAAAGTATTTCACTCATTTTATCCAGAATATTTTCATACTAAACTTTAAAATTTTGAATATATGATGGTGCATAACAAAGAAGCAATAATTTACATGTGTAAAACATTTAACGTAACTTTATACAAAGTTGATAACTAGAAGAAATGGATATATATATATATATATATATATATATATATATATATATGCACCTTACCATGGCAAACTCATTAAGAAACAGGAAACTTAGACACATAACAAGTGCTGAGATTAAATCAGTAACAAAAGATCTTCCAACAAAGAACAATGCAGGATCAGATTATTTCACTGCTGAATTCCACTAAACATTTAAATAATTAATGCAACCATTTTAAAATCATTTTTTTAAAAAACTGAAGAAAAGGGAATTCCCTTAAATTCATTTATGGAGTTAGGGTAACCCTTCTACCAAACCAGACAAGAACACAACCACAACGAAAAGAAAGCCAGTAATTTTGATGAACAAGGATGCAAAAATCCTCAACAAAATTCTGGAAAACTGATCCAACAGTATATTAAAAAGATTATTCAACAAGACTAAGTGGAATTCATCCTAGGAATTTATGAATGTTACAGTACACGCAAATCAGTAAACACAATGGAACGCATCAATGCAATGAAGAACAAAACCTATAAAGTCATTTCAAGAGTTGCAGAAAAGTCGCTTCATAGAATTAAATATCCTTTAACATGAAAGCATTGAACAAATTAGGTACAGAAGGAATGTACTTCAACACAATAAAGGCCATATAGAACAAACCAACAGTTAATGTTTTGAATGAAGAAAAGCTGAAAGCTTTCTTTCCAAGAGCTATAACAAGTCGAGGAAGTCCACTTTCACTATTTCTATTCTGGCTGGAAGTCCTAGTCAGAACAATCAGGCAAGATAATGAAAAAAAAAACTGCATTCAAATTGGAAAATAAGTCCAATTATCGTTGTTTGCAGATGAAATGATTTTATATGTAGAAAACTCTAAAGAGTCCACCAAAAATGACTAACACTAATAAACAAATTCAATAAAATGGTAAAGTATACAATCAACATACAAAAATAGTGTCGCTATATGCCAAAAGCCAATTATCTGAAATAGAAATGAAGAAAGCGATCTCATTCATAATAACTAAAAGTAAAATAACTAGGAGTAAATACAACAAGAGTTGGAATATATCTACAATGAAAATTTGTTTTAAATAATGAAATAAATGCAAGATAACACACAAAAATGTAAAAACATCCCCTGTTCATGTGGAAGGATCAGTATAGTTAAAATGTCCAGACTACTCACAGTGAGCCTCAGACTGAATGCCAGCCCTATTAAAATACCAATGATGTTCTTCACAGAATTAGCACAACAGTGAGTGATAAAATTTGTAGGCCTCAAAAAAACGCCGATGTCTGGCTCCTTGATAAGGCTTTGTTCTCTCTCCCTGTTTGGCTGTACACAGTGTGACATCTAGGGTGGATCTCCTGAAGGTCGTAGCCATTGTTAATTCCCTATTGTCTTGTTTTGAAGTTCTGTATCATTTACATTATTTTGTTGGATTGGGTTTTGTTCTGTTTGATTTTGTTATATCCGATGGCAAGAACAGCTATATCAAAGATAGCAAAATATATTATGGTAGCTATTTTGAATTTACTATTGTCTTATTTTGAAATCCTTTATAGTATTTATTGCTTTTTTTTTTTTTTGGGTTCTATTCTGTTTGATTTTCACTTTGTCTCTGTATCTGCAGTTATTCTGAGGACAGCAAGAGGCATTATGGTAACTATTTTTGATTTTGTATTGTTTTGAATTCCTGTGTTACTTACACTGGTTTGTTTTGAGTGTTTTATTTTTCTTGGTTTTATTCTCTTTAAAAGAAAAAGAAAAAAAAAAAAAGAAAAAATTACCAACAGGTCAAATCTCTCACTGGCTCAAAAACAGGATAAGTATAATACTAGAGCATCTAGAAGTAAACTGATGCAACTAAAAATGCTATGAGTTTGAAAGCAGAATTTTTAATAAATGGTTCAGAAATACTTGGATATCCACATACAAAAGAATGAAACTGGACACCTGTCACCCATCAGTTACAAAATAGATCAACTCAAAATAGATTAAAGACAGTGTAAGACCTGAAACTATAAGAACATTGAAACTACCAGGAGAAAACATAGGTCAATGCCTCAGGACATTGGAATAGGCAAAGATTTTTTCTGATATGATCTCAAAAGCACAGGAAACAAAGCAAAAATATACAAGTAGAATTAATGCCAAATCAAAACTCTCTTTACAATAAAGGAAACAATCAACAGAGTGAAGACTACCTAGAGAATGGGAGAAAAATATTTGGAAAGTATATATCTTCACAAGGGGTTAATATACAGAATATATAAGAAACTAAAGACTTCAACATTAAAAATAACCAAATTAAAAATGGGCACTACTGCCCTAATAGACATTTTTCAAAAGAAGACATACAGTTTGCCAGCAAGTATGCAAAAAAAAAAAATGTTCAACATTGTTAATTATTAGGGAAATGTAACTCAAAGCCACAATGAGATATTACCATGTGCCAATATCAAAGAGACAAAAGATAGTATTGATGAGGATGTGAAAAACAAGGAACCCTTGCACAGTGTTAGTAAGAATAAATTAGTGCAGTCATTATTGAAATCTCATTGTTTGGTATATATGGAAATGATATAGTTTGTTGAACAGACACCTGAATACCTGTGTTTATTGTAGACCTATCCTGGACTTGAAGTTTATTATAGAAACACAATGATAAAAACAGTATGGTTATCTATCTTGTATATATATATATACATGTACACATAAATAATGTGTACCTATATACATATAATCTTTTCCCTTCTTCCTTTTCTCCTTTTCCTATCACAGTTGTTTCCCTTTAATTTTTTGAACAACTACTTCTAAGATAACAATGTGCAATATCTTAACTAGTGTTAATTTTTTGCTATTGCTTTTTAAAATTCTGCATCATTTTAATCTTTTTTGTTTGTTTTGTTTTAAAAAACAAAACAAAACCAGCATAGTACTAGCACACACACACACACACACACACACACACACACACAAAGTCAGGGGATCTATAGAATAGAAGAAGCAGAAACTAGTTCAAGGGTATTCAGCTATCTGATCTTTGAAAAATGGTCTAAAACATACACTAGAGGACAGATAATCTTTTTAATAAATAGTGTTGGAAAATCTGGTTAGCCACATTCAGAAGATTAAAGCTAGACACATACCTTTCATCATGTACTGAATAAAAATTAAAATGAATTGAAAAACTAAATATTGAAACAGGAACACAATCTTCTGGAAGATAAAATAAGTACAACTCTGGATGTCAAAGGCATATGCGAAGGTTTTCTGAACAGAACCCCTTTTGCAAAGAAAATAGTATTGAAAAAATAGGGTAATATCAAATTAAAAACTTTCTTCACAGCAAAGAAACAAACAATGAAATGAACAGAAAGCTTACAGAGTGGGGAAAAATTTTCCCAGCTATTCCTCAGGCAAAGGACTAATACCTAGAATATATAAAGAAGAATTCAAAAAATTACATCTCCTGATAAAAGACTTATTGAAAAAAATGGACAAGTGACTGGAGATATAGCTCAGTGGCAGAGCACAACACCTGCCTGACACTAGCAAAGTTGTGAGTTTGATCCTTGGTACAAAATGAATAGACACTTCTCAGAAATACAAATGGCCAATAAGCAGAAGAAGAAATGCTAACCATCACTGACTATTAGAAAAATGCAAATCAAAACAACACTGGGATCACATCTTACCCCAGAAAGAATAGTCATATCAAGCAATCAAATAATAACAAATGCTGGTAAGGCTTCAGTGGAAAATGAATCCTGGTATAACATTCATGGGAATGTAACCTGGTACATCATTTTGGAAAACAGTATGTAGTTTCCTTAAGATATTATATTTAGTGATACATGAATTTCCATGTTTACGGTGGCACAATCAATAATGGCTAAATCTAAGAAGCAGTCTATGTGCCTATAAACAGAGGAATGTGTAAAGAAAACATAATATGCACACAGTGAAGTACTATGCTGCCATAAAGAATTGTAAACTTGATTCATTTGTGGAAAAAAATGAATGCACAGTGAGACCATAACGTAAAATGATATAAATCACACACACAAGCTTAAATATACCCTGGTTTCTTTTGTACAAGAATATAAAGTACAAAGAGAAAAACGAAAGGTAGGTAATAGGAAGTAGGGTGATAGATCTTTTCCTAATGGGAAGGGGATCAAGAGGTGGAGGGGTAGGGGAGTAAGAGGAAGGAAAGGTGATAAAAAGTAAATAACGATGTGTCACGCAGATGTACTAACTGCGTGCAAGGAACGTAAACATTATGTGTGACAAACATGTACCAATTAAAAATAGCCAAAAAAGGAAAAACCATAAATATCCATCAACTTGTGAATCTATAAAGAAAATATAGTTTACATTAACAATGGAAAACTATTTAGCCTAAAAAGAATGAAATCTAAGTAAGCCATGTAGGGAAAATAAGGACTACATGTTCTCACTTGTATGTAGAATGTAAAAAGTGTTGATCTCATGTTAGGTGATAGAGCTGGGCGGGGAGAGTTGGGGGGAGAAGTTGTTCAATGAACTAAGTTATAATTAGCTAGCAACAAGACACTCTGTGTGCCTTTATGTAGTCGGGGTTACTGTGGGCAACACTAATGTATGAGATATTTCCAAAAGCTGTAATAAAATATTTTGAATATTCTTCTATAAAGAAATCAGAATTATTAGAGGAGATAGAAACATATAATCTCTTTTAAACATTGTGCAATGTACATGTATTGAAATATCAAATGATATCTAAAATTATACTTTTATGCACATATGAATCAGTGGAAACACATCAACTAAATTTAAAACATTGAAGGAGAACACATGTATTCATGCAAACAATATTTTATTCATGTTAATAATAACATGGTTATTTTACTAGCAGGGAAATTTGTGACAATTATAGTTTAAAATTTAAAACACCTTTCACTGTATCAAGTATTTTGGTGCTATAGAAACAAGGATTTTTGTTAAAATTAGAAAATTTCAAGAAATGTAAACTTCCTATGTAGCTTTTTTGAACAAATGTCGTTTAAAATATTTTAAATGTCATTTGAAAGAAGTAAATACCAAAATTTATTTCTAGCCATATTTGATACAAAATGTATCAGATTTCTATTAAGGGGATATAAGAGGATTTATTCTGTGCTATTAAAATTTTATCTCTTGTTATTCAAGCCATAGTAATTACCAATATATAGTTACATTATCAGAAACATATTTGTAACTTACTTAAATGTGGAAAGCGCTACTGATAAACAATAGAATAATGAGAATTAGGACTAAGAAAAGTGGAAGATGTGAAAATAAATACAAAGATGAAAAGAGATTGATAAGGAAGAAATTAACAAACTGGAGAACCTTGGAAAGAAGAAAATAGTAGGTAACAGAGACAGAAGACAGAAGTCAAAGAGAGCAGAGAGAAAACTTTTAATCCCAATATGCAGATAAACCAAAAATAGTAACTATGCTTTGTCAATCTAGGATTCTCTTAAGGGAGTATAAATCAATTTCAGTGTTTTCTTCAATTCACAGCAGAACTACAGAGCTTATCCTCGTATCTGTCAAGAGACCGTAACAAGCATTTCAGGATTTTCAAAGATAATTCAGGAAAATACCAACAATGTCTGGGTAATGTCACATGAAAGGACCTGGGGAAACTCAGTGTACATCAACTTGAGGGATGACACCATATTCCATTAGCTTGCTTTTGCTTTGACTTTTTAAGTGGCTTTTAAAAACATTTTTGAATTTTTAAACACATTAAGAAACACTATAATGCTTTTTAGTGTGTGAGTATGTAAAGTACATTTTTTCTTTAGCATAATGAAACCTAATTAATCATTTTCTCTGGAGATGTTTTTTAGATGATTTATTGTGACAACAATAGGAAAATGACTTTGTTCACCATTACTGAAAATGTTTCTGTTGGGGCAACAGTATAATTTTGTGAAGTCTTGCATATATTTTTATTAGTTATATTTATACAACATACACATGAAATTAATAGTCCAACAGAGATGCTTGCAAACTCTCTCATCTTTTCTCAAGAAGGGAATCATTGTTTTATGCTTTAAACAAGAAACTGATTTATGCAACTGTTTCAGTTATATTAATTTTTTTCCATTCATAAGTTAGGGAAGTAGTGTTTCCCCTTTAGTTGCAGACTCAAATCCGAAGCATTTTCATCTTATCATTGCTTCAGTGATGATTTGGTTGTCCAGATGACTCCCCTATCCTGTAGCTAAGATGTGAGTGCTTGGTTGTACTGTTTATGAGTGAACTGTAAAGTTTAGTGCCAAATAGTTATTTTCTGCTTATCCATCTGGAGCTCACAAAAACAAATGGATGTGTGGGCTGTTCTTTCTGTGCGAGCCAGTTGATTCATACAGGAATATGCAGTCCTTCTCACAGAGTCGTGGCATCAGCTCTCACGGTTTCTAACAGAGCCAGTAATTTCTTCCAGCATTCCAGGATCTGTGAGGTTTGGGCTTCTGTGTGATTCTATGTCCTCATAATTGTATTTGCCTTAGCTGTCAAGACTCAGGCCCGACCCTAATGTTTTCTATATTAAGAACATTCTTAGGACCTTAATACTTTTTCTCTCTAAAATATGAATTCATTTGGATTTAGAAATTTCTGATTTTTATTGTAATATTACTCTTGTTAAAATCATGGAAACAAATGAATCTAAAATCTTTGGTATTTCTTTTGATGTTGACATTGATCTCATGACTGACATATATCACAATAAAATCATTTGACTTTTCATTAACATGCAGTGTTAACACAAGCAAAAGGATGAATTCTGAAATAAATTATCATTGAGTTATATATTGAATACCCAATGTCAACTGTACAATATTACAGTAAAGCCATTCATGAAAGTATTGGGAAATATTCTAGAAAATCTCACTCATTTTGTGGTTCATTGACAGCATTTAAAGGTGTTTGACTCCAGTCTTAGCTTTATAAATGGCCATTTCAGACCAGTTTTTTTTCATAATTCTATTTCCTCATTCGTAAAGAGTCACTAAGTGACCCATAAATCTCCTAGCTTAAATGTTCAAACTACCCAGTCTTTGTGAACTTGAATGTGAATTTAAACCATCACAAGAGGAAGTGAATATATTGGTTCTATCTTACTTCACTTCAGTTTAAGATGAGATTCTTCTAAAATGCACGATTTCCAAAAAGAGCAATGCATTGACATGTCTATCAATGCCACAAGAGGTAAGTTGCAGATTTTAAAGCACTCATATTCCATAATTGTGTGCACACAATTAACAGCAATGCTTTAAAAATAAGTAATACAAATTTCCAGTTTATAAGACCAAGTTCAAACAACTTTATGTATTGGATAGATAAGGACATGCATAATTTGGTCTTTTTAGTTTGGAAAAGAAAAAGCTATATAATTCTACTAAGGTAGAATTTTAATTTCATACAGAATCTTTTAAAGTTTATTTGTAAATAATCTTTCAGTAGACTCCACTTTTAAGTTTGGAAAGCCAGTAATCCTAGTTAATGTTATAAATGCATGCATATATATGTGTAAACATATACTTACATATAATACTTCAAAGGTGTATCTGCAAAAATGGTTGCATTTTAGTATATAATATATATTTTATATGAAACTCAAGAAGGTTTACTCTTTTATCTTCTAAATTTAATCAGTGAAAATTACTTTAATGCTAACAGTTTAAACCTGTAGAGGTCTAACTCTGTAAAGCTGTGAAATCACTAATTCACTTGTTATAATGCTTTCCATATGGGTAGGATTTTCATATCTAAAATAGATTCATATGGAAATTGTGGAGCCATGAATTTTCTCCTGATGGAGCAACTAAGATTCCAGCTGCTGGTGATCTGAAGGCAGCATTGTCTCACTGCAGGACAGCAAGGACACTGCAAACCCTACTGTTGCTGCGCTTTGGGAAGCAGGATGTGTGGGAGGTGTGGTCATCTCCCATACTGGCTGCAGTGAGCAAAATCTATTTTCGGTTTCAGCTGTCATTTGAGTTAATATAGTGATTTTCCTTCTAAAGAAATAATCTCGTAGCCTACAATTTACCAGTTCTATTTTTAAATACATTTGTACATTAAACTACTGTTCCATAAAATGTGGTCCATGTATTTTAAACAGCAAAATCACCTAGGGTGATGGTTGTAATTCAAACTTTGGATGGTGAGCCAAGTTTCTGCATAGGGCTTCTCCTTATTATGCCCCCTCTGTTAGGACAGAGTCTAACACAGTGGTCAGACAAACATTTCTCCAGACATTAAATAATGAACACAAAGAATGAAAGAGAAAAACTAAAAGAAAGGAAAGAAAAACTGAATTGAATAAAGCCAAGTTTGATCAAAATTGCCATTATTAGTAATAATCTCTTTAAAATTGGACCAAAATGATTCAAAGGAACTTCTTACTAAATTTTTAAGTTGAATCAATGGAGACATTAGATTTATTTTACTAAAATTTTATGTAGCGATAGCTTTATACAGACAAAAAGCATTCTACTAATAACCTAGCTCTTTCTTAGAGGTGTTATCTGCATCACTCCTGCAGTGAAACTTATATCCTTAGCAATGGTCTACAGTTTTCCAAGGCTAGATTGAAAAAAGTGTGAAAGCATTTAAAATTTAAAAAGTACCATCATATATGTTTATTTTGTTTTATTTATAGACAAACTCCAAGTGACTCATGGATTTTGATGATGATAAGTAGTTCTATTATTTTAAAGTTATTCATAGAAAGCCATATAGTCAGGAAAACAGGATGACATGAAAGAAAAATTAAAACATAGTAGAGGGCTGGGAGTGTAGCTTAGTGGTAGGCATATACAAGGTTCTCTCTCTCTCTCTCTCTCTCTCTCTCTCTCTCTCTCTCACACACACACACACACACACACGTGCACAGATGAAGGAAATACAGTAGAAAGTCTCATGTGGAAAAATGACTTTATATGTCTGTAAGTGAAGTAAGTGTGAATACAGATGGGATAGTTTCTATAAATTTTCAAAAAGAAAAGAAAACCACCACAAGCGGAAATAACCAGAATCTGAAATCTTCTAAGAAAGGTGTGAGATGCGATGGAAAAGGAAAAAAAAATGCTCAATCCACTAAATCATCCATTGTGAAGAGCATTTGCCCTCTTAAGTTTGAATAGGTATCAGTAACACAGGATGTCATCAGTAGTAAGAAGTCACATATCCTTGCAATAAACTCAAGGACTAGCTTATCTTTATTTTTAATTTGTATTTCACTGGTACATTTTTAGATATACACAATGATAACATTCATAGAGAATTTGCATGTCTCTGTGATATCTTTTGATTCCTTCTTCCCAATACCCTACCTTCTTCCCCTCATTATTAATCAAAGCTTTGTTTTCATTTTTTCATCTAATCTCTTTTTTTATTCTTGTTCCTTCTTTCCTTCTCCCCTCCCCTACTCTTGTTCCCCTTCTTATTTGAACATGTTCTTCCCATTTCCCAATATCAGTTCTACATTTTGGCCCTTACTTACACTGTCAGTTTCTCATACCAGGAAACTATGCAATATTTGAATATGTGTGTCAGATTTATTTCACTTAAAACTATGACACATTTGCCTGGAAATGTCTTTAGTTTTTCTTTCACTATGGCATACTAATATTCTATTATATGAAAAAAGAACTTCTATATCCGTTGATTTGTTGATAAGCATTTGTTTTTTTTTCAAAATTTAAATACAGGTGTGCATATGTCACTGTGTGATATTTAAAATTTAAAGCAGCGTGTGGAAAGCCAGTTTTTCCAATACCATTTATTAAATAGGGTATCTTTCTTCTAGCAAAGGTATTTGGCTGCTTTGTCGAAGATAAGTTGGCTGAGTATGTTTGAGATTGTTTCTGCATCTTCTAATCTGCTCCATTGAACCTCAGGCCTCTGTTATTTATTTTTTTTATAACAATAGCTTTAGAGTAATTTCGAGTCCAGGATTGCGAGGCCTCCTGTTTTGCCTTTTTGTTCAGAACTGCTTTTGCTATTATAGGTGTCTTCTGATTTCAAATGAATTTTAGGATTGTTTTATCTAATTCTGTTAGAGATGCTATTGGAATTTTGATTGAAATTGCATTAAACCTGTATAATGATTTTGGAAGTATGGCCATTTTTACTATATTGATTCTTCCTACCCAAGAATATGGGATATCTTTCATTTTCTTATATCCTCTTTGATCTCCTTTTTGAGGATTGTAGTTTTCAATGTTCACAGGTCTTTTATTTCCTTTGTTAGATTTATTCTTAGATATTTCATTTTTTGGGATGCTATTGTGAAAGGTGTTTCCCTAATTTCTCTCTCACAATTTGTTTTTGTATACAGGAATGCTATTGATTTTTGAGCAAGGGCTTTGTATCTAGCTACAGTACCGAACTGTTTATTAAATCTGTAAGTCTTTTGGTTGAGTTTTGGGAACCTCCTATGTAGAGTATAATACCATCTGCAAATAATGATATTTTAACTTCATCATATTTTATCCTTATTCCTTTTCTTTCTCTTGTCTAACTGCTCTGGATAATGTTTCCAGAACTATACTGAGTAAGAGTAGTCACTGTGGATATCTTAGTCTTGTTCCTGATATCAAAGTGAAAACTTTCAGTTTTTGTCTACTTGGTATGAAGTTGGTTGTTGGTTTGTTTTGGATAACTTTCATCAGATTGAGATAAAGGGCTTCTATTCCAATTTTTTGTAGGGTTTTTATCATAAATGGGTGTTGGACTTTGTCAAATGCTTTTTTTTGCATCTATTGAGATGATTATATCCTTTTTATTCTTGGCTCTGTTAATATAGTATATTACATTTATAGATTTGCATGTTTTACCGTCCCCGCATATGCATCCTATTTTTAGCAGTAGGCAACTAATAGATAACATGAATCATGGCAGCTCTTCTCCAATCACTGAGTCCTAATATTGAAATAAGTACTGGATCTCTTTGCCTACATTTACACTTAGTAGAGAAGAATGTAATATAAAGGTGTTAGATAGAGGTTGTTCAAATATTTAATTTTAGGTTAAAAACATTGTTTGCTTTATATATATACAACAGATACATGTCACATATTTATTTTCCTATCCTGTAACATTCTAGCCTAAATGTATAAAGATTGATCTAATAGATTTTGCATTAAAAATTAAAACAAGAACTGTAGTGTTGAGTATATGTGAAAAAACTAAGTATATGTGTTCCATGAATGTTCACAATATCTAGTAAATTGTGACAAAATTATCTTATTTTTATAGCTTGGAATTTTAAAATTAGAATAAGCATACCTTATTAGTATATAGCTTCAATACACACATTCAACATTTATTTTAAAATACACTTTTAAAAATTTGACATTCTAAGATGATCCAGTATTTTCCAAAGAAAAATATAGCGTAAGTTTCTTTGAAAGTAACTCTAAGAACAAAGTTCATGCAAGATTGTTAACTGAAATATTTGGTAATCATACAAATTTGTAAACAATGTAGAAGGCTTATTGATCACCAATACTTAAATATCATATTGCATGACTAACAAATGATATAAAATATGCAAAATAATAGTACATTAGTCTAAATAACACTAATAAATTGCAAAGCTTAGCATGAAATTGGAAATCACTAATGGAACACTATGCAGTTTGTACATGCAACGAGCAAAGACTCATACATAATGTAAGAGAACAACTGTCAGCAGCAGGCTCAGGGAGGACTATTTAAGTGTGCTTTTATGGACAGGATGGATTGATCTGAGAAGTGGCTCCTGAGGATATTCCCCTTACTCCAAAGAGCATCTTGGGGCACAGCTTTCTATTTGTATCTGAAACTTGTATTGTTTTGTACCTATTTCTTTATACCATACTCTCTGAGTTAATTAACTTGAAGAATGTATTCAAAATTACCAGTAACAATGGCCATTTGATCTAGAAATCTTTTTCTATGGTATATTTCCATTTTGTATTCAAGATTACATTCTGTATATTAAAAAATAAATCATCTCCATTCTGCAACAATCAACTAATGGAACGAATGATGCCTTAAAGATAAAACTCAACTTCTTAGTACACTGTAGTTTCACAAGAATCAAGATTCAATGTTGTGCCAAAGTTAGGATAGATCAGAAGTACCTTGGACCTCATTCAAGGGAAATGAGTTATTGAAATTACTAGAAGGAGCGTGTTAGGACAATGTTTCAACTGTAAGTTGGTCCCCAGGCATGCAGATTGATGATACCATTATTAAGTGAGGCTCTAGTGTTTTCTGCTTTTCATTTTACCTTAATATCACCTCTAAATTTAATTGGTACTTTAAAAAAATACAGTTTGAAATGGATCATTTTGTATCTAAAGGTGAGTATAAGGATGAGTTTGAAGGTGATATGAAGTTGTCAAAAGTCACAAAGCACTACTAATTTCAAGATAAAAATAAATTGTGTTACTGAAGGAAAAGCTTAAGCTAATACAGCTGGGAATATAATAATGAGTTCACCTAATATAGTCCCTAAAAGTGAAGAGAAGATTTTAGGCAAAGGAACTTAGAGTAGATGAAATCTGTTTATAACAGAACACTCTGGGAATTAGAATAAGTCAAAATAGAGTTTTGTCCTTCACTCACTTCTATCCAATGGCTCATTTATGAGCTTCTTTCTGAATTATGATCCTTATGGTTCACAAGGAATTAGGAAAGATGAGTCTGTACACTATGACCATTCATCAATTGTCTATGACACATTAGTGATTATATCAATACAAACAATTTCAATGTTAATATTTTCTCAAAATATAACTTGGAGCATACCTAAAATCATGATATGTAGCATATCATGATGTTTCAACTTGGTCAACCATCAAATGATGATGAATATTATCAGGTGACCTTTAGCATCTTTAATCCCTATGAAATACTTAGTGAGAGAACACCTATTTCTTGCGTATGCTATACTACTACTAAGCATTAAATAATAAAGAAATATTTATGCAAGGCAATATTTATGATGAGGTGCAAATTTTAAGTTTTAAGAGATTATTTTAAAACTTCTATGTGGGAATTGGTCAATTGGGCACTTTTATGTCAAGCTAAAGGTTTCTTCAAAAACAAGAAATTATATACATTAATAAAGAATTAGATATTTCAAATCAAAACAGGCTTGGAGTAAAACAGAAAACAATAAAAGTAGATATTAGATTACTACTGACAACAGGGTAAAAGCTTATTTTCATCTTGTTTTTTAGGGAATATAAAACAACTTTTTTTTTTTTTTTCAGACAGGGCCTCTCTATGCATTCAGGCAGGCCTTGAATTCCCAGAGATCTCTTTGCCTCAGCCTCCAGAGTACTGATATTAAAATATATGCCACTATACTGAGTTTAAAACAAAAATTTAATAACTATCATTTTCCTTTTCTGGAAGATCACAATGATCATACAAAACCTCTTAGCTTTTATTTACTTTTGTTGTTAAAAAATATTTGCATTTGACTAAACTTTTAATGTATTTAGTAGCTATAAATTTTTATATGTTATTGGCAGAACATATTCACTTAATGTTGTATGTAATCAACAGTCTGCAACTCAAAAAATCATCTATAGAGACATAGTAAATGCATGTGGATATAGAAAAGATGAAAAAGAAAAATCCACCTTTGTCACCACGTTGTATTTAAAAGTATTAAGAATCAAGTTTAAGACTATAGAATCCTCTTTGAGGCTATTTGGATTGTTAGTTTGAACAATTAATAGAATCAAGTAGTCTTCTGCTAATGCTTAGGAGAACTTACCCATGTGGGTGTCAAATTTTGGATTTTTTTCCACAGTGAATGGTAATAAACTTAATTAGTACAATGATATGATTCTTTGATTTCTTAAAGAGGGATGCCCCGAATAAGCTGTCTGGTACATTTTCTGTACATACAAAATAACTAGAAGAAATCTCAGGGATATATTATTGCTGCTTTTAATAACATTGTAAAAGTCTAGCTAGATATGGTGGTACACATCAAAAATTCCAAAGAAGTGATAGGCAGAGGCAGGAAGATCTTGCAATGTTCAAGTTCAGCCTGGACAACTTAGCAAGAGTCTGTCTTAATTTTTTTTTTTTTTTCAAAAAGGACCGTGCAAGGATGTAGTTCAGAGGAAAGACCCTGGGCTCAACTTTCATTACCACAAAACAAAACAAACAAAACAAAATGCTAACCTCCACTTCAAATGTCCAGTGAAATAATATTAAGAATATTTACGGCACCAAAGTAGAAAACATTGAAATTCTAGAAAAGTTCTACAGTACTTTAGTACGTATAAGTACTAAAATCCACAATATTAATCTTCTAAGATGAACTTCAGCATGTCTTCTCAAATGATGATAGATAGCTAAAAGAGATCTTTATATTTAAAATGATTATAGGCATAACTATAAGAGATTCTGATTCAGCAGGCACAAAGGGAGACCTTCAAGTAGACTCTTCTGATTTCTTTCCCAAGATGCCCTGACACAGGTGACCCTTGAGTACACTCTGAAAAATGCAATTTTAAGAATGAATACTTATAAAAAAAGAGGTATTTTACTCTACTGTTCCTAAATTGATTTTTTGAGAAAAATAAGACCTCCACATGTCATATGGAAAAAGTATCCAATAATATAATAGGGGAGATAACATATTCAACTCACAAAAATTGAGCCCCTAGGCACACATACCTACATACTTTAGAGTTTATTACAATTCTAGTCTTATTTAGAGATTCTCAAAATTCAAAATAAAGGGGGCTGGGGATTTAGCTCAGTGGCATAAGCACCTGCCTTGCAACCAGGCAGTCATGAGTTTGACCCCTGGTACCGATAAAAAGGAAAAAGACAAAAAAAAAATTCAGAATAGAAATTGATTTAAGTGACCATTATACTACAACTTACTGAAATTGCCTTAAACATGACTTTTAGAAGTAAAGAAATAAACTTTTTCTCAAAAATTGTCATTTCAGAAAATATTTGTGCTGAGAATTGGTTGGAAGTGAAAACCAGAAAGGTATAGAGGCACTGAACCATGATTTTTCTTTGGGAAGAATATACCTAAACTGTGATCATGACATTTGTGTTTTTATAGTCTCAGAAGCAGAAAGGTTTAGAGCCCAGGGCTCAGACAAAACATAAATTCCAATAGGAGAATCTTCTCCCCATCCACAGTTGATCCTAGAGCTCTAAACTGTTAGCCAAAGAGGAAATGAAAAATAACTCCAGCTTAGATGTCTGTAAGACAAATTGTCAACATCACATTTCAGAATTAAGTAGTGGTAGAGTTAGAAATGTTTCCTGTTAATTCAATTATGAATTGCACCTCAGCAATGTTTGCAGGCTGGTTGTCCATACTTACAATTTTGATGCTGATTCACAAACCTTAAACTGAGAATTTGAAGAACACAAAGACTGGTAATGCACAAAACTAGTTATACTCTCTCTGGAGAAATCAAGCTTATCCCACTTTTCAAAGGATAACCACAGAGTAGTCAAATATTTTGCTCACAGTCTAATAAGTGACAAAGTATATAATGAAAATAAAATATCGTGGTTATGTGAAATTCAGAAATTACAGAAAGCTAAGTCAGAACCGTACAATGTTTATATATTAGAATTATCAGCCACAGATACAAGTACGCTAAAATATCTCAAAATTTAAAAAATGTAATAAAAATAATTTTAACTTCAAACATGTTAATAACTAGAGGAATCCTTTTCTACAGGTGCACAGCGTGGGCAGAGAGAGCCAGACAGGGGTACATCTCTGCTTGCCAGGCACTGCCACCAGAAGGCCCTTCCCTACAGGTATCTAGTGCTGGACAGACACAGAGACAGCCAGACAGATCCGCCCCTGCCTGCCAGGTGCCGCCAGTGGAAGGCCCTTTCTCAGGGTGGCCAGCACAGTCAGAGAGAACCTGCAGATCTGCCTTTGCCTGCAGGGAGTTGCCACCAGAAGGCTCCTTCCTGCATGTGGCCAGCAGGAGTAGGGGGACACAGCCAGGTAAGACCTGTGCAACTGTAGGCCACCATGGGAGGCCCTTGGTTCCTTTGGGCAGCCATCACTCAACAGTGGAATCAGAAAAATACATCCTTGTATGTCTGCCACAATAGCAGGAGTCCCAGTATAGACACACAGGCTGAAATAAGCAGCCCCACCTCCATGCACCCTTGATTTTCAGGGAAGCCCCAGTGTTGCAGCACAGGTCTGGAGAAGCCTGCTCCATACACTGTTACCACCCTGTAAACCTGGGGTTAGAGGAATCCAGGTACCTGTCCCATCCCTCTACAACATGGAGGGGCAGCCAAGGTTGGGAGGTGCTTGGGGCCCTTAATCCAGCTTGTTGGGAGAAACTCAAGAGAATGCCAAGACAAAGGAGCAAAAGGCAATCTCAGACATCTAGCCCACACAGAACAAGTCTGGGAGATATAGAAGGAAATGGAAGTCACATACCTGTAATCTCTGAGAGGATAGCAACTGAAGTAAGGAAACAACTGCATGAGATTGTAAAAGCTTTCAAATGAGAAATAATGTCTCGGGTAGAAGAAGAAACCACAAATATACTGAAATAATTGTTCAACAGGTCTAAAGAAGACATAGACAAAAACAAGAAGCATAGGAAAATGATGGAAACCTTGAATGAATATGTAAAGTAATTCAAATGCATGAAACAGATTCAAAGAGAGATCCAGGAAGTTAAAAATTCAATCAAAAGCTGGCAAAACAGCTTGAAAGAGACTGAAGATAGAACTTCAAACCTTGAAGATAGGATTGCAGCTAGTGATTGTGAAAGGAAAGATCTCTTAAAAACAACATAAAATCAGGAAATAACTCAATGACTGTATGATGATGCAAAGAAGCATAATTCAAGAGTGACAAGTGTTGGTGAAGAAGCAGGGGTCAACACAAATGAAATTAAAAGGCTATTTATAGAAGTAGTAGAAAACTTCCCAAACATGGGAAATGTATCTGGCATGCAGATAAGTGAGGCACATAGGATTCCAACTAGCCATAACCAAAGTAAATCTACACCCAGACATAAAATAATCGAGATCCCAGAAATTCAGCACAAAAATAGAATATTAAAACCTGTTAGAGAAAAGAAACAGGTCACCTATGAGGAAAAACTAACCAGAATCACAGCAGACTTATCAACACAAACCATCAAGTCAAGAAGAGTTTGGAGGGAAGTATTTTAAACTCCTGAAAGAAAAAAAAATTTCCAACACAGGTAGATATACCCTGCAAAACTATCTTTCAGAATTGATTGAAAAATAAGATATTTCCATGATAAAGAACAGCTGAAGGAATTCATGACTACCAAACCAACTCTAAAGAGAGTGGTAAAGGATATTCTAGAGAGAAATATATGACCATGGTTCCAGAAACAGCAGCAGAGGAAGATTGCCAAACAAGACAGGTAGTTGAATGTGGGGGAAAAGTAGATGGCCAACAACAGGATGGTATCATGGCACAGACAAACCAATGTATGCTGGTCATAACCATTAAGGTAGATGGTCTCACGTTAGCAATAAAAAGAAACACAGGGAGAGTGTATCAATAATCAAGATTCATTGATATACTGTATACGAGAAGCATTTACCTGGAAAGGAAATTTATAGACTGAAAATCAAAGAAGGGAAAACAATTGTTTCAAATGACAGGAGGCCAGAAAAAAAAAAAAAAAAAAAAAAAAAAAAAAAAAAAAAGCAAAACTAACTTATCCATCAACCACAGAATGGATAAGAAACATATGGTGTTTTCATTTAGTGGAAAGCTACCCAGCTACAATGTGGAATAATCTCTAGGCCTCTGCAGGTAAATGAACCCAACTGGAGATCGTGTTCATGGTGAAACAGTTTGAACTCAATATTGCATGAACCCTAGCATAAGGAACAGAAGTAGTTAATAAGATCCAAAAGCAAAATAGTTATTGCAAGAGTGATAGGGGCGGAAACACCTGGGAGAGAAAGGTGGTAACTACTGTTAATTTCTTATTGTCTGGTCTCGAACCCTTGTATTGTTTTTGCAATTTTGTTAGGTTTGGCTTTGTTTTGTCATGTTTTGTTAGATTTTACTCTGTGTGATAATACAGACAGCTATTTTGAATATAATGGGATATAGTATGGTAATCTTGATTTCCTATTACATTGCTTTGAAGTCTTATAATGCTTTCATTCATTTGTTTAATTGTTTTATTCTGTTTTGTTTGATTTTATTAAGTATGATGATATGAACAGCTATTTTGAAGAAAATGAGACATTATAGTAACCATTGCTGATTTCATATCATCTTGCTTTGAAGTCCTATCATGTTTTTGTTCTTCTGTTTTTTTGTACCAGGGATCGAACTTATGACCTTGAGTTTGCCATGTAAGCACTTATTCCGCTGTGCTAAATCCCCAGCTCCTTGTCCTTCTGTTTGATTTGTTTGATTGGTTCTATCCTTTTGTGTTTTATTTGATTTATTACGTCTGATGATATGAACAACTTTTTTGAGGAAAATGTAATATTATAGTAGTCATTGTTCATTTCCTGTTACTTTTTTTTTTTTTTTTTTTTTTAATTGGTACCGGGGATCGAACTCACGACCACACACTTTCGAGGCAAGTGCTTATGCTGCTGAGCTAAATTCCCTGCCCCCCCCCACCCCCCGTTACCTGGTTTTGAAGTCCTGTAATGCTTTCATTCTTTTGATTGGTTTTGTACTATTTGTTACGCTTGTTATTATTGTGTGTGAAGGTATGCTCAACTATTTCAAAGAAAAAGAGAGAATGTGTGGTAGGCACTGTGGATGTCTTGTTGTTTTGTTGTGACGGGCTGTGTTGCTTGCAGTGTTCTGTTCTGATTTTCTTTGTTCTGTTTTGTTTCGTTTTATTCTCTTTAAAATAAAAAAAAATAAAAATACCTAGAAGAAAAAAAAATCAGCTGGTGAATTGAACACTAATTTAGATACAGCTAAAGCGAGAAGTGACTTAAAAGATGTAACTGAGGAACTCGTATATTTATATAAAAATAAATCCTTGACACAAAGGTGATGAAAATATGCATGAGAGGTATTAAGCCACTCAGGATAAGTAAGAAGATGTAACATTCTTGTTGCTCAAATATCAGAAGAGAGAGAAGGTGGTTGAGGCAATAAATGTTGAAGGAAAAAATCTTTAAAAAATTCCAGATTTATTGGAAAAATATCCTTTGATCTAAAAAATCATGCTAATTAAATGAATTAACAAGAAATAAATTTTTAGATAAATTGTAGTGAAACTGCAGAATACGAGAAACAAAGAGAAAAGCACAAATGTTTCCAGAGAGAAGACAAACTCTGAAGAAGCAAGTTAGAATACACTGTGAATGGTCGTGAGAAAGAGAAATGTTAAGCAGAGAGTAACATCTTTATTATATCCAGACTAAAAATTCAAAATAATTTTCAGTATAAACTAGTTTTCTTAAAAACTGAGACAAAATAAACATTTCCAAACAATGGGAAAGTTTTGATTTCACTGGGTATTCTCAACAGTGTAACTCTAAAAGCATGTGTGTTTTATATACATATATAATACAGAAAAATGTACTACGAGATATATATGCCTATATAAATATAGTGTATTTCACACATATATGAATAAGCATGTAGACAGAAATGATAACAACTATAAATCTGGAAAGTATATATGGAAGTTCTTTGTGTTATTCTTAAGACTCTTATAGGTTTGAAACTATTTTAAAATAAAAATGAAAAACAAAATAAAAATAATAAAGTATTAGAATTTTCTCACACATTGACAGATTAAGAGATACTTATAAATGACAGATTAAAAATAAATTACAGTAGAAATTGTTAAAATTAGAAATGAACAAATGATAAATGAACAAGTCTTATTACCAATTTATCCAAATTATGGAATGTAGCTAAATATTCATAAACTACTTATATTAGACAAGAAGAATGAAAAGCAATGGAGTAAATCTAAAATTTAAAATGTTTGAAAAACAACAATCTAAAAAAAAATACAAAGAAAGTGACAAGCAGTAGACATAAAGTAATACTTAAAATCAAGAGAATACTATTTTTATTTGGAAAAACAAATGAAATTGACAAACTTCTGGTGATTTTTCAGTATAAAAATAGCTTTACAATTATAAAAATAAAAATGTTAACAATATTAGATATAATGATTTTTTTTGCCAATATATCTGAAAACTTATGAGATTGAACAAATTCCTCACATTATAACTTATCAAACTTCAGAACTAATAGAAAGCACTATTAATATTGTTAGTCCTGTAAGAAGTTTAATTTGTGGTTGAAAATCTTGCTACTGGTAAAGCTCCAGATCCTCTTTGTTCTGAGTTAGTTCCACCATATACTCATATAACAAATAGCTCTTGTACACGTTATCCATTGGTTAAATAAGAGGAGGAGAAATTCTTTTTAGCTTCATTATATGAGACTAGCAAATTTTTGTTGCCAAAATGTGACAAAATTGCATAAGGTTAGGTCTATATTACCCATGAATATAGTATATGCAAAAATTCCAGATAACATATTGGCAAACGGGGATTCAGTAACATATAGAAATGCAATTCTTACAACAAAGAGCAGTTGTTTTATATTTTCAAGTGCAACCAAGTTTTCTAATATACCTCAGATAAGGTTCCCTATTCTGGGCACATGACTGAACTTCAGTTCCCTACTCTTATATAGATAGTTCTAGCAAAGGGGTGTAGGCAGAAATTATAGAAGCCACTTTCAGGGCCTGGGGACTTAGCTCAGTGGCATAAGTGCATAAGTGCCTGCCTTGCAAGCAGGCAGTTGTGAGTTTGATCCCTGGTACCGATAAAAAGGAAAAAGACCAAAAAAAAAAAAAAAAAGAAGCCACTTCCAGGCTTTTGCAGTTAATTGCTACAGGAAAGTCTTTCTTTTGATCCTCTCTCTGTTCCTACGCCATGGTAAGTGGAGAAGCATATGTCATGATGACTCATCTATGAGCTCAGGTCCTGAAATCATTAAATTAAGCTCAGATTCCTTGTTTGAAATTCGCTACACAAGCAGCAATTACTGCTTTAATTGAGATTTTGGTGATTATTAATGCAAAAGTTGGGAAGGTGGCAACATGTACAAATGGTCTATCCATCATCAAAGATATAGATTAACCATACGAGATTTCAGTAAGGTTGATAGAACATAGAAAACTACATAAAATCATTTGTATTTTTTACACATCACAGAACAGATGTTCAGTTTTAAATTGACTGCTATGGTGAAGGTGAAGTTCAGAGGTAAAGCACTTTACTAACATGGGCCAGGTGCTGGGTTTGATCCTCAGTATCAAAAAATGTACCATTTACAATTGTAGTTTCTAAGAATAACAAAACGTGTGAGACTGCTATGGAAAAACATAAAAATTTATTCAAATATATTGAAAATATAGTATACAAATGAAAGATGGTCCATATTTGCTCACAGACTAGTAAACTCAGTATCTTAATTGAACTATACACATCATGTAATCTTTTATTTTTCCAAGTTTTTCTTAAATTGAACTATAGACATCATGTAATATCTCCTTTTTCAAACAAGAATAATATAGAATTACTTGACTAACCAATTCTAAAATGTACTGGGAAGTGCAGAATTACAGGAAAGGTCAAGAAATCTTGAAAATGAACAGAATGGAGGACAAGAGTTTGCCTAGATATCATGAAACTGGATCTATTAAGGCATTGTAATACTGGCGTAAATCACCAGTGAACATAATAGTATCCAAAATATAGAGCCATTTATAGACCAATAACTGATAAATGCCGATGTGCCATTGAAAATCCATTAGGAAGGAATGAACATTTCAGTAAATGATACAGTGATCATTATTCATATGAATGTGAATAATGATCACTGTATCATTTACTGAAATGATACAATGAATTCATATGAATGTGACCATTATGCTTTATACTATGCCATGAACTGAGGGTAGGAATGGGGAAGCAGTGTTCATATCTTAAATAAGAATTGAGGTTTTTTTCATTTAAAAAATACACTGTTACGTCAAATAGTCCCATGAGAATATAAGCATTGTGACTAGAATTAGTGGAATACATAAAATTTTCCAAGGGAAAATGGTGTGTGTGTGTGTGTGTGTGTGGCTGAAATCAAACTGGAAGAGATCTGGGGGAGAGAGAAACGAATGAGAATGACTTTTTGTCTTTAAGAAGTTCACAGTTTATCAGGTAGTAGTCATGGGTGTTAATAAGCTGTCTTTGCCATTACCATCATGCCATATTTTCAACACTATCCAAAGCTGTATAGAAGGAGAGACAGGCACAGCCACAAAGTTAAAATGATGATGGATTTGGGGCCACCTAGATTAGATTACTAAAAATACCTCTCTAGAACCCCTTTTGGAAAGGAAAAAAATGTATTCATTGTTGAATTCTTAATAAGACAATTAACCAAGTATAATTACTGGCTACTGAGTAAGTAACTTGTAGTATTTATATCAATTACATGTATTTCCTTTTAATTCTTTTAATTATATACCATAATAGTTTTACTACTGATAACTAGGAAACAACAAGGTTTAATAAACATGCAAGCCTCATAACATTCTTCATTAAATAAGTGGAATATTAGGTTTGTCGAGTTTTAGCCTAATATCCAATAAACTCTCCTGAATCACAGGAAAACATCTTTAAACTCATAATAAGTAACCTGGAATTGATTACTTTGGTCACCAAGATTAGCTGACTTTGTCTATCACTTATAGGAAGCCGTCTTTCTATAATCACTTTGGCCTCATTATTCATACAATTACTGTAATTATCATGACGCTAATGATTGCTGAAGTCTAAATGTGTGAAATTAATTCACTAACAAGTATAAATATGTAACCATGAAAGGCCAGTATGCATAACAAGAATGGAACTTAGAATTCTGTTAAAAATGAAATTAGTAGCAAGATTGGAATATCAACGGATACATGCATGATTTGTGACTAAAACCACAGGATAACATAAGTAGATATAAACATAATTGTAATTAATCCATATGGGAGCGAATATTCAGAGTACATGCACCCCTTCTTTAGTGGACTATATTTGAAAATCCAGTTTAATATCTTGAGCCCAAACTAAATTAATTCATAAAGGTGACCTAATGGTTGACACATGTTAGAATTTGAGGGTGACCTGGCTGTGACAAGCCACCCCACTGATCACCAGTGATTTTTCAACTGATTTTACTTGCTTGCTGGGTGTCCCCTTTATCCTCCGAAGTTCAGGTTCTGTCCTTCCTGAAGCAGAATGCTAAGTCAAAAAGGACACCTTTTTGCCTCTTAACATTAAAGAACTTTCCATACAATTTCTGTTTAGGTATGTTTCAGAATCTTAGTTTATCTGAACCTGATTGAATTGAAAATGGCAATTAAAACTAACTGTAGGAATAAAAACTCTTTTATTTAGAGTCCCTGTTTCTAAAAAATAGTCTGTTTCAGTCACTACAATCTATCCTTAGTAGGCTGGCTGTAGGATAATGTAAGACCCTGGTTGCCAGATTAAAAAGACAACCACCTGCCTGCTTTTCTTTACTCCATCTCACCAAAAGCCACTGGTGTGTAAATGCATGGCAGGATCACTTACAGGTTGGCTAAGGGGCCAATCCTCCTCCCCATGCTCCCCATGCCAAGGTTGAGGGCATGAACTTGAGCATATCCTGGTGAGGTGGGTTCTCAGGCGCAGGTGCGCACCAGCTGGAGGCTGCACATATGCTAGTTGGTGCCTATGAGCCCAGATACACACTTGCTGTGATTCTGAGCCTTCCTGCATCCCAATTCCCTCATGTGGGAAGCTCCCTGGAATACTGGTGATTAGGTCCATATTTTAAAATGCCTCATGACTGACAGGACAGGAAAGAAACACATTTGAAATAGTAACACAACTCTTCTTTATAGATTTAGTTGAGTAACTTGGGCATCTTTCTTTAGTCTAAAACAAACAAATATGACACGGGAATGTGTTTTGAAAATGCAATATGCCTGGATTGAAGAATAAAAGATTTGATTCTATTGCAATTTGCCCTGCAACCACCGTAAGTGAGTCAGTAGCGCTAAATGCTCTGGGCAATAACTATCCCCTTCATTCCTCCTTTATTTGTTTTGTCACATTTTTTTTTTCTTAGAAGTCTTCCCTTCCTCCTCCTGAGTACATGAACCATACAGAAACATCTATGGGTAATACAGTGATCTCTTACTTAAAACCACTAGCACAGACTTTAAAAAGAATTTCGTACTTAAAAATTTTCCAAACTAGAGTTGCCCTAATTAATTAGTTAAATCTTGAAGCCAAGATTTAATGAGTCTCAACCAAGTGCTAGATGTTCCGTTAGGAACAAGGTAGACAAAGGCAATGGCAGGACATACCTTGCTTGTCCTGAGAGGCCAACATGCCACAGAGGATAGATGAATATTACCAAGTAATCTAATATAATTTCATACACGGGTCTCTGCAAGTTGTTAAGAATGGAACTAATTATGTCAGAAAGAGTAAGAAAAAGTTTCCAGGAGTAGACAGGCACAGAAGAACAGCAGTGGGAATAAAATGAAGTGAACAGAAACATAAAAGCAAGAGTGTTAATGGGTCATGCTTGAATGTAAAAGACGGGTCCAGTGAGCTAGGAAGGTCAGGACTGTATCTTGAAAGCAGCTGGGATTAATCAGAAGTTTTAACTTCTGATTAATTTGGGAGGTAACATTATCATGACTTTTTTTCCTTTTTTCTAGAATGCTCAGTGTTTTCAGGGTAACATGGGGAAAGGAAAAGCAGAGTCCAGATAGGAAGTTATTGCAAGAGTTCACTTGAACAAGAATAAGTGATATCCAAATTAAGCAATGACTGTAGGGAAAACGAAGACCAAAGGATCAAGAGAAAAGTGCCTTATCAATTGGAGTGGACAAACTTAGTGGTCAAGTGCCTTGAGGCTGAGGGACAGAGAAAGGATGACTCCAGCTCTAATGATCTCTGATAGCTTCCCCTGAAGTAACATCTTCTATGAACAGGATGTTTATTCTTACATTAAACCACACTATTTTGATCTTATTTGAGTATTTTTTTGAGTTCTCTGGAGAAATGGGAAGCAATTACTCCACATTCCTATAACTACATGTTGAGTAATTGAAGATACTTATTGAACCTATTGTTAACTTTCTCTCGATTACACAATCTCAATTCTCTCAAATCTAGAATATTTTAGTGAGTTTGTTTCAGTTTGGCATCTCAATATTTTGGTCCCTTTTTCATGTCTATTTTTCAAATGTCCAGGTGAAACTTGGAATGATTGTCTTCCTTATTAATTTGAATTTTTATTTTTTTTACTTTCTGCAGCACTGATCCTTGATTGATAGTTGAATGATCACTTGGTGTAAATCAGGCACCTACCCTCTTTTCAGACACAGGCCCACAGCATGTCACATGGTTCCATCTACCCCTCATCCTGTCCCAGGAATGGTCCCATTGAACTAAAATTACCCCAGCTTAATGGATAGTGGTTTGTCAAGGTACAAAAATATAAGACTTTGTAGAGAGATTTTGGGAAGTTCTTTCTGTTCTCCTGAAAGATATAGCAGAAGAAAATCATATCTCTTCCTTCTAATGGGTGATACTTCATAGCCACAGAAGAAGATGTGACTTAGATACAAAGTTTGCATATTTCTGGCCTAAGGGACAGGCTGTTTTATAAAGGAAAGATGTCCTAAGAGAATGGCAAGAGAAATGTACCTGGAGCTCTGAGACCAACTGTCTTAGTTACTTTATGCTCATCGCTGAGACAAAATATCTGAAGCCCAAAGTTGGGAAAAGAAAGGTTTATGTCTTACAGTTTTTGGAGGTTTCAGTCCATACTCAGTTGGCTCCAAGGCAGGCGGGCATGACTGCCACAGTTCAGGCAGCTGCAAACAGCAAGGAGGAACCAGCAAAGAGCAAGACACACCTTCTTCCTGCCATTGCATTACATCCCGGCTCCACCCTTATGTGGGTGTAGCACTGACACCATCAATCCAAGAACTAGACAATGAACCATCACAAATGCACAATGCAAACTCATGTGGCCTGGGGGCCACAGACATAAACCATGACATTCCACCCCTGGCCCCCAGGACTCGTGTACATTCTTTATACAAAGGACATTTAGTCCACCTCCAAGAGTTGCCAAAGTCCTAAGTTTCAGCACTGCTGAACAGTCCAAGTCCCAAGTTTTCTCCAAGATCTATGGCAAACTTAACTGTAACCCCCTGTAAAAATGAAACAAGGTTAAACATTTCTGAAATACAAAGGCACAAGATAAACATTACCATTCCAACAGTTATAAGCAGGGAAATAGAAAGCCTTGGAAACAAAGCAAATCCAACATCCAGCACGGCAAATATTAAGTCCTAGAGTTCAATGCTCAGCATCTGAAGCAAACTGGTTGCAAGCTCCAAAAGGCTTGGGTGATTCCACCCCAACGGCACTTCCAGTGACTTCAACTCCCACATCTTTCTCTTAAATCCTCTCTGCTCACTTTTTGCAGCTTTCCTTGGATCATCCATGTTCCTGGCTTTTCCAAAATTCTGGGGTCTCCACTACACCTTTGGCTTCACCTTTACATCATCACAAATTGCCCTCTCAGGGGCACACTGCTTAGCCTCCCAGGCCTTTAGCAATCGAGGTGAAAGTCATCTTATCCTCAGAATTCGTGCATTTTCCTTGCACCTAAAATCAGCACCATGTGAATGTCACCAAGGTTTGCTGCTAGTTGGAGCAGTAGCCAGGCTTTTCTCTCTTGGCTATAGGGGTCAGTTGCCTGGATTGCAGGGCTCTGTTTACCTGGTTGTGAGGAAAAGCTTATCTACATTGCCGCCATTCTGGAACCTCATGTGGCCTCTGTTGCCATTCTGGAACATGGCGCTCTGCAGCTTTTCCCTCTGGGCAAATTCTTTCACCTTTGCAGTGAGGCTGCAAAGGGTGGGGACCCACTTCCTGGGATGTCCTGGGGCCATCTTTCTTATCTCTCTGTTTCTCTTCAGCAATCAAAATCTCAACTCTGTCTTTACAATCCATAGCCTTCCTGGCATTTTCCTTCTGGTCAAACTCACAGTATTGCAAATTATCCTGCTGGGCTCTTTGCTCTTGATTTGCAACATGAAGCTGGCTAAAAGCCCCCAACAATAGCCATGCAGCAGCCTCAATGTTTGATTGCTTTTTAATTTTTTTTTCAAGATTAGTCAGTCCATTACCCTTTGTCTCAGTCTCTGGCAAAGTCTTTGGGCAGGAGCAAAATGCAGACAAACTTTCTGCCAAGCCATAACACCTATCATGTAGAGTCCAACAACCAATGCAGTCCTTCTTCTCAGCAGAAACTTTCCAAGCCTGGTCTTTACCATGAGGCTTTCTATCATCAGCCTCCTGGTCTCCTGAGCTCTGACCAGAATCTCCTCTACAGAACAGCCTAAGCTGCTCCAGCTCTATGCATCCAGGCAATGTGTCCAAACCTTTCCAAACTCTGCCACAAGCCATTTCCAAAGCCTCTCGAGAAACACGGTCAGGTATAGTCACAGCAAACGCCCCCACTCTTGGTACCAAATTCTGTCTCAGTTACTTTATGCTCATCCCTGAGACAAAATACCTGAGGTCCAAAGCTGGGAAAGGAAAGGTTTATTTCTTACAGTTTTTGGAGGTTTCAGTCCATACTCAGTTGGCTCCAAGGCAGGCAGGCATGACTGGGCCACAGTTCATGGCAGCTGCAAACAGCAAGAAGGAACCAGCAAAGAGCAAGACACACCTTCTTCCTGCTACTACATTACATCCTGGCTCCACCCCTATGTGGGTGTAGCACTGACACCATCAATCCAAGCACTAGACAATGAACCATCACAAATGCACAATACAAATTCATGTGGCCTGGGGACCACAGATATAAACCATGACACCAATGATGGTGAAACTTGTAGACTTTTCAATGATAACAAACAGCCTCCTGCAGCAGGTGTGCCGGATGTTTGCCACAACTGCACTAGATTAATACAACACTGAAATCCAGGCTTTTGTCTGCATTGCTGCCTTGGTGAGTTAATCAGTTGTCCTGAACTTTAAGCTAGTTAGAGAATTAGGTTCTCTCGTAGGAAGCTAAAAGAAGCCCAGATCTTCACAGTCTATATTCTCATTAATGCATGCTGATGTCAGAATCTCTCTCTTTTTTTTTAAAACAAAGAACACACTATGAAGCTATTTCATTGCTTCAGCTCTTTGTTCAGATATACTCCAATCTGCTATGTACTCAGCACTCTCATGGAGAACACAAATGAAGTAGAAAACTACGATCTGTTCTGAGTTTGTAATGTGGTTTAGAAGACAAGAAACACACATCTTACAAACTTCATGAATAGAATAGGAATGTACATGACCATCCAGAGAAGCAATGGATCAGTGCAGGGGGCTGACCCAGGGATGCTGGAGAGAATTAGGATAGGTTAGACTGCAAAAGACATTTCTGGTGAAGGGAAGAATAGAAACAAAGACATGATATATTTCTGAAGCAGTTTTAAAGTAGATTTATCTGAGGCAGCATTTTCTATGTAAAGGGGCATATACTTCTCAGGTGAAGAAATACAAATAGAAAATAAATATATGAAAGATTGCTCAACATCATTAGTCACTCAAGAAACACAATTAAAGCAACACTGAGATTCTGTGTTACCACAGAAATAAATGATTATCATCAAAAATCATCCAATAACTAATTGGTAAGGCTGTGGCGATTAAAGTAACATTTCTACACTATTTGTGGGACTGGTGCAGCTTCTGTGAAAATCAGTGTAGTGATTCTTAAAAAAAAAACAGTATTAGATTCCATTCATTCCATTTATTCCATTCCTGGGGTATTTTTCTAGAAGAATTGAAGACATCATACCATAGCAATATATGTGCACCCATTTTTATAGCAGCACAGTATGTAATAGATAAGTTTTAGAAACAACCCAAATGCCCCTCAACCAAGGAGTGGATAAAGAATATGTTATTTTTTAAAAAAATGGAGTATTTACTCAGCTATAAAGAAGGATGAACTTGAGACTTTTGTTGGTAAATGGATACAACTAGAGACCATACTCATAAGTGAAATATGTCAGATTTGCATGTGTAAACATCATATTCTTTGCCTAGTGTAAGAAACTGAAAAATAATTAAGATCCAAAAGTTACAATCGATTTAGTTAAAGAGAAAGAAGCTGCTCAAAAGGAAAGAGCAACTTGGATAGGGAAAAGAGAAAAGAAGGAAGGGAAATATATATATGATACATATATCATATATATGATAGTGTACTACTTGTTCTATTAGTTCATTGAAAGAAACAGTGAATATATTGTTTGATCAATTATGCAGGCCTATATTTTATAATCTAAGCAACTATTTTGAAGACAACAATATGCATAATAATTGTTAATTTCCCATCATCTTGTTTTAAAATTCTGTATTGTTTTTTCAAATTCTCTTTAAAATAAAAAGAAAAGAAAAAAGAAAGAAAGAAAAAAGAAATAAGGCCATACCACCCCTGAAAGTTAGGCAAGGAGTTTAGTAATCTTACATCCACAGAGTATATTCAAAGCCATACAAAAATCTTTCTCTTATGATTATTAATTAATTCTGATTTTGTCTAAACTCTCCTATATTATGAATAACTAAGTGTGGGAGCTGTGTCTCACATATATGTGGTTATTTGTCCCAATAGAACGTGCAGTGCTGAGGCCAATTGAGCTGAATTAACTTTGGGATTCTTTGAACTTGTATTTTATTGCTCTCAATTTACACATTTTTTTACCTACAGTAATATCTTTTCATAGTTTCCTTTTTACTCTTTGCTTAACTGATTAAATATTATCTGGTTTATAGCCAAGTAATACTTGATAGGTTCAACCAGCCTTCCTGGTTGAATTTGTTCTCTACAGAGATTTTTTCTTTGTTACTAGGTGTCCTGTGATTGATGTGTTTGAAAGCAGATTTTTATGACATTTCTCAGTATGTTCAAAATATGGAAATTAAGATCAGTGGTCTTGGGAAAAGACTATGGTAACATTTCATTTTCTTTACAGTACAAACAATATCCCTATGTCTAGTCTTTTTGAACTCTCAAATATCAATTTTGCTGGCACATTAGGCACATATTAATTAAAACAATGGGTTAATGTCTTAAAGGGTTGAAAACTGATGGCTGAAATATTAAATAATAAAACATTTGTGTTTTTAAACTTTTGTAGCAGAAAATAAAACTGGAAGATGGACTCATCTTAGAATGACACCTGCAGATGAAAAAAAAATCATTTTTGGGGAGATATCTTAGAAACATATTTTATGATACTTAAATTTAAGCTCAGTAAAAGGAGAAAACTTGATTTAAAAATATTATTTGTGCTAAATTAGTGATAATAGTGAGTTGTCTCAAAGTTGCACTAAAGAATACAGAAAAGGAAAAATAGTTATTATTTGTTTAGCTTTATTTTATTTATATTTAATTTTGATCATTATAAAAGATCAAGGCAGGGATAAAGGGAAAACTTTTAACACTAGCAAGATTATATTTTACTTAAATTTGGCTAGTTTCTCATTGAAATAATTTGTATGTGAGAAGTTACAGGGAAAAAGAATCCCCTAGGACTTGGGCACAAGATTAGGAAGTGCCATTCTAATACTGAAAACTGTGAAGTTCTAATCAGTGTGAATAAAATTGACACAGCAGTGGTGATCTGCTCTGGAGAATACTGGGTGATGGGGTGAAGCTACCAGGAGTCTTCTAAGGATGCAGTTTCTTTGGTTAAGTCTTTAGATATTTTGGTTCACTTAGTAGGGGCACTTATGAAATAGTGGATGCTTGGCAGTTTATATTAATGATACAACTTAATGTCTTTAGTCTGAGGGGATATTAGTTTCTACCTTACAGGTATAAAAACCAAAAGAAAACTAGTGCATGCAAAATTTCTTATAGAAAACATCTACAAGGAAAGAAAAACACACCATAAAAGTAAAATTTTCTTTGAGAGTTCACATAGGAAGATTCTTTTTAAAAAAACATATGCTCTCCTATATCTTCTCCTTAGAGATCCCCTCCTTAAAGAATTTATCATTTGGTGTCTGTGTACTGTTCTCTCTCCTACTAAATTCTAGAAGGAAAGCCCTGTGTCTTGTTTCCCATGACGCCCAAAGCATACCTCAGAGGAATGATTCAAGGACACCTACTTTATCCTGGAGATGAAGGAACCATTAGCAGGTTAAGTGGAGACATAAGGATGAGGATGTATTCAGTAACAGGTGTGTTTTGAACTGGCTACCACAGTTGGTGGCTAGAGCTTGCCCACTCTGGGGAAGTACTGGGAGCCGGGGTAGAGTGTTCGAGTGAGTTATGACCACTTCCCCAGGTGTTGCCTAAAGATCACTCGTGTGGTAAGGAATGCAGATATTGGCATTTGGAAGTGGAAGCGTCAAAGTGGTAAGGGTGAGGGATATGGTAGCCCAGTAACATCGGCTACAAAATCCATCAGGCCCAGCATGGGACCCATTGCACAGTAAATTTGTAATATGCATTTATTGTACCATATCTACCAATTAGTATTTATGCATCTGCTAGAGTGAATTAGTCTTCGTAAACCTGGTCAACTTTAGATTAACTGACAAAGCTGAGTTTCTAGATACTTAAAGTTTGGGTTTAAAGCCAAACAATTCCAAAATTAATTGCCTGAAACCAATGACAAATTACCAAGTTGGTAATTTTCTACAACACATATTTAGACCCATCAGTATATTTTTTTACTCCCATTCATGTATCAGTACCTGTGAAGTACATCACATTGGAAAATAAAAATTGGTATTAGTGGTGCATTTCTTTAAATCCTATAAAATCTATAAAACAAGACTAAACATAAATTCTGTAAGTCACTGAGAAGGATCCAGTGTGGTTTGTTTGTGACAGAGATATCTTTAGGTACAAGCACAGAAAAAAAATTTAATGATCAAATTTGAGTGCATAACTTCAGTGAAACTCAAATTTACCTTATGAATTCAAAGGACCCTATTTAAGATACAGTGTATACACGCATTCCTGTGTATGTGCAAGTGTGTGTGTGTGTGTGTGTGTGTGTGTGTGTGTGTGTCATGTACTTTAAACTGTTATCTTATCCAACATCTGTGAGATGACTGAAAGGTGAAATGGCTTAAATCACCTTGGCTGGGAAAAGAGGCTCCACTCCACACTGATACACCCAGAGAGCAGGATTCTGTTACCACAGAGTCGACCCTTAAAAGACAGGGTGGTGTCTTGAAAGAGGATGGGATTTAGAACTAGAAATCCTGGTTGTGTTGGAGAGTGTAACCCTGGGCAAGACGCATGAACATTTCTAGTTTACTTCCTGCTTCCATCATATAGTGTAATTGACCACTTCATTGGGATATTTGGAGAGTTCATGGAACTAGTGCGGTTCACACAATAAAAAGCATCGTTATTGATGTCATTGTTACTGGGAGAAATAAAAAGATGCCATTTCATATCTTTCAACTATCAAAGAAAAATTAACAAGCTTTTGGTGTAGAATGTTTTGGCCTGGTCTACTCAGAGATGAAGGGCAGTCCTTTAGGTAGGGAGTAGATGGCTACATTGACAGTCATCAGAGTGACTGGAACAGCTTTGCTTCAGCTTTTCCTCTTTGGATTCAGGGATTATCCAGAGATTATGAAAGACTGGTTTAGGCAGAAAAAACAGTTCTGTCTTTCTTCTCTACTATCATGGATTCAAGTAAGAGACCTAAATTCCTAGAAATCCGTTTTTAAGCAGTTATTACATTTTTCTTCTAAAAGCCTGATCAGTAGTATCAATACAAGAGAGAAGAGAGAGAGAGAGAGAGAGAGAGAGAGAGAGAGAGAGAGACAGAGAGAGAGAGAGACAGAGAGAGAGAGACAGAGACAGAGAGAGAGACAGAGAGAGAGACAGAGAGACAGAGACACACACATACAGAGACAGAGAGACATGCAGAGAAGGATCTTTTTTCTTTAAATGAATTGGTTCTTATTACTGTTCAAAACAGACTTACTTTCTTATCTTTCCTTGTTTTCCTGCATGAAAGTGATCAACATGCAACCAGCCTGCAGTGCTTTGCAACAATTACTTTTGAATTTTCTCTGTAAAAACACCTTCATTGTCTTATTAGGTGTTGTCCTGTTCTCTGTTTATTTTGCTGAGGTTGTTCCCACAGGCTGGTTCAGCTTTTTCCCCCTGAGGTTAAGCAGTCACTCTTGCCACAGGGTTCTTCCATCAGTCACAGTTCTGGGGCAGTATGTGCTACCCTGCTGTTCACGAGTATTGTTGTCTGGGAGGCATGGGGATTAAAAAGTATTGTTCAAACTGGATTCTTCCTTGTAGCAGAGGGCACTTGATAGAAAATTTGTTGCACCAAGTGGGTGTTTTAAAGGAAAACGTACTGTGTCAGTACAAGAGAATCTTGCATGTGATCTGCCTTTGGATACCTCTGGTGGCACAAGTGAGTCTTGCTTGCTTCTGGCTCCAGGATTCTCCCAGCTGATAGCAGCTAAAGGCAGAGCTGAACTTTAACTCTGGTCATTTGTTCATAGTTTTGGCAAATAAATTTGCTCTGAATTCATAGAGGAAGGAAGAAATCAGGTAAAATACTTTCAGTACTCATCAGAAATGATCCTTGTCCTGATAGAACTGGTCAATTAGTGCTAAGCAATGTAGACTGGGGAACTAGTACAATTGTACTATTTCTACAAGGCTTTCTGTGTCCTGTCCTTCTTGTCTTGTTTAATTCTATCAAATATTGAAAGGCAGGGACAAGAGGAAAACTTCTTGTTTGACAGAACTTTGCTGGCTGATGTTATCCAGGTAGAAAGTGATGGGAATGGAATCAGAGATGGCCCTCCTGCTTCCAAATTTTATGCCACTTCTATAACATTACACCTCTATCCTGGGAAAGAAAAGGAATGTGTAAGAGCGACTGAAATCTACTTTTAGTGGAGACGAACAATAGGATTTGTAAATTTTATCTGTCTTTATAGTAGTAGTTCTTAACCCTGACTGCACATTAAAATAATCTGGGGAGCTTTTAAAGAGTACCTTCGCTGGGACTTCACCCCAAATCAATTAAATCCAAATCTCTAGGGGCAAGCCTAGGCATTTGTATTTTTTAAAAGCCCCCTCGATGATTCTAATGTGTAGCTAGTGTTAAGATTCGTTGCTTCAGAGTAATAATCAACAAAACACTGATTGCATTTTTCCATTTTTAAGACACTTGGGAATATAGCAATGAAAAATTCTAATAGCCACTTTGCTGGCAGCATCAGAAAATCAACCCTGGTCTTGGTCCTTAGTAGGAATAGTAATTTAGAGTTTGACTGACAGATGAGTAAAGGAATACTCTATTTTTACTGTCCTAGATCTCTAACAGCACAATTGTCAAACCAGAAACCTTGTGAGGCAGACAAATTACATTCTGATCATTTTACACTTTTTAATTATGTTATCTTATTAGTTTTACTGCTGATGACCAGAAAGTTAACATCTATCATTGATAGTGCTATCAACACCCAACAATTGATTTTATCTATTAAATAATGAATGGTTACTATACCTCTGCTCATTCCTCCCCAAATAATTATGGGTAAATTTAATCATTTCAAGATTAATTTAGGAATTAACCTTTGACTACATATCATTCTTGGGGAAATGTTATTTGAGTTAAATTTTCATAGGAATAAGTATGTGTATGTGACTGAAATGTTTGTATATTTCTTTTAAAAATTAATCTCTTATTAACAAATTTGTGTTGGGAATTTAGGGGAAAATTATTTTATTTCCTGTGTTGTATCCCTCTTGCAAAACTCATGAAGACACACATTCATGGGCAAGCTTATTTTGCATGTGTCAATCACTAAGTCCTGAGGTGCCAACAGGCATTCACTAAGAGAAATTATATGATACAAACATCAAATTCAAGAGTGAAGAACAGTGACATTAGGGAGAATAAAGGAGGTTTTTCATTGATTGCACTTAAAACTATTTTTTAATAAAAAAATACCTTTGAACTTTGGTCTCCAAATTGACATATTCTTTGAGTTCTAAGACATATATTTTCCACATTTTATGTAAAATTAGGAATGTTTATGAATCAAATCCTCTTGTAAGCAGTTATTATGTTAAATGTGTTTGGTAATTGAGGATACTTTTCTGCTAAAAATATGATACTATATTTACTGGGTTAGATTCCTAAACTTATCAAATACCCAAACAACAAATCAACATGGCTTTATCACTTGGTAGATAATTTTGCATATCTTTTAAAATCTCCATACTTCAATTTCTAAGTGAAAAAATAGTGGAAAAGATGTGACTTAGTTTTCTCATAGTTGTCCTTGAGTAAACAAAAATGAGTATCAACTATTTTGAATTTTTAAAAAATAGTATCTTCAGTGTGTTAGTAGAAATACTACAGGATCTTATGACACATAGAAATATCATTCCCTAAGGTAACTGAAATCATTTCTAAGAACTGAATTAAAAATGTGACAGGTACCCCATAACTTTACATAACTATCAATTAAGTGGACTCTGTGTGACCACTTGCTAAGTCTGCCCTCAAATGTCAGTTAGTACCCAGTGGCCTTAATGTATTGTAACCTGGTGGCCTGAAATAATTACTGTACTTCCCTAAGCAATCTACTTTCCATCAGAGTATGGCTGGGGCACCAACCAGAACAAGTCCACTGAGTTAGAGAATCATTTTTCATTAATTTTGATTTTTCCTATTGTTGCAGGTGCTTTTAATATTAAGGTCTGACCTGCTCAGCAACTCACATTGTTATGATTTAGTCATTTTTCACCTTTCCCCTTCATGACATATAAAAATGGAAAAATGTGGCATATATATGTATATAGTTTTCTTACTTTAGAATCAGACAATAGAAACAGAATTGCTACGTACATTGTCTTATATCATATTCTAAAAGTGTTTCCTGAAAGAAAAATGTTTTGTGCCTTTTCACTATGTTCAATGCACAAATACACTTTCAATTCTATTAATATATTATTAGAAAAATATGAAAAGCTCCAGACTCATGTCCTTTGTATGACTAAGTAGCATGCTCAGCAGGAACCTTGTCTTTACATGTCTTCATATATCTGTATCTTTTTAAGATGCAACAATCTTAAAAATGATGTTGTTTTACCCTGTACACAAAAGCCTTCACTTCAAAGGCCTTTGATTAATTTGAGTGAAATCAAGGGCATGTGAGATAGCTGCCATTTAGTGAGCCAAACAATCCAATGCCAACTGCAATAAAACTATCAAGCTGTCATCAAGTCAAGCTGTGAGAAAGAGGAAGGCGATTACAAGCAATAGTTTCCTTCAGTGGTTTCATAATTTCAATTTTTTGTTACATTTCCAGATCTCCAATAGTTATAGAAAGAATGCCTTAGTAGAGAAATATTTTCCCCAGGGGTTACTATCAACAACTTAGCGTATTGGTTTTTTTCCCCATCATTGGTTCCAGTACAGAAGCTCATCAGGCAAGAAATATTGTGATTACACTTGTACATAAATTATTTAAGGGGCTTCAGCCAATCAAAACAGAGATCTAAGTGACTATTTTCCTCTTGATGCCTTTGTAACTCCTACTCAAAAAGCAAATTTCTGATTGATAGTATAGTTTGGAAGTTACTTCAAAAAGGCCATTCCTTTGGAGGGGAGGAGGGTCTCCATGTTAATGGTTCATGTACTTCAATAGTAGCTCTTTTCTGACAACTTTACAGACATGGAAAAAGAAAGAGACCAAAATAACAACAAGCAGAGGAGTAAGAAGTGTGGGAGACAGTGACAGAAGACAAGGCAGGTAATTAAAGCCCATCCTAGAAAAAAAGGATTATGTATTTATTGTCTCTTCACATATTCTGGCCATGGCTCAAGAAATTAATTGCTGTTGAATATGTGAATCAAACAATTCTTTTCCAGTGTAAGGTTTTTTCCCTCCATAAAAACACTGAGTTCTCCACAGCCAGCCACTATAATGCTGAACTTCATACTTTGACCATCGTCTGTAAGAAACAAAATGCTAATCGATTCTCTCATCTCAGATAAACCATCTACAGCATTCCAGAGTTTCTTTTTCCCTCTTTTTTTCAGATAATGTATTTCTTGTCTCACTATTTACACAAAGTTTTATAACAACTGTCTAATGAAAGACAATAACCACAGAATAACTCCTTTTAGATGGAATCTGGGGAAATATCTTTTCTCAAATTATGTAACATAGTTAGTACATCCTTTTCTTTTTCCTCCTTAAAATTAAACCTGAAAATTCTAAAACTTCCTAAGAGCTGGCAAAAGTATCTTCTAAAGTTGCCAAAGGCAGATGACTTAAATTTGCAAATGCATCTGAAAAGATCATTGTTTTCTTCTCACAGTACGTTTTGTCAGTGTCACATGGACATCTCATTAAGTTAGTACGGAGAATCAAGAGAGGAAGCTGAAGCTCCTGACTTTCAGCATCACTGATGAGGTGGAAAAATCACAAGACACAACCAGTCTGAGCACATGAAGAAGAATGGACCAGTTTGGTGTTGTAGAATTTTAAGAAACAATTAAATCAGACACACAACTTAAATATCTCATAGCTTCTCTTGCATGAGAAACCCAACATATAAATAAAGAGCAAAATAAAAGCCAGACAATAGGAAATTATCTTTTTGCAAAAGGGGTAGAGACTGAGAGAGGAAGGGAAGGGAGAAGGAGACAAAACATGTTAAAAGAATTGACAGGTGTTATCTGGCTCCACACAGGGATGTACTCAGCGTGTACTGAAAACATGTATTAATAAATAATAAAAATGGGGAAACTATGGTGACTAACATAGCTAAATGATTAAAATGCAGGATAAAAAATAGGAACTGTGACAAAATGCCAGAGGGAATCCGATGGAACTAGGCTTGGAACCACTCTCAGGAGAAAAGGAAATTCTTGGATATCAACTGGTTAGAAAAGCCACTCCAACAAGAAAGCACAGAATTTGTCCAAAAACAGAGGGGTCTAGTTTGGGCAGCATGTGGCATAAGCAAAGAGAAGCTCTAGGTGACATTGCTATGAACAGAAACTAAGTTGCTACCTAGAGGAGGCTGGGGTGAGTCTGTCGGAAATTCCTCGGGGAATATTCTACTTGAATAATAAGCAAACTTCCCAACACAGAGAACTGAAATAAAGATAATACTATGGCTACTTGTATTCCACTATGCTTTAAAGTCTTAAAATACACATTTATATCTGATTAACTTTGGAATTGAAATTGTACTGCATAAAGTAAAAAAAAAATTCTATAAGAGGAAGAGATTTTTTAAAAGCTATGATATAAAATGCATAAGGGAAAAACATCCACTGAGCCACATATGCTATCACTGACATTCAAGCAAAATCTAAACCAATAACAATAATTAAAGACCTGAATCCTCATTCTCCTTCTCCAGCACATAAGGAAAAGATATTGTTTCACTGAGCAACACCTTGAGGTCCTCCATAGAACATGGAACGATTTACAGCAATGAGGCTTTCAACTATGGGATTGCATGTTTTCCTTGCAAATATTTAACATATGCTTTCGTGAGCAAAGGCACATGGTATAAAGAAAACAGTGTGATCAAAGCCGATACTGAAGGATGAATGCATTTTGTCCCAAACTTCTGTTGTTGCTATTTTAGAACATTTCTAGTTCAGTGTGCCTATCACTACTAATCACTGAGACCAAGGAAATACAAATTTATTTAATACTTAACCTAGTGGAGAAGCATATGCTGAAATTAAAATAGCTCGTTATTGAAAATTTTGCTTCTTAACTAAATAAGAATAAAATTTGCCTTTAAACTGTCTGTTCACTTTATCACCTAAACTAAAAACTTAGTTGTTCAAGAAGGATACAACCAAAAGGCAGTGAATGAGGTGACCTGAGATTTCTAAGAAGCTTCACACTTCTGCTAGGTCACCTTCAAGTACCACCACCAGGGAAGCTACACATCTATAGACAGTCCTGGCTTTATTGTACTTTAATTTGGGATCTTTTCAATGGTGCAAAAGTGCTATACATTCAGTAGAAATTATAGTAAAACAAAACAAAACAAAACAAAACAAAACAACAACAACAACAAAATAAAATAGCACAAGACTGTCTTCTTTTTGCTGTTTTTTTTTCCCTTCCAAGGGCTGAAATCTATTAAGAGATGTGCTTTTCATTCTTTTTATGAAACTTATGATCAACCTGTATATTCAGGTAGCACTAGGGTTTCATCTCCTTCAGAGTGTAAGATTAAGAGTGGGAAGTATTTAAGAATACACCTACTATTGCTTCGAGGAGGTAGTTTGGCCAGACCTGGAAAATAAGTATCAGGAGGCAATGCTTTCAGTGTGCAACTGACAGCAGAAGGAATTTCACGGTAGGTGACAAGACTTCCAGCTTGGCCTTGGAGAGGTGCTTCCGAGGTTATCTCCATGGATGAGGGGAGATGCAGAGGAAGATGGATGGCAGTAAAAGGAAGCTTTTACAATAAGCAGCTGGAATTTAACCACACATATGGAAGGTTTATGGACAAGATTCGTTTATCAGTCAGGTTCACCCAGAAAAATAGAATACATAAGAGATATATATTTTGAAGTTATTGCAAGGAGCTAGTATGTGTAATGATGCAGTTTGACTAAGCAAGTCAGAAATCTATCGGGAGGGTCAGAAAAGGAAGGTTGGGGTGCCAGGAACAAGCTAAAGCTGCACCTTATGGGAGGAATTTCTTTTTGAGGGAAGCCTCAGTAATGTTTTTAAGGTCTTTCACTGCATGAATCCCAGGTTATCTGAATTAATCTCCCTTACATAAAGTCTTGAACTTTAATCACCTCTACAATATATCTTCAAATCAATGTGTAGATTAGTGCTGGAGTAAAAACACAGGATTGATCATCACAATTCATCATACTGACCACCACAACTCATGTCTAGAGAACTGGGGGAAATAATTCAAGTCTCTTAGTAAGTCTGTTGAATCAAGAACAAAGTTACATGAACTAAAGAATGAGAAAGATGATTTGCTAGAAGGCAGATTAATGACAAGAGATTAGGACAAAAGACCAGCAACAACTCATAACTAACATAGGACTTCACAGAAACTCCACCTGGAGAGAAATTTGGTCCTAGTCTTAGTCCACTTGTGCTGCTATAACAAAATGCCTGAGACCACTTATAAAGATTAAGAATTAATTTCTCTAGAGGTTGAGAATTCTAAGGTTAAGATGCCAGTGAGTTTAGTGTCTGGTGAGAATCAGATCCTTATGTTCAAGATGGCACCTGGAACAGTGCATCCTCTGGAGGAGAAGGGCACTGTGTCCTCTGTATTCTCCCATGGGAGAAGGTGGAGGGGTGAGAAGGGTGAACTGTTTCCATCAAGCTCTTTTAATAAGAGCACCTAACCCTATTCACAGAGGCAATGTATTCATGACTTAATCTCCTCCTATTATTAACTTAATCACTTTCCTGAACTATTACATGAGGGATTAAGTTTACAAAAAGTGAATTTTGGTAGGCACATTTAGAGCATGGTAGCCTTGACTCTCCATCTCTAGTTTTGATTAAAAGGATACAGTTAAAGGGCCAGGAGAGCCTTACAAGCAAGATTGCCATTCTGAACTGGGTAGAATGTTGCATTTTACCCAAGGAATATTTGGCAATGTCTGGAGTTATTTTTGGTTGTCATAAATTCAGAAAGATGGATGTCACTTGCAGTTAACGGACAGTTTGCAGCGATGCTGATGATACGTTTTACAGTGTACAGTTTAAGTAATCCAAGTGTGAGAAACCTTGTGGTACAGTGATGAATATAGGAAGATTTATTCAATATATAGTCTAAGTTAGTTCTATCATACTTATATAATTATTGAATATTTATAGAGCTTGTGAGGGATAACAAAGGTAGGAATGAAAGATGAATAAGCTGTGTTTTCTCTGGGAGCAACACATCATATTAAAAGAAGCATGAATTTATAAAGAGAGAATGTGGAGTTTAAAGACAACTGTCACATACACCTTTGATGTGCACTTTGGGAAAGATGCTTAATCTCCTGGAGCTTCAATTTATTATCTATGAGACAAGGAGTATATCTCTTACATGATTATTAAGATTATTAATGATATCTAGATATTAATGATAACTAGATATTTACTAGTTACTTTCACCCCAAGAAAATATTTGGACAGCTATGACAATAATCTAGTTAAGAGCTAATAAGATCAGAAATTAAAACCTGATACTACAAATCCATAAAAATGATTATATTTCAAAATATGTATTAGAATCTATAAGACTTGCTTCCTTTGTGGGTGGGTTAGCAGATGGGAAAAGAGCAGCTAAAATGAAAATAATGGGAAAGCAGAGATATGAAATCTGCAGAAAGAACCTAATGTATGGATAAGATAATGAGTTTGGTTCAGATGTGTGATATCTTGGGTGTCTTTAGGATGGCTGTACTGATACAACGGGAATGGTTATGATTTGCGAGCCACTTTTGCATATTTTGTTCCATTTAAACTGATCTTCATAATAATCTGGTGAACGTAGGCTTTATTATCTATAGTCTTTAGATGAGAAAGCTGAGATTCAAGGACACTAAGGGAATTAATCAGGACCATAAAGACAGGGTGGGTGAAGTTTTGCATTGATTCCAACTCAAATGAACTTTGAAAAGAAAAATGACAGTGTGCTAAATAGCAAATGACTGAAGAGATGTGAGTTGATCTTGTTGGTTTGTCCATGAGGGATTTATCAGTTCCTTTAAGATGATGAAGGACTGGAAAATGTGGAACACTCAGGTGCAAAACTCTGAAGATAGGAACTCTGAAGCTATGGGGAGAAGACAGGGCATTGTCTTAAGTTATTTTTCTCTCTTGTTGAGACAAAATACCTGATGTCCAAAGTTAGGAAAGGAAAGGTTTATTTCTTACAGGTTTAAGATTTCAGTCCATACTCATTTGGCTCCAAGTCATGAACCTCTGCCCCTCAACCATGTCAAAACAGCAAGCACAACACAGCAAAAGAAAGACACACCTTCTTCCTGCCAGCACATAGTATGCTGGGTCCATCCCCGGGCAGGTGTAGCACTCATACCACCAATCCTAGCACTAGACAATGAACTTATCATGAATGCTAGATTCAGCTGGGTCCATGATTGCATGAGACTTGGGGGGGGGTCACATCTTACATAAACTGTAGCAGGCATACAGTGTAGATTAGCAATGCAATCATGTGTATTAATATTATTTTTAGTACTAGGCAGTGAACACAGGTCCTTCATACTGTGCTGCATTCCTTTTTTATTTTGAGGCAGATTCTCACTAAACCATTAAACTGCGTAGCTTGGGCTTGAACTTGTGATTATCCTATCTCATCCTCCCAAATATGTTCTAGTACATTATATATAGAGAGAGGCTAACCAAAAAAAAATGGAAAGAAAAACATTAGAAGACGTTGTGAATTCAAAAAAATGCAATGAAGATGTCATCTGTGCAATGATAATGTAAATCAATGAAAAGACACCAATGAGCAAATTTTGATTTACCCATACATTTTTAGGATCACATTTACTGAGACACATTTTAATCTCTGAACACTGATGCTCTTTCTTTCCAATAGTAACATCAAGCATACTGCTCTGAAGAAGAGCTCTAAGAAAGCTTGGTTTTCACAGGTTTGTTTTTCACAGTTACAATGTTTCTAAAGACTTTCTTTTGGCTGGGAGACACATATTCAAAAGTGCACAAATGAGACCAATTTGATTTTTAATTTAGATTTTCTGAATCTAAGTTTCTAAGGTTTTTAACTTAGCAACTTCTACCCTCTCAGTAATTTTAGAGGATAGGAGCCTTTGGTATCTCATCTGGGGGACAGAGAAGGAACTTCCTCTCTGGGTGGAGCACATTACAGCTGTTTAAGAACGGGGGACTCTACTGTTCTCCGTCTCTGCATTTTTCTAATCTGAATCTATATCTTTCACACCTAAATTTTCTCAGTCTGGGCTGTGGCCACGAGGTCCTTGCCATGTTGCTGCTCTGTCCTGCTCTTCCTCTCTGCCTTCACATGATGCTGGTTTGTGTGTTGTGCTCCTTTAACATTTTAATTCAGTCTCTTCTTCACTCCTGGTGAAGCCTCTTCTCATTCCTCACTTTGGATGGTCACGTTTCTGCCTGTCTGCTTTCCTATTTCCTTCAGCAAGTTCTGGAGATGCTTTTTCTCATTTTGTAGGTATTTTCAAGAAAAAATTATACTTTCTACTTTTTTGTTTTCATTTAATTAGCATGTTTTCAATTTTATCAAATCTTTCTTAAATTCATTTAAAAAATTTTTTTAACTAAATTTTTTGTGCACTGACTATCATTCTTCTTTCCCTTCTCATTCTCTTTCTATTATTTCTTTGCTGCTTTTCTAATTTTGGATTTTGCTAGAACCCAAATATTTGAGAGGGAAAATAGGACCACAATTGGCCTGGTGGGGGGGAATTCATTATCTTTGTAAATTGTTTTATGATTGTATTTATGATTAGAGAAATTTGCTTATGTAGTATTATCTCTTATCTGAGAAATGTATGAAACATTCCCTGCCAAATAAATTATAGGATTTTGTACTTCATGCATATGCTCATATACATACATTTACATATATGTTTAAAATCTATTTCCTACATGAGTTCTCCATGCATCTAATAATGAAGCTTACTGATTGCATTGTTCAATGCTTCTATGTCTTTAGTTTTGTCTACTTGCCCTAACTCAGAAAGAAGTAACTTAAAAATGTCTGCAAAATTTCTGTTTTTATTTATTAAGTTTTCCTTGCACTTCTAATATTTTTCTTCTTTATGTGTTTTGAGTTTTGGTCCATACAAATGAATGGCTAGTATTTTTTGCTTGGTAAAATTTTTCTGTCATAATAGCATATATTAGTGCATTTTCTTACAGTGTTCTCTATTTAAAAGATCACTATTCATGACCATGTATCATTAATATTGCTGCTCTTATGTTTTTAGTTTCACATCTGTATAGTACACATTATCTTTTCTTAATTTTAATTTTCTTTATCATATTTTGAAACATATTTTCTGTAAGCAGCATAAAACTGAATTCTGTTTCATCAGTGTTAAGATACAATTTTTTTTCCTTGACGGGTCTCACTATGTAGTTCACGTTGGCCTTGAAGTCACTATGTAGTCCAGGCTGGCTTCAAACTTACAGTGATCTTCATGCTTCAGCCACTTGAGTGCTAGGATTACAGGTCTGTGCCACCATGCCTGGCCTTCTGTCTTTTAATAACAGCTACTTTATATATCTTTAATGATTAAACATTTTAAATTTCTTGTTTTGGTTTGCCTTTATGATCTCATATATATGTTTTCTTATTTCTTAGCTTTTAAGTTTTCGTGAACTATTATTTTGTTCTGCAGTTTTTCTTTACTAATTGAAAGCTTTACTCTAAATTTTGGAACGATATATTTAGGCTTATATTTACTATTATTGTTTGATAATAAGATATTAACCATTCCTCTATATCTTCCTTTTCTTGAGTCCTCCTCCCCAAGATTAGACACCTGGGATTACTATTTCCCCCCTGAATTGTAGGTTTTATCATAATTTTGAAAGTATCTTTTCTTATATTGGTTTCATTTTCCTTTCTGAAATACAACTTGCTGCCATCTTGTTTTCTTCTGTGTTTCACTTCCTAGTTCCTCATTCTTCCTTCGTATTTTTTATTTGTCTACATTGGACCTGGGTTGCAGTTAATTGCCACTTTTCTTTATATCCATTAATTCAGATTTCAATACTTGCTACATTTGTCTTTTTAAATCAATCTGTGTATTGGATTCTTCATTTATAAAACTGACTTGAGTTTGCTATTTTGTTTGTTGTCGGTTTGTTTGGATTGTTTTGGTACTATACATGATTCTTTTTTTTTTTTTTTTTTTTTTTTTTTTTGAGAGGGTTTTCACTATGTAGTTTAGATTGGTCTTGAACTCACTATGTAACCCAGGCTGGCCTCAAATTTACAGCAACCCCACTGCCTCAGCCTTCCATGTGTTGGGATTACAGGTGTGCTCCATCATACCTAGTTTTATGCTTGATTTTTAATCACTCATTTCATTCTTAGATATCAGAGTTATAGTCCGACTCCTCTAAAAAGTTATTTTAAGAACATTTTTTATTGAGTTGTTTTCTCTGGAATCTTCTCCTTTGTGTCTCCTTTTACCATGAATGGAATCCGTGTTTTTACAAAAGAGATCCCAGAGAGGTCAGTGGTCCCTCCCGTTATAGTAAGACACAATGAGAAGATGACCCTCCATATAACAAGTGAGTTCTCATCAGATATTGCCTCTGCCCTGCTCCCAAATCTAGTATTTGACTGCCTCCAAAATTATATGAAATAAATTTTGATTGTTTGTAAGTTACCCAGTCTAGAGTGTTTTATAATAGCTGTTGAAACGGACAATATGTCAATGCAGGCATTTAGAATTAGACACTAAGAGATATCTTTCAAATTATGAAAGATGGAACATTTTCGATTTTGCTGATTGGCTTTGTGCTTCAGGAAGCATTTTCCTCTATCTGGGTTTAATTATCTTCTTGCCTTGGGAGTTTACAAGTCCTCTTTCAAGTTGGCTTTTCCTTGGTTTGTTGGGGTTAGGAAGACCAGTTTGAATAATCTATACGCGTGCCTCTGATCACGGTGAGCCAAGGTCCTCTACATCCCCATTTTTTGATCTATGCTCAAGGAATGATGGGACTGAGATCTGGGCTTTCATGTGACCTCAGTGGAAGTCTCCTCTCAGCTCTTTCTTGGATCCCCAAACTTTCATGGTGGAGACAGCCTTAAAAATTGGCATTCAGTGAAAAAAGCAAGTCCTGTCACTATACCCAGAATCTTTCCTGTGTGATGCTTTTGAAAGCATAGATAAAAGAAGTCTTTTTTAAAAAAGATCTTTTGTTTGGGTTTGTCTCTCTGTAAGTGTAAATAATAAGCATAACACGTTTTTACCATATAAGTATCAAAAGTTGTAAATTATGGGTTACAATTTTTTTAAAGTTAAAAGTAGCAGTTGAAAATTTTAGACTTTATTTTATTCACATCACTTTTCTCATCCTCAGAATAATGATCTGAAATTCTCTATAGTTATTCTAAGATATTAAGACATGGAAATAGTTTTGCTAGCAATTTCTATAGTTATCATGAAATCGCAAAGTTTAACAAAAGCCACCAACTATACAAAAAAATATTCAGAATTGTTTCAGTTAGCCAAAGGAACTGTCATTTTGATCTAGGCTTCTTAGTTCCTAGTGGCTAGAATCATGAGAAAAAAAAGAAACAAACAAATAAAAATACACTAACTTTGGCCAGACACAAAGTTTTAAAAGATTCATCCATCATCAAAAAGCATTTGCTTAAACATTAAACATTTATGCCTGCCTTAAATCTAGTTTTCTGAGGACTTGCAAGATCACAGTCCAGATATTCAGAACAATGAAATTCAGGGAATTCTTCAGGCCTGGTTAACTCATAATGCATTCTCTTGACTTTGAAAGTGTTTTCAGAACTCTGTATAAGTTTATTCAAAAAGAATGTTGTGGCCAAAATGTTGGAAGTAGTTTAACCAAAAAGATAAAGCCTTAATTATCGCTTCTGCAGGGTATAATTGACGAGAGCTACATGATATATTTTCAATGCTATCTGAACCAGGTATACATAACAAATGTAACAGTAAGTGCATGAAATATTCACAGGATACATAAATAAGAATAATTAGAAAGAAAGGTATTCAATTCTTAGGGTAGAAAAATAGCCTGTAAAGTGATTATTTGAATTTTCAAGGCTGTTGTCTCAAAAATATTCTGTAGTGCATATTCATATAGTTATAGGAAGGACATTTGGTTTGGCAGACAGAGCTCTTGAGTCAAAATAATTCAACCTGTTCCAAATTCCTAACTGCTCGCTACATATCCCCATATGGCATTTCTGCCAGCCTCCCAAAATCAACTCATCCAAATTTGGACACATTTTCTTCTATCCCCTCTTTCCTCATAACTCATCTTTCCTCTAGCAGTCTTTCTACATACTGATATTTCTATTCAGTCATCCAAGCTGGAAAATCTGGAAAGCTACCTCACCTTCCGGCATTTCTTAGATTCCAACCACATTGGATCACTTTGCCTACTTCTGAACATCCTAGGTTCTTGGCTTTGTATAATAATTGCATATACTTTGTTGGTTGGACATGTCTAACCTGAAATCTGAGATGTTCCCAATTCCAAAAGTTTTTGAGCATCATGTTGGTGCTCAAAAAGTTTCAGATTTTAGAGAATTCTGGATTTTCAGATTAGGGATGCTAAACATATAACGTTCATTTAGCTCCAGAATTCCCCAAGCACATTTTGCCTGGGGGAATAATGCTTTTGCTTTCAAGATTACTGCAAATGCTACTTTCTTGAACTGGTATCATGATTTGCTAACTGCAATCATAATTCTGCCCTCTGTGTTCTCATGGATCTTTACATTTTAACACTTTTTGTTTTTGTTTTGTCCATTTTACAAGTGTGTATCTCTTTGCCATCTTAAAACTGCAGTATGTTTCAGCATTGGATCACAATGAAATTTCATTCATCTCAGTCTAAGAGCAGGGACTTTTAATCTACAAAAATATTCATTTATTTCAGGTCTACTATAACACACATATATATTATCTTGTAGAGTCCAAAAGCTATGAGTAGAAACTCTAATAATTCTGAATTGTTAAAGAACATTCAGAAGGAAGGTCTCAGATAACCTGCTGGTGCCAGAAATCTGCATTCACATTTCCTGTGCAACACTGTTGCATAGACACCATTACGATTCCTACTTCACAGTTCCAGACACTAGTGTTCAGAAGCTAAGTAACTTGCTTAACATCAAACACGTAGTAAATAAGTTTGTTGAGCAACATAGATGACTAGAAGTACCTCACATAGCATACTTTCCTCTAGAATAAAGGGAAACAAAAACAACAGCTATCTCATGCGGGTGTTTGAGATGGTGTATAGAAGTACGTTGGGAATATGGCAGATATGTTGCAGAGCACAGAGATGCACAATGGTCTTATAAGGAAGAAAGCACACGAATTACTGTTCTGTGTCTTGAGATCAACTGTGAATCAAGCGGGACTTCTCTTGGAGAGGAAAGAGTAAGCAGAGGAAGCCTCTAGCAAGTCTTTACTGCATTCAGTGGAAACCTAGCCTATTTACTGCGGGATAATCCTGTGACCCTCACAGTCCCTGGGCTGAGTTCAGGGAGCCATAACTTGAGCCTGTGACATTGTTGCTCTGGAGAAAGAATTCAGCCCATATTGTACCCTCCCTAATCTCGATGCATGGAGGCTTCTTTGAAACCCAGTCCACCTGGGGTCCTGAGGCAGCTGGCAGCTAACTCGAGTTGCTATGCTGATTCAGCCCTATGAATAAGTCCTGAGGCTTGCTTAAATTCCCACAGCCCTGGGAATCACTTGCACAGACTACTCTGAGCAGTTCAATCCTGAAAGATCCCCAGAAAACAGCCCAGCAGCTCAGAAGCAGCCAGGTAGTTCTGCTCATGTCCCATCATCCATGGAAAATAACCAGGCAGCTCACCTTGCGCAGCTCAGCCCACAGAGGCCTAGGGAAACTCACTAGGAGTCCCACCAACACATCTACAACCATGGAATGCTGCCGAAGTGCCCTTAGTGAGTGGATCCAACAGCTTAGGCCTAGGGGAAACAACTCGGTGGCCTCATTCATCTCCCATGGGTCCTAGATTCAGTTGAGTGCTCATTTTTTGATGTATAGCTAGCTGAGACTCTGATAAACAGAAGCTCAGCTCTACCTACCCACTGTTAGTCCCCAAAAGTAATTGAGTAGATATATCCAAGCATGTTGGCTCCTCAAGATCCCACGAAATCATCTGCAAAGTTTGGATATTGACTGGTATGTGGACCTACTGATGTGACCCAGTTACCAGGTAACCCTCAGAAACTAAAAAGCATTTTCTCTTTTACTGATATACTGCACCCTACCCACATGGGCTCATCTGATAGGCCTTGCCCTGAAACAACCTATAGAAACTGCTGGGTGCCCCCTGAAGACATTGTTGCCTACTGCACTCACAATTGCTAGTGAGCCTGCCCTACCTAGAAGAACTGCATTCTTTCTGGTGGTGCAGTCTCACTATTCTTATAGCCTAGGCCACCAAGATGCTTACAGACACCACCAACACTGATTTTAGCAGAAGAAACTAGATGTATATTATACTAAAGCACTTAACCTAACGAGAGTCAAAGTCAGTGAAGCATGCCACCCAAGCCTAGACGACACTGACAGCAGAAAGTTTTTTTTTTAAATTTTGAAAGTCACCTTATAAAACTAGGAAGAGGCAGCTGACACCCTTGTGCAGACGCATGAATACCAATCAATGAAAAGACACAAGAAGCATGAGAAAAAGGTAAAATGACATCTGCAAAGGTGTATTAATATCTCTCTAGCAACTCATAATAAAAAAAGGAAATCAACAAGTTGCCTGACAAAGAATTTAAAATAATTATTTAAGGAAATAATGACATAAAAGAATACAGGAAGACAACTCAATAAAATTAGCAAGATAATTTATAGCACAAGTGGCACATTTAGCAAAGAGACAGAGATTCCAAGAAAAGAAACAATCAGAAAACTTGGAGCTAAAGAACTTGATAAATTAAATAAAAATACAGTTGTGAGCCTTGGCAGTGGAATTGATTAGGAAAAGATAGAATTATTAAGCTTTAGACAACTCAGTCAAATGATCAAGGAAAAATAAATTAAAGGAATTGAATAGAGCCTTTTAAACTTAAAGGATATCACTAAGCAGGCAAACATTTGTATTGTTGGCATGTTTAAACTAGAAAGGAGAAGAGAAAGCATAGAAAAATCTATTCATTTAAATAATTGCTTAAAATTATCAAATCATGAGAAAGACACAGACTTCAAAAGCCATTAAGTTCAAAATACTAGTAATAGATTTGACTAATAATGATCCTCACCAGAGCATATTTTCAATTGTCAAAATGTAAAACTAATACCAAATTCTAAAAATAGAAAGAGAAAAGCATCATGTAACCTAAAAGGGGAACACTATTATATCAGTGGTAGATTCGTAGGGAAATGTTACAGAGCAGGAGAGAATTGGATTATGTTGTGAAAAGTCTGAAAGACAAACAAACTCAACCAAGAATACTATATTAGCAAATATCTCTTTCAGATATGAAAAACCATATATAGGAAATCAACAATGGCTACCATAATGTATCTTGTTATCTTCAAAATAGCTTCCCATATCATCAGTCTTAATAAAATCAAACAAAATAAAACAGAATAAAGGCAAACTTAACAAAACAATGAAAATGAAACAGGAATTCAAAATAAGATAATAGGAAATTTACAATGGTTATCAATTTCCTTTTTTAGATGTTTCCTCCCCTATCATTTTTACAATATTGATTGTACATTTTTGATTCCACTAACTCCGTAAGTTTTTTATGCTCGGGAGATAACATGATGTTTACCCCATATGAGTTCTAACTATTTCACCTATGAGCATCATCTCAAGTTACATTCATTTACCTACAAGAGTCTTGAGATTATCCTTTTTTATAGCTGAGTAGCTTTCCATTGCATAAAAATATGACCTCTTTCTTATTCATTTTGTGGTTGATGGGCAAGCCATCCCTACTTTTTTCTAGTTTCCTGTCACTTGGAACATTGTTTTCTTGAGCCAAGGCATGCCAGTTGTAACCATTAATGTAGATGGCCTCAATCAACCAATAAAAAGAAACACAAGGAGAGTGGATCAACAGAAAAGCTGTATCAAAATGTTGTATATAAGAAACACGTTTAACTCAAAAGGAAATTCATAGATCAAAAGTCAAAGGAGAGCAGTATGGTTTTACCTATCAATAATAACCTTGATTGTAAGTAGATTAAATTCACCAATTAAAAATTAAACTTGCTGAATGAGTAAAACATTAGACCCAATAATACACTGTCTATACATAACTCCTTTCAACTAATGATTTAAAAGTTTAAGAATGGAAAAATATATACAGTTCAAGTGGAAAACAAAGGCAAGTAGGAATAAGTATACTTGCATCAGTTAAAGTAGATGTTGAATAAAAAGATGTAAAAGGAGAAAGAGCTAGGCATGGTGCCATAACTTCAGAAATTGTCCACATGCATGAAAGTTAAATGATATTTTCTTGAATAACTGATGGATCCATGAAGAAATCAAAACAGAATTTAAACACTTTCTTGAAACAAATGAAAATAAATTCCACATACCAAAACTGATGGAATACAGCATAAGAAGTTATAAGAAGAAAATTATGAAATAAGCACCTACATAGAGGATAGCAAAAGAAAAAATAAATAAATTACCTAATGATGCAATTGAAGGATCTAGAAATGCAAAAACAAAACAAACCACAGGTTAATAGAAGAAAAGAAATATTAACTGTGAAACAGAAATAAACACAGTAAAGAGTAAAAAATACAAAGAGCAATGAAATGAGATTGGTTTTTGTTTTTGTTTTTAAAATGATTACCACAAAAATACAAAAGATTAGTAGGAACTATTTTGAACAATTATATAGCAACAAATTACTAAACATAGAGGAGGCAAACAGATTTCTGGAAAACATAAGCTACTGAATCATGAGGACATACAAAACATTAATATACCAGTAGCAAAGATGAATCGATAATGAGTAGTTTTTCAACAAAGGAAAGCACAGAACCAGAGAGCATCACCATCAAATTTTACCAATTTTTAAAAGAAGAATTAAGGACAATTCTTCTGTAATTCTTCCAATGTATTCAAATGGAAGGACCTCTATTAAACTCCTTCTATGAGATTAGTATTTACTCAGTATTTAGTTGTATCCTGACACAAAGGCCAGGACTAAATAAGGACTGCAGATGATAATACACAACCTATATCATATTGAAAGTGGAGAGTTGAAATTATTTCTTTTAAGGTCAGGAATAAAACAAGGATGTCCAGTTTCACCAGTGTTACTAAACATACGGTGAGCAGTCTTAGCCAGAACAATAAGATTAGTAAAAGAAATACAGAAGATAGGAAAAGAGGATAAACAATATTCCTGTTTACAGATGACATTATTTTATTTAAGAAAAATTTGAGGACTTCATCAATAAACCAGTTAGACCTGCTAACTGAATTCATTAAGGTTGTAAGATACAAAGTTGATATACAAATATTAGTAGAATTTATATACACCAATAATCAAATTGCTCAAAAAAAGAAAAATCAAGAAAATGATTTCATTCATATTAGCTACATAAAATTTAAAATTCTGAGAAGAAATGTAGCCAAGAAAGTGAATGAACTTTACAATGAAAACTATGAAACAAAAAGCAAAGAATGCTCAAAAGGTGGAAAAATCCCATGTTTATAGATGGGAAAGACTGAGGCTGTTGAAAGGTCTATGCTACTCAAAATGATGCATGGGTTCTATGCAATTGCTATTAAAATACCAGTAACAGTCCTCACAGAAGGAAGGAAAAAAACCTCCTAAATTTATTTGGAACCACTACAGACCTTAAATAGCAATCTGGAATAAAAAGGATAAAAGCTGGAGTACCCAAAATACCTGACTTTAAAGGATACTGCAAAGTAACCAAAAACAATATAGTTCCAGCACACAAAGACCAATAAAACAGAATAGAGAATCCAGAAGTAATTCTATGTCTTTGCAGCCAATTGACTTTCAACATAGGTAACAACAAGATACGCTGGAGAAAGAAAAACTTCATTAAATAATGGAGTTAAGAAAGCTGAATATTCATAAAAATATGAGATATGCAGAAGAAATGAGTGCAGTGTCTCACCATATACAATACCAACTCCAAATGGATTATAAATTTAAATGTCATACCTGAAACCATGAAATTCTAAGAAGAAAATTTAGAGGAAATTCTCAAGACATTGAGTGGTTTGGGCAAATTTTTTTTTTTTCATAAGACCTCAAAAGTACAGAAACAAAAGCAAAAATTGACAATTGGGTAATAAACAAAAAATTCTTTTTGTATATATGAAGGAAAACAGTTAACAAAATGAAGAAACCATCTACAGAATGAAGTAACATATAGTTATCAACTGATAAGGAATGAATTTCCAGAATATGTAATGAATTCAAACTATTCAATATTAAATGTAAAAGATCTGATTTAAAAATGAATAAATGATCTGCTGGTAATTTATCAAAAAATGATATTCAAATGGCCAACAAGTATATGATAAAATGTCCAACATTGCTAATTACAATATCATTTTATGCTAACTAGAAAGGGTATTGTTAAAATGTCAAGTAATAACAAATTCTGGTTAGACGTTTCATATATTCTTGGTAGGAATACAAATTAGTACAACCCCATAGAAAAGAGTATGTAGATTCTTACTAGAAAAATAGAGCTACAGTATTATCCAGTAGTCACACTACTGTGTTATGCTTTATGTCTAGATGTCACCCTAAAGTCTCATGCATTTTTAGATGGAGCTTTTTTGGAGGAAGTTGAATCTAAAATTTGTGATTGACTCATGGTATAATGCTGGGATGAAGGGCCTAAGTGCTACACTCACTCTAGGGCAGGTAGCCTACATATAATATAAGCCACAAAAAGAGGCTTGCTCCCACCTCTACTCTTGTTGCTTTTGGTGTGTTCTACAGCTTTGAACAGTTGCCCTGGGTCACATCACCCTGAGTTAGAGCCAGCTAATTATAGACTGAAACCTCCACAAACTGTGAGCTAAATAAACTTTTCCTCCTTTAACCTTTAATCTTGGGCATCAGGTATTTTGTCTCAGCAATAAGAAAAGTTGCTAATACATACTGGGTATATACCTAAAGGAATTGAAATAAGTATACTACACTCCTGTGTGTACTGTAGCGCTACTTACAAAAGACAAGATATGAAATTAATCTAGGTGTCCATCAATGAATGAATGGATAAAGAATGTGATTGCATCTATATGAACATTATTAAAACTCAAAAAGAACAAAATTCTGTCATTTGCAGTAACATGGATGGAATCAGAGAATATTATGATAGGTGAAATAAATTGCATAGATAATGACAATTGCCACATTTTAAAACCTATATGAGGAAGAAGAAGAAACATTGATCTCAAAGTATAAAATAGAACAGTAATTACCAGACCCTTACCAAATGAGGAGTGATACAGAGAAGATGATTGATGCATACAGAGATACACAACAACAGAGAGAATAATTTCTAAAATTTTATAGCACAGTACGTTGACTACACTATACCACAATTAATTAAATATTTCAAAGGGTTATTAGAGAGAATTTTGAATGTTCCTGAGATTTACTTATCTTTTCTCATTACCATTGTATATTTGCTGCTGTAAGTAACCACAAATTAGTGACTTAAAACAGCAAACATTAACTACAAAAAAACTGGATGTCAGGAGGGTAGAAGTCAAAATAAATCATAAAGGACTAAAGCTAAGAGGTTATCAAGGCCGAATGCAGCTGGAACTTCAAGAGAACCTTTGTCTGTTGTCCGTATGCCTTGGATTAGGGTCTCACCACTCCACCCTTCACGTGTCACACAACTTTTATCTACCATCGAATTCCTTGCCTCCATCTTACAAGGATACTTGTGATTAGATTGGACCTATCTGGAAAACCCAGATCAATCTGTTTCAAGATTACTAGTTTAATCACCCTACAAAATCCCTTTTACCATAAAATATAATATTCACAGATTTTGGCCGTTAGCGAGGGAGGAAATTAAAATGTGGCCAGTCAGCTGGACCAGTGGGTGTGACTGGTCAGTGAGAGAGATCCAAGACACTTACAGAAAAACAGTTCCAGCATCTGCACCTGGACCAATCAGAGAGTCTCACTTTATTTTCAGTTCTTGCATTCTCTTGGGAGAATGCAAACAGTTTATAAATGGATGGCCTAGATCACACATCAGCCTAAGAAGCGGGGGATACAAAAGACAAACCCTGCTAAGCTTGTTGGCCCCCACAAGTTCTTTCAGTGGCTGACTCTGGAATGTGTAGAGTGTACTTCTTTTCCTACTTTTAATTGGTTTGCACTTATTTAGCAGAGCATATTTATTTTTCTACCTTTAATAAATGTGAAACTTTGCTTCTTTTTTACTTGTCTTGACCAGTTCTTTGTTCAAGACAGTAAGAATCTAGAAGAATCTCTAGAAGGAGCCATCAGAACCCAAGAACCCTGGTAACATTAGGATGCAGACACTGTTATGACTGAAATATGTGCTACAAAAAAAGAAGACATGTCTTCAGTGTAGTAGACTAGGAAGACTACTGGTGTGTAATGGGATTAAATGAGGGATGTATCTCAGTGGGGCACACTGTTGAAGCGACTCAGTACAGAGACCTGTTTAAGCAGACACCTGAATACAAGTAACTGTGGTAAGTATCCATAAGCACTTACTGATGATATAATTCAAAATTTACTTAATGGTACTAAAAACATGTAACTGGTCAAAAACTCCCATAGCTATTATGTTTTTTTAGCAAAAATGAAATTTGTTATTTAACTAACTTTGCCCTTTAATGGCCATTTTAAAATGTAAATAAATATCCTGTGGTCAAAATTCCCCATTCAAACTCCTGCAACTGTTTTTGTTGTTCCAAACTTTGCCCTGTGTATCTGACCACTGTAAAATGGTTTTCTTTAACTTCTTTCTTTGTTAGCTTCTTTAAGTGAACTAATTATTGGAGCCACTCATGTGATAGACTGCCAGTTTAAAGACTCAAATGTCAAGATGTTTTTATCAGTCACATCAACAGTAACTTTCAGGCTGAATATTTCTCTAGTTTATGTCAAATCTTTGGCATGGATATTTTTTGTCTTTATGAAATAGAAATTGCTTACATGCTAATGCAAACTTCCCGTTGTTCAAGAGTCTTATCTACAATATCCTTTACCTGTTCGCACAAAAAGATGATGGGAGATATCCTGTTGCTGATGATTGCCCATTAGGCTTGAGAAGCAAATATCTCTTCTTGTGTGCATCCAGTATATGTGATCATAATAGAATTCCATTTTGTGGTTTGTGGAAAAAGAAGTGTTTGAGAGCCAAGCCACATGTGTTTTCAAATTTCATCTCAATATACACTCAGCATCTGAGCTGCTCACTTGCTTGCTGGCATATGTCCCATTTTGAATGCAATTTCTTTATGAATTGAAAGGAATATATAGGCAGGCATCTAGCTATTTAGGAAAATAAATTTCTCTATTTTCAGCATCTGCCTTGCTGTGGGTACAGGACAAAACATATAGGTAGATCACTAGTGAAGCTTAATTTTTAAAGATCAATTATAGAAAGTAATATTTTTTCATGCCTCACATCTCCAACAATTTTATTAAAATAATTTTCCTATTTAAATACTCCTGTGCTCCATAGCCACTAGTATAATGACCTAGCTAAAAATGCCATATGCCATCAAACTATTTGGAAGCAAAAACCTATTCGAGACCCATTATTTAGTGACAGCAGTGTATACTTGAATAAATAAACTTTATTATCTATGTCTCAAAACCATGAACATCTATGAATGAGGAGATATAATGTATTGATTTTGCTATGGTCCTTCACTGCAATGTAGGTGGCATTACTTCAGCTTACAATCTCAATGGCCTGCTGCAGTTCAGAAATAAAAAAAATCATTATCTGGAAACCTCTCAAACCAACAGAAATGTTATCAATTTTTTATCTGTGGTTAGGTACTGGAAGTCAGAGGTGGATTTTCTGTCCTCAAAGCTCTCGTCCTCTTGTTAAAATATTTAGGGAGCTCCCAGGGGAAATACTATACCTAGGTTGAACCTGTTTACATTAGGAAGTGAAAATATGCTGTATGTATCCTGTTAAGCACAAATACATCCTCATCCTGCAGTCACTCCCCCAGAGGATTATAAAGTGGGATACAGCTTTCCTTTAGTCCCTAAATATCCTTCTAGTGACTGACTGAAACCGTGCGGACATTCTTTTTCAAACTTGATTATTACTTGAAATCACCATACAATTATACACAATGTAACTTTCTTATTCAGATAGAGACACACTAATTTGACATCTAACTATATTTCCAATTATGGTCTTCTACTGACTATGAGAGAAAAACAATCTCAGACTGGAAAATATTGCAGAAGTGTTACAGTGATTAATAACATGTCTTAAGTAACTGTCACAATTAAAAAATTATTTTAAAGACCTTTGTGAACCTACTCATCTACATTTATAGAAGATATGCTATAGTTCAAGCATAGTCAAAGTAATGGAAAGATTAAAAAGTTATATTCTTCCTATACAAGAGCTTACAGGTTATCTAACTAGAAAAGAGACATAGTTATAAATAACTAGCATACCAGGAGAAAAATAACAGATTTGATGGTAAAGAGCTGGTAATTTGATGGTAATTTGATGGTAAAGAGCTGTAAGTTATCAGGGCCCAGATAACTTCTGAGGAGGAAAGAGAAGGGAGGGAAGTGCTACAGAGGAGGAACTTTTGTGGTGAATATAGGTCCACACTGAAAAACCATAGATTGACCACATAGATTGACCACCACAGTGAGTGCCCAAAATGTTGGAGAAGGGAGAGACAGTCTAGCACAAGAGAAAGACCTTAAGATTATACAAAAACAATCAGTTTAAAATACACTAAATCTATGCAGACGCTGATAACAAGATGACCTAATCCAAGAGTTCTTTGATTGTGTAGTATTTAACTTGGGTATGGGAAAAGCCTGAAGTAGAAAAAATAAGGAGTGAGTTGGGGGAGAAAAGGCATGATTAAAACCCAGTTTGTCCTAAGACCAAGAGCAGGGTTAACTAAATTGACTACTGTCAACACAGCTCTCTAGAGTGTCAATGAAACATGGATTCATGACCAGACGTAAAAACTTATGGGTCTGGAGGACTGAGGATGTAGCCTGCTGGTACATGAGAATCCCTGAGTTATGGCTCTGAAAAGCTGGCCTGAAAAGGAAAAAAAAAAAGTAATTATTGATTATTAATTAACAACTGTTTACCAACCATTATCTCAGTTTCTTTACATGCATTCTTTCATTTAATCTAAAATGTTCTTATTGTACGGATGAGGCAAAGATTTTAAAAGTAAAATAATTTCTCTAAAAAATATTCAGGTGTGTAATGTTCCCGTGGGGAAAAAAAGAGGGTATTTGGTATGTAGGAGGAATTTTAGAAGCAATCTGAATCTGAGCAGATTCATTCTTATTTTACTAAAAAGAGATGAAAAGAGATTGTTAGTCTTCCAAAGATGACGAGCTACATAAGCAGAGACTCAGGATTAGAAACTTTATTTGGATAATTTTATGTCAACGTAAATGTCATCAGTGAAAATAGGAGAAAGGAAACCAGATGTGAGGTTTAAAAATGGAAACTTCTGACTCCATCTTGCTTCAGAATTAACCCCAACTCTATCAAACTTCACAGCAGAGCTTCCGTGAGGGTCTGCTTTAAATGGAGTACATGTGTATGGTGAGATGTTTACTCTCTCAGCCCTCAGAATGCAGGGAGCGAGTGTACTGAGATACACACACACACACACACACACACACACACACACACACACCCCTCTCTATTGCTTATCTATATATAATGATCTACTAAATGTTGAGGAAACAGAATCTCTGGACAGTACCTCAGAATATGAGTAAGTCTGGATCTGGAAAATCTTCCGGAAGACATGACATGTAGTTGGCATTTGAATGAACGTAGGAAGAAAGTGGTTATGGGTGGCAGTCACAGTGGAGCCCTCCAGGTGGGAGATCACAAGGCAAGCCTATTTCAACCAGGGAGGTGACACGAGCAGTTGAAGAGTAGAGTTGTTGACAGATGGCTAAGCTGGAGAATGCAGCGGGTAGGGTGGAGAACAGCATTTTTGTGTGAAGGATTAAAAGGTTTGTTTCTTTATCTTGGTGATGGGACACTATTGAGCCAGCAAAGTTTTGTAGGTCTGGATTTTATTAGGAATGGATAAATATGATCAGGTTTTGATTTGCAGATAACTCTGGAGAAAGTGTAAACATGCAGAGAACTTTCAAGAGATCACCATGGGTTCAGATTTAGGCTGCATAATAGGGGATGAGAGAAAAGCATGTTTTTTTTTTTTTTTTTTTTTTGAAGATCCATATTTGGCTGGGGAGCTGAATATAGGGACATAGCAGAAGAACAAGATTCAGCAGGTGAGGTGAGGTTGAGGAAGACCTTTCCTGAGATTTTTGTTTCCGGCTATCACTGATAAAGTCTGGCTTCCATTTCTGACTTCTCTTATGCCAAAGTGAAGCTAAAGTGGTCTTCTTGGTTTGTCACGACTGTATTCAGTACCCCTCCTGTCTCTACCTCTCCTGCATTCATTTCTACTTCCCTGGAAAGACTTTTCCTCTCTCATCAGCATTTCAAAATTCTGTTTGTTCTTTAAATTTCAGATCAAGTGTCATTCTCCATGAAATCATTGCTAGTTTGAAGGCCTTTCTGCTCCTGTTCATTGTGTCTATCTCAGTTTTAATGATCCCTGTATCTCCCTGTGAGCGTTTCTCACATTTTCCCCTTGGGTCCATTATTATTTTGTCTTTCATAGAAGAGATCTTATATTTATACATCTATGCCGAAGTTTACAAACCAGTTAGAGATGAATTACAGTGCAATTTCATTTTGACTCTGTTGAAAATTTTGTATTCTCTGTCAACTAATTCCACATAAAAATCCAAAATTCTAGTTTCTCTGGGGAAACAGAAGGTCAGGCCATCAGCTCCAGTTGAGGTCTGCCCTCTGCCCTCTACTTTCTCAGCTCTCTGCTCTTCATCTGATATTAATTTACTTTAGTAGTCTGTCCCCTGAAGGCATCTAAGTTTGGGGCACTGGACTGAGAAATTCCTGCTGAATTTAACAAAGCCTGATCAAAATGATGTGTCGAATCACTTATTTCAAGATTGACTGGTTAGGTCATGTGAAGTAAAATGCATCAAATATCACTTCAATTTCATTATCTCAGGTAACTGGTGTTTCTTTTTTTTTCTCTAGCATGATAGAATCATGTTGGCATAAATGTAATATAATTATCTTTATCCTTTGCCTACACCTTAATATGAAATATAAAGAAATACAAATGTGTCTGAAGACGAAACAGAAAGTTGGGTAAATTCTTGGTTAAATTAGAAAAGATTGCTTTGGTTGAAATGTTTGAATACATGTATTTAATAAGCTGAGGGAGGGAAGTTAGGTTCTGACTGAGACTGTGTTGCATAGAGTTTTGTCTAATAGCATTAGTATGGTTTATTCATGTGACATTGTTTCATAGTTAGAATCTGATACAAGTACCTAAATTAACTAATTTTAGCAATGGAAATTTGACAGTTTGGAATTCTTTCTGACATATATCTGTACTGATGAAATTCTTAATTTGTCGTACTCCCATATTATGAAATAATCTCTACTCTAATGATAGTCCCATTCCATCCAGAAGACTGAATTTTAACAAAGTCCACAGGTGAATAAGAGAAAGTCAAAATCTCTAACATGCAATATAAAATACCAGAAATAATGAAGGTAATTTACTTGATATTACTTGGTAGTAAGCTCCGTTTCCTTCCTGTATAAAATGGAATTTAAGGCTTACAGGTCATATTTTGAAATCTTAGAGAATATTAGTGTTTTGTGAAAATGGAACCATAAAGACTTAAATGATATAAAAATAACTAAAGTGCTTGACTTCTTACAAAGATACAAGTAGATAATTACATTCAAAAGATGAAAACATCCCTATTCTAAAAATGGGCGTCTGAGATGAATACACAATTCTCAGTTGAAGAAATAAAAATGTCAAATAAATACATAAAAAAATGTCCAGCATCATTGTTTAATAGAGAAATGCAAATAAAAACCACACTGAGATTCCATCTCACTCCTGAAAGATCGGCCAGGATCAAGAAAACCACCAACAACAAATACTGGAGAGGCTGTGGGGAAAAAGGAACTCTCCTGCACTGTTGGTGGGAGTGTAGACAGATGCAACCACTGTGGAGGTCAGTCTGGAGATTTCTCAAAAAGCTATGATTGGAAGTTCCATATGATCTAGCTATTCCACTTCTAGGCATATTCCAGAAGAACTGAAAGCATCATACCATGGGTGATCTATGTGCACCCATGTTTATAGCAGCACAATTCGTAACAGCCAGATCTTGGAAACAACCTAAGTGGCCATCAACTTTTGGATAAAAAAAGTTGTGGTATTTTTATACAACGGAGTGCTACTCAGCTATAAAGAGTGATCACACTGAGATATTTATAAGTAAATAGATTCAACTCGATACCATACTCATAAGTGAAATAAATCAAACTCACGTGTAAATACTGTATAGTCTCTCTAGTGTAAGAAATGGTAAAAATACATAAGATACAAAATACTCAGTAAATACAGTGAAAGGATAAGAATTTGCTTATATGAGAAAAATAATATCTCAGGGAAAGTGAGGAAAAAGAAATGGAAGGGAAAAGAAAAAATATCTAAAGTTATATAAACACACAGGATAGCTAAGATGATTGTGCCACAAATTCTATACGTTTTTGGAACAAAATAGTTAATATTCATAGGATTGGAACAATTGTTCATATTACTGTATGGTGATCTGAAGATCATTATGTAAAATAACAGCCCCAGTTATGCTCCTACCATCTTGTTTTGAAGGCTTATTATTGTCAGTGTTTTGGGCTCTTTGCTACTGTTATTTATGTCTTTTTTGTTTTGTGTTTTTCTAGGAATGTGTTTTATTTTGTTTTTCCATCTAATATAGAGAGGATAGGTACACATGTAGACTCATACATGCATAGAATTTCTCCAAAAAGTTTATGAGAACTTATTAATGCATGATTAAGTGAACAGCTACTTTGAAATAAAAGAGACACTGTGGTACCCAGTACTGAATCTGTAGCATCATACTGTGAAATCCAGCAATACTATTATTCTTTGTTTGGAGTGCTTTTAGTCTGTTTTTTATTGTTTAATTTCAACATACATGAAGGTATGGACAGCTATTTTGAAGAGAACGAGACACATGGCAGCCATTGTTGTTTTCCCTATTGTCTGGTTTTTAAGGCCTAAAATGCCTTCATCATCCTGTTCTAAGCAGTTTAATACTATTTTGTTTTATAGGGATTCATTGTATATGAAGATATGAACAACTATTTAGAAGAAAACAAGAGACATTATGATAGACAGCAATGATCTGTTGTCTTGTGTTAAAATCTGTGTCTCTTACATTGTTTTCTTCTGATCTGCTTTGTTATGTTTTGTTATATTTAGTTTTACCTTCTTTAAAATAAAATTTTTAAAAAAAGAAAAAAAGAAAGATGTAAACATCAACAAAGTGTGAAAACCTCACTGACAATACAGACCAGAGGAAAAATGGATCAAGATAGAGTCTCAGAAAATAAATTAAATAGTATTGAACTTTTAATAACGCATATTTGAAATTTTCACTCAAGTTCCAAATTAGCTGTTAATTGATAAACATTTCCAATTTCTAATATAAGACCTAACTTTTTTTCTCTCAGGCTCTATTTCTTGTAAACTTTAAACATAACAGGTATTTTGTTAGAGTCCTCTATGGACACAATAGTTTTTATGATGCTAGGGGGAATCCAGTGAGTACAATGTTATGGCAAAATCTTTATTTTCTGTGATGCTACATAATTCTTCCCATAATGTCCTTGGCCGCAGACATTTATATAACTTGTCCAGCTATCACACTGTCTCAGAGTTCATCCCACAGGAACACAATGGCCATAATGGCACCCGTTATAGTAGTGTTCTTCTCAATTGTAAAGGCACAGTGAAATCCTGGGGTGAAGCTGTGCCTTGATTGGCTGTTAAATTGCTATCAGTAAAAGTATTTGTGCTGTAATTTTACAGTCAAGCAAGAGCTGGCCATCCTGGTGGTAAGTCAGCATGTATATACCATCAAAACTGAAGTGTCTCACTTGGATAACAGAACTGAATTTTCCTTAAGACATAGGGAACAATAGAAGTTATACTTAAAAAGTCTGCAAATTTTTCTACCACTTGGTTAAAAAGAATAACTACACCAAGAAGGGCAAAGTCCAAATAAGAACAGTGATTTGTCTCTAAATTATACCTTAGTTGCATCAAATTGAAAAGGAACACCATTGTTCCTCTTCCCTTTTAATCTAGTAGTGGGTGATAATGACAAACATGAAAAACTGTTTTCAAGGTTAGCGAACACTTTCTGTACAGATCCAGACAGTAAACACTTTAGACTTGTTGAACCACACGTGGTCACTGATGCATCTTCTGCTGCTTCCTATTTTTTTTTTTTTGTTTTGTTTTGTTTTTTTTTTTTTTTCTCCTCACTCTTTAAAATGTAAAAACCAGTCTTACAAAAACAGGCCATGCACCGGCCTCAGGGCTGTAGTTTGGAGACCTCTGATATAAATGAATGCTTACAGTTGTGAATTTTAATAAAAGTATTGCTCACATCTCTTTGATCTTCTATACACCCACCAGCAATGATCTACCTGCAGAAGAGATCTGGAAAGGCTCTCTAGTTTTAAGACCAATGCTTGAAAGTAACGATCATTGCTGTTTCTGAGAAGCATAGCTGGAAAATAAATGCAGGAAATAGTCATTTTCCTGTGACGCATATCTGTGGACCCTTTGGGCTGTGTGGAAGCTGTTAATTTTTATCACTGTCACAGATTTATAAAGGGTCTTATAGAAAACAAACAAAAAGAACTCGTCAACTAATGAAACAACTAATGAAAAAGCTTAGAAACCTCATTTACAAACATGCACACACACACTACCAGATCACACCTAATGACTGAATGTCAAACCAGTCTGTCTACTATAGTAATTACTGTGTTGCCCAGAGGCCTGTTGTTAGAAACAGCTCTTCACTGAAGCTTTGAACTATTCCTTCTACCCTCTTGACTGCTTACCTGCTCACTATAGAACAGTTACTTGGGTTTCTTGCTGTTATTTTCTCGACCAGGGCTTATCAAGGGTTATCTTCTCATTGTAGATACCCTGAGTGGTCACATTTTGGGAATGCATCTTGCCTTTAACATTGCAGAAATATACATTCTATTTGTAATAAAATCAATAATACTAGGTAAATTTATCAAGTACTTACCATATATTAGGTACTATTCTCAGTGATTTGTATAAGTAACTCATTTAATCCTACAACAACCCTAAGAGTTAGGCACTAGTGGTATTTGCATTTTACAGAAAGAAATAAATGAGGGGCAAAGAGGCAACCAGTCACCCAAACGGTTTCCTCTCTACCACTGGTGGCAAACCTATGGCATGCATGCAGCAGCCAGTTGTTTTTATCACTGAAATTTCTTAAGGTTTTACCATCACTGCTCTATGACATGCTGTAGGCAAATAATTCTGAGCTCACATACATTTCCATAAACACAAAGTATATTCTGTCTGGCATGATGCTCTAGTATCTAATTATTTCTAGAATGGTTTTGGTTATAATTCGTTTAACTGGAGATCATGCTATAGTCATGAATATACAAATCGCCTGGCTATATAATTATATGGTCCAGAATATGCAAACAGGTGGCCTCCATCTGAATCTAGTCCACATCCGTATCATTTTGTTGCTTTTAATAGTTTAATTGCCAACAATGAAAAATATTTGTATTTCAGGATAATTTTAATTTCTGAGACTTCTTGAAGATTCTGAAGTTCTGGTTCTACTTTGGTTTAGTGATAACTGGCTTCATCAGCTATCTTTGTCCTAAGCAAGTGTTTTCCCATCTTTCTGGGTCTAGATCTTGCCACTCAGTCACTATCTGCCCAGCTCCCAAGGGCTTTTGACTGCTAATATAATGCTTCTGACCTGTTTAGCCAAACAGAACACTGTGTTGTGATTTTTCTCGCAAATGTATAAAGCTATCCAAAGCATGTTTTGCTAGAGACAGATCTTGGTAGCATAATTCAATGACTTCCCTATACTTTCCTTACACTCATCTATTATTATCCCAGGCATTTGCCAGCTAAGGAAGCATTTGATGGTGTCTTACTGTGCTAGATTCTCTCTGTTCCTTTGCTGTTTTGAATAGCTGTGTCAGCTTCTTACTGCTTACATGACTTAGGTGATACATGTCTGCAAATATTTTCTGGTATATTTTATATAAGTTGATAAAAGTAATTGTCAGAAGTGATCATACTTTGATTAAATAAATATGCTATTGCAGAGTTAGGTATACAATTTAAATATGGCATGAATAATTTGTTAGCTTATCTGTCAACCTATTTCAGTCGCTTTAAATTGTAGATACATTTCTGGAATCATCTTATTTTGCAAATTTGACAGCAATAGCTGTTCCCTGAATGTATTCGACATTATTTTCTACATTGTTTTATGCCAATCACATTTACTGCAAACTGCTTTTTACTTTATTGCTGAAAATGGCAACATGTATTTATCTAGCTTTTTATTTTAGAATCAGCAGGCTATCACTTGCTTTACTAATCAGATCTAACCTTGAGGATTATAGCCACCAGTTTCAAGTTTATCTAATTGCTACTGCTCAGAAACTGAGAAATCAGTAATGCAGTTATGCCATTTCCCTTGAGGAATTATTGTTCCTAAGGATTTTCTATTTGATACTGGCAAAAGAGATGCTTCTGACTTATATACATATTTTTAAAATTGAAAACAGTACATAAATGGCCTGCTAAGTTTTGTCTTAGGAGGTCATGAGGAATCTGTCTAACCTTTCACCATATATCACCTCATCTTATAATTCTTAAAATTTAGAAAGCCTTATTTTATTGTGTTTTCAAGGATCTCCCTAGAAGGCCCTGTTACATTTGCTATAAAATTAAAACTACATTTGTTAAATCCCAAACCGTCATTTTATTAGTTCGGTAGAAAGTCAATATTTCTAATTTGTTGCCTCTGGATTTATGCCAGGCTTATGTGTAGTAACAGCCCAACAAGGCAACGTAATACACATTTACTCGAATTTATAAAGAACAGAAATTAAAATAAAATAATAACAAAAATTATGTGGGAACCAAAGATATGGGAAATCTGAAACAACAGTTATCCTAGCCTAAATTCAGCTTGAACTTTTGAAAAGGAAAGTATCTTAAAGCAGAATTTCAGAAGATAGGTATTTGAGTCAAGTTTTCCATGGAACTTTCAAGGGTGTTTTTTCCAAGCACTATGATTATCCTAATTCTGCTGAAGGAAACCCAGTGTGAAGGATTTCAACTTAAATTCAGCTCTGCCATGGCTCAAGTTGTTTATCTTTTTTGTAATTCAGTTCTCTCACTTGTAAAATGAGTAGCTTGTTAAGACTTAGCTCTTGTACCATTTATAAAGTCTAGATTCTGATTCATGAGAGCAAAGAATGACAAAATTATGAGTATCATACACTATTATTTTATGTATTTAATTAATTTATTTTTAATTTTCATTAGTACATTTTTGTAGCACATAATGTTCACATTGCTTATGTGGAATTGGTATACATACATAACACTTCTTAATTCTTTTTTTAAACCCCATTTCTCTCCTCTCTCCCCTTCCCTCCACTTCTTGATTCCCTCCCACTGAAAAAGATCTATCTTGTAGCTTTCAATTACTTATGCTTATTTTCTTCTTTATTTATAAATTGGGTTCCTTATATAAGAGGAACCACATGATATTTAATCTTGTGTGTCTAATTCCTTTCACTTAACATAGTCTCAAGGTACATTCATCTTCCTACAATTGACTCAAGCCTATCTTTCTTTACAGTGGAGTAGCACTCCATTGAGTGCAAATACCATATTTTCTTTATCTAATTCTTCTGCTGATGGATATGTAAGCTGATTCTGAAACTTAGCTATTATAAATTGTGCTGCTATGAAATGGGTATGCATGAATCATTACAATATTATGTCCTTAATTCTTTTGGGAAGTTACCTAGAAGGGGAAACTTGGATCAAATAAATTTCTAGTTTCAGTTTTTTGAGGATTCTCCACACTGATTTCCATTTACCTTCCTACAAACAATGTAGAAGTTTTCCGTTTTCCCACAACCTCACCAGCATGATATATCTGCTTTAATATACTCTTTTTAAGAAAGAAAGTAAAATGAAAGAGAAAGAATAAATGTAGCAAAGGTAAGAACAACGAGACATGAAAACTGTATATTTAGTCATTCATTTCTCCTCCTCGTTAACCATAAAGGTCAGCGGAGCAAACACATAGAGAAAACTGATACCAAATTTTTCCTCAGAATTACAAAACATCTTGTTGCTGTCTCATAGTTTTTCCTCTCAAATTATTATCAAGGACACCTGTGGTTTTCCTAAAAAGAAGCCCATATTAGAAAGTAACAAATGGTAGTAACAGCATACTTGTGGTCTGACTTTCGTATTGCTTATTCATTAAAAATAAATGATTGCTGCAAAGTCTGAGAGGATAAAAACACGCATTCAGATGCTTCAGCTATGGTGTGCCTTGTATCCAGGTTTTTCTGCTAATTTTATTTAATGTTTTAGAACTAAATACATGTACATCTTACACATACTATTAGGGAGAAAGACGAGGCCAGGAGTGCACATGTATATGCACACATTTTGCTCAAATAATTATGCCAATAGACTCTAAAGTCAAAAACAACAGAAGGAAAAGAAGAGAGAGGCTGAGACAGGAGCCCAAGGAGTCCACGAGGCTTTCTCTGTCCTGCAGTGTGTTCTTCCTGCCATTATGTACTCATCTCTTTTCTGTTTCCTGCAGTTCAATACTGACAAAGATGTTGACTATAGCAAAAACTGGGGTCACATTATTGGGAGCAAGGTCAGCTTTATAGACTTTTAGGATTAGGAAGAAGGCAACAGTAAAAAAGAGGGAACAAAGATAAAACCCTCTTTTACAAAGAAAAATCTCCTGTACAGAGATCAGGGGAGGGAATATAATTTGAGCTACAAAGTCTCATTCAACTGGCTACCAGGTGGGCCCTGGATTGGGAAGGGCTCACAATGGCCTGTGGGTCTCCTTTCAACATCATCTAAAATAAACTAACCAACAAAAGTGAAACTGCGTAAATCTTCCAAATTATTCAACAAGAATAAAAGAGGCTAACTGGATGTTACATGATGTAGCAATTTTCTGAGATTTTAAAATGGATTAGTATCTCCAGGAAGGCCTAAATGGAAGCGGTTGTGCAATAACTGCCCTTTAGATCGAAGGATTATATTTTAATTGTAATTGTCAATTTATAGCCATGGTAACTGGCCTAGATAGGTTCAAAACAACTTATATTCTTGTTTCATAAAGTTGTACCTACAGTGGGTCCAAATCACATCATACAGAACAATCTTTCTTGCCCCTCATGGCCAAGTAAACAAGTAATCCTGTTAGCATAATTCTGCTCAAACCCTCTACTTGTCTTGCTCTTTCCCTTGCTGGGGCCTCTTCTCAAGTGCCGTGTTCATTTCGTTTACCTGGTCCATGACAATTGCCATCTGTGCTGTTGCCTCTGCTCAGAAGCATTTCAAACCCATCACCACTTGCCTGAATCTTAAATTTCAAGGGCTTCCTCAAATGCTATCACAGTCACATTCTTGGCATTGAGAAACAATCCCCAATGTGCATTACTTAGAGGAGTACAGGTTTATTTTGGCTCAGTTTCAGAAATTTTAGCTCCAACACATAAGGCATGGTATAAGGACGGGGCTGAAGAAAGCTGTTCACATCAGGGTTCCAGCAAGCAAAAGGTGAAGGGAAGAGCCAGAGGGACCCCCTCATTTGAATGGGTCCCACCTCCTAACTTCACATTCCCCAGAGGCCCCCACCATCCAGTCACTTGGCACAAGCCCCATCTCTGAGCCTGTGGGAATTTTAGGGGCCATTCTTGATCTAAATCCCCCCAAATTCTACCTCATCCTTTATTCTTGCTGAAACTGCAGATAAACATAACAATTTCTCCACAGACATCACACATTTCTATTTGTGTTTTTCTTGCAGTGCAGTGTGTGTACTCTTTTATACTGTGCACACTGGTTTTTATACTTTGCACACTGGTATTTATGAGTGTCCCTGTAGTGAATGAGTGCACTTGTCTGGTTCCTTTGTTGGATCTGTTTCGGTAAAATTCTGGATCTATGACTACTTAACACATATTGATGAATGAAGAGAGGAAGGAATCACTCCAAGGAATAAATGTGACAATACGGAAGTTGAACTCCCTGTTAGCATTAACATATTTCTCTCCCTTGATTCACTTTCCTGTTTGCTGGCGACTGCAAGCCATTGCAGTAACCAATAAGTGTTTTTACTCCTCCATCTTTTATATTTCATATCCAATCAATTGCCAGATACTGCATTCATATGCCAGCTTCTTTGCTCTCCATATTTAGGTTTTTATTGTCTCTTTGTTGGACTTCAGAATATCCTACTTGGTCTGCTGGTTTCCATGTTTTGTCTACTGGATTTATCTTTTGCATAAGCACCAAACTGATCTATCTAAAGCAATAACCTAATCCATGGTACAGCCCGGTTATACTTTTCCCTGCTTTCTCAACATTTTAAGTTCTTTTTGCATAGTATACAATAACCTCTTTGGCACTTTTCCTTTCTTTTCAGATTCATCTCCAAATTCTATTCCTGTCCCATGTTTATCACCTTGATACTCGTATTTTCTCCTTTGTTTTGATTGTCTGACATTATATACTCTTCTTGTGCTAACTTGTATCAATTCCTTAAAAATCATTTAAGTGATTTAAATTTTAAATTTGTTTTCGAAGAATACCTTCTACAAAGCTATTTTTGCATGTTTCCTTCACTTCTCCATTCCCATAGTGTCCCTTCCTAATGACCTCCCGTACATGTCTCTGCCCCTGCATTTAACAAATTTGCTATAATTATCAGTCTAGAGATGTGTGTTTGAGCTCTTTGAAGACATGTTTAAGTGTTTGAATATCTAAGACTTAGTTCAGAGGCCAAACACAATGGGTGCTCTGTATAAGTTTGATGAATGAATAGGTAAAATTAATATGATACTGTATGAATACAAGCTATCAAAATAGTATCAGTAAAACTAACCTTCACTGTTGTAAACTAGTGTAGACTAACAAAACTGACTTAAAGAAATATGTAACATATTAAAGTTTCATTTTGTGGGTTTTTACTCTTTTGTTTTGGTTTAACTGTTAAATACAGAACTTTTGCCAAACAAATTACCTTGCAAGCCAGTAAATATGTTTCTTTTCTGAATGCCTGGACTGATGCAGTTGGAATATAGGATGTGAATAGGAAGCATAGAAAAGTTGCTTTGAGGTGTCTTAAGCCATCATTTTCACATTTTTGGAGATGATTTTAGGTTTCAATTCCTAAGTGGGTTTTCTTAAATTAACTAAATTTTTTTTGTCCACCTTGACCTAAAAGAACTTAAAACATTTTTTCAAAGTACCACATAATAAGAGAAGGAAATTCTCATTTTAGCATTTATTTGAGTGTCACTAAAATACAGACTTGAAGTGATAACAGCACCTCTCTTAATTGCACCATTATTCACAATGTGTGTTTGAACACACACACACACACACACACACACACACACACACGCACACAGACTCAGAGGATTATTTATCTCCAAAAAAAAAAAAATCCTGCCATTGGAAACAATATAAATGAGCCTGGAAAGCATTGCACTAAGTTAAGAAACCTGGCACAGAAAGACAAATATTGTATGATCTGACTTGTACATGGAATCTAAAGCAGCCCAAACTCATAGAAACAGAGTGTGCAATGGTTGCTGCCACAGACCAAGGTGTGAAGGGAATGGGAGCAGGTGGACAAAAGATGCACAAATTCAGAGCACGAGAGATTTAATGCATGTACAGCATAGGGAGTGTAATTAGTACTGTACACTGAAAATTTACAGAGAAAGTAAACCCTAAATGGTTTTTCCTCCTCCTACACACACACACACACACACACACACACACACACACACAAATAACTGTGAGGTCATGATGTTAGCTTTATTGTAGTAATATTTTCCCAGTACACACATATATCAAAACATATTGTATACCATAAATATATTCATTTTTATTTCTTAATTATGCCTCTGTAAAACTGAGAAAACAGTGAAAACAGGGATTCACGATACATGAAACATGTCAGCACACAGTGGACAGCTAAGGATATTTGTAAGTTTGACGCTTCTTTTGTATTTACTTTAAAATAAATCAAAATGTTTTTGGATGTTGCCAGGTGTTATTAGTGTGGAAACACTAAAACAATAGGTGGTATATAAAGTAATAAAAACAGGACTATGGAACCAGCCCTAATCATAATCTAAATAATGGGAAATACAATAAAACAAATGAACTGAAAACACTGAAAATACTCAACAGCATTCCAATTGAACGAGGCAAGTATTACATTTTCTAAAATGATATGAGCTTCTCCTGATTCAGATACTAATGCAAGCACAGCATTTCCTTCTTTGTATGTATGGGAAAGCCAGTCCTTTTGAGAGTTAGAATAGCTTTCAAGACTCCTGATTTAAATTTCAAACTCTTGATCATAGCTGGGAAGCAAAGGTTTTTATCTCGGAATTGGAAATTGAGTTCTTTAGCTCTATACCAAGTGATAATATTAAGCATTTTGTTGTATCCACCATGCAAGCCAAGTTCCCCACTGTGCCTTCAAAGCCACAGTGAATGAACCATATTTGGATTTGCTTATCAGGAAGAGACATTTAGAAAGACAATGCACTTGTCCTGCAAGACTGAGACTCCTGATGCTTTTAGATAGGCCTGCAGAGAGCCGCAAAATAGGCCCTAAAATCAGGCTGACATGGTCGCTTAACAAGCTTCAGTATGCTCTGTGGGCTCAGCGAGTTGGTGGTGTCACCCCACAGGGCTACTGATGGCAGCCATCATAATTAGAACACATGAATCAAAAACACCAGGTGAAGATTTTGCCTTAGAAGAAAGAAAAGGCAGATGGAGGGAATTACCATGCCCTTTGACTACTAAGCTCTTTCATGCAGCTGGATTTCTGGCCAGCCTTGGTCACATGAATGAGACTGTAGCGTCCTTCACAGAGGGCTCACCCTTCCTACTAGCAAGCTTCAAAGTGGCAAAGAGGGTATAAAATTTCTTCCCTGTCACTCCCTGGAAGAAGTAATATCACAACCTTTCTTCTAACATTTGGTAAAACAGGTAACAGTGCTTATCTTATTTTTACTTTATTTTGTATTTTTTACATATGGAAAATGTCTCTGCAGTCTTTCACAGGAAGAAAACCTGTACAAACTTAAGGGATATGACCTTGAAAGAGATTTGTGCAACTTTAATGTGACTGGATTTTTCCAACCTTTATGGGCTCTTGATTTTAAAATCTGCCTAACAAAAGCTCTGCCAGGAAAGCTGTTATTACAAAGATGCTTCTCAATAGGGAGAAGTGGGTTAATTGCAAGCTCTCCAGTAAAATAAAGGAGGGTTTTGAAAACAAGTGCAAATTTGACAAAATGTATTGCATTGCTCTTATGGAAAAAACTACGAGGGAGCCACATTTGAAATGGCAAAATGTCTAACATAAATTGATGCTATAAAACTTGTGGGAAGAGGCTATAAAAGACTTCAGATTACTTATAAACAATTGCCTATCTGACCTGGATATGAATACAGAAATCCATTAGCAATCAAATTTTCAGACATGATTGTACACTAAAAATATGTATTTTTCTATCAGTTTATGATGACAGGACCTAGTTTAATTCCACATTGTAGACTTATTTATGTTTTTATCTTCTTTTTCATTACATTACTTTTGAGATTTAGTAAACATAATTTAATATGAGAAGCTAAACAGTAAATTCGGAACAGGTTGGGAGGATTTCCTTGTAGTATTCAGTGACTTTTTATGGCAAGTTAAGTCCCAATTTTGAACCAAATATAAAATCTTCTAAATGCACAAGAACATTTATGTTTCCCTATTTACAAGCAATTGAAATCTTTTTTTGTTCAAAAGCTTTTTTAAGGGTATTGTCCTGACCTAAACAATTGCAACAGAAATATCACACTGTACTGTCCTATGTTACTTAAATAACAATGTCTCTTAATACAATGATGTGAATGATTTTTGCATAATTTTGAAAACAAAATTTTATACAACAATTTGAGGATGTTTAATATATGTTAGTCGAAATGCAGCTGACAATATTGTCCAGAAACACTATCATATAGACTAATAGGAGTCTTTATTGAATCCATCAAGGAAATTACAGAGAAAATTGCATTTCTGTCCATGTGTCCTAAGAGTGCTAGTCCCTGGAGGACACATGCCTTAATTTTGCCTATTAAGTAAATGAATATTCTTGAGAATTCACAGAGTCAAGCAAAAACAGAACAGTGCCATTGCCTACTTTTATTTTAGTAATAGTCAGAATAGACATTCCTCTGTCTGATCTGAGCTTCATTTCAAAGCAATTAACTATTTTATATTAGATATAATAAGGGTCTCTAGTGCATGGACCACATTTGTCTGCATCGGTTGTTTAAGGCTTAATTGAGTAAAATTGCATTCACACTCAACGTAGCTCTAAATGATAACCAATTCTCAATTGCTGAGTGTTCTTTCCTTTCTCATTTCTTAAAATGTGCTGGCAGGTGAAAAGAATTAGGGGTTAAGGATAGGACAAAATTACTAATTACTTTTCTTTTTTTTTTGAGATTTATATTTGATCACCAAAGTGAGGAGAAATCTCTGTAAGTTTAGTTTACATAATGTTTATAAACAGCATCCCAGGTACCAAGCTTTGCTTTTTTTTATGTTTCATTTTAACAAATTATAATTTTGATTGTGTTCATTGTCTGGAGTTCAATTTTTACTATTGGGTGGAAAAATCAAAGGAGGATAGAACTTCAAAGATTATTTAGAATTTTCCCCTATTTCATTAGTAGGAAATGTAGGAAACAGTAAAAGAATTTATAAAATGTATAATATAAATATGGCAGCGAAAGGTAGATGCCCAGGAATAAAGAAATGAAGCAGTTGATTAGCTGACAGAGTATCACAAACAACTATGCTGAAGAAAATGATCTTTTATTTAACGTGATTTTCCCACTGTGTTAGTCTGATTTGTGTTGCTACAACAAAATACCCAAGACACAGTAGTTTATAAGGTAAACAACATGGCAGGCTCATGATTTTGGTAGATGAAAGGTCTAAACAGCTTGACTGGCATCTGGCAGGGACCCTTCTCTTTGTGTGATACCTTGAAGGAGAAGGAGAATGGGAACTGGCCTTGTATGAAAGGGCCTAAAATATGGATTTGCGTTACTTTACAGCAATTTCTTCTCTAAATAACTCATTCATTCATAGAAGACCTAACCTACTTCTGAAGGATAGCATTAGTTCATTCATGTGGGCACAGCCATTATGGCTAAATTAGCGTCCACTAAAACTTACCTTTTAAAGCGTCTGTCATTTGAATTTTGCCAACTTTGGGAAAGAAACCAATTCCAAACCATAGTGCTTAAATACAGATTATGTAGTACCTTCCCATTCTAAGTTGTCTTCTTTCCTAGGAAAATGTGATCACTCTTTTTTTTTTTTTTTCCTTTTTAGAATTTCCACTATACTCTGCACGTTGTCATATTAAGCACTCATCATGTGGCCATACAATCACCTTTTCATATATGTTCAACAACAAAACTTTTTGCTTCTGGAGGATAGAAGCCAGCTTATTCCTATTTGACTCCATGATCAAACAGATGTTCTGGCACAGACTGATGAGGGAAAGCTAATTTACATGAAATATTACTAGAAATTCTCACTGAGGACTCTAAATGGGGACCTTCATTTCATTTCTTTGTGAATAAAGAATAAGAATAGAGTCTAGTCTAGAATCAGATTCTTTTTCATATTGGAGACCTCTGAATCTTTGTCTTTGTTTGAAAAATGTTGAGAATTAACTATGAAAGTCTTTTTCTGCCATGTTGGGAAGGATGATCTCCCCTCTGTTATGTGCTCTTGTCTATTAAGAAATTTGTTGTTTGTTTCTATTCATAAGCAGTAGATTCTTTGGTTGTATTTTTTTTTTTTTCTTATCCTAGTGACAGGAGTCCTGCATTGCAGCCTCCACTATTATCTGTACCCATGGGGGAAATTTAATAAATACTGATAATTGATAATATACGCAATTCAACTAATTACCTTTGCTTTGAAAAAGTAACATAGTACAAACACAATATTCCAAAAGTTTTAGAAAAGATTTCCCTTTTAAGGCTTAGTAAATCAAATTGTTTTCCCTGAAAAAAGGAACATGAGCTCCTTTATATGTCACCACTAACTGGAAAAAAATAAAATAAATTTTTCTCTCTCTTTACATACTCTCACAGAACATTTCCATAGCCAGATGTGCAGGGCACTCCTCCTCACATACCAAACCAGGAGAAGTGGGCTAAGTGTCCTGCAATTCAGTTGAATTCTGACACTGTCCACCTGATGATAGCATTGGATTCCTGAACATGAGTGCTCAGTCTCTAAGACTGCCCCCTACCTTACATGCCAGCATCTAAGATTAGGTGGTGACCTACATATTGAAACAAATTCTTTGATTTAATTTTCTGGATTGGCTTCCAGAACTCAGGGAAACAATTCTCACTCACTGAGTTATTTTAAAGGATATTATAAAGAGACAGATGACCAGCTATAAGAAAAAAATATATAGGGTAAGGTGTTGTGGCATACATCTCTGGGCATGGCACCCTGCCAGCACTACCGTGTGCTCAGCAGGCTGGAAGTTATCATATCTTGTCCAACAGTGTTGGTGGACTTTGGTCTGTCTAAGCCTCCCATCCCTCCCTTTCTTGGAAGTTGGTGGTTGGGATAGGAAATTTCAACCCTGTAGTCTACTATTCACTTGGTCTTTTGGTGACTAGTCTTATTCTGACCTTAAATCATTGCAATGATATAAACTGAGGTGTTATCCAAAGGGAATTATACATAACAAACACAATCACTACCCAGGAAACTCCGAGGGTTTTGAGAGCTTTGTGATAGCTGCCAAACATGCATATGATCAAATGTGTATTTCAGATTATACCATCCACATCATTCAACCAGCTTTTTAACAGCGTTCAGACCTTGTTTGTATACTTAGACACCAAAATATTTACCAGTAAATGTAGTCCACAGATGAAGCTGTGGCTTTATTTCTGCTACAGACCATGCAGGTTATTATATGACCAAAATTATGAGGCAGAAGGCACTTTCCTAGAAAGCACAATGGTACAGCCAGATGGCTTTGGTTTTTATCCTAACTCTTCTCCCGATTAAATATGTTTCCTTGGGCAAATTTCCCATTTATAAGATTGGGTTATGAATAGTAACCCTACCCCATCTAGTTGTGAAGATTAAATGAGGAGACATTTGTTAAGTGCTTGGATCAGTGGGTGGCACCTAGCGAGTGCTCTTTAAATGTTTGCTTTGGTGAAGAGAAAGAAAATAAAAGAACTGCCATTCATTAAACCCTCATTCTCCAACCCACTGCTGAGTACTTAGCGTACATTATTAATAATAATCATTTGAGATCAAAAGCAAATAAAGGAATGATAAGGATTCAGGTTAGTGCTGTGGTAGTCAGTGCCTCATTGGTGCTTTCTTTAATTGAAGCTCCAGTTGTTGGTTTCTTTATTTTAAAAGGTGATGCCAGTGTGTCCCATGTAAAAATCATTTTGTTGTTTCTGTATTCCTCAGTTCCTATACAGAGAGCTCTTTTTAGTCAAGGGAAAGCTGAAAGTAGATTCAATCTTGCGCGTCTTTATTGTAACTTTTGGTTGTCACAAGGTACAGTGCCTCTGGTGCCACATGACTGTACAAAGCAGAACTTATCTATGGAAGTAATGTTTAAAGTTTATAAGTATCAAAGTTAAGAACTGATACTAGGTTTTGGGGGAGGCAGGAATATCTTGGAGAATTTATCTGGTATACTAGTTTTTCCTTTTGCTGTGGATGTCTCCTTTGAAACTCATGCTGACATTCAATTAGTATTGTGTTGGTGTTGGGAAGCAGGGCATTTAGGTGTCTAGATCACTAAGCCAACCAATGAATGCCTTTCAGACAGGATGGGGTTGATTCTGCTGGGAATTCATTGGCTCTGTTCTGACTGGATTGATTACCATAGTGGTGAATTTTTGCAAAGTAAGTTTGCTCCTCATTTTCTGCTTCTTTTTCATGTGTCCTTCTGACTTGTAACATAAAGCGCTACCCGGTATGATGACCTGACTTGTCCTTTCTAGCCTCCAGAACTTGACTCAAAATAAACTTCTTTTCTTTCTGAATAACCTAGTCTCAGGTGTTATATTATAGTGATAAGAAACAGATTAAGTCATGTTTTTTACTCCCCTAGTATGGCAACAGTATGGAATTATAAAAATGATGTGATAATATCAGATACAGTTTTTTCTTTCTTTTTAATTGCAAGTTCTTATGGTTTAATAAAAAATATAGAGTTACAAAGGTGGTGTAATGATATCAAATAGTTTTGTTTTCCTTTCTCTATGAAGTTTTTAATATTCCTCATGGCATTAGTTTATATTCAGCTTTTGTTTCACTTATATATGATGACACTTAAATCAGTCTTATTGAGGCAAGTTAATCCCCTACTTCTATAATGAGACATTGCAAATATCTCTTACTTTATTCTGGAACAAATTGTGTGTACATGTGATGTATACATATATATGCATTAAGATACATGCTAATTCAAAGCTAAAATTAGGCATAGTTTTACAGGATTGTTACTGTTGTATACCTGCCTTTTTCTGGTTCCTGAACTGAAGGAACAAAACCCAGTGAAACATTAGGAGGCAGTTTGAAGTATTATTGACCTGCTGTGGTGGGCAAGGCCCAACCCCAACCATGGGCCCTACCACAGGATTACCATACCATCCTCTCTGGTTCCTTTATTGAACTTTCCAATATGATTCTTCAGATAAACTAATTTATACCACTCTTTATTGACTTACTTATCATTCCCCATTCTTTTCCATAACATTGAAATACCATCCTGTGGCTGCCCCTTCAAGTGTACCCCTCATTCAGTATTCAGCTCAGACCACAATCTCCTCTTAAGCTGTTTCTAGCTAATTCCTCTTACCTTTTGCTCCTCAGCACTTGGGCACATCCTCTCTGCATTTCCATACTTATTATATGCTTTATCATGAAGTGTTATGAATATTTATTTGTACTTTTATTAAATTATTGCAGGACAGCATATTATTTCTTCAACCACATTTTAAGTTTCTAAAAGTTGGGTGATCTCTTTTCAATTACCTTAATACAACTCATCTCTCACACCTTAGCCTTTTTATGCTCCTCTTTATATACCTAGCAGTAAGTGTGAGCTCAGTAAAACTTGATACTGGAGTAACACAGTAGAGAATAGACATAGATATAGCTATCGACACAGATATTGCTATAGATATTGCTGTTATAGATACGTATTTTTGAGTCGTGGGTTATTACTTCTTGTCCCGAAAGGACCTAGCCTTCATGAGAGACTGACAGAAAATGTTTGCTTAGGCACGATGGCGAATCTTCCCAGGTTACAATGATACAAACAGCCACTGCAGTGTGCATGCCAGAGGTTCAGCCTTGCTGACTTAGAGAAAGGAAAGAGAAAAACATTTTCAAAATCTTTTTCCTTTGAGAGATTGAAAACCCAAATGGGGGCTGGGGATTTAGCTCAGCGGCATAAGTGCCTGCCTTGCAAGTGAGCGGTCCTCTGTTTGATCCCTGGTACCGAAAAAGAAAGAAAAAAAAAAAAAAATAAATAAATAAATAAATAAAAGAAAGAAAAGAAAAGAAAACAAGTGAACTTAATGCCCAGGGTTTCCTCACAGGAAATAGTAGGAAAGGAAAATATAAATCACTGGATAATTTTCCAATTGATTCTACAAGGCTACAATAATATTTATAAACAAAAATATAACAGACAGAAACCAAACATAAAAACTATTCACCACTCTTATCTGTGAATATAAGATGGAAAGATTATAAATCAAATGTTAACAAATCAATTCCAATAATATATCAGAAACTGTTCTGATTAAGTGTGATTTATTGTAGGAATACATGAGTATATATTAAGATATTTTATTAATGTAACTTGTTGATGAGAGTAGGGACAAAATTAATATGAAAATTTTGATACTAAAAAGCTTTTGATAAAACTGGCCACTCACTTCTGATCCATATAAACATAAAAGTCTGTAAACATAAAGAAGAAATATTCCAAACATAACAAAGGACATGTTTCAGAAATTAAAAGTTCACTTCATGGTAAAAAATTAGTTTACCCATTTAAAATAAAGAATAAGATGAGAATGACCATTATCACAGCCTTTATTCTTTATTGCTCTGGATGTCTTATCTGACACAAGAAAGTAATTAAACTAAATATGAAGTAAAAATACTAACATGAAAAATTAGACATTTGAAAATGCTCATTTCATACATAAAGAATCGTGTGAACAAACCCTCAGAAACAGTATGAGTTAATCAATGAGTTAGCTAAATTTAATTTTAACATAATAATTATAAACTAAATAGGAAAAGAAAGATTTATTCAACGTTGTAACAGTGACTTCTGCCACCAGTATCATCAATAAAGAATCTAGAAATAAACTAAAAATAAAGGAGTACATATTTCTTTCAGAAAATTCAATATTTTAGAGATACAAATTCTGTTCTTAATCTAAAAATAGAATATAATTTGGATAAAAAAAAAACTTGCATAGAATAATTTTATTTATTTATTTATTTATTTTTGTACCAGGGATCGAACTCACGAGCTCATGCTTGCCAGGCAGGTGCTTACACCACTAAGCTAAATACCTGGCTCATAGAATAATTTTAAGGTAGGAGAACAGATAAAATAATTCTGAAATGTATCTGGTTTCATCAATCTTGCAATGCTGGGATTACGTTTCCCATGATTATTTTCCCTGGCTAGTTTTTGCTTAAAAATGACTAAAAGAGAAGTTTGATCAATATTTGGAAGATAGAAATTAAGTCACAGTCTTTACTTTCCAAAAGACATTGTGGGTAAAGTCGGTGAGGCGAGAGGCAAAAGTGCGGGCTGATTCCTGCTTGTCTTACTGTCTCAGCCCCTGTCCAGCTACCTCCCTACTGCGTGTCCACCAGGAGCTACATCATCAGAGCCTCCACAGATCTGTTTACAGCTGTGCCTGGTAGACTCACTCCCAAAGCACACTGTATATGTGGGTTCGCGAGGGCTGGTCAATGCCATTCCTCCTTATCCTTCAATCCCGCCTTTCTCTTATTTTTTTGTGCTTGTTCCTCAGTTGGGAAATACCTAGTTGCTATAATTGCTTATTCCATAATACTGACAATAGTTCCTCTTCCTTCATCAGACTCATGCAACCCGTTGAGGAGCTCTGGGATAAAAAAAAATAGTTTACAAGAACAAAGATAATTTTATCTATGAAAATTGATGTTATTTACATCAATTGGATTTCTTTTTACAGTGAGAATGCTAGCTTGAAAGTCAAGATCCAGCTCCATGGGAAGTTTATGACTGTACTTCTCTTGACTTGCTAAGCACATCTGAACAGAAGAAATGACTTATTTCTGGACCAAATTCTGACTTCTAAGACAAAAGTGATTAATAAAGTGGAAGCAATGAATCATTAAGAGAATGTGGCTATCCCCTCATAAAGACATTGAATCACATCCAGGAAACAGTGTAGCATCACACACGTGGTGTAAACAACAGGAACAATTTTAGCTTCAATTAAATAAAAAAGTGGGAAAGTTTCCTGTTTTAAATTTCTGAAAGGATAGACAGAACAAAAAGGATACTTGTGAAAGTAATATTCTTAGAACAAAGTTACTGGTATTATTCATTTCTTACAATACAGCTGGGTGTATAGCTGCCTAATACGCCTGAGGCTCTGAGTTCCATCCCCAGTAATACAAATAATACAGTTATTAAGACTAATATGAGTGCCTATATATTAGTGGATCTTGACTTAAACCAAGAGTCAGCAAAACTTGTTTAGCAGGTGGCCATGAGATATGAAAAAGATATTATATCAAGCATTCTTTTTTTGCTGCTAAGGATTGTCATTTTTAGAAAGTCTGGTTTCATACAAAGTGATTCTATGTATGAAAATAAGAAAGTAATATGTAGCACAAATATTTGACCATTAAATTAGGTAATTTATTAAAAAACACAATCCACTATAAGCTTCATAAACAAGTGGCACTGAACACAACATTATGCTAAATATAGGATATAAATTGCGAGAACATATTTTACTTATAGGATTACTATCATTTTAAATAGAAAAAATAAAATTTTCTCAAAATAATGACTGTCATATAAAGAGCATCTAATACATAGGCATATATATTATGTGAATCAGAGTTTTTCTCTCTTCTAACTTAGATATTATAAAACAAAAGATTACTTTAAACATAGCTTAATTACATATTGAATGAAGAGAACCTAAAGTGTACACATGTTTGGTTCTAAGTCAAACTTCTTGCCTGAAGTTAGTAGTGTTTTGGAGTATGAAGATAATTTGTCAGAGAGATTCTGTATTGCCTATTGGTGACCTCTGAGGAACTGTGGTGGCCAAAGACAGATACCGGGCAATTGTCATGATTTTCAAAAGTGAGAAGATGGGAGATGAGGATGACACAAGTTATGACATGATTTATATAAATATTCAACAATTTCTTGTCATACTATTAAAGAATATCCAGAAATATCTAAAAAATTAATGCCATTTGTAATAGGAATTGGTAAATATTTACTCAAAATAATCATAGAGTTATTAATAAGAGTGTAAACTCATTAGCTTTAAAAATCAAGGTAGTTGCTGTTGTCTTGCAAAAGAATTTTGGTGCCTGCATGGAGAAAATGCAGGCTGGGTAACAAAATAGTGAAGTCAAATTTGTACTTGTCCAAATGACCAGTCTCTAAACCAAAATGTGCTGATGGTTCAATATTCATTTGCAGAGACAAATCCACAGTCTACTGCTGGACTGTGTCTTCAGTCTTTCCTGTTTGCTGATTTAATAAGTTGTTAGAAAACATAGTTGATATGATTATTAAATTTGCCAATATAATTATATCAATGAGACAATTAATCTACTATGTAGCAAATACAGGATCCAAATGAATATCAACCCACTGAGATTCTGGGTTATAACCAATAAAATGAAATCTAATCAGCATAATTATGTTATCATCCAATCAAATAAACCAACACCAAAACAAAAATGAAAACATCACTGTACAAAGCACGAGATATCAAACACAAAAATATTAAGTGTATATATGTAGGCAGGAAAAAATTTTTACTAAAAAGATTTAAAGAGAATTCTTATGGAGAATTGGTCAAGATATTTGCTGATGTCATAATAAACATAATCAGGTTAATGTTCTTCATTAAAAAATCAATGCCACGAGTCAGGAGAGCTAGAGGGAGGGCTGGCGAAGAGCTAGTGAAACCTCAGTTACCCCCCAAGCTCTCACTATGGATTACATGAGTACTGAAAATGGGTAGATTGATGTGGAAAGTTTGACCTCAGCTAAAAGACTTTCAGAGTTTTATCATATAACAGATGCATACAATAAACAGAATGGCTATTTTGAGAATAAAATTAACAAATTCTATAGTTAAGTAGAGACCAATTTGGATTTAACTTTGGAAAGTAAATTCAAGTCTATTTATTCACTGAGGATCCTGCAGAGAAAACCCAGGTGGGAATGGATATAATACATATCAGTGCTTCTTAAAATTGGTTTTTATGTTTTTTGTCCAGCATCCTGGTTATTCAAAGCCCATAGAAAGTTTAAAGTAGTAGATAGTCATAATAAGGTCTTGTATGGTAAATACAAGAGAGATTAAAAAACAAGCATGGTTTTACATACAACAAATCTGTTCTCTGATGTCAAATAACATTTGCTTTGGTAATATAGCTAAGCGTAAACTTCTAATTCAGTGCTTATGGGTGGAAAGTACAGCAATTCAAAGTTAAGAGGTGAGATTTTAATCTTGACTTTCCAAAACCCTGTAATCAAAACAATAAATTCTTTAAATTTTTGAGTTCTCTCCTATAGCATTTATAATATGGGAAGGGGGGACCAGATGGCCTCTAAGGCAGATTTCAGCTGTAAGTTCTAAACTTACAAATAGCCTGCCATAAATGATAGCTGAATTCCCCAATATCAACCATAGTGAATGTTAACAGGATTCTGGAATGTAGAAGCAGTAGCATATTCTGCAAAGCCATGACTCTCACTGTACTGGTATTTGCTGTATCCCAAGAGTTCTAAGGCTGATTTGGGATTCTACAAGGTAAAGGGGAACAAATAATTTTGAGTCTATCTGATGTTGAAGTTAGAAAGAAAAACTCCCTGGGCAAAGAAGTCTTTGAGGAAAGGCTAAGGAGTTAAGATTTAATCTGGAGAAGCAAACTGGGAGCATGTAACAAATATAATCAGGAACAAGAGATCATATAGGTGCTGGTGAGCAGTTGTTTTCTGTGTCAGACAAGATTGGAACAAGAGAAATAACCATAGATGGACTTAAAGTAAAGTGGAAGACTTTTTTTTTCTGCCCTAGATCTCTAAGTATTTTTAGGTAATAAAATATGTTACCAGGGAAAGCTGACTAATTTACTTATCTGATGGTATTAAATAGAAATTGCAGGACCTTCTCTGCCAGAGGTAAGTGCAGTGCTCGATGTTCTCATGATATTTTCTATTCTATCACCACAGAATAAAGTGAAAATTCAGACAACAGAGAATTCAAAAAAATCACTTTGAAAAATAGCCAAGGCTTGTGGTTCACTGGATAGTGATTCTGTTATTTCATTTGATTTTTCAAAACTGTAGTCTTTAGGACTTTGATTGTCTAATGTTAGTATCCAAAAAATGGTTTATTCTCCTAAGTCATACTTTAGTATATTTTTACTGTATTTGAAAAAAAAACTCAGAAAGTACAGTAATAGCAGTTCTGAATTCCTCAGTGAAGTTGAGCTACATGAAGTTACTTCTGCATTTTAAGTTTTGTAACACATTAAGTATAATAACCTATATAGGAAAAGGGCTACTTAATTCTTCCCAATAACACATACAATTCAAAAACACTTTAGCTTTTGGTATTTCCTTATATAACATGTATTACACAGTATGCTGTTGTATCATCTACATAATTAATCTGATCTTAAATAACTCTTTGCCTGTGTAAAAATGTCCATTAAGATGGACTCCTTGGCTACACTTTCTGGGGGCCTTTCAGAACTTTAACTCAGATGTCTTGGGTACAAGCAGGTTTTGACTAGGATAAATGTGGCATAGGATAGCTTGGTGAGCAATTTTTCATGTTCTACATCAAATCCTTGCTCCTTCAAAAGTGGTCTTCACTGACAACTTGTTAGAAATGCCTCTCTAAGGTCACTTGACCAAAAAGGTTCATTTGATTTTGCACATTTTAATTTTAGGAGTATTATATTCAGTGAAACTCTGGAGCACAGGTGAAGTGGTTCTATGTCGAAGAATAAGAAAGATGCAGACTGCACCTGTTGGGAACCTCTGAAGGGAAGGCAAAGCCACATTTTTCCACATGAGGGACCGGTTGGTACATTACCATCACTGACATTGATCCTATGATAGTAAATCCCACATGGAAGCCCCACCTAACCAAGAATATACATTTACCAGGCTCATTTATCTTTGCCTTTGGGAATCGTTGATTTAGAGAACATAGTCCACAATACACATAGCATTTAATATAATAAGTAGTGTTTAAACTTATAATTGCAGTCCATCATCTATTACATTTTGAATAACCTGTCTTTCTATCATCCCGACATCTTCCATTTTCATAATATCACTCAACATACTTTCCATTTCTAACATATGTGCCTGTTAATGTCTTTTGCTCTTCTGGAATTAATTTTTCACCCATTTTTGTGGAAACTTTTTATGTAATTACAGAAATACATTAAAGTTATATGCTTTTCATATCTATTACACCTTTTCTCATCAGAATTAATCATAGGCATCTCTGAGCATATTACTCATTATACGTATGATCTTTATTTTAGTTTTTTATTTTTCAATTTTAAAAAGAAAGAATAAAAATAATAAAACAGTTTCAGAACAATAGGAGAGTAACAATAATTAGCACTTTGCATATTGTTTTATTCATAGTAGTTGTTCAGAGTACAAGATAGAGGCACAAAATATTGACCAAAAAATTATTAGTGTAAAACTTTCTTTTCAATGGAGAGAAATTAGCTGTATAACTACTATGACTATTTTGTGTATATATGTACATTTTTTTCTTTTCTTTTCCTTCCTTTCCCCTTTATCCATCACAATTTTTTTCTTTGAAGTTTCTTTCCTATTCACAATATCTATTATATGTTTTGGACCTTATTTACTCTTTTAGTGTCTCATATTAATGGGACAATATGATGTTTACACATGTGGGCTTGATTTATTTCACTTATGATTATAGTCTTGAGTTGCATCCATTTACCTATAAAAGCCTCAAGGTTATCTTTCTTTGTGACTATACACACACACACAAACATACACCCACACCCACACACATATTCATTCCATCAGATGGGCATTTGGGTTGTTTCTAAGATTTAGTTATTACAAATTGTGCTACCATAAATGTGAGTATACATATATCATTGTGGTAAGATGTTTTAAATTTATCTGAGAAGATATTCAGAAGGGAAATAGTTGAGTCTAATTGAACCTCTAATCCTACTCTTTTAAGGAATCTCCACTCTGATTTTCACAATGGTTACACCAGTCTATATTCCCATCAAGTGGAGAGTAGAGTAGGGCTCCCTTTTCTCCACAACCCCATCAATATTTGTTATTGGTGGATTTCTGGATGACAGTCATTCTTTACGGAATGAGATGAAATCTCACTGTGGTTTTAATTTTCACTTCTTGAAGGACTACTGACACTAAAGATTTTCTCATATATTTATTTGCCATTTGTATTTCATCCTCTGAGAAGCGCATTCTCATTTCAGATGCCCATTTTTGGATTGGGTTATTGAATTTTGAGGGCCTTTGTTCAATTCTTTATTTGTTCTAGATATAGGTCCTTTGTGTGAGGAACAACTGGCTATAACCTTTTCAACTCTATGATTTGCCTCTTCATTTTGTTGGTGATTTTTTTTTTTGTTGTACAGAAGCTTTTTAATAAGGTGAGATCACTTTTGTTGATGCTTTGTACTATTTCCCTTGCAGTCTTGATTTTGTTCCAGAAGTCTCTGCCTACACCTATGTCTTCAAGATTTTTGCCTGTTTTCTCTTCCTGTATATTTAATTTTTCTATTTTAATATTTAGATCTTTGAGCCATTTTGACTGCAATTTAGTACATGATGATAGACATTGGTCTAGTTTTAGTCTTTGACATGTGGGAAACCAGCATCATTTATTAAAGAGACTAATCTTTCTTCCAATGAACTTATTTGGTTCCTTTGAACTTATTTGTTTCTAAGATAAAGTGGCTGAATGTCTTTGTAGTTGTATCAGATTAAAAGATATGTGTATACATAATAGACTACACAATGTGAGCATAAACCACTTAATTTTTTTGTTTTTGGTATAAGGAATTGAACTTAAGACCTTGTGCTTGCCAGCCAGGCACTTGTGCCACTGAGCACAAGGTCTTGAATCTGTCTATTAAATCTAAAAGTCTTGGCTGAACTTTTGGGATGTTCTATGTAGAGTATCATGTCATCTACTAATAATGATAAATTACCTTCTTACTTTCCTATCTTTATTTCTTTTGCATCTTGGTCTTGTATAATTGTTCTAGCTAATGATTCATATGCATTGAATAGGAGAGTTGATAGTTGATATCCTTTCTTTGTTCCTGACTTTAGAATAAAACTTTCAGTTTTTGACTATTTAATATGATGTTAGTTGTTGATTTGTCATACATAGCTTTTATCAGATTAAGATGAAGACACTTTATTCAAATTTTCTGTAGGATTTTTTAAAATCATGAATGGATGTTGGAGCTTGTCAAATGTTTTTTCTGTATATATTAAAATGATTATGTGATTTTTGTATTTGGTTCTGTTAATATGATGCGTAACATTTATTGATTTGCATATGTTGAACCATCCCTGCAACCCTGGGATGAATCTTGCTTGGTCATGGTGTATAATCTTCATGATGATTTGATGTATTCTGTTGCCAGTATCTTTTGAGTATTTTTGCATCTATGTTGTTGATTTTGAGCTTTGACTTTGCATCCAGCTACAAGTTCCTTGGTTCCTTTGACCAAGATGAAGTGGCTGAATGTCTTTGAAGTTGCATCTACATCTTCTAATTGTTACACTGATCCTTGGACCTGGCTTTTTTGTTTGTTTGTTTGTTTTTGCCAGTATGATGCTGACTTTATCACAGCGGCTTCAGAGCATAATTTCAAGTTGGGGTTTGTGATCCCTCCTGCCTTACTTTTCTTGCCCAGAATTGCCTTTGCTAGTCTGGGTCTCTTGTGGTTCCAAATAAATTTTAGGAAAGTTTTCTCTAGTTTTGTGAAGTATGAGAATGATATTTTGATTGGGGTTGCATTAAGTCTGAATAGCTTTTGGAATATGGCCATTTTCACCATCTTGTTTCTTCCTATCCATGAGCAAGGTATACCTTTCAAATTTCTGATATCCTTCTTCAGTCTACTTTGTCAGAGTATTGTAGTTTTCAATATATAGATTTTTTACTTATTTTTAAAATTGATTCTTAAATATTTCATTTTTAGATGCTATTTTAAAGGATGTAGTTATTTTAGTTTCTCCTTCTATAAGTTTGTTGCTTGTGTGCAAGAATATTACAGATTTTTGAGCGTTGACTTTGCATCCAGCTACACTATTGAACTTATTTTTTATTTTAAACAGAAAAAATTAATAAATCAATGATTCAGAATTTCAAAGCAAGATAATAGGAATTTAATAATGGTTAATATATTTTTTAAAAAATATAGACTTGTAATTTTCTGTAAATTATTATTTTCATCTATGTAAATTCTCAATCTTTTAAATGTACCAATTTTTATTCTTTATTTTAGAATTTTTATAAGTATATGTTTGCAGTGCAAAATGGTAATATTCATCATGAGGGATTGGTGCATATACATAACACATTTAATTCTTTTTACTTCCTCTTTCTCTTCCTCCATGTCTCGATATCCTTCCCTTTGCAAAAGTTCTGTTTCCCTATTTCCTATTATCTACCTTTTATTACTCTTTATTTATTTAATTTTTCAGACCTTTCTTCAAAGATATTTCCTGTAGTATCATCTTCATGTTTATGGATCAGTCCTCTCCTGGCTACCTCATATTCAAGAGTTAAATTTTATTAGTTTCTACTAATTTCAGCCTAATTTGAAATTTGAAATTTCTACTAATTTCAGCCCACTGAGGGTTCTAGTGTCTTTATGACTACTAAACATAATCATTTTCTTGTTTTTCAAAAAGATATAGCATGTTGCTGATGTATAAACTCTTAAATATTAAACACAAATGACATTTCCTTTAAAGGTAGGCTCTATAAATTTAGCATATATTTGTTAACTGTAGAATTAGAAAATGACCCCCAAAGATAAGGAGAGGAGGTAAGCAGTTAAAAAAACATCAAATTCTTCTCAGAAATTGATTACAAATAATAGTGCGTTTCAGTCGTACTTCATTTTCAAAATGATTGACAATGAGAAAAAAAAATCAATAAATTGTTGAATACCATATGGAATTAAAGCAAGTGATTGAAAACAATTCATTTTACTTATTATACTGGTGGTTCTATAAAGATATTTAATAATTTAATCTATTAATGAATTATCAGATTTTAGAATTAGAAATTTTTAAAATAAAATTATAAATAAGTTTTATTGAGTAGTAACTATATCTTAACTGCTTAAAAGGTTTATATTATTTCATGTTTTGAGGAAAGAGCCATTATACCCTTTCACTGATCATATCACTCAGGTATAGTGAGATAAAGTGCCCAAGGTCACACATCTAGTAAGTGAGTTAGACGGGACGTGACCTAGGTTGTATAATTCTAAAGTTTAAATTCTAATTGCAGCAATCACTTCTTTGCATATGAAAACTGAGACCTAGAGGATCTAACACCCAAGGTTCTGTGCTCAACTTGTTAGACTTCCTGAAGGATTAATCACATGAATAGTCTTTCTATGCTTTTTATAGGAAATTCTTCACAAGAGTTGACACAAACTATTTGCATCAATATCTTTAAACATAAAAGTTTTGAAAATGGTGGCTACTCTACAAAATCCAACCAATTATCAATTTTGTAAAGATATTCATATATCAAAAAATTCATAGAAGGGCTCCTTTTTACAAGAGGAAAAATCTCTTGAAACAAGAACAAAGTTGTAATGAAGGTCATTAACTTGAAAACTTTCAAATGTTCACAACCAAACAAAATTTCTAAGTCATAATTAAAAGAAGAAAAATAAATGAAAACAGTAAGTGATAGAGACAGCATGATGTGTCTCATGTTTCTTTATATACTTTTGTTTTCATGTTCTTGTATTTTAATTGCCTATATAAGATTGTGAAAACATGCAGACCCATAAATATTTTATACTCCTACTATCTCATTATAATAAGTCATTTGATATTTGTGTCTGTGATAGGAATGTAGCCAACATAATAATAAAAGCACATTTATGAATAACTTTGTTTGATAGAAAAAAACATGGTATTTTGTAATTGTAAACTGTCAGGGATTTGAGAATATAATACCATTCTAATGAAGGAAAAATCAAAATTGTTTGGTAGCTCAGCATTTCATTTACCTAATTTTGGTCCATCCAGCAAGATATTCTCACTGCTGAATAAGTAAGGTTTGATTTTAAAGTATCAGATAAATTTTTCTACCGTAGCTGAGTAAAGGATCTCGATTTTAGCCAGGATCGTTTTAACACACAATTGAAACTGTAGAGTTTCTTATTGCCTGCATTACTAACACTTTGGGCTGGATAATTTATTGCAAAGGGTCATCCTGTAAATTGTAGGTTTGCCATAATCTCTGGCTTCTGCTCACTGTACTCAGCAGCACAGTACATATCCTTCTCCTATTTGTGATGACCCAAAAATGTCTCCAGACGTTGGGAACATTCCCTGGGATACACAATTGCCCTTGGCTGAGAATTAATTTTTTATAGTAATTAACTAATAGGACAAATAATTGTACTTTATGTTCTCTACTTAAAACTGTTAAGAGATCTTCACATTGACAAGTTTTCCATATTTGTATCTGCTTGTTCCTTTTCCCAGATTCCAACTGAGTAAGCATTTGTTTTCTATATTTATGGTTAAATTATTGCTTGTCAATATTCACTAATTTAAATTTACAAAAAATTACCATATAAATTTCCTAAAGTTGAACATGCCTAATCATCTATGCAGATGTTCTGTTCCTTTTTTCTTAATCTTTCTAATTAGAAGAATATGATTTTTCATACTCACTTAGATCAGCAGGATATAAACAAATGCCTTGAAGATAGTTTTAGAATTTCCAAAATCATAATTTCCTTGAAAATATGATACCTAACCTAGAATTTTTTCAAAATTGTAGCCCATGAATTACTCCTTTTAGATGCTTGTTAATATTATAGATTGTTGGTCTCATGCCTAATCCTACTGAGTATGACACTGCAAGAGGATCTAGTGTCCTACTTAGGAAGCCCTCTAGATGATTTAAAGGCTCCCTCACTCTAAAGACATGTGCACAGTCCATACAGGCAAGAAATGTATTATTGAGCTTAGTCATTTATTTGAAATTATGCATTGGTGTGCTTAAGATAATTGATGAAAAATAATATGGTTTCTTGTGTATGAGAGTTTATGCAGCTGCTTTATACTAAACTGAAAGCTGCCTTTTATTTTAAAATAACCACTTGAAAATTCAAAGGAAATCAGAGCAAAGATTCAATGTCTATGCATTTGATGTCACTTTTCCAATTTTAGGGGATTTCAAGTAATTAACTGTAAGATTCATTACACTTTACTCTGTAATTTTGTATTTTTATATACAATATTACACATGTATTTTAATGCATGAGTGTTTATTTTATTTTCTCTGAAATAACATAACAAGATAATAGTTACCTCCTTCTACAAAAACTTTATAACTTTTAGGTGGCTCTGCAGACACATAACAAAGGCAGATCTTCCCATTTTTAGTTTCTTTCAATCCAAGTTCAGAAAATGTTCTCAAGCAACAGAAGAACTTGGAAAAAGTCCAGGTGGTTGCATAGTCTTTTTACTAAGAATAGTGAAAACAATACAAGGGTGACAATATATTTTAATCCAATAAAGGCAAGTACAAAATTAAATTTAAGAAAGTAGGTAGACACTACATAATTTATGAGAATATTCAGCGTTTCAGTATTATTTTATACCTATGTCAACACACTTATTTAGTTTTAGTTCTATAATTAAATTTAATAAATATTCACTATCAAATTTTGGTTAAAGTTTCTCAGTTGTTTTGTAGTTATAGGGAGCTTATGTTCTGTTAAATCAGTAGGGGGGGTTTATGAGTACAGTATTCCCTGAATTCTTTTACATTTAAAACTATATTTTTCTATATTCTTAATGTTTGGAGGTTTGGCTGGCTATAAAATCATTTTTCATACTCTTTGAGTTACTTGAAAATGTTGCTCTTGAGAAATATGGTGCTACCCTAATATTTATTTTCCTATAAATAATTTGATTTTTTCTGGAGGCTCTAAGGATTTTTTCATTCTCTTCAAAGTCTAGAATACTGGAATAAGTATTGGAGTTAATGTTTCATGGTGACTTTCCCAAGTAGGTGGGGAGCTCTTTCAGAATCATAGAGTTCAGATTTTCTAAATTCCAAGAAAGTTTTCTTACAGAGCAGTGGTAAATGCTGGCTGACTTCCATTGTTATCACTTTCTTACACAGAACCTCCAATTATATGTGCACTGGACTACGCTGCCTATCTTCCTTTTTAATGACTTTTTTCTTTTTTGTCTCTTTTTAATTTCATCTCCCTCCTGTTATTTATTTTCTTTCCTTCCTTTGATAACTTTAAGTTTTCACTTGAGACTATACTTTCTTGGTCACTTGTTAAATTATTTTTCTCATTACTGAGACAGCTTTATTTTACTTTACAAATATGTTTCCTGCATTTAATCAACTTTCACTGCATTATTTTCTTTTTTTTTTTTTCAAAATTTCTGGTTTTAGATTTTGATGTTTGAATCCTATTTCTAAAAATATTTCAAATTCTTATTTGTTGATCCCATATTCAAATTGGAGTATCGGTAGTAGTACTCTTCTGCTTTGTGGTTGTTGACTTTGCCTCAAGGGATTTTCATCAGCTGAAATGCTTTTGGTTAAAAGCATTTTAACCAAAGGAATTAAAGAAAATATGTATTTTCTTTTTACAATATCTTTTTCAGAGTTTTACTTTTTTTTTGGTATATCCAAGGACCTGATATTACAGTTTCTAGTTCAAGAACACTCTTTTATTGGTTTATAGTTTTTTACTTTCCTTTTAATGTTTGCATCTGAGAAATAATTATTTCCCACTGTTTTTTCTTTCCACTCCCATTCCTCTGAAGGGTACTATAATTTTTTCTTTCTTTTTCTTCCAGAAAAAAACCATATATATCTTCAAGGCTATGATCTTTGGTCTGCTTACTCTCACAACTCTCTTCTCTATCGGGTGCTGTGTGTTACCAAGTTCCATTCCTGAGTTTACTCCTTTAGCAGTCTGTCTTTCTGGGGTTGCTAGTGATTGTGATGCTTCTCCTTTCAATGGAATCCCTGAGGGTCCTTCCTACTTTGTTCCCTATATCCATCAGCTAGTTGCAACAGCGGAACTTCTGCAGAAATGTGATGCTTACTCCATCTCTTACCAATGTAACAGGCATAGGTAAAATGTAGTTTACCATTAATTGGTTTTCCTTTTTCTTAATATGTTTGGTTTTGGTTTTAAAAAAGACTTACAAAGTCACTATTTTGTGCACCAGTGTATCAGAGCTTCCTAATGAGGAAATAGCACATTCTAAAAGTTCAGGTATGTGTGGGTCCTAACGTCTAGGTACAGTGGTGTTAGTCTAAAGGAGGATTCCTCAACATAGAGAGAAACTCAAGAACACCAATCTATGCACTTTAGCCCATATGTGTATTTCAAACTTCTTCTGATATAAACCCAGAAGATAGCTGTTCATAGTTAATACTTAGTTTTCAGAATGAAAGGTGATTGTTTACAAGAACTTTCTGAAAAACATTCCTATATTTTATGCTGATTTTTTGCTTTTTTGGTCATCCACATAATGTAACAGTTTATAAAACCCAAATGCAGATATATATATATATATATATATATATATATATATATATATTAAATTACATCAGTCCCTCTTCTACTCTGTAAAAACTAAATCATGGCAAATAGACACAGAATCAATAGCATGTATTTTCTTTTCTACTTTTTCACCTCTAAGATTGTAACTGTACTTCTTTTAGCAGTAGTCTTTGGGAGTCTGCTCTTAACATGATTTCACATCCTTTGCAGTATAGATTATATCTCTTATGCCTTTATTATTCATGTATTTTTCAACTCCCATTATTGAATGAAAAAAACTTAACAGCAGATTTTGAAGATATAGCTTGAAAGTAGCTAACATTTTCTTCTGACATCACGTAAAACAATTTGTGTCTTTTTGAATCAACAAATGTTAAGGCTTAATATTATATATATACATATATATATATATATATATATATATATAACAAACTATTGAGTGTTTTATATTTTCACTTGATTTTTATTCTTCATTCAGGGAATCAAAAATTCATGAAAGGTTGTTCTAGTAATCATTATTATCAATATGGTAATTTTAAGAATGCTTCATTTGCTTTCAAATGAGCAAGAACAAATGATTTCTTATGAAGTAGAAAATAATCCCATTTTTTATTATTATACTCAGAGGACTTCCCATGCCAGATCCTGCTTTTTTTATGCTTATACATGTCAACTTTACACATAATACATAATAAACATTTCCCAAGAGATCAGACCTCACAATCAAATAAAAAGATCTGTGTATTTTTAATGAACAGTGTTACATGACAAAATATTATATAAAGCATAAAGTCAGTTACATCAATATAAATCAAATAGTACAGAAAGATTAAAAATTGCTGATTCTATTTTTCTTGGAAAATAATGTCTGAAGTAGGTTTAAATAAGAAATTCACATTTGAGAATTGTGATCACCCTATATAATGCCTAAATTCATTTATTGGACTGATTCTTTAAAAATTCATAATGACTTTAGATAAACAAATATAACATAGCCATCTGCACATGATAAAGTTACTAAGGCATAATTATTATCATTTTATGTGATATGTACATAAAGTACAATGGATTTACAACCATATTAACCATAAGATGATCCAAGTGCCAACTCTAAAATAATAATTGAAAACTCAAACATTCTGCAATTAATGATTTGGTTCTGGTTTGTATTTGTATTAGTTAAAACCACCCCAAATCCTTTTTGCTTCCAATTCTGTGTGTGATGATCTGTGTCATAAAGTCATATTTTTAAAAAGGAAGCAACATGCAATTAATTGTAAGCAGGAAAATCGAAAGAAAGTATGCAAAAGCTTCCTTCTCTTCTCATGTTTCTTTCTTAGTGTATGTTTTATAATTATTAGTGCATTTTAAAATTGTTAATATAATAAGAAATTTTTTCTTTTGTATAAAGAGACATGACAAATGAAATTTTAATTTTAATTTTCCACTTGAAAAGTATTTCTTTTAAAGAGTAGAATGTTATAATATAGCCCTGAGTCAAGCTAGAATTGTTCCACTACATGTACACTGTTCTATAACCAAGGAAACAGCATACTAACAATTACTCATTTATATTTTTCAGTTGGACAAATCAGCTTTAGGCCACAAACATTGGTTCTATAAAAAGTCATAATCAAAATGATCTATAACATCTGTGCCAATGTGATATCAATGTATTCTTTCCGTTCGTGAAAGTTTCCAGAGTTTAATGAAAGCTGAAATTAAAGTACCAAAATTAAATAGTCTTAGAATAGAAAGTAACCTGAATTGGCCAAATAGTTTTGATTCTCATTTTGAATTAATTTGTGTCAGTGCTAAGATGGGTATTAATCATGTAGGATAAGAACTGTCTTTTTTTTCTGTGAAGGGACAGATTATAAATAGTTTAGACCTTGCAGGCCTACAGTGTCTGCTCTGGCCCCTCAACTTTGATGCAGTAAGAGAAACAAACAAAAAAATACAAACAATGTAAGCAATAGAGGTGACTTTGTTCCAATAAAATCTGTTACTTAGAGTGAAATTTGAATTCCATATAATTTTGACATATCACAAAGTGAAATTTTTTTCTGCTTTTCAATAATGTAAATACATAAAAAATATTTTTAGCTCATGGGCAACATAAAAGCAAATGATGGGACAGATTTGCCCAAGGCTTATAGTTTCCTGAACCTTATCTTGAAAATCATTTTGTTTCATAAAAGTGTGACAAATATGTTTATGATTATAGTGACAAAAGGAAGACGATTAACATATAATGAATAACTAGATGATGAAGTAAACACTAGAAACGATCCAGCATATCTCATTATAATATGAGGCTCAAATTTCCTGAAAATCATACTTTAATTCCTTCAATAATTTTTTGCTGTGATATTTAACTCTCTTTGGAAGTTCACCAATCTTTAAGTACAAAAGAACATTCATATATTCAATTCGAGTCATCATTTATAACCATCAACATCCACTTGCTGAGATATTATGACAGAAAGTATTTTATAATTGGTTCTATAAGTTTTCATTCATTCTTTCCCTTATATGAATTTCTTTCTGTTAAAAGTTGAATACCAAATGCTAATATATGTCTGACATGTATGTTATGGAGCACAGCTATCAATTTTTCTGTTATTTTACCTGAAATTCCATAAGTATAAATGCTTTCTTACTTAATTTCTTTCTTAACTCAAAGCAAACAGAGAACTAAAAGCTAATGAAGAGGCACGATGTCCAGCTACAAAATTCTCTGGTTGCTGTAGCTCTATTGTGATTGATCCAAGTTACAAAAGTCAATGGTATGAAAGAAGTTTGAAATGGGTAAAAGTTTAGATCATTTCATAGTAGTGTCTTTACCAAGTTTCAGTGCTATAGAGAAAACCTGAGCTTTTGGTCAGTGCCTGTTCCACAGCTCAGAATTAGGGGAACTTTACTTCAGTTAAAGCTAAACTATTACTGTTGTCATTAGTTGAGCCTAAAGTAAAACTGACCTGCCTGCCTAGGGCAAAATAGTCATCTCAAATCAACTGCCGTTCTAATAGAGTCTTCAAACCATGACATGTTCTATTCATATTGATATTTTCTAAACTACAGGATGATGCACTAAATATCAATGTCCCAAGAAACTATTTGGAGTGTGCAGGTGAGGAGTTGGGAGTGGGCAGGGATTTAGGTGGCTTATAAGTAAATATGTGAATAATCTAGGGCCTTTGTATCACTCATTCAAGTTTTTAACGCTGTGCTATTCTATGCTTGTCAGTGAGGGAGAGATGGTCAGAATTATGGAATCTAGGTCTACTGCTAACCAACTGAATTCTACCCTTGGAAACTGAGCCCATTAGATTGTAAGGCCTTTCACCTTTCACATCGCTTTGAAATGACTCAGGAAATATTTTCCAGGGATGCTTCTTTTACTGTCATGTTCTGTAAGGAAAACTTTGTTGTCATGCTAATGGAAGGGGCTTATTCTTTACATGTGCTGGTAAATAAGAATTGTTTGTGAGATTTTATCATTTTATGAGCTCAAGTGGACCCGTACAATTTGACAATAAAAATATTATGAACAATTGTTATTACTTGGAATATTTTCCTGAAATGATATTTAACACAATGAATGATTTTTATTCAGTATACTACAAATTGGACAGTTACATGCTTGCTTTACATTTTAAACCCTATGTGACAGGGAATGTGCTAGACATTTTAAAATAAATAATCTTTAATCCTACTTCTACTTGGATATATACCACATCTATCCAATGCTTAGGAATTCTTGATGAGAAAAAGCACATAATTGAAAATATTTAGTAAGTCATATGTAGACTATAAAGATGCCTTGAAATGTAATTTTAAGTGATAAAATTAAATGAATATGATATATTTAAAAACATGTTCAGTTTTAGAAGTAGTCTTAGAATTATGGATATATTTTAGATGCATAAATTTACTAGGATTGTGGTGAGGATACTTTAAAATAGGGCTTTAAAATTATCAATTTTTCTAGTATGTGCATTATTAATGACAAAGCCTTCAGAAAATGTCAATTATTTATTCATTTTATTTTAATAGTGAACAGAGGCATGTAAATTAGCAGTGCTTATCTTGTTGAGCACAAGCAAAATGCGTGTGATCATACTAGCCTATTCCATAGTAGACATTTTATTATGTTGGACTTCATTCTTAAATGTCACTAATCTAACTCACTATTTACTTTATTTGGCAGTTATGAGGGATGATTCATCTCCTCTGTATGAACAATTTTGTATTTTAGCCATCGATAACCATGACAATGGTAATACAGTGTAAGACTGATGAGTTTTTTTTCCAACTAGCTTAGTTTAATTGATATTAAAAACAAATGATCAATAAAAGAGTGAATTCATGCCTGGATAAACAACTGAAAATGTAGGGATGTTTCAAGTGACTTGATTAAAGAATGAACAACTAAATCTGTGAATGATAATTGATAGGAAAGACTTAATAAATATTCAGTGTGAATAATTATTCAATGTTCTATATGTATATATCTGCATATACAAATTCACACACACACACACACACATATATATATATATATATATACCTTTCTCTCATATATAGGCTACAAAGATTCAGTATAACTGTAAGTGATAAATTTAAATGAATATGATATATTTTTTAAAAACATAGTTTTGGAAGTAGTCAGAATTATGGATATATTTTGATATATAAATTTAGTAGAATATGGTAGTGAGATATTTTAAAATAAGTCTTCAAAATTATCATTTTTTCCTAGTATGTTTGTTATTAATGACAAAGCCTTCAGAAAATGTGAATTATTTCATATATATATATATATATATATATATATATATATATAGAGAGAGAGAGAGAGACAGAGACAGAGACAGAGAGAGAAGCAGAGAGAAAGGAATGAATGAAAAGAATCAAAGACAGTTTAGTAATTCACATATATTAAGGCCATGGGCAAACAATTTAGTAAAATGTGAAAAAGGATAACCATCAATTATTTTAGGGGGAGCAGAAAGATATTAGGTAATTATAGGCAGGTAACTCCCTAAAGCATAATCACTAGTTGGTTAAATTTAAGTATTTTACTCATCAAACTTCTTCATAGGGACTACAAGTTTCTGTTTCTTCCTTTGAAACTCTAAAATGATTTCTGGAGTTAAACTGATTGAAGTTTTTACATCACACATTCCACTATCAGACCATAGTGGATCCAACATAAGAGAAATTAAACTACAGACAATATATACTTACAAAGGTAATTCTATGTTAACAGTGGGAAGTTACCCAATTGCAGTCTATTAAATTCAATATAGATACACCTAAGTGACTTGATTAGTGAAAATGTTATGATTAAGAACTGGTGGTCAATTTAATGCCAGCTGGATTACATCAGCATGGCGCTGAGTGTAGATGCTTCACCTGAGGAAAGTTGCCAGTATAAATAGAGACATGGAGAAGGAGAAGCTAGGTAGTGTGGATTTCTCTAAGTGTTGCTGTTTGAGCTGTTGGTTCTCCTGGGGAAGCTCTGGCCCTCACATTGAGCATTGTTTTCAGGCTCTGGAGGGAAGATTGTGTCACATGGTATCAGGATGAACTCATCACACTGGCTTCCTGGCATGTACTCGACTGTGCTTACTGTCAAAGGAGCTCGGGGCCCCCGTGTCACTGAGGATGGCCATGGTGCTTTTCAGGACAGCCCTGGTCTTTGTTGTGAGTGTGATTTCTCTGCTTCAGTGCAGAACCCTCATTCCACCAGCACAGCTCCTTCACCCTGCTGGCATGGACTTTCTGGCTTCCGTCGCTGACCTTTGGGCCTTCCCAGCATGGATACATAAGAGCCTGGTGTGAGTCCTTCTTGTAGGCTCTGGATCTCTAGCTGGACTCTTGGGAGGCACTGTCATGAGCGCTGGGTTTTTATCTAGACTCATGTGGGACATTGCTGTGGGATTTAGGCCCTTGACTAAATATTCTGTGTCTTTGGTGTTGCAGATAGATTTCCTGCATTTTATTGTGTTGAGTCTGGGTGACCATCATTAAACAATATTATAAACTCCATGTCCTGATTCTAATTGTTCTCTGTGTACAACCCCTAACTACAACAGCAAATTAAGAGAATTAGGGAGAATATTCAGAAATTTCATTAGCAATTTAAAAATAATACAGTAGTGAGAAAAAATGTCACATCTTAAAATAATTATGGTAGATATATTTCCTAAATTATTTTTAATCTTAAATGGGGAATCCATTTTTTGATTCAGTTTTTTTTGGTGTTGTTTGGTTTTGTTGTTTTGTGGAGAGGGATTATTTCGTTGCTTACTTTGGGTTTTATTGGGTTATCATCAGATAATATAGTGTGGTAATCTTTATAATTTGAAATTTGCTAGTTTCAACAAATATTGTGGTTTTACTTTTTACAGCCCATGTATGCATTCTTTATAGGAAGCATGATGCTTAAGTCTCAAGGCAATGGGCTCCAGAACCAGACTTTCTGTGTTAAATCTTAGTTTGCTGCTTTCTGGCCAAGCATCCTCGAGTGAGTAATCTGTCCACAGTGCATTTATTTTCTCATCTATAAGACATTGATACGAAAATTGTATGAATTCATAAGCAAACCTAAGATATAAATTCATTAACTATCAATTTATCCATCTCCTTTTGGTCACATGTATGTACATATGCACATACATACACATACATCCTTAGATTGTATTATTCATATTCCTGTGCTTTAAATTATACTGAGAACGTGGCAGACCAAGTCACTATAATCATTTGGGATCATTCAGTTGTATTTCTTGGAGCTTTTGAATTATGTATATTACAAAGCTATTATGGGTTTGTGCAAAAATTTCTAATTCTTCATCTTTGTGAACAGAAAGCTTTCTTCAGTGATACTTTCTTCATTTTGTATAATGATTATAAGTGATCTTCCTTACATGAAGATATTGACAAGGAATTCAAACATTCAATGTGTTTTAACTTTATCAGATACTTTTCATTTATCCTTAATGTTTTTGAACATTTTAAAAACTTCATTTTAAATGTTTCTTTAAAAATAGTTGATTTTTGTTTTTCATCTCAGTATGAACATGTTAGGCTGTACTGAAAACTTATTTACATTTATTGTCACATGAGATATTTGATTCTACCATACCTTAAGTTCTACTAGTAAACTATTTAATGTCACATATTGCTTCATTTTCTCATTTTTAAAATTCTTACTTAGACTAGATTCATTAGGTTTCTTTTATTTTCTTCTGTGCTTTCCACTTACAATTGTTCTCTAAGAACTGCAAAGGATTTCAAATGGCTGCACTGTATTTTGAATATTTCAGGGTTTTTGCTAAAAGATTTTATTTCAAAGAATTGAAATGAGACAAAATATTTAAACAATTTTTGAAAGTTATGAGAGTTTTTTTTAACAAGGAAATAATCAGTATTGATTTTTTAATGCCTCAAAATAAATGTGGTAGAAAATGCAGTTAATTTGTGAGCATGTAATTTTATAAGTCTGGGATTACAGCAGTTGGTGAGTATTTACTTTGAGAACCACTTCAAAATAGGATGAAACACAATTTCATGTCCCTCAATGCAATTTCTTGTGAGTTCAGATGTAAGTATTAGTTTCTAATAATCTTTCCTAATGACATCAGGAAAAAGCAAGCTGCTTGTCAAATATTTATAAACCTTCATGTAACTCAAAGATGGATACATGCAAATCATAGTGATTCTGTGCTGTTCTGTTCTATGCCATAGGTGTTATTATCCAGTGAACATATCACAATTTAGCACACTAATTCGTGCAAGCCCTTTGGAAAACCTCAGTTTGGTCCTCCCAATCATTCTGTACAACAGCTGCTGTACTAAAAGTTTCCAGATTTGGAAAATGGAAATCTTTCCAAAGATTCCTAAATGACTCTGATCTGCATTTCCTCTTCCCACTATATACAGACTGTGGGATTTTAAAATTAAATGCACTTATAAAGTGAAGTACATAAGTGGCTAGAGAGCCTTGTTAAATAAGCTAAGGAGTCTCCTTCCACTCTGTCTAAAAATGTACAAAAATTTTGAAACATCCTCATACAACTGGGCCTTGCATCCCTCATCCAACATATGTCCCCAGAGGAACTCCGTAGGAAGGAAATGAATGCAACAGACTCACTAAGCATTTTTATTCAAGTCCATCTATTGTCAGATTCCAGAGAACACTTGAGATATGAGGTGGGAAGCGGTGGTACAGACGGTGGCGAGCTGTCACTGGTGCAGTTTGTCATTGTTCCACAGACAAAAAGCAGACTGTCACAATAAACAGCATTTATTTCTTTCATATTTGTGGCTTAGGGCTGGAGAAGGGGAGGTGTCACTGGTCGTAATTGTAGTACACATAAATAATAATAGCAGCTTGCAAATCATTGATCAAACAAACAGAGGAAGCTGGCAGTGATGAAGTCAAGAAAATAGATGCTTCCAGCACAAGCTAATTTACTGCCCCTTTAAAAAAATATGTTCTCCATTCAAACTATAAACGTAGAATGATTTTGTTTGCCTCTTCTGCTGCAGGTAAGGAAGATGAAACTTTTAAATCATAGCTCCAGTGAATTTTTTGGAGCATATAAGTATGTGTAGGTCATTAAGCATTTAACAAATATTTGATAAATTAACAGTTGCTAGTTTTACTAATTAGACGGGAGTGGTAACCCTTTTGCTTACTCTAACCTAACAGTGCTGAGTACTCCACTTTGTTAAAGCTTATAGTAATGCATGCGTAAAGTCTTTCACATAGCTTTCTCTGACAGAAAAATTGATTTTAAGATCTGAAAAGAATTCCTAGTGTGTGTCACACCCAGACAATCTGATCTCTTCAGAGGTAAGACTCCTAGCACCCTGAAGATTGCAGACTTGAATATCACCCTTTCTTGTGACTTTCCCAAACATGAAAAATACCATAGTGCAAAGCTCAAATTGGGTCTGCCGATGACAGAACACTGTAGGCAGCCTCCTCATTGCCCGCAACCTATGGAAACTCAATGGGAAATTCCCGTAGGATGACAGAGGCTGAGAAGCTCTCCCCATGTTATTACAATGTTGAAAGGTTTCTCATTTACTGCTAGTGAAAAGCATCTATTGTGGCTTCTAATAAAAACCTGTGAAACCACATGGGTGTAAAGAAAAAATTTTTTGAACTTTGCAGAAAGTAGTGACAATGCAAAGTTCACTGTTTTCGCTTTGGGTGTGAAGTATTTCACCCCATTTGTGATGGCAGGTTTACGTCTGTGTGATAACCTATTCTTACAGCCACATAATTGGAACTAGATTTCACCCAAGGATAGGGTTTCTTTTTATGGATTGCATATTATCACTGCAAACACAAAACATGATAAATGGCACATGGACTGCATGCTAGGGTATGAACATTATTACCTTATGTGCGTTGATGAGGATTAGTTAGTATTTTGTCAAAGATTCATTGCCACAATATGGAAAGTTGTCAAGAGCTAGACACAGGAAGGCCTCGCAGTCCTACACAAAGCAGCAGATTTTCCCAGAAAGGAGACCAGCCCTGAGTTTACTTGGGAAGACATTTTGACCATCAGTATTTTAGTAGTCAGGTTGCAAACTTTGCTGGTTGTTATCCCTAACATTTGCTTTTGTACAGCAGTTTTGACAGTTGCACTGCTCACAGCAAACTGCCATCCTAGTTTGTTCTGCTTCAATGCCACTTGACTGTCACAACCTGTCATAAGGCAGGAAAGCTCTAAAACCTAACCCCATCAGACAGGGTTTAATCATTCCTATTACTCCTGTTGCCTGCACAGGCCACCTTGAAGTATATGGCATGCAATTTTACCCTGCCAACAGCACCTGCCTTATAAGCTTCAGTTGTTTCATTTTTTAAAAACACAGAGTGATAAGCTACATTGTTTTGATGACAGGAAAAAATATAAAGAATCAATTGAATCATTTACTAAGGAAATGATAATGAAATGTATCAATTATGAGCCGAACCAAAACGAAATTGCCTCTCTCCTCATAATTGCTTTTTTTCCTTATTTAGGCTACTGGATAAGAAGGGAGATACCATTTTCTTTGTTTCACTAGGAAGATTAGGTAGAAGAGAACTGATCATTTCTTTATTAAAGAAAAGATACAGAAAATTCAGGAACAAGTGTTTCCCCAATTACTCTGTTTTGGATAGCTTTAGATTTATTTACTTGCCTTTCTTGATCTGTGAAATTAGAAGAGCTCTACTTCTTGGTCACTGGTCAACTTCTCCAGCACAGAGACACTTCCTGAAGATTATTTAGAGTTTTGGTAAATCATCACACAGTTCCCAAGAAACACCTCAACTGCAGGGTGAGAGGGCACCAGAAATCACACAATTAAACTGCTTTTCCACTTATTAAAATAAAGACAGCAATCAGGGACCATATTGCCAACTCAAAGAAAATAAATACAAGCAGACTTGTAAACACTGCTAATATTGAACCCTCCCAGATCTGAGTGGCTACTACATGCAGCCGTCTATGTGACTGTTTACTTCTACATGTAATAGTTCATCATTACCATACAACATAGAGTCTGGGAAGGGCAAGAGGGCAACATTGCTGAGGATATGTTGAGTTCACTGAGTCGGTACATTTAGTTCACTTGACCACGATATCTTACACTTCTTTTGGACTATATGTTGGAGTTAGGGTTGCTTTTTCTTGACGAAAGGCAATGATTTAGCATAGCTAATATAAATGACTGGTGTGGTTTCTGAATAGCCACTTTAACTTTCTCTGTTCTGATTCAAACCATTTATTACAGTGTGTGTGTGTGTGTGTGTGTGTGTGTGTGTGTGTGTGTTTAGTTGGTTGACTCGAACTTCTTTGTTTACCATAGATAGGCTTAATTTAATACTAGAACAACCTGAGTTATTTTCCTAAAATTATGGTATAACAGGAACATAATTTTTTATTTTTTATTGAACAAAAATAGTAAGACTATGAGAAAGGATTGAATCTACAAAACTATCACTTTGTAAACATTAAAATAGTTACAATAAAATTACTGAATGGAATATTCTGCAAGTAATTCAACTGTAGACAACTGAGCATAAGATTAAGAGGAATTTTTCCTTCTCCTTTAATTCACATTAGAATAAAAGGCAGTAAACAAAATCAGATGGCCAAAATATCTAGAGAGGTTAGAGACTCCACCATTCTGATTTACTGGTCCTGTAATAATGGAATTGCCCAAGCTACTGACACTAAACTAAACCTAAAATCTGAGGCAAGGAAACATAAAGAACTCACTGGTAGACAGGAAACAGTTTTTTGCTTGAAAACTGACTTCCTAAAATTTAGTTTATGTTCTTGATAATGCCTTTGGAAAGGTAACAATAGTCAAAGGCGGAGCCTTCAGTCCATACAATAACATTTTAATTTTCTATGGGTTTTAGGTTATAATAATTAAAGATCATTACTAGTAAGGGGGAAAGAAATGTCACACATGGGTTACTATGGGACAATTAGAAACTCTTTAGGATTGTCTGATTCTGAAAATGAAAATCATGACTGTCGGCCTTTGTTGTCGGCTGTGATTCATGGCACTCCAGGTTACACTACAGTGTATCTCCTCCTGTCAGCTCCAAGGATGATCCTTATTGACCCATCCGCTAGTAACTATTTTATGGACATCTTTAATATATCCACCCATCATTCCTATGTTAATGAGACTTCCTATTGAAATGTTCCTTTTTTTCTCACCATAAAATGTTACTCATCTTTTGAAGACCCATTTCACATTCTTGTCCATGAAATATTTCATTTTTTATCCAAATTTCTATTTCTTTATACTGAAATCATATTTCCTTGTATACATTGGTTATTTTGTGCCTGTCTTCTTCCTTTTGTACTATGAACAACTTCATATCAAGGAATATGTGGAAATGTACGTGTGTGTGTGTGTGTGTGTGTGAGAGAGAGAGAGAGAGAGAGAGAGAGAGAGAGACAGAGAGAGAGAGAGAGAGACAGAGAGAGACAGAGAGAGACAGAGAGAGACAGAGAGAGAGACTGGGATATAGAACAAAGTATTAGAATATGGTGGGCCTTACATAAATGTTGTTTTTCTTACTATGCTTTTTTTCTATTTTGTCAAAATCACCGATAACTTCAACTTTGCTTTTGTCAAATGTTCCCTTGTGATAGTTGGTTGAGCTAGTAGAATTAAGATTTGTGAATGGTCAACTGATATATGGGTCAAAAGATGACTCAAATATCCACCAACAAAACTATGTTTATAAAATGTATTTTGAAAGGATCATATTTGTCACACTCAGTTTACTTTCCTTGCATGTTTCACCTCATATCTGAACCAAGTTTCATTAATCTCCCAAATTATGTTACTTGGAGAACTCTCCCCAGTGTTGGCTGTGGGCTAAGGAACCCCAGCACATCATTTTGACATTCATTTACTTACATAGTGCCTCATTGTACCCAGTACTGTGTGTTGGTATCGCACATAAGGAAGTCTCTAAGCCACTCTGCCATCTGTTATTTCAAAGTAAACAGCAAACAAAATTCCACGCAAATAACAATCCATGCTTACAACATTTCTTTAGGGACCTCAGGTTATGTAATATTCCACTAAAATGACTCACAGTAAGATTTCAACAGTGACTCTGCAATAGACTGCAGAGGAAGTCAGTTTGAATAATCAGCACAGCCTAAATCTGAGAGGAATAGCTCAAGCCCCGCACCAACCTGTATACATATTTTTATATACTGAACTGAAGACAGATATATTTTTTTTTATTTTTGCAAAACAATTATGGGTATTATCCAAAAATAGCTGACTGTTAACTAGACAACTAGCCAGATCTATAATGCTCCATGCGGAATCTAGAGGGTGCGGCTCCATCTGTACAGCCTGCTGCCTGCCTGTTTTGAGTTATGGAGAGAGCTGGGAGGGGAATCCAAGAGATAAGAATACAATGGCATAGGCTGCCTCTACTCTTGCTTTCATGGGAGAGATATTTTTCTCTTTTATGTCTTGACAGCGCCTGCTTATGTGGGATTTCAACCAACTTCCTCACTTTTAAAGTATGCCTGTGTGAAGAACACCTGACCTATGGTTCTCTGAGTACCAGGTGCAGATCTGATTACCTTCAGGTGTCCTAATGCAGTCTGTACCCGTGAAGCTTTAGTTCTCTTCTGCCTTTTGTGTCTATTTTTCATACTTTGAAAAGTGACAATTTTTATTTCTTTTAAGCAAATGATATAAGACCTATGAAGCAGACAAATGCATTTATTGATGAGTTATAATCACATACTTCTGCATCCAATACTTGGTTTCAGCTATGAGCTCTAAATTTCTATGGTGTGAGCGACAGCAGGTAAAGGTTTTAAACTTTTCCAGAAGATGAAATAGGTCTTGTCAGTTATTAAATTGCCACTGAGCTATTTTTGGACTCTTTTGTTTTCAGTATGTTTTCGTTCCTTTTGTTCACATTAATGTGTCATTATTTTAAAAGATCTATGTTTGTTTTTCTAATTTGGAAGCAAAAATTGAAATTTCTAGCAATAATTGACCTTGTTTTCTTATAATTTTGTTTTCTGCTTTGGCCATCTCTGTAGCAGCTCAAGAATATAAAACTGGGATTATACTGTTAACCTCCAAGATGTAAGACGACACTATTGTTATATAAAAAATAATTTCTTGATTAATGACTGTTTTCCATTTTAAATCCAAATGCTGTTAAAAAGATATGTCCTTGTTAAAAATTAAGACTTGTATTCTTTCTTCTAAACTTTATGCTGGAAAGAATCATAGCTGAGTGACAACAAGAAATTAAGAATACAAAACAACTGCCTTCATAGGGTAAGAATTAGGAGTAGGTGTTTGAACTGCTACTGGTAAAATAAGAACTTTAAAAAGAGAAAATAGAGTGAAAAGTGTGAAACAGTCAGCAGGAAAATGACGTTAGGAATGTAGGGTTAAGAGTCAAGGTGATAAATGACAATGCCACATAGGCACACATGGTGGAAGCAGAGGCTCAGGCCCATGTAGAGAAGTTCTGACATTGCCTCTATATCTTCTTTTCTCTGTGTCTTTAATTTACTGGTCAGTATTTTCCTCTCAGTCCCTCCAAAGAGCATGACAAAAGTACTCAATTCCAACCCCCACACCACACAACAGTGTGTGACAGCAATTAATTTACATGGCATAAAACTAAATCTAGATGAAGTAAAGAGACAGTTTCTGCTCTCTGCCTATGATCATAGCATCTATTCTGTAGAAATTACTGTTAGTTCTTGATGTGACAAGTTTGGTGTTCCTGTTGATTACTCCATGGCTGCCTCTCAGCTGCTGCTCGGTTGCTGAAAAGATGTCATTGTTCTGGAGCAGAAAGAAGGTGCCCAACAGCACTGTGAGAAGAAGCTTCCCAGAATGGGTCATGGCAGAAATAGTACTGGACCAGAGACTGGACAGATGGCAGAATTTGTACCCCTTCTTAAGTCGTCCATAATTTTTAAATTCAACTTAAAAACATATTCTAGCTTTCACTTAAGAAGGAAACAATATGATTCACTGGAAATAATTTTGACTTTCAAATCACACTCGTGGGTTAAAAGATTAAATCCACTGTTCACTTACTAAGGACCTCGGTGAGCCTTCCTTTCTCAGTCTCTAAATTGCCCCTAATTCCACAGCACCATTATTAACATTTATGAGGTAATGATGCTAAATCTCTAGCATTGAGATTTTCATCAAGTGAAAGTTAAGAATTTCTCCTAATAAACATAAACTTGTAAAATGCTATCTTGATTGCCTACTGTGTGGTATGAATAGCTGAAGTGCAAACATGGTGCCAGTTTGAACAAGCAGTTGACTGGTGAAATGATTATTTTCACAAATGATTTTATGTTCAAATATTTTGAATAGTTCTATCTCTGTAGAAGTAGATATAACCTGAGTTAAAAGCATGTTCATGTAGAAATGAAAACAAAGTCTTTGATTACCCTTTTCTAAAAGTCCAGAAGTGCTCTGCTTTTACCCTGTGGCATACTGTGTCTTATTGCGAGCCTACTGTGTGACTTTATACCATGGTTCCCTAATGATCATTTTACAGGTAATAACTGCCATAGTATCCTGGGCGCTAAGTAACCCATGCTCCACGCTTGCCTGCACAACTCATAGTTCTGCTCCCTTCTCTTAAGGATCTGATACTGTGACCACAAACCAAGTGTGCTTTCAAACCACTTTGTGCCAGCAGGTGAGGGTTTGTCGCTCCCCAAAAGGTCTCACTTGAGTTTCATGGCTGGAAACTGTCTCTTTTTGTGTCCAATAGAGCACACCTTTATCATTTCTATTTTCTCTCTATATGAACAAAAGCATATAGATAAATGGACTTCTGCTAAAATATTAATAACTGATAACTGGGTTCTATCATTGGGTTGAGGAGGTTATTTTAACAAGGGAAGTGTGGAGACCCCAATATTAGCAGAGGAATACATTATTAGTGGTCCCATGATCATATATGAGGACACATATTTTGGGAAAGGGAGGTATAGGAGGACTGTTTTAAAAACACTTTGTCAAGGACTATTTGATCTGTCACTTAAACTATACTTATTATTCTTACAGAAAGAGGTCAAATTTGAAGATAAAGTGTGTTAATTTAACACAGCCTGATAAAAATGGCCTAATGTTGCCATACAACTTTCATCTTGAAATATTCACAAAGAAGCTAAACTTGTTAACACAGCAACCCTTCTAAAAGTATACAATATTGGCGATAAAAGCACAAGAATATAATGACTTTAAAAAAGAAGCTGTCTTTTGAAACACTACTAGCCAGAGTGCTCTGCAGATGAAAAGCAAGTAGACACTTTCTCTTTATTGCAGTCACATACTTGCCCTCAAACATTTTTCTTTTGAATGGGCAGAAATGAGTTTTCTTTTTTAAAAAAGGAGTATTTCAAACAATGTGTTTTCTTGTGATAAGAAATCTGTTTTAATGTCCTTACAAAAGAGGACCTTCAAATGGCATGTTACAGGAGAAAGCATTAGGATTACAAATCACATTGATTTTAAAAGAACCCCAAATTCTGTAAAATTGCTCCACCCCTTGCCAAGTTTTCTCAGGGAGACGTATTTTTTTTCCCTAGAAAAGATTTATGTTAGAATTCTTCGATAGTATTGCTCTGTGAAAGAAAAAGCCAGAAAGAACCCTTTTAAAAATGTCTCAACATTTAGTTTCACCATTCTTTTCTGATCATATGGGAACAAGTCAAATTAATGTGTTATCTTTCTAACATTCTCCTCTCTAACACTATTATATAGGGAATGATCAATTATTAAGGCATCTTCACTGTATTTCCTCTTAGCTTTTCTAGGCATCTTGATCCTGTATATAGCAGATATACTTTAATTGAGAACTTAAGAAATATATGTAACTTATACTTCTTATTTATCAAAACTATTTGAAAAATATTTGAGAATTATTCTATAATTTTTGAGAGTTGAATTACAGGATAATAATTTATGCATGGTATATGCCGTGACACCTGGCTCTCGGCCTCTTGTCTAACAGTATACTAGATAAGAATTATTACTCCATAACTCACACTCTGTCATGTCTTATTGCTTAATTAAAGCACAACCTTCCTCTACATGACAAGCAATTGGATTGTTAATATTATAGATTATTATGCTACCTAACATATTTTATTTTTATAACTTACTCATTTTATGTACACAGGATGCTCATTTCAGGTACACCTACCTCTGAAATCATGAAAAACCTGTCTTTTATTTACCTTTTGGCTATTGTACAAATTGCCACTAGCAAAAACATGAGGAAATGTTGTATGTTTGGAATTCATAATTTAGATATATAAGAAACAGTCTACCATCTATAGAGCAAGTTAATATATGAGTTTGATGGCACCTGGGTGTTCAATATTTTCTTTTCTCTGCGATATTACTGATCAAATTAATACTCAGGAAGTATTTATGTATATGTAATCACAAAATAAATGTAAGTTAATAAGTGTGTAGGATTCAAAAAAGCAAACCTTAAAACTCTATTAAGGAAAAAAAATAAGTCAGTGATGAGAACTATCATACACTTGGATAAGTACATTATATAGAGTGCAAAAATATTGAACTCAAAATTGTCAGATTTGCCTGTGAGTTATCAAAATTGTCTCTGCAGTTAATAGTAACTTAAATTTAAAATCAAAATAATTTTTAAAATTTAAAGTGATAATAAAGTTTGTAGGTTTAATAAGTTTCAAAACTAGAAGTATCCTTTGCTAGACAAGATGTAACTAATCTTATAGTAAAATAGATTACAGTGATAGGATAATTAAAATAGTTTGATACTGAAGGAGACATAATGAAAGAATGAGAGATCAGTGTGAGTTTAATTAATACAAATAAATGTATAAATTTGATTATGGTAATAGTATAGTAATATATTTTAAATAAATGGAATAGAAATAACTGGTCAACTAGTCAAAGAAAAATGTAAATCAAATGTAAAACAAATATTAAATGTATCAAAATGTGGAAAATGGAACCATAAAAATACTACAAAGTAATTTTATGAAACTTGTAAAATATTTCAAAATAGGATGCAAAACCCAGAAGTTACAGAGAAAAATTTAGTCAAGAATACTATACATAAAATCAAAAAGTAAGTCAAGTTCTTTGAGTAAACTATACGTATGAAAAGATAATTTCCTTAATTTTAAATTTTAGCCACTAAAAAAAAAAAAGCTTATTACCACAATAGGAAAATGAACAAAATTTCAGAAAAATCAGTTAACACTGACTCTCTCTTCAAAATATTTCACTATTACACATTCAAGGAAAAATCTTTTGGGAAGCTTTCCATCATACACGGATTAAAAATTTGGAGCAATGTGGCCTGCGGTTGTCTATAGCTGTGTGTGGACAGCCCTTCCTCCTGTCCACATTGTTGGCCATCCCAGCTGCATTCTTCCCTTTGTTCTTATTTTCACCACCAGTCACACTTTCCTCAGACACCCTTGCATGTGTCATTTCTCCTCTTTGCCCAGACCTTTGCATGGTTTCTAACTTCACCTCTCTTTGTGTGCTTCTTCAATTACCACTTTCTCAATAAAACCCTCCTTATTTATAATAGCACTGCTAATAATCTGTCCCTATTTTATTTTTCTTCATGGTGCTTTTCAACCCACTCCAGATAAGTGCATTCTTTTTCTGTTTGTACTCGTTTTGTCTCCACAGGAAGGGCAGCATTGTGAGGACTGGAGAGGCTTTTTATCTGATTTATTGTCATAATCCTAGTCCAGGAATGATGCTTAGTACACAGAAAACCTCCAATAAATTTTCATTGTGTGAATGCATAACTGATATATAGATTACTCAATGATTATACATTTCTATAAAAATAAACCCTAAAAAGTAGTAATTATTAACTTCTGTATTTTTTCCTAATAATTTGTGTTCACAAATTAAAATTGTGGCAACACAAATTATATTGACAGTGACACAAGATATTATAGAACATTTGTTGCTTTTTCTGAAAGTCCTTTATTTAAAAGGCAACAATTGTTTTAAATAAGTTCATGTATTCATAAACAGCGCTGTTAAAGCTGCAAACAAATAGCCAAGAGGTCAAACAGTGAGGATTAACAAACTGTCCGATTAACTACATAGTTACCTACCTGAATTATATGAATTCTAACTAAAGAAATAAGATGCCTAACAAATGAAAAATAAATAAAAAGTAAAGGATAAATGCTCCCGTTCTGAAGATCTGATAAGAGTTAAGTGAATTTTCAAAATGCTGTGTAGAGAGTGACCAAATCAAATTTGCTCTTTTCATTCACGTATCAACTAAACAATAATTAACGATTGGGATGTAGCTATTGGAAATGCGGGTCTGGAAGCCCAGGTCCAGAAACAGAATAGAGTAAGAGCTGATTTTATTAGCTTGAGTGATAGGCTATTACGGTAATGGTTCCATTCGAGCCGAGGTGGCCCATGCTCGTCTTAGTGCTGACTATGCTTCATTCCGTAATGACTTATGGCTTTCTGTCAGACACTAGCACTCTAATTACCCAATACACAGGAAGAAAAGTTGATACGAATTTGAATACATCTTACCAACTTATAGCCAATGCTATCACCACCATAGCATTGTTAAAGTATCTTTTGAGTTTCTATTAACTGAATTAAAAACAGGTGAATTTAAGTAGAACTATCTGCCGATGTCAGGAACATATGGTTACTTCTTCCACTAATAAATATTTCTGCAGATAGGAGACTAATGAAGCCCACAGTAATACTGTCTTTTCATGATTATTAAATACATAAATTCTCAAGAGAAATGAATAGATTTAGGTCATGCCGAGCATAATTGCATAGAAAACTACTTCAAGTACTATACCTTGCATAGCATATAATAGGATAAAGGAATATATAACGAACATGCAATTATAGAGGTAAAAGTAAACTCTCTGGCTTTCATACTCATGATACCTAAATAATTTTTAAAAACAGAAATTTTATACTATTTGTATTTTGCTGGCCTTGCTATATTATACCATGATACTATTAGCTGCTAAAGTACAAAAAGATCTCCCAGTTAAAAAGGTATTCCACTTTTATTCCATTTCAGTCATACTGAGAGAGTCTTGATGTTAAAAGCATTTTATATTTTTTTATGAGATTATCAGCTCAGGATTTCCTGAAATCTCTCCATTTTTTCTCCACTTCAGATTTTCTCACAGGTAATAATAAAGCTATTTTGACAGAAATGCAGCCATCTCATGATTTTTCCTTTTAATGGGGCTGCACATTTTCTCCAATTTGAAACAGAAGGCAAAGCAAAGTACAGTGGAGTGAAAAAGAAACCTTGGAAGCCACAAATTCTCCTGAATGTTTTGGAGATCTAGAGACTTGAAAGAATCCTTTTCGATTGTTGTTCCTAGTTCCTGGTGGGCCCCATAAGTATTTTTCTGAATCTAGTCTTGTTTCCTTTTATTGCGTTTTTTTCTACTTATTTTTCTCTACAGCTTAAATCTTTAAAATGTTTAGGTTTGGTCATTTATTTATTTTCTACAACTTAACTAGATTATCTATACTGTTTAGCTATTTTTTCTATTGTTTTCCTACTGTTTACTTTTTTCACATCTTTCCATTTTAAAGTATCATTTTTATGCTTTTATTTAATCTAGTGTTCTTTAAAGTCATCATACATTAGATCTCTTCTTTAAAATTTGTATATAGTAAAACTAAAGTCCTATTTATATTTCACATGAATGATATACGTGATATATTCTAAATAATCAATATCCTGAAATTCTGATTCATTTTCCTTGAAATATAATCAAAATAATCAAAAGAGCAGGTTTTTTTTCCAAATGGAAGACATTTAATAAAAGTATTAATAAAACTTCAAAATATAAATGGGAGGTCTAATATAGTATAATGTACTGTATTAATGAATAGCTCTACTTCAGAATTTTAAGGTAATAAATTACTAAGATAGTCTAAGTGGTTTATTAGCTTTCATGAAAGTAAGAACATTCGAATACCTATAAATTTCTCTCACAATAAAATAAGCATAAAAGAAACATTTTAGTAAGGCCTTTGAAAATAAGGATTAGGTATGTTTGCAATTAGGTAAATCTCTGAAACCTAAATTCAGGGACTAAGATTGAATTTTATTTCAAACAATCCCTTCAAAACATATGCAATGGTTGCTAAGCAACATAATTTACTATCAACCAATGATGCCAAGTTATTTTTGCATACTGCAATTGACTTGCAAGTCTAGCTGTTTAAAAATTATAAAGAGAATGTGATTATTTAAATATAAATAGTTATGGCAAAAGTGCTAATTTTTATAATTAAAAAGACTATAACACAAAAACCTACATTTTAAAATCGAAGAAAAGAAATGCCTTCATTGATAATAAATGTGCAACAGCCTGGAAGGTTCTTCTTCCTCCCTTTGGAAAAACATAGAACATATTGAGATAACTTTCTATGCTGGTCTACTCACCTAGCTTCTCTGATGAGTTAGCGCTGGAATGCCTATATAGAAGCAGAGCTCAATTAGTGTAATTTATGTATCCTTGGATGTCAATCATTTCTGTTGAGAGGTGGGACTCGCAGGCTCTCAGTGCATTAATTAAGAGCTCATCTCAACAGAGCCATCTTTCTACCTAAGGACCAAAAAGAAAGTTTTAATTAGATTTTTAAAAGGAAGTATGTCATATATGAAAGCAAATATAATTCTTTAGCTGATATGAGAGGCAACAACTGGAAAGGAATGTTCCAAACAATACAAAGGGTACCAGTTCTCAATAACCTGTGACATTATGAGTAAATGCGGGAGCATCAAGTGTAAACACTGGTTTCCACCCCTGGACAATCACTTTATGGACATCACTGAAGTTTTGACTCTTGTTTTATTGCCAAAATAATTATTGGACCCCTGTCTAATTATTGATGCAGAGCTGATGCTGATAAAGTGCAATTACAACACGGAGGACAGGCAGTATTTTTCTCTGATGACTGGCTTTTTGTTCCAGGCCAGCTTCTGAATGAATATGCAATGGACAATATAAGCAAGTTCAGCAAAAGAGAGTGAGAGAACTTGCCGAACACATCAATTTCACTGGTTCAGTGATGGAGTGAGTGTGCCATTGCTGGCTAACCTAAAAATATAGGGACTCTGGAGAGGTAAAAACTAGCTAGGCTCACTGGTGTCAGCTGCTTGAGGAGGCTGTTCTCCTGGAATGGCTTGTGTGAGGCCATCAAACATACTCCTTAGGGCTCACTTGGGAAATAATGGATACATTATTGATTAAAATATTTATAAATTAAGGGAGGGAAAACAAATTTTAAAAGCTAGTCCAGATTCTAGAGGGGAAATATATCTACTAATAGCTATTAACCCCTCCCTCCCCCCTAATCTAGGAGGGGGGTCAGAATACATGCATGAGAGAACAAAACAAAGGAGTTTGCCGATACCAAGGAGAAAGCACATAGTGGAAACGAAAGGGAAACAGTGTCAAATGTAGAAATACTGCAATATGTCTTAGAAATAATGAAAAAAATTCCCAAACCTAAATATTCCAGAAAGTCAGCACCAGCAAAAGCAGAAATACCAAATCTGATATTTTTGCTTTTGGAAACACACAAACAATGGGGAAATATAAAGTCAAGTACAAAGAACATGATATAAATGATGTAATAATCATGAGGGTTTTCTAACAAACAGGACTGGTGCAATAGGCAGATGTTATAGAAAGCTCTCCTTCCTGGCTCAAAATAACAGAAGTTCCAGGGTTCTTCACTGCTATTATATTTCATTTTGTTTTTCTAAGGGAGGGTTTTAGGAAAGCCAGTTACTGTATACACTATAAATTTGCCACCTAACTAGCACACCTGACACGTACTGAATAACAACAGCAAGCCTGACAAAAGAAACTATAGATTTTACAGGTATGAGGTTTTTGTAGTATGTTTCTAAATGATAGTGTACAGTGAAAACATTACTATGTAGACAATTTTTCAGAAGAATAAAACTGGAAAATTATAACCCATCATTTATGTTAATATTCATAAAGGTATTTTATAATTCTTTCTTAACTCTTTTCCCTCACATATTTTCCCAGCTATTTGGCCTCCTTTATTGTGCTGTATAATGTGTATTACACAATAGGTATAGTAGCACTCCCCTGATACAAGCTGGCAATTGTGCTGGTTTCACCAGTCTTGTGTGCCTGATAAATTTATGTAATACAACATCCTGCTTTGGGGATAATTAGGGTGTCTTTAAATGCATCTTTTTATTTGCATCTAAGCCAAGCTATATTACAAAGTCAAATTTACCTAATGAGCATATTATACTCAAGAATGTCTAGATGATAATACTAATACGTATAGTATCATACCATATGGTTGTGTACAATTTGTTTACTTCAGGAATGTTTTAGTTTTCTAATAAATCTTAAACTATCTTTGTAATAGGCTGAGGATAGGCCATTTTAAAATTGGTAGACATTTGTGCATTTTTTTAAAGAAAAAAAATATCAGGGGTACCAAGTCATGTATTGTCACCTCCCTTAGTTACACTTAGTCTTGGGATATGAAGGCTCTTTCTAGAGACACTGACCATGCCTGCTACTTTATATGCTCTTTCCCAGTTTCTATGAACCATGTTTCTTGGTTAAGAACACGACAGAAGGAATTGGCTTCAGAGTCCACAGTCCATTTTTGTGATTTCAGCCAGAGATACAAATTTTCATACTGCTCAATTTGTAACTCCATAAGAACCCAGTTTTAGCAAAGTGGGTAAAAGTAAGCCTTTTCCAAAATGAAATTTTGTTTTTCTACATGAAATTCTCTCAGCTTAGTGGGACTTTTTAAAGTAGAACAATGTATCCATACTAGGCTTTGTGATATATTCTGAATTTCTTACAACAGTGTAATTACTTCAAGCAAAGTAACTTGGCACATCTCCCTTACACTTAAAGGAAATCTACATCATTGTCCTGTCCTGTCCTGTCCATCCTGTCCTATCCTATCCTATCCTATCCTATCCTATCCTATCCTATCCTATCCTATCCTATCCTATCCTATCCTATCCTATCCTATCCTATCTTATCCTATCTGTACTAGGAATCAAACTCAGGAACTTGGGCTTGCCAGGTAAGGCTGTGCAACTGAGCTATATCCTCGGTCCCATCTGTTTTCAAAGATTTGTGGAGTTTGCAATTCTATCATATCTTTACCTTGACCAAAGATCTCCTCTCTCCAGAAAGTGATTTTATATTACTACTTACGTTTCTGCTCTTTTTCCACTTAGCAAAAAACAATGGCAGTTGTCACACCATAAAGTACATGGCACAATTTCTTCTTCAAAGATTTTAATGAGCTTCCCTGAGTTCTTCTCAATGCCAAGAGTTGTTTTATGTATCACTTTAATGAACTGGAGGTTTATGTAACAGTGAGGATTCACAGTCACTTCATGGGGTCTCAATTTGTCTCAAGTTTTTAATTTGTTCACTGCTTTCCATAGAACACATATAGAACAGAGTTGTTATTACTGTTTTTAATGCTTTGAAGGTATATACACTTGCCTATAGCTGTGTGACTCCAGAAATAAAATATTCAGTGCTCCTACTCATATAAGATATAACTAGGTGGGCCAGTAAGTTAGTTTAATTTATTCACTGATATCAGCCAAGCTAGTATATATTAATTTGCCACAGATTTACACTCATAGGACTTATATCCAAAAGGCAGGCTCTAATGAAGCTGTAGAGAAACTGACCCAGTTCTAGGCTCTTATCATTGGTGATTAAATGTGAAAGAGCAACTTTATTGTCGGACTCCTCTACTCTAGAAGGGATAGAAATTTCACATTAGAATATGGTTTAAGAAAAAATTAGATATTTAGAACTTTGGGTTGAAAAACTCATAAGCAGTATAAACTAGAATTTCTAGAATCCTTTGCATGACAAAACACAACATTTGAGTTGTCAATATTAGACTGACTATTGTGAAATGGATTATTAGATTATTTCTTACTTCTATTAATGTAATCCCATACAACAGAGTTTATGAATTCTAATTCAGTCCCCTAATGCCAAGAAAGAAAATCAAGTCTTGCTCAAAGATCTCCTAAAATGGGTAGGTTTGGGGAAGGAAACTAAAAAGTCTACTTGCTGGAGAGATTTTTTTTTTCCTAGGGCATGTAGGAGAGAGGACGTTTGGATAGGTTATCAGTCTTTTATCTTTGACATTTTATTATTTAGTTTTAGTGCTGAGATACTTTATTGTACATGAGCCTAGAGGTTTTCTGCTTTGATATGTTTATAAGGCAGAATAATAAATAAATGATTTACCCTAGTGTTGATGTCAGGATTGTAGTAAGTTTCACATTTTTAAAAACTTTTCCCGATTTTGACCGTAAAACAGTGACAAGTTTCTAGTAACTTTCTTGACATTAAAATTATTAGAGGGTGAAAAATCCTTAAGTTTTATGGGCATTAGGTTAGTGAAGTTAACAATTATCTACTTATATTGAATGAGATAAGGACCAAAAAGTTTTCTTATAATATTTTCCTACCTTAATAGTAATCACATAGGAGATGTAAAGTAATGTACTCTGAAAACATGTTCCGATGTAATTTTTGAATTAAAATATCAGACCCTTCTAATTGAAAAAAGTGAGCTGTAGTGAAACTACTCAAACATACCTTTAAAGATAAAATCACAGTGGTAAAAATTAGAGATGGAAACCTTCACTTGTTTCTCTAATTTAAAATAATCTATTTCATATAAAAGTATTTTGCATTTTCTTCATATATTATAGCTGTTACTTGCATCTTTAGTAATTTTAAAAGATTTTCTTGTAAGAAATGAAGAAAGTGGGGAACTTTTAAATATTCAACAAATATTCAATATTTCCAAATAATCTTGTAAATGTCATGACATTTGAAAAGCTTTGTTTTTATGAGTCTATTTCTTTGGAACTGCTGTAGAACTATACACAGGAGATTTTAAAGTTAATTTTTGGTTATTCTTCAGTCCATTTCCACTCTGTACCAAAGCTGAGCTGTATATCTCTTATTCTCATATTCTCAATAAGTAATAGCAAGAGAAAATAGTGGAGAATTTTTTAATATTATCGAAAATCTTAATAGTTAGAGTACTATAGAACCAATTATATTCTCATGCAAAACGTAAATCTCTTAGAAAATTAGTATTCTGTAGCCAATATCAGTTTAATAATCAATCTTTAACTCCATATATGCATGTTTATATGTATATTTGTTTAATGCTCACCAAGAAAATTTTAAACTTTTATTGATAGTACTAAAAAATGTGACCATGTAGTGGTGAATTGTGGGCAGAAGGGAGAATTCGACTGATCCATTCACACATACATTTATTCAATGAAATTTTGTTGAGCCCCTAGACATACAGGATGCAGTGTCTCTCAAGATTTTGGGGGTAAAAAAGCTAAGTTTTAAAAAAAGATACTTCCCTTTTTATATTCCAATTTATAGTAGAAATATTGACATATTTAAATCCTAAATGTATTTTCCCAATTATTCTCCATATTTACCTATTGTATTTGCAATGACATCATGCATCTATCATGAATTCAATGATGTTCACTTCCCTGAAACTTCTGAAAATATACTGTATATGGAAGTCTGATTTGCCATATAAGATGATTGAAAAACCAATTCCAAATTACTTCTAGGCATTCAGTATAAAGGGAAATTTTCAAAGATACATTTATGGCTTAATAATTAAATCTGGGTGAATATGCCTGCTGGGAACTTCTGCAATAATAAAATAGAATGGCAGGTTTCAAGTCGCAAACAAAGAACTTTTTCTTTCAAAGATTTGAGTCACAGCATATTAGTATTTAATGGATTTTGCATTTTTAAATGCATAATGTCAGAATTTCTTGGTAAAAGTCTTGAATAATTATTCAAGTACAATCTAAAAGGTTCTGAAAAACAAAGACTAGGAATCAAATTCTCAACAACAGCATTATTTCAGGGATCTGGTGTGTCCAAAACAGTAAGACTGAGTTTTCTTGGTCTTAGATTTGGGGCTGCCCTTGCCCAGATGTATGTGTGGTAAGCCACTTAGTCTTTTCTGCTTCTGTAGACTAGTCCAGAGGTAACAACCCCAGAGCTAAGTGGTGCCAACAAGAGGAAATGGCACTCTGGGGACAGTATTAATTTTGATCCCCAGACCTTGACATGTTCACATTTTATCTAAGGAAAAAATAGAGCCCAGGAGTCTGCATGATTTAACAACTTCTCTTGAGATTTGGGTAAGTTCAGTTACTCTTTTCTTGATAAAATGATCACAGAAAAATGGCACTAGTCTATAGTGATAAGCAATGGCTAGAATTACAAAGATATATAAACTTGTCAAGTCTTTCAAACACACAGCCTAAATTGATGATGAAAACAGCTGAGGAAAATAACTTCATTTTAAGATCCTATTTTGATGTAAATAGAATCCAGAAGATTAGACTTAGTCACATATTTATATCTAGTTATATATAACTATATTTACCTGTCTATAGTTATACCTAACTATATTTAACTATCTCCAAACTTCAAAGAAAAATAAAGTCTACCTTTTCCATGGTAGGAACCTTGACTTGAAGAAATTGTTTATAAAATGATTTGAATTCCAGAGGTCCAAGGGTAAAAATGCAACTTCCAATATTCATCTGCATTTTCAGGCCATATAAAATCAGAACACATCAGAGTACTCTCATAAGAGTTAGGCAACTTTAATTTGTGTCCATTCTCTTTCATTTCCTTCTCAATAAATAATGGATAAAGCAACGATGGGTCTTTGCTGACTTTTTAATCTTTCTAATATACAAAAATTATCTCCTGGAAATAAATTAATGTCTATACAATAGCCTGAAAATGGTCTGAAAGTAATTTGGTGGTTCTTAAAATGCTGCATGTGTTTTATTTTCTTTTTGAGCCAATTAATCACAGCATTAATCTTCTTACTCTATATCTACCTCCTACTCATCCATGCTTACCTCAAAACAAGTTCTGTCATGTTGAGGCAGCTAGAAACTACTCTGATTATTTTGCCTCTCTTTTCTTGGTCTGCTATCTAATTTTCCTTTAATTGGAACAAACTACCATATTAACAGTGCAAATGCAAATGTAATACACATTTTAAATGAGAATCTCTTTTTACTAGGTACTTAACAATTATATGAATATATCTGCACTGACTATGGCTTTATCAGATTTATGAGAAGGGCATTCTGGCTAAGTGGACTTTTCAAAAGAGAGGCTACTTAGGCTTTTATTTAGCAGTATGTTTTTATCTCTATTGTTTATAATCTTAAAAAAATGAAGGCACAACACATTTCTGTGAATTAAGAAACAGGAAATACATTTAAGATAATCTGATTTAAGCTAATAGGATTCCACAAGAGTGAATGTGTGTAAGAGTCTGTCGATTCACTAAATGGCTTCAGTCAGTAGACTGTCTCTTGTGTTTCTACATTTTACAGTCATTTCTTGCTGAAATCTGGTGCTATGTATATATATTTTCCTACCGTATATCTCATACATTCTTTTAGCCTTTTCTCTCATCCACTATCTAATCAATTCAGTCAATTCTGTCAGTCACCATAGCTAGTGAGTCTCATTTTTCACATTGTAATTAAAGCAATTTGGAAGACAAACTAGGAGAAAACCTTGACGGCTGATTTTGTGCCTGATAAGTAAAATATATGCAGAGAATTTTTCTTTGGACTCAAATTCTTTTTCCTTTCCTGTTTAATTTTAGATTCCTTCTGCCTTTGAGGTTTTGAGTGTAAGCTTGAGATTGATATATAAATAACATACAGCCTGACCATATCTCATTAATCTTATATGGTCCCTTAAGTTATAGAACCCACTCTGGTGCCCAGGGTGGTAGAACCACTGTAATAATAATTTTCAGTGTGAAATTTATTCATAAAAATGTTCATTTGTCTCTTCACTACTTTGTTATTACATAGAACAGCAGTCTGTGCTAGTTTTACTTTATTTTATAGCAAAGGAAATGGTTATTCCTTTTAATCAGTCAACATTTGGGACAAAAACTCCATGTGACAAAAGCAGGCTAATTTATTGCATTATATTAAAGCCATTTTCTTTCTTATGTAAAATATGTATTTAGTAAATACTCATTGAAATTAACTGTACTTTATAAAGTATTAGCTTATTAAAATGTTTATTCACACCATATAAGAAATTTGCATTAATATTAGAATTTAGCAGGGATTTCTAAAAGTAGCACATTTATCTATTTCATAAAATACTGTAGAACTTCAAAAATATTTTTCAGTTCTGACTTTTCAAATGTACCTCATATTGTTTTTTATTCTCCTTCATTACAAAATAGATACAGTCTGAGTAAAGAATCTTATGACATAATTCTTTATACAAAAATGATTTAACCATAATGTATATCAAATTCATGCTTCTTTCTGGCTAATATGCGTATGTAGTCTTAAGAACAAGACTTTTACAGTATTTGTGTAATTATCAGAAATGCCTGTTTTACATGCTGAAAACTGCTGAAGAACAGTCAAATAAATACCAAATTCCAGATCTTATCTTGTTAACCACATACACAGAACATGTGTCACATTTTTACTTGGATGCTGCATAGTTTCAATGTCACAACTTAATTTTGGGAGTTACATTACATACATATACAAATTATATCAGAGACTTCTTAAAATTGTATCATGTAATTTTAGTATGTAGTGTTCTATATTGCTTGTAAGACTTAGATTATACTATATTATACAAGTATAACAACTATCTAAATAGTAAATTTCCAACAAATCCTGAGAAACTGTGAAGCCCAAACAAAGTCTGTTGTGTCAAATTGCTAGTTTTCCTTCATTTCCATCAAATCTGCTCTCCTTTTTTTTCCTAGTTAGAAAATGATTTTCCAGTTTCTCTTAAAGGCAGTATAAATATCTACTTAATTCAGGCTAATGGAATATGCACAGTCATCTTTCCCAGGATGTTGACTTTTCCCCAGCTGTCATACGGATCCAGCAGTGGCCCCACCTGACAAAGATGTTGAAATGGCACCCATGGGCTGGCAAGACAAGTTAGAGTTACTTTGTTGCCTCAGTGACCCAGTGGAAATGAGGTGCCCTGCCAACTCTTATCAGTAGCACTGCTGCTTGGAACACAAATACATTATGCATTATTTAAGACACCGCATTGGGGTTCCTTGGTAATTTAACCTAACCTTTACTCTAAATACATCTCTTAATGATATGGCCACAAAATTTTCTGAAATATGAAGCAAACAAAACAAAAGGTGGCATTTTCAGATTCCTCTGAAGAATGTATGAACTTTCTGGGATTACAACACCTTCATGTGAACTAAGATTTGATTACATTTGTTCTTTCCAGTAAAGATGGAAGGAGTTCAGACAGCCATTATGACTTCTGTTTCCAGAGAAACTGTTAGAAACACAGTTAAAATTGTGTTGCTTCTGTTTCAATGGTCTGTGTAACTTTCATGTTCTCTCAGTTTTTGAAGCCCAGACCAAATACTATTCACTGGGAAATAAAATTATCATTTTATAAACTAACAATTTTTTTTCTTTTAGATTTTTTTCCTTTTAGAATGTCTACAGAATTATTACTGTACATGGAACGTTCCAGCCTTTCCTGAATTTAGATATAGTATTCTCTGTTAACATGCATGGTCCCTTGGAAAAAGATTTATATCAGGTTTATTTTCTAGAATTTACAGTGTTTTGCAGGTACATAGACCAACATAAATATGTCGGTTGTACGATTGAATAATAACTTCTCATTTATCAAATAATAAAAGAGTCCTTACCATGTGTAAGGAAATAAAATCATAATTACATAAACTTAGTTGTCAAAAACATTTTGTGCTCATCTAGAAATCATATAATCTATTATTAATGTTATTTTTGCATTCAATTTAAGCATGACTAAATGACATAAATAAAAGAAAGAAATAATATTTTAAAAATTTAGCCTTATTATTTCTTTTTAACTTTTCCTAGATAAAAAAAATGTTTAAAGGCAAAAACATGACTCTCCTACAAACTCTAGCTACATTATATTGTTAATTGCACAAAAAAGTAGACTGATCTGATTTTGGTGCAAAAATCTATAAGCAATTTTAGAAATCATGTTTGATATTTACTCAATGGCTATTTTATTTACTAGGCTTTATAAGATCAAATCATGTGTCACCTATCAAATTAAGGCATAGTAGGTTTTTGATTGATTCTAAAGTAAACATTAGGGCTATCAAATTGTATTACTAGACTTCCTAGTAGCTGAGCCTCAAATACACACACACACACACACACACACACACACACACACACACACACACATATATATATATATATCCACATTTTTAATTCACATATATGAATAAAAAAGTGTATATATATATACACACTTAGGAAATAAGTCTTTTGGAATATGACTACACAACTTTCTGGGATTTGACATTCTCCTGTATATTTTTAAAATATATATTATTAAAAAATGTGTTATCAATACTTAAAAGTTTGAGCATGAGAAAGAGAAGTCTCACATAGAATTAGCAATAAATATATGGATTTTTTTGTCTCAGTACTCAAAAGTTGTGTTTGAAAATATTCCAGTAAAGTGGTAATTACTAAAACAAATATTGTTTCTAACATTTGAAATGATAACTTTATCTGAAACTAAAGGAACTCATAGTCTGCAATAGATCATATGAAATAAATAGTATTATATTATAAAATGATAGGTATTTTTCTCATTTTGTTTTTACACGGTACTGAAAGAACATGAGTTGATGTGAGTGGTTTCACAGGTGAGTGGCTTTACACAGATTACTTCATCTCTCTGAGTCTCAGTTTCTCTGTCTTTGACGATTCAGCTTATAATACCTGCATAAAGTGTTAGTGTAAAATACAGACGTAAAAGTCAATGTAAAGTACTCAAAAGAGACTGGAGCAGTAGGCACCCACTCATTACAGGCAAAGCCCTCTGATGCTCCTGCATAATGGGAAGGAGCACTGGGATGACTGTATTCATTTGAACTCTCAGAGTCTGCTTTACAATTGCTAAAAATTGTTAAAAATTCAGTTTTGAGACTTAATTAAAAATTCAGACTTAAGTTTTGAGACAATCTTTTCAATATTGTTTAAAATTAAGTTTTGTAAAAAAGAAATATGTTCATATTTTGGAAGAATGTATTCTATAAATATCTATATTGAATAAGCAAATAATTTTATTTTTCAATTAATAAATATTAAAAACAGACATTCTTTTCCCTTTTCTGTCTTATATTCTTTCTTCTTACTAATAGATCTTTATTTCTTGGTATTATCAGTTAAAATTTAAATAGTTTTAAATACAGTACCTACCTTGTTTTTTAGCAGTAGTGAAAAATATCAGAAATTGTTTTTATTTGAGTTTTAACATTGACTATATTAAACTTTTTACTAATGCATAATCATTAAAGTACTATGGTACTGGTATTAGGATGGAATGAATGAACAAATGCATAAGATATAGCAGTAGTCCTTAATTAGATCTTATCTTTTAATAAGTCAAACCAAATGACAAAGAACTGATTATTTAAGAAATAGTTTGGGGAGGGAGATGTAGTTTAATGCTACAGTATTTTTTTGCAATGTACAGGGTCCTGGGTTTCAGTTCTCAGCCACAGAAAAAAAATCTATATAGAAAAATAGTTCTGAAAAGCTGGCTATTTGGAAAGAAAATTAATGCTATATTTTTTTCAAATGAAATAAAAAGTTAAATACAAATTCAAAGAGAAAACTGGGTTTCAGGAAAGATTACAATTAACATACGTATATTTAATACTTTTTCTTCTTAATGTTCTCTCTATATCAGTTAAACAAAATTACATACAAAGTATGAGAAAGCAGAGAAAGCAACAAAGAGTTGGATATTAAACACCAAAGAATCGATGTACTAAATTCATTAGCAAACGGTTTTAGTAGATCCAGGGATGCTAAAACCTAAGGTGACAGTTGAGTGAGCTGTAAAGCAGCTTTATTTTGTACTGCAGTATGGACTGCATCTGGAAAATTACTGTCTGAAGAATAAAACACAGCAGGTCCAGAGTGGTGGACACAAGACATGGTAGAGAATGAAGTACCCAATACAAATTAAGGAAATATGTCTACACTGAATGCTGAGGCCGTCTTTTCTTCTCATCAATTCCCCCACTCCCCAGAAGGGATTACTGTAACCTTTGGCCTTCAGATAGGACAATAATAGAGGAGCTGGGGATGTTGCTCAGTTTTGATCTTATAATGAGTTTTCTGGTGAAAAACCACCCAAAATGTCTCACATCAAGTGACATGGCAGTAGTGTTTTCTTAGAATCAAATTAAAATCAATACACCCTACATAAACGAGTGGAACTTCCATTTTGTATTTTAGTTTCCAACTTTTCAATAAAACCAATTATCCAAAGTTGACTAAACACCTAAATGTAAAAGACAGAGTTAATGCAAATACCAAAACCACATAGCAGGGAGAAGTAAGCTTTCAAATATACTGATTTCCTCAAGATATAAGTGAAGGTTTTATTCTTGCAACAGAAGCAAAATTCAGAAAATCATGAGCTTTAGGAAATTAAAATAATGATAATGGGAATGAAAACTTTGAGATTATTAGAAAATAAAGTTGAGCTGATCTGACATGGAAAACATACAATCAAATATTGGACAACTAGTCCAGAAGGCATGATGCATAAAAGAAAGATGAAAAGTACAAGAAATGGTCTTTTTTTTTTTTTTACTCAGAAATTGGGAAGACCTGGAGATTTTGCCTTACTTGCAATCCCACTATTTATCCTGTCACAAATTTACATACATATGTTTTTAACAGGTACAATAGCTAGCATTGGAGAAATAAATTCTCAATTACTCCTAGCAAAATTACTAGCTGTACTAGCATCCTGTTTATTCCCTAGTCCATGTCCTGCAAGATGACATGAGAAAGCCTAGATTTTACCTGTTCCCAGGGCTACACTCTACTGAAGAGGTATCCCAAGTTTCACAAAGCTCTGGGTTCCTGTAGAGTTTTTGGCACATCTTTTTTTTTTTTTTTTTTTCCTTCAAGGAGATGTTGTTCCTCATTGTGAAATGTAGGCAAATAGTTCCAGGGAGAAAGTATACTCCCATGGGATGTCACCTGGCATGCTACTTTAGTTTTTAGCCCAGTAGATGAAGATAAACCCTCATGAGGGCACATCACTGGGCAGCTTCATTACTTGAGGACAAGGCAGAAATTCAACAAGCTTACACAAATCTGACTTGTCACCTGCAATGCTGGAAACTAACAATTAAATAATATTGTGATGTTTAAGCTTAACTGACAGCTCAACTGGCTTGAGAGACTCAGTGGGAGTAGTAAAGTGCACTTACTGGTGTGTTTGAGTGGGTTTTGTGAGTGTTTATCTGGTTTTGTTTCTTCTCCATCTCCTACACTATTTCTCTATTGTGCTTCTTGACAGCCATGAGTTGAGTAGCTTTGCTGCTCCACACTTCTGCGATGATATTTCTGTTTTGCAGTGAGCCAGCCATGGACTGAATCCTCTGAAACTATGACACAAATAAACCTTTTCCTCTTTTAAATAGTGAGTGTTGTATATTTGGTTCCAAGTAAGGAAAAGCTAACCAATATCAATGCTGAAGGGAAAGTATTTCCAATGTAGAGGTCTATAACTCCCTAAATGATCAGTCTACTTAAGGAAAGTAAAGTTTTTTTTTTTTTCAGGCATCCAGTATAAATTAAAAAATCTTATCTCCTATGTTTCTTTTTTTTAAACTTCTAGAAAATGGACGCTATGAAAAGGAGAAAGGACAATCCATAAATGAAGAAATAGGTTGCAAAAACAAAACAAAACTAAGAGCAAAACCAACATAGAAGAAAGGCACGAGCATTTTTAAGGGAGACATTCAAGATTCTAAAAAAGAGTTTTGCACTAGGCATGGACATTTCAAAGAAGACAATGGAGGTTCTAAAAAAGAGCTCTGCACTAGAAAAAGTGGATAATCATCTAGAATTCAAAAACTTAAGATATTTAAGGGACATTCTTGAGGAATGACTTAGTTAACATCATTGTATGATTATTTGAGGGCAGAATGCTTGTCTGAGCATGATCTACATTTATACTTTATTTATCTTGACCATTTGCTGATGACAATTTTGCTGTCCCCTTCCATATCCTTGACTCCGGGTTAGTCATATACACACATGATTTCAAAGAATTCTGCTCTGATCAGCTCCTGGTGAGGAGGTGGACCATAATGAGTTTAAAAGCAAAAATATCACTCTCCTGATAATATTCCTACTGGCCATATAACATGACCATTTAGTTCCATTAGACATTCTACACATGGTTGATACTGGATAACACAAAAGTAATAAAAGAGTATAGAAAGGAAACAGAAGATTGTATATGTTTTATTATTACAATTTCATCTTAAAAATATACTGCTTAAAATAATGTGTACTACAATATGTGACTGTGTGGCTATATTATGAATAGTTTTACTCTTTATTATTTTTGTACTGTATTTCCATATGCACTATTACAAATCATTAATTTTAAAATCAGAAAAATATGTTAAATTCACCTACTCAATAAATTACTCTGATCCTAGTGATTCTAATTTCTATAGCTTCTCTCTTCTCTCCCTTCACAGTTACATCTTCTTGAATGTATGGTCTACACATTCAGGACCCTCTAATTTCAACCTTGCCATTGACTCCTAACTTCCAGTGTCATCTAGCTCTTACTGGTATGCTCCACAGAATATACTCTGGCAATGTTATGGATATTCTCAAGTCTGTATTTTGTTTCACCTAGGAGTTTCATTCATCTCGTGCTTACCATGTACCACACAGTGACTTAGGTATTGGACAACACTGGCCACTTCTTTCTTCTGAAAACACTCACTGCCTTTGGATTTCATTCTACCTGATCTCCTAGCCTTTGCATTCATTCTTTGTGTCCTCCCTGAGCCTTTTCACACTTGTAACCCCCTAAAAGATGTTCATGGTCTTTTATTCTATCTCATTTTACAAACTCTTGAATACATTGCTCAAATTCATATGCTTCCAGATTCTAGACCAAATACTGAGCAGGCTTAGGGACAAGTTCACAGGCACTGTTGACTCAACACATCCCACACTGAATTATGAAATAAAAACAGTCTACTTTTTCCATGTGATATAATTGCTAAATTAGTGACAACCATTCAATTTACCCAGGAGTCCAAGCTAAAAGGATAAATTCTATCTTGCACATATGACTTTTACATCACTATTGCCCACAAAGAACCAGTAAGTCTAATGATTTTTACCTGTATCTTTGCAATTATTCCTTTCCCCCCCATCTTCACCTAGGTTTGCTCCCATTTTCATTGACTCCATTCTCCTTCTAATCATGATCCTCCTATCCTTTTCTCTACCATTTCACTAGACAACAAACACAGTGATATTTCTTGAGTGGGATTTTGTCTATACTTAGGTACCTATTCAATGAATGAAGACATTTCTGAACTTCAAGATTAAGTCTAAACTTCATGGGAAGAGAATCAAAATACTTCACCTTAGCCCCACTGTTTTCCTTCCACATTATCTCCTGATAATGCCATGCTCCACCTCTATAGAACCCCCTTTAGATACTTTCTTGCCTTTCTCCCTTTGTTCATAATGATCCACCTTTCTAGAATGACTTTCCTCTCTCAACCTTCAGTATTAATCTAAATGCTATTCATCATTCATGAATTTAAGAATTCCTTCATCAGAAGCTTCCCTAAACTGCCCCTTGCCTCAGCTAGGACTAGGCATCTCTTCTTTGTTCTTCCACCAGGCCAGTTGTAACTTCCCTCTGTAACTGCCTTCCCAGACTCACTTCAAGATAACCCCGCTGGAAACTTTGTTCCAATGATCTGTTGCTAACTTGAACTCTGGAGAGAATTCCTTTAGAATTAGCTTATGAGTCACACAAGAAAAATTGTCCTTACATTCCAATTTCATTTTTGTTCAAAAATAGTATTGACCAGTGAGATCAATGAAATTATTTAACAGATTTGACATTGAATAACTTTTGCCTATTTTAAAAAATTTAAATGTGCTTTTAAAAAACACAGACATCCTCCCACTGAGACTATTGAAAGTACTGTTGTCACATATAAGAAGTCTTGAATGTTTGTTTAAAAATCAGGTAAAGTACTTTATAGTTTTAAATGTACATATTCTGCCCAATATATTTTTAATAAAAGGTCCCCTATAAATAAAAACACAATTTTTAAAATAAAAATTCAAGATAATTTGTAATTTCAGAAAGCTGATACTGTGTAAGAATTCCTTCTATCACTTCAATCAGTGGCTGAGGGAAATTGGAATAAAAATTAAAAGGCAAACTCACAAATGATTAAAATGTAGTATCAATACATGAAAATAATACCATGAAGGACTATGTGAAATACAATTATGTTAAATTATATTAAAGAATATTTTGGATTAATGATAAAACATATGCTTAGAATATTGTTGGAAAATATGACAGTGCTGACCTGGAGGTTTAGCTCACTGTTCTTACATTTGCTTTTATTTTAGTATCAAAATTATTATGGTAGTATAGTATACTATAGTATTATATAGCATAGTGTAGTATAGAAGCTATTATTTGTTATTAGTGGTTTTCCTCAAGAAATGGCATTCTGTTTGAAAAGGCAAGAAATAATGGGACACTGATTTAGAAGTATTTGTTGATCAACATTTAAATATTTTGCTCTAAATTTATCCAATAAAAATGAAAATACATATATTACTCATACTACTATTTTCATAAAATAACTAATCTTAGAAAATGTTTACCCAGCATATGAAAGCATGAAGGTCTTTTGATAGTGTCACTCCGTACAGGAATTGCATGAATATAAAACGAATGATACATGTATTCAGTAGACACTTAGCACGTATCACGCCAAGAGAGTGGCTATGAATCAGCATAGGTACCCAAAGGCATTTATAGGATCATTACTTCCATGATTTTAGTTTTCATTTTAATGAGTGACCAGGTGACATTTAAATTTTGTGTAAGTTAAATTATTATATATATTACTGCATAAAATGGTAGGTTATCTTCCTTCTCATTAGTTTCTTAAAATCTTCTTTTATTTTTGTAGTGCTGAGAAGGGAACCCAGTTTCTCAGGGAATGCTAAGCAAGTACTCTGATACTGAGTTATATCCCCAGCCCTGGAAGATTGTCTTCTAACAAATGAAAATATTTAGAGTTGCCTATTCTGTAAAAGTGTTCATGCCCCTCTCCCCTGCAGGAATGCAAGCTGACTAAAACTAACCTCCAAGGCTATGGTGCTAGGAGTTGGGGTCTTTGGAAAATTATTAGGTCACCATGCATGAGGTTGGTGTTCTTTTAAAACAAGCCAAAGAAAACTTTCATGCTCTTCCCACCAAATGAAGACAGCGAAAGCTCACATAGTCTGTCAGGAAAAAAGACCTTTCCAAATACTAGATCTGCTGGAGTACAGATTTTGGGACTCTACCACTTATACAACTGTGAGAAGAAAAAAAAAAAAAAACTTTTGTTGTTAATAAACTACCTAGTTTATGATAGCCTTGTCATAAAAGTCTCAATAGTCTAGCATAATGTCAAAGCCTTTTCAGTAAAGGTTTGAGTACTTCACTTGTTTTTTATTTAAACATGTGTTTTTTCTAAGGAAAATATAGATGACTAAGTTAGATATAGATACAGATATAGACAAAAGTGTAGATATATAGATACATAAATATTTCACATGTATGAGACAAAGAGGAAAATATAGCCATATATAAGAAGTATGTATTTTGCTGAATCTTTAATGAATGCTTCAGTGTTTTTTAGGCCACCAGTTCCTTACTGCTGAAATACAATGCAAGAGTTAGTCCTTGCCTTCAGGAATGTGCAGTATAAAAACTAGACACATTTTATTAGCATTTAATGTAGAAAGATAAGAGTAAACAATCTGGCATCATAAATGAAAGGCTAGCCCATTTCAATCTGCAGCATCTAGAATAACTTGACAGTCATCATATATTACGCGTCTAAAAAAGCAAGTTCCATTAAATGGATCCTTGATAAGCTTTGGACTCATTCTAAACTCAAATCCTGGATTTATCTCTCAATAAATGTGTGACCATCACCATAGTAGGTGCTTAACAAATCAGTCTGCAACACATTATAGGAAGTAAAATCATGAGCTATGGACAGGTGGGAAGACTCAGTCGGTGAGATGGAACTCAATCTGAGATTGATCTGTACGACACGTAAGACTCAGGCAAATTAATTTTATGATAAGAGGACATTTTGTATACGAAGAATAAAATTTCAGAGAAATTTCAGAAAAGACATACACAGTGTGTGAACTAAAGGCAATCAGCTATAGAAGCTTCATATTAGAAGAAAAAGATACCAAATTCCAAGATTTCAGAGCATATTTGAGAATTATTTCATACAAGATTGACATGGTGACTTTCCAAGGTTCTATTTTTCTTTTTTAAAAATAGTCCTCACTAATTTCTTTCAAACATACACTTGGAAATGTTTAATTGAGTACAGTATTTTTCCAGGAGTATGGTGATTACTCCCTATTAGTTCTTTTATTAAAAAACAACACAATTTTATGTACGATACTCAGCTTAGCCCCAATTTTCTCACCTCAAGTTATCTGATGAATCCTACAATAGACAGGCTTTCATAGAAGTCATTCTTCTGGTATAACAAGAGAACAGCACTTAGATTTTTAATCACATACTGTTTCACTATTCACATCTTATCCAGTGAAGGTATAGAAAGCTTTAATTCATCTTATTCAAATATATTATCTCTACTCCCCTCCTTCATAGTGTTTTTTCACATACAATTGAATTGGCTTTTATGCCCCAGAGTTCAGTCAGTAGGAATAGATACACACAGCCACATTCTAGACAGAGATATACCAGATGCAAACAATACTTCTCTGAAAAGTTCACAAGAGATTTATCACAATAAAAGGGGCCAGAAGAATCTGGACATTTCTGGGTTACTGTGTTATTCCCCACCGCTATTCTCTAACCATCTCAGACAAGCTGACAGAAACTATTGTTATAACTTCTGCTGGTATTGTATTTATATACCATATTGGTTATCCTGCAAAAGCTCAGGGAAGGCAAGCACTGTAATGTGCTCTTTCAATTTGCACACAGAAACTTTAAGAGTCTATTATCTGGTTTACTTACAGTGCCCATCACCATTGCGAGACAGTAGAAAATGGCACCATCAGGTTGGAAATAAAAGAATGTCTGTTGTGTACAGAATAAAAGGAAATTTTAAAAAAAAATCTCTGCTGGGACATTTCACAACCCATGACTATCTCCTGCAATTTTCTCCGTGACATGAAAAAGTTTGTCATAGACAAAGAAATAAGGACAAATCTCCTATTACATGAGGGAAACTGCCAATAATTGCATATCCACATTCAACTGCTAGATTGCTCACATACTTCTAATGTGTGATTCAACAAGCAGACCAGCAATGAAATAATTATGGGAAAGATCTTGCTTGCATTAATAGCTTCCTATTTATTTAGAGACCTGAAACTTCTAATTCATACCCATACATTTTGTAAATAGAATATGCAATACAGGATCAAAATCAAATCAAAGCTCTAACAGTGATCAGAGGTCACTAAAAGAAAAGTACATTCTAGGCTTCTGTTTATCCTCCAAAGTTGCAAGAATATGTACTAATAATCCCAAACTGAAAGAAATATGAGCAATAGTGTTTGTGCGAAGTGTGTATGTGTGAGGGTGATGAAATAGAGAAAGAAAATTTATACATTATAATATTGTTTTTATTTTTACCATATATATGTGTATATATGTAATACATATGTGTTACTAAGAATTGAACTCAAAGCTCTCACAGTGTGTTTCTCAAATCATTTTTACTTTTTATAAATTAAAATTATGTAAGATTAGCCTTCATTTATGTCAGTTCTACATATATATATAAACATATATATATACATATATATAAACATATATAAATATAAATATATATATATAAACATATATATATAAACATATATATAAACATATATAATATATATATATATATATATATATATATATATATATACTCAATTTCCACACAGTTCTTTGACATATGCTGTATTTTTCTAATTTTTTATTTTACAGGTGATGAAAAAAGATACATATTGCTTAAGCAAAATAGTAAGTGGGATACGGGGTTACACAGTAAGTGGGAGACAGGATTCAAACCCAGGAAGTCCGTAGATAGCTAGTCTTATATTGACCAATTCTGTGGCCACAGCTACAAAAGACTGCTGTAGGAGACCCGACAGTGAGAATCAAGGCTGCACTGACCTTCTCCATGAAAGGAGAAAGCAGCAAGCTGTGTGCCTTCAGCAATGTGCAGGCTTGCTGGCACACTGCAGGTTCTAAGGAAGAGTTCACAGTTTAGATCCCGCTGTTTACCTGGCCATATACCACTGATAACAGGAGGTAGATAAATCTTCATCTCCCTAATTTCTTGTTCCCATATCTGAGTAAATAAAAGTCAGTTGAGTCAAAGGCTCAGGGTTCTCTGTCTAAGGGCCACTGCAGCCCCTCGCCCTGGCATTTCAACCCAATTCTGTATCTCTTTGTTTTTCATCCTCATTTGTCCCTCAGTGAGGGAACAAACTCAAAGGCTGGTACCTACAGGATTAAACGTGGTTAAAAATGAATTTTGGAATTAAGAAGTGCTTCAAGTATAAAATATAAAGAATGTGATGAATATAATTAATAACTTTTATACATGTTTAAATAATATTTTAATATATTGGGTTATTATATAGTATACGATAATTGTATAATACACTGATGCATTCTGAATATAATGAAAATGTTATCCTATTAAAATTGATTCCTATTAGTGTTTTTGATATCTGACTAGAAAATTTAAAATTATCTATGTGGCTAAGATTGCATTTGTTTTTTTCCTCTGTTTTGCTGGTGGTGGGTATTAACTACAGAGCTGGGTAAATCTAAGCATGTAGTCTTACACTTAGCTATCTCCCGAGCCTTATATTTCTAATGATGGTTCTGATCTAGGTTCTTAGTTACTCTGCAATATTGGTTTTACATGAATGTTACCCTAAACATAGATGCTTTGGTTTTGTTATCTGCCATTATTTTGACACTTCAAAGAGTTCTTAATTCTTTACCATAACCCTTTTGTTAGCAATAATGTTCCTATTATCATTCTGAAAATTTTCATATATTGTATAAAGAAAATAATGATGCTCATGCCATTAAGAATTTAGAATTCTACTAGAGAAAATTGAGACAAATATAAAATCAAGTCTGTCAGAACAGTGAATTAACACATTTAAACTAGGAATATTACTATGAGCTACAATATATGTCCACTTGATATATATCACATATAGAAAAAGTAAATAACTAATGTCATATACATGAAAAAAAAAAAAGTCTTTGTGCGGCCCAGGCCAGAAAATCAATGGAAACTCATTACCAATGGCAAACTCAGTAGCAATATGTGTCCTTGCAAAACATCTTTGTTTGTCAAGTGCTACAGCTTTTTCAGAACTTGGAATCTGAAAAATAATGAAATTTAAGTTTGTGGAAAACACGTGCTAAGCCATCTTGTTATGTCAGGAGGTAAAAAAGCTGCAAGAACTATTACTCCCAGGTAACTGAAACGGTTTCCACTGACGAAAGGTGAGACAAAATGAATATCAGGAAGAATAGCAATAAAGAATTAAAACTCCAACTATATTAAAAATCCATTAGTTTGCAATGATACCAGATGAACACATAAAAAGTTTACTAGTTATCTTTGTCATTCTTAGCAATTCATCTCGATTTTTACAAACTGTAAAGACAAAGAGAATTCTCAGAGCAGACTCTTTCCCCTTAAATATTACAGCATCATATTTCCCAGATATGTTTGTGCAGCTCTTTTCTTGCAAAACAGGTTTTGACATTCCATAGAACAAACATTGGAAATGTGGGCCTAACATCCATTGTCTGTTCTTAACTGTTTTTTAATTGTACCACATATAGATCATATAGAAAAGATATTTTTTAATGTCATTTCATATTCAGAAAAAAATCCTATAAGAAATCAATTATCTATTAAAAATCAGAAGAAAGAGTGGGATGGGAAAAAAGAAGGAGCAAGATGCAGCACATGCAGGTTCAAATTGCCTACAATGAATGTTATCACTGGATATATCTAAAATGTACCACTAAAGTAAAAAGAAAAATTCAGAAGGAAGTTATTGCTGAGTTTTAGGAAAATAATCCTCTTTATTTGCAGTGTCATATTTTCTAGTTTAAGATACTAACATATTTTCAGATAATTCAAAATGTTATGAATAAGCAACTATACCATTTACTTAAAATAATTTCATATACTATTATGGGAACTGTGAGCCTTTGAATTTAGAAATAATTATTCTTCTCTAGTATATTGTTTTTCCAGAAAAAAAGTATGGAAATCCTGAAGTAATTTCTAATTTCCCAAAGAAATATTTCTTTGTTTAACTCATAAGAAAATTAAACAATAATATTCTACTCTAACATCAAATTAAACTAAAACTTCATAGCCAGAGTTGCTGTAAAATTCTCTGGCTTTGTGATTTGATGATATTATTTTCATAAGATACCACATTCTTTCTGATGCTATTGAAAGCAAAGGCCCTCAGAGCCAAGAAAGGTGGGGACAGCTTCACCTTTCTTTTTTGGTTCTTTAAAGCTCTAATTGCAAAATAACTATAGCATTCATTGAGTCACTTCTGAGATTAAAACAGAGAAAGCAATATAATTTTATTTTATTTATTTTTGGTACTGGGAATCAAACTCAGGACCTTGTGTTTGCAAGACAGGTGCTTATGCTACTGAGTTATATTCCCAGCCCTAGCAATATGTTTTCTACAACATGTATTCCATAATAGTGGATACATTAAACTACATATTGGAGCCAGAAAAATAAAGGATTGAACAGGGGAAGTCATATTATAAAGATTGAGAAAAAAACTTTCATTTGTGAGTATTGCACATCAATAGGTAATACTTATTCTTTTTCAAAAACTTCTGGAGCTAATTTGAAACCAAGAAGTGAGAGAAAAAGATAAAGGAATAAGAAAAAACCGGGAAAGAAAACAACTATTTTCCTTCTTTAAACTTAATAAATTTATTCATCTTGCCCACACTATGTGTTTCAGAAAATAGATCAATACCATGATATTGCTAGCTAGGATGTCTAGAAAGACTGTTCTGGTAGCTTGTAAGAGAATTATCTCAGGCTTTGGAACTAAATAGGGTTCCACACCCTGCTGTACCGTGGATGACAAAGGAAATGAGGAAAAATCTTATAAACTTCAGTTTCTTTTTTAACTTTTAAAAACTAGAACATTTTAGCAGTTCCTTAGAAAATTATTTGCGAATGTATTTTTGAAATTACTATAAGATTTTCAGTTGCTATTGAGTTCACCATTTCTAAGAACTGTAATAAAAATTAACATTTATGTCTTTTTAGATTTTAACACCTTGTAAATTTTCTGGGACTAGGCTGTCACATGCAGTGTCTTATTTATGTACATTTCACCATTCTATCTTTAAAAACAGCTGGTTTTCAATAAATACTCATTGAGGTATGAAAGGTAACCATGTAAAACAGTTTTACATTTCATATTTTTTTAAATATTTAAATGTGCATTAAAGATTCCAGTATGATAGTAGAATTTCCAATAGTAGAACAGATTGGTGATGGAAGGAGAAGTAGAGTGGATTATTTTAGTAGATTTTTAATGGAAGAGAAAGAGACAAAGGTTTGCTGGTCACACCACAAAGGTTGGGTCCCTCCTGCTAATCCAAGCTCACCGAAAGGTTTTCTACATTGCAGGAACGAGTCACACACTTCTTCAGTGAGCCTTGAACGTGTGTCGAAATGCCAAGCCTGGTTGCAGACTTCAGTGCACTATTTCACATGGGATAGAATGTGTTTGATGTGCTGCCCCAAATATTTGCCATTGGAAAAATTTACTCCCAGAAGTTCCTCATAGAAAGAGATTCTGGGTCAAGTAAGTTTGGAAATATGAAGATGCATACAGGTCTCTCACTGAATCATGATGCCGGGAGCTTATTGAAGACATCACGGAGTACCTGGTTAACTTTGCTAAACTTACTTGATAGCAGCATAAAAATACTAGTATTCAGTGGAAAAAGATGGCATAAAACTGACTTCAATGTGAGGAGAATGTGAAAATAATTAAGAGCTGGGTTTGGTGATGATGCCTGTGATCTCAGCCCTCAGGGGGAGTGGAGGTGGCCAAAGTGTGAGAATTTCAAGTTTGAGCCCGTATTAATGAGAATTTTCAAATTTTTCTTTTTATTGAATCTAGTAAAGAGAATTTCTTCCTTTGCTCTTTTTGTTTTTTCCTTTTTTTAAATCTTTTACCTAAAAAACCGAGTGGGAGCCCAGGGCTGAGGAAGTTTCACTTCTTGGGTTAGGGGGTAGAGAGGGAAGTCAATGGGAGGATAATCAGAAAATGAAAGGGAAAATACAGAAGGGATTGCTTAAAGGATGTGGCCTATGTGACAACTTTATACTTTCAAGAGATAAGTGGGCAGAATCTGAATTATCTTGATTTATTTTTTGTGGTTGTCAAATTAAACCCCTTATAGTTCGAGGTGACCACATTCACTTCCTTAGTGCAGAAGTTGGTGCTTCCAGAAATGAAGTGGGAGGGTGCTGGGTTCCTATTGTCTGTGTGTCAACCCAGTCCTGGATGATATGCTTGAGACCAAGCTTTCTACACGTCTGAGTATCTGTCATATTTCACACTCAAGCAGTCACCAAACCACTGGGTCATTTTTCAAGGGTAAAATGCAATTTAATGACATTGAAGAAAACATTGCACTGCTTTTCTGTATACTTACACGGGGAGAAAAAAGCCTCCCCAAAGAACTTCCATCCATTAAAGAGGAAGGAAGATAAGTCCTGAATGCCAAGCGGAAAAGGAAAATTAGCTTAGCTGGCAGACAGACTTTGCTTCCACCTGCTCAACACAGGAAACGTGAAGTTAGCCGGCTCAGCTGTTCTGATGAGGAAACAACCTCACAGGGGCCCCTGCACTTGCTCTGCAGTAGGGAGCTGGCAGCAGCAAGTCTGATCGGGGTTCTGTGTCTAAGGAGAAAAGTCATAGTGGGAATAGGGACTAAGTTTTAATGCATCAATATTACATCTCGGTAAAGACAAAAATCTGTCATCCAGCTATTAGTTCCTACCTTTTTTCCCCCTCTTAGATCTGTTTGCATCCATTTGTGCTAAAACTATGCTATTTTACTTTAGGTGTATTAGAAATAATATTTCATACTCTAGGAAAGAAAGCCTGAGAGTAAGTTATTCAAATCCCCAAGCACTTAGCAAAGAATAGAAGGCTTTCTAACAGTAGATGTGTACAGTCTATTGAAAGGATCGTGCTGTTTCTATGATATGTATGACTACCACGCTGATAAGTGTGGTTTCAACTCAGAATGTGTGAATGGGTGTGGGGACAGTGTAATTTTGTGAGTCTGTAGGGTCTGGTTCACTTGCTTTGGGTCAAATGCAACACCAGCACTTACTATGTGATTCTTGTTAAGATGCTGAATCTCTCTGACCATTTGTTTCCTCTTCTGAAAAGTAGTGATTACATCTTCTACCTCTTGTATTGTTGCAGTGATTAAATGAGTATACATGGGAACAGTGCTTGGAATATAGTTTCTATATTCTAAAGGCTAGTTAATTTTTATGCAAGTTAGATGGCTCATGGTTATAATCATATGAATGCTTAGCTTCATTAGATGCCAAAGCCACTAAAATAACTAATATTTAAAACTTATATAAAATAAAGTTTCACAATCCCAGAAATTAGAAGGTGAAAACATGTAAAATTTGACATCCACAAAAAAGAATACTAGCCTTGCATATCTAATGAGAATTGTGTAATTAAATTTAGCTATGAATATAACTTTTTTATACATTGATAATATATATTATCAATCTAAATTTTGCTTTATGAAAACTTTGTTAGAAATAATAAGTTATTGTAAAACAAATTTTATTTATTTATTTTTTTTTGTCTTCTTCATTTTTACCAGTACCGGGGATCAAACTCACGACTGCCTGCTTGCAAGGCAGGCACTTCTGCCACTGAGCTAAATCCCCAGCCTCCAACAAATTTTATATTTAAAAAGCTCATTTTTTTCCAAATAGATCTGTATCTATAAAATTATTTTCCCTCCATACTAAGTCCCATGAGTTTGTTTCACAAGATTATTATCCACTGAGAAAATTTCACAAAGCTGTGTTTGAATTGTGATATTAATTTTAATTTGTTTCCTTCCAGGTCTCCTCTTGACACTAGTACAGTGTCAGTGTTGAATGCTTTTATGTTACTTACGTATCTTAGTACGGAATGTGGCAAATTAGAACTGAGCCTACTGCTTAATGACTAAAAAACAAAACTTCAAAGCACAGTGAGGAAGAGGAGGAGGCTGCAAGCAGACCACAGACCTGTTTGACTTCTGCTTTGTTTTGTGTCTGAAGCTGACTTTCACAAGCCGTCATAATTTCCGTTTTGTGCTAATAGTATTATAGTATGGGAAGAGAAATGCTGCACTGTTTATTTGCTTCATCAAGTGCCTGGCAATATTTGTATAGCTGTGATTTTAACACTACTCTGTATATGCATGTTTATACACTGGCTTCTTACTCTGACTGGAAAGCACCAGGCTGCCTCCTGTGAATGGATCTTAAACCAATGGCAAGTTTCAAAAGAAACAGGCTGGGAAGGCCAGTAGTCATCATTTGCATTTAAAAGTATTATTAGTCACTTTGGAGGGGTTTAAGAATTAGGAAGCCCCAATAACAAGGTAACAGTTCTCTTCATTGTTCACAAATGTATCCATTTATTAAGGAAAGCTGGACACCTCCATCGATTTAAATGAACTTTTGGCTTCCAAATTATGTACAGATGCTTGGGCTTAATGAAATATTTATTCAAAATCAACAAACTGCCCTCTAGGAGTCTTTCACTATCAAGGCAAGCATTTTATTTAGTGCACTTGATTCTCACCTATGGCAATCTCACAGTGGCATTAGGGAAACTGATTTATTTGAGACCAGGAAATGTAAATAGCATGTAGCCTTGCCATACAGGTAAAAGTGCTTGCCCTTAGCTATTACTTAGCCTGACCACAGGGCTTTCTGGAAGCAGCAAAAGCTTTATAAGTGTCAGCTCATGGCTAAATCAATGTTTATGCATGATGTACCTTTGAATAGCAAACACTTGCTGCCTGTAAGCTAAGCAATGTTTTTATCTGTTTGCCTATTTCTGGTTCTTCAACCACTGCATGGAGTGTTGCAAATCGCATTTAGTAACAATTATCTGCTGGTATTTCATGAAAAGGAAAGTGGTGTGATTAATGAAAAGTGACACACACTGATTACTTTGTCATGGCAGTCTCCTTGGCGAGAGAGTGCCTCTGTTGAACCCAAGTCTGACCTCCCTTACCTTTAACAAGGTCAACGAGAATGCTAAGTGCTTAGAAGATTAGCTCCTACAAATGCTCCAGTATGACTTAACGATGTTGCCTCCACTAATGAACTGCAGGTAGCCAATTAAATAGAATGACACTGCTTTCACCTCTATAGTAAAGGTGGAATTAAAAGCAAAAGATGACATGTTTTCTATTGAAATGTGTAAAGTACAAAAATGGGAGATATGACATGGTATTACTCTTTATACAAAGTAAATACAGGAAACAGTTGAAATCTCAATTTTTCCAAACACATGAGGTCATTTGCTTCAATATTCTCCCTTTCTGGTTTATATCACAAATGTTATTCCATCCCATTCAACTGATGGGAAGCTCTGATAACTTTCTTTTTAATTCCCCTATGGCAATGCAGACACCGAGCTGACAAAGCGAGTGTGACTGTGATTAAGGGAACTTTACTTTTTACCATGTATTTCTTGTGACCAAAAATAATTCAGTTTTTTTTTTTTATGGTAGCAATGAATTATAAGTAGGTCACAAAATATGGAGGAAGAAAAAAAGATGGTAATCTTTGATGAGATTAAATATTTCAACACGATTTCTAAGCTTCTCTTCGAGTTCTCAGTTGTGATCAGCAAATCCAAACAAGAGCAAGTAAGTTACAATGAGATAAAATACAGAACAGAATGCACTGCATTAACTCTGAACAAATGCCGAAGTCTTAGTGAGATCATATGCCAAATATATTTGCTCCTCCTCTTTTATCCTACAAAGTTTAGCATATGATTCTTTTTTTGGATTAGTAGTATTTACAATCCCATTTAGAAGCAACTGATTCTTTTTAAATTGATTAAAAGTAAGAGATGTATTTCTGAGCAGCAAAACATTGTTGCTCATCATTTTGTCACTACTGTTAGGAATGCTTTCTTACAGGGAAAAAATATCTGAAATAAAATGAGAATCAAACTTAGAAATGCTGACTTTCACTTCAAGGAGGCAATTTTCATGAGCATTTTATTTTCCCACATGTGATCTGCACAATCTAGCAGCATTGTTTCATGCGGTCAATGTCAACTTTATTGGAAATTCTCGCTGATTCTGAATTGAATGATGGAGAAGCCACATCGGAGGATCACTTTTCATGAGAATTTTCTGTCTTCAAGAAGCGTTTTCCAGAAAAATTAAGATAAAAGAAAACAAATAGTCTTGCTTCATTAGGATTGTACGGTGCTTGCTTGTCAATGATCATTTTGTTGTTGTTGTTAAAAGAAAGAAAACTGTCCTTTTCAGAGGACTTGATTGTTCAACTTCATCTGAATTTAAGTTCACATTAGTTAAGCAACCATTCATTAATCATAAAGGTTAAAGTAGCAGGTGCTAATTGTCTCACGGGGCAAATCCAATTTTCCTTCTGCAGTTATTAGAAATTAAAAATTGTTCTTGTAAAGATTTGGTTTATGAGAAAAAGGACACAAAATAGTGTCTAGGTGTGGTGACTATAAGTTTATGTGATTCAGAGCTTTAAAATGAAACTGCAAATACCTACATTCAGAGTCCCTACACTAAACTCCCTTCCCAATAGAAAGGAAATTATATTTGTACCTATTTCAAATGTGGAAATTCCTCCACTGACGATTCTTTGTACCTTCTACAATGATATATTAGCCATGTATCTTAGTATTTTTTTTAAAGCAATGTTACTTTCAGCCCTGAATCTTGATGGAGGGGTCAGGAACTGGGATGGACCCACTGACTCACTTGATTTAGCCTCTAACATACCATAAATTGACACTTTAAACATTATCTCAACAGGGTTCTTTTGGTTTTTCTACCTAAAGATAAATTCAATTCTCCAACATATTCTCCAAAAAAAGTCTTTCCTTTAACTACACTTCTGAACCAAAATAAACAAAACAAAACTAAAATTTATATTAATTTAGAGTCACTTATGTCATTATAGAAGAAATGTTAAATAATACACTTATATTCTTTTGTTTTTTCAAGTTGGGATCTTGCTGTGTTGTGCAGGCTACCCTTAATGTCCTGAATACAAGCAATCCTTGTTCAGGCTCCCTACAGCTAGATCTGTAGGCACAAGCCCCAACTCCAGACTTTTTTGCTTAGTTTATTTTTTAAAGCAAGGTAAATCTGTGCATTCAATGAAAAATTGAAAAGCGCTTTTTTTTAAAAAACAGTGAATTATCTAGATAACATCTAGAATTTGAAGGTACCTATGAGATCATCTTGATTATAGTGGAATGGAAATATGGAAATTGAAATCCAAACAACTTGGGTTATTTGCCAAGATCTTACTGTCAAATTTAGGCCAATTTGAGATTAGAATATTGATGGGCTAGTTCCCATTACAGTGTTGCATTTTCTTTTGTGTTCCACATTGATTTTTAAGTGTGTAAACATGAGAACAAAAATACAGTTTCATTATGATGCTGGGATTACGGACTAAGAGGGCTACTATTCTAAAGTCTGGCTCTGGATTTGGGGTTATTTTTCTAAAATAAAGCCTTTAACTGCATGGTTTATGGGAAATGTATTTGTGGAAAAGTTCTTTAGTATTAAAATATGCAACCAGAAATATCATTGAGAACTGGAATAGACAACAGAGTGTATCAGTCTTTGGAATCAGGTATTAATAGTCTTTGGTTAGTGTTTGGCCCTGGGTACTTTATTTCTGTATTTGAGCCTCTGGGTTCTTATTTAAAGAGTAAGATGTTGTAAGTTCTATTTTAAGAACTTTTTGTCTTTCCTTTTGTTTATTTACTTAAAGGTAGGATCGGAAAATATACCTAACAGAGCTTTGCATGGAGTAGGCATTTAATGTGTTAATTTCTTTCTATTTGCTTTTTAAAATTAACATAATCTGCTGGGAAATCTGATTGTTCTTCACATTTCACATAATAGTGCTTAATAAAACAAATGAATTGAAATATAATATTATAAAAAAGGAAATGGAAAAAGAAGACTTTGGAGACATCTCAGCCCATGGAGAGCTTCAAAGGAAAAGACCTTCAACCTGATTGAAGTCAGCCATATATGGTAAAAAGTCTGGGTCCTACTCCAGTAGATCTCCCTGGTCTCCATGGAATGGTAGTAAAGTGCTTGCAACAGTTAGTCTGCTCCAGAACAAAATGCTATGCTTGTTTTGGGCCTAGACATAGTTTCATTTGAAAATTTGTAAGGTCATAATTCTGGTCTTGAAAATGCTCAGGAAGAGCAAATAGTGTTATCAGGAATCAAGGACTCCTAATGCATGTGGACAGAGAGGAAGAGATGAAAGTAACAGCCTTCAACTTATGACTAGATAAAGAAAATGTGACATTTATATGTAATGGAGTACTACTCTGCCATAAAGAAGGATAAATTTGAGGCACTTATAGAACAATGCATGCCATATATTGGGCCATAACCAAGTGAAATAAATCAGACTCACAAATTTAAATATCATATCATCTCACCCGTGAGAAATCTACAATATAAATAAAAAACAAAATCAAAGATAGATAATAGGAATTAGAAAGATAGATTGTTTCAGAAAGAAAGACCAAGAGATAAAGGTGAGAGGAGAGAGTAGAAGGGAAAGGGAATGAAAAAAAGTATTAAGATGTGCTATGTATACACACAAGCTCTCCACGATAAGTGCAATCATTATACACTGCAAACAGGTACTTATAAAAATATAAATGGGAAGAATATCTTGTTGCTGAAGCTGCCTTTGTCCTTCTTTCTTCCCTTGTTTTAGGCGCTGTCCCTTCACTCACTACCTGCTTAGGACACTACATTCTCCCTCGCACCTTCCTCTGTGGGTCTGTATGGGGTTAGGTACTGAAATGTAAAGAGCCTGTGTGTTTACCTTGATAGATTCAAGTTCAAGGTCTCCCTGTAACTCATGAGATAATCACTCCATGTGCTGAAATACTCAAGCCTCTGTCTCCCCAGTTCCAAAGGAAAACTCATAATAATTCAGCTTAGCAAACTATTTATTAGATATGCACAAAATTATGAGCTAGGCTCTGTGCTAGACACTGAGAATGTACAATAAGTCAAATTTGCCCCATAATTTGAAAACTCTATCTAGTAAGATATTTATTAGAAAAACTGACAAAATAAAAATCATGGATAAAATTACAAGTACATAAATCTGTGATGTTATTACAGTAGATAAAATGTTTCATGTTAATGTTTACCAAAAAGATTAGAGTGCCTGCCTGGTACATTTGTTATGGTACAGCATATTGCTATAACCTTCTGGAGACAATTTCCCCTCTGTTCAATACTTTGGTGAATACATGTCAGGTAACAAAGGAAGTATTGGTGAGAGAGGGGAACTAGAGGAGATGGCACGTCTGCCATGCGGAGAAGTGTTGCCTTCTCTCCGCTGTGTGCTTCTCTAACGGGGACATGCATCATTATTACTAGAGTTCTATACACATGCTGTAAAACTATAACACTGTCAGCTAAAACGTCACATTTTATTAGTTCTTCAGGCACACTGATACCTGTAATGCAATTCCACTAGTCTTACAGTTAGCCATGTTGCACTGTCATGAGTTGCCAGAAGAGTGGACTTTGAAAACGCAAACATGCATCCAGTTTAAGGGGACTAATTTATGAACAACTTCACTTCCCATTATTAGTCTTTAAATTTTTTTAGTATAGTAAAAGCATATTCAAACTTGCATTGTGTTATTTTAATCACTTATATGAAAAGTCCCCCAAATTCTTTTTTGGATACATTGTTTATTCTAGAAAAGATTGGTATCACTATTTATTTGACATATAGTGTTCAACTGGCTATGGCCAAGTCCCCATTTACTTGGTAGATTAGCAGATTATTACTTTTAAATTATGTAAAGTTACCTGCTAGGTTTAATGAACTATTTTGTTAACAGAAAAGAAATTTTGTGTATGCTCCCTTAAAGTCTTTAAAACAAATCAATTATCTCCCTGTCTAGAAAAGATATGAATAAATAAATATTATAAAGAAGCTCTAACCTCAACATCACTTTGGGAAGTGACATTATTCACTTTTAACTCATACTAAGGAGAGATGAAGGATATACCAGTAGAAAGCAAGCAGAGTAATCCAACTAAAATCTAAGGAGTTCATTATTTTGCTTGCTCTCCTATGAAATCCCTGAATATTAGAAATACTAAGTTTAAATATACAAAAATAATAAAAATACCTTTTAAGCTACACTTAATTGATTTGGGGATTGGTTGTGATTTTGAATTGTTCACATCTCTGCTCTCCTCCACTTGGTCTATTCCCCAAGAGTTGAGTCTTATTTGCAAAATTGTCTTCATGTAAATTCTGAATTATTAGACATTATTAGAGTTTGAGGGACAGAGATACTATCTTTAGGTAAATATTACCCCCACAGAAATTTAAAAAACAGGATTATTTCATATTACTTACATAAGTAATTTCCTAGCAAAAGTAATGTCTAGACAAATAGCACTTCCTAGGCTGTTGAAAATAGCTAGTTAATTATAATGAATAGAATGATAAGGAACAATCACTGTTCACACCTTACACTTTGCTTCTGACGGGAGCAAAGTGCCCACAATATAATCAAAATGAGATTAGTCCACCAAAATCTTAATTGTGAGTTGGGCTGCAGTGAACAGAAAGTGTAAATACTAACCTTGAAGGAGTTTTGATTTGAAGTTATGGCAATTGGATGAATACTAAACTTGAAGCATAACTTTCTTCTAGAATGGTAGAGACAATCACAAGATAGCCACTGATAAACATATTTTTCTGTTAAATAGTTGAAAGACAGGTAAGAGGTAAGGTAAGGTTAAACAAGTTCATTAGTTTAAAAGGTAAACTATGTCTATTTTATTTTAGAAATACAGCTCTTCTGCTCTCTGGCCAGGTTGTATTTATGCTCCCACCTGACTTTAATTTACTTCCACTTGAAATCTGTACCTTGAATATCAATTTACTTACAAAAGTTTACAAATGGCCTGTTGATTCTTTGAATGTGTTGGTTATGTCATGTTTACTCATATATCCTTAGATCTAACATAGGAGTAGATGGTTGGTAAAGGTTCACATTGCTATGCATAGTTATGTACGTGAGGACAGTGTTTAGAAAAAAATGGTAATAAAATTCATTTTACATTGATAGTTTGATAAGTAGTAAACTTGGAGCCTAGTTCCAGGTTGTTTGTTGTAGTTGTGTTTCTTTTTGTGTATAGGTCAGAAACTAACTTATTTCTTCCTTATTTTCCCCAAAAATAATAAGAGCTGATTTCTGCTAAACCTTACCATTTATTAGCTACTGTTTTAAGGAACTGACACAATAAAATAATCTTATGTAATACCCTAAACAATTCTGTGAAATAGATACTATGATTGTCTCCATTTTTAGATTAAAAACCAAAGCTTATTAGGATTAACAAATTTATGCAAGATACCTAAACACTCTGGATACATACTTTGTGTTTTAAACCAATGTTCTTTGCTCAGTAAAATCATTATCATGTTCCAAAAACAGACCACCAATGAGTAAGGCGGTAATACCCATTATAGTTGTATTTTAAAAAGACAATCAAACGATCAAATGCCTACAAGTGCTTTCTAGGTGCAAGACAATCCTTATGTTCATTGCTCTATGCAGGGAGAAAGAACTCCTAAGTTCTTGTCCCTAAAGCTAAGATTTCCAGAGGGGCACACTGTCAGAGATCTAGTTACTACAGTTGACCATGAGAGGGAGGGCTGAGTAATTTTATTCAAACTCTCATTGCAAAATCTACTCAAGTTCACAAGCTGTGAACTTCTTGAGCTTAGGAAAAGAGAATACTTAGATTCCTTTTCTTCCTTGAGAACAAGTATAATTCTTTTCCAAAGTCAGTTAGGAGATCACTTAGCTGAAGTCTTCCTGAATGGATGCACATTTCAGTCTGGAATGAGAATGCACTAGCTACTCTGGGTTATCCCCATTGGGTGTCTAAGAAATGCGCTGTCAGTGGTAATTAACACACAAAAAGTAAATTATCAGTGATAGATCTGATTAGACACAAGTAAATCTAACATGTCACCTCTGAAGGTTTGTGAAATCTCTAAGACAAGCCACAGAGACATGATGATTTTGGGTTTCAACCCAATAAACACAATCTTACGCTTTTGCAATGGAGTATTTGCAGTAACTAGTGCACGCTGAACAACACTGTACTTCTTTACAGATCACTTTGTTAAAATATTTATAAAGGACGACTGTCACACACTAACTGTGGCCACCGTGTTGGTGACTGAAAGATCTGGTGCTGTAGGTGGTCTACACAGCCATATTTGCACAACTAAGACTGAGAACACAGATAAACAGACTCCGTGATTTCCTATGTCTTCATCCTCAGAGGGAACCTTAACTGGCCGGAGCTCCCCAAATAGTGCTTATTTCAGAATTTGACATGGTCACCAGGTCCTGTGCTTCTCTGCATGTTTGGCAAAAGGAGACTCAACACAATGGAACAGGACTAGCTGTGGGGATGCACTGATGTTTTAATCAGGATTTTATTAATATTACTAAGAAAAGGTAAAGAGTTGAATTACTAACGATATATTTCAGCAACAACAAAGACATTCTGAAGTTCTTCACAACCTCCTGTGTGCATGCCTACTCTTTCCAGATGTAGATCCTGACTTATCTGGGATCTTTGACATTACTCTGATAGTAAAATATTAACATTTCACATACAAATTAACTGTGTCTATGCATCCAATGGCACAGACTTTTGAATTTAGTATGATGCATTCTAAACACATGGATTATATGCAGTAGGAGTAACAAGTAAAATCTATATGCATGTGGTCTCCATCAGTGAGAAAATATGTAAAAAAAAACAATTGTTTTAAAGTAAAAATAGTTACATGTATCTTACTAGAATTTTAGAATGGTAATTACCTTGAACATTAGACTACAACCTAAAACCTTGAAATATGACACATGTAGTGTTCACCATTGATTGCAAAGCCTGACATGTTGTACATTCCCCTCTCAGGCTTACAAATGATACAGCATAAGACAACACAGTGAAAATTAATTGTGTATGCCAAACACTTATTCAACAGTGACTCTTTTGTGGAAAGCTTGAATATCTCTACTTGAGCAAAATTTGCCAGGTTGATTATAAATGTGATATCTTACCTCTTAATACATTTTACAATTTGCACATAATGGTTCCAAGGGAACTTGTAAACCATAGTAAATCATAAAATTCATTTTGCTTTGCATCAATTCATTCATCCATGCACCGACTAATCACCTCATTTCAAAATTCAATAAACCTAAATACCTGGATTTATGATACTTTGTCAGAATTAACCAGGGAATATCAACAATGTGAAATTAGAAGTCTATCGCAACTTAAAGACAAGCACCTAGTTGAAAACAATTAAAAAGACTCAGCAGCAATAATTATATCCACAGTGTTAACAAATAAAATAAATTAAAACTGATTTAATTTCTGCTCTGGGAGATGGGGGAAACATAGAAAAGCCTTAATTTAGTCAGTAAAACCACTGAAGTTGTTTGGAAGGAAAACTTTAAGTGGCTGCGAATTGGGTTTGCAGTATTAACTGTTTTTAATTGCAAATAAAAATACACACATCGGTGTATTTTTAAGAATGTGTTGGCTGGTATGTGGTATAATGGTCACAATAGTTCTTGAGACTTTTCTTTCCATGAATTTTGACAGTAAAGACCTTGCAGGATTTATTTGTACAAAAACCATTTGCCATGTCATCACAATATACAATGTAAGGAAAAGTTTTTGCTGTTTAGGCAAGTTGGAGCATGACTCAGATAAAGGAGTTCTTTTGGCTAAATGTGCCTTTTACACTTATTGATACAAGAAGTCATTTACTTTCTGGATTAAACACTGGCTTTTGATTTATAACTCTTCTATAGAAAAACAATGCTGATAACTAAATGTAAGAGCATTTGTTTATATGTCTAGACACACACATTCCATTGAAGTGGGGAGCCAGAGAGAAAAAGTACAGTGATCTTTGATGTTAGTTAAAATGAAATTTACTTAACAGGTTTTAACAGCATAATATAGGATCAGCCTTTATTTTATTCATTGTTTCTCAATGTATGTTTAAATTAATATCTTTGCTAATAATCACAATGACTGACTCTGCATTTGATTCTTAATGTTTTCTTATTAAATTATTCTGGCAAACCTAAGTAGATATAAAGAAGAAAAATAACATGCATGAAGGTACAGAGAGCGTTTAGTAAAAACAAAGCCAAAGAATAGAGCAGCCATATATTTTTCTTTAAAAGTCTTTAAAAAGTATCTGATTGTTAGAGTCACAAAAGGTCTATGGGGTTCTCTTGCCCCTTTAATTAAATTCTTAGAAGTAATCAGATGCAAAATGATAAATGGCAAGAACAGAACATACCACTGCTGAATAATTTTATCATTTATACCTATAACTGTCAATCCACGAAAGGCTATTTTTTATATGTCACCTAAATCATAAGAGCTGGTACCTTTTTCTGTGATTCATGTTAGCCCTGCTCTATGATTTACTGCTAAATTATTTCCCTTCTCTTTCAGGGAAATTTTTTTTTTATCTCCTTTCTGTGATTAATCTCCATAGTTTGAATGAGCGAAGCTTTTTAGATGAGTGAGTGTCACAATTTCGTTGAGTATAAATTTTTTCAGTATGATTTTTTATACGTATGTTTTTTTAAATGTGCTTAGAAAAGACAATTATTTATTTAAAGGCTTACATTTCCATTAAAAACTTCTTGCCTACCTCTTCTATATTCCAGGCTTTTCTTCTGGAAACAAATGGCCTTTGCCTTGACAAGACGCAGTGACAATGGTTACTGGTGGTGATAGCAGGCGATCTCAGCACTTTAGAGTGCTGATTAGAGTGAATTAAGACCATAGAGCATCTCAGTGTCTAATTCTGTGCATGAAAAGGTGTCAAATAACCCAACTGTATGAGAGTGTGTATGTGAATGTGTTTGCACACATACCGATGGAGTCCAGCCCCTTCCTGCTGGTGTTGGAATGCTCACAGCCTGCCCACTCTGTGAGTGACTAATATATCAGCCACTGAATGCTAGTCCTGTGAACAGGGAAGGAAGCTGTTTCGAGCTGTTTTAATGAGCCCCATCGACTAGATTCTGTGCCATTCTGGGTGCCTGGGAGTCACATTTTACTTTGGATTGACATGTCCAATACACACATGACAGTCTTTGTGAAGGCAATTGAACCTGCCTCTCCTCATCATCCTTCCATCCACATATATATCTTTACTCTTCCTTTTACTAATGCATTTTAACTCAGTATATCATGGTTTTATGTCTAGATGTGTTTGCTCACCATGTAAGCGGTCATCTTGCCTTAGTGTCACAGTGAAATGTATCCCTAACTTGCACAATGACAGAAAACATAAGAATAAGACATTTCAGCCAGTTCTCTTTTCAGTCTATCAAACCTTTACTGTTAAACAGCTCTTATTGATCTTTGTGACATTTTATTCCCCAACTTTTCCTTTGTCTTTTATCTAGTGATAGACTGAATGTCCTGAAGATCAATTCTTAAATACATAGAGAAGGACTGTGACTTACTTTTATCAAAAATTGGACTATTCACCACTTTAATGCCACCAGTTTGAATTTTACTGCTGCTCCTTCTGCTCTCCCTGACCTCACTTCACAGGAGTCATAAAAATTGTCAAGGGAACCCTAGACATAAAATACCTATGCACAGAGCCTGTGCTAAATAAATGTTAATTCCTTTCCTTTCTTTTATTGTGTCCTTTATCCTGAAGACCCAGGAGGAAAAGAATCTTGATTTGTATGGCTTCTTCATATTGGATAAAATTTCTCACTGAGTCACATACTTCTGCCAGATTTTAAACCTAATAATAATAATAAAATAAATCAAATTTAGTTAGATACATGCAAACGCTTCAGAAATTAAATTTTTAAAAATAGCTGAGTTCTAATTTTAAGAGATTTTTGTGCTAACGTGCTGGTATATAATTCTGAGGTTCTTTACCAGAAATTACTGTAAACTAGAATTGTAAAATAAAGCACTAATTGTTTTTCAGGGAATAATGCATTTTGGGGCAGCATTGTCTCCTGTGTTGTTTAAGTGTGCTCTAAGCCACTCACTCCTCAACAAAGGCCGAGAGTTCCATGAGTTAGACTGTAAATGTAGACATAAAGACACAGAAAGTTTATGTATGTCAAGTAGAGATGAAGAGAAAGCAAAGTGAATGAAAAAAGAGAATTCGATATCTCCTCACTTTGTGGCAAATTGTTAAACTGGATACTAAGGATAATCAAGAGGAATGCAATCCTGTGAAAAAGAGAAGTGAATTGGAAACAGAAAAGATAATGTTTCATTTTTTTATTTTTTCTTTTTTCAAAAAGCTGTTCAGAAACTTTGTTGCCTTGTGACATCTTGCTCAATAGTTGGAGACATGCACTTAAACCCTGAACGTTGCAGGTTTTTCAGTCTGGGCTGCACACACTCATGGGGACATACATTCATACTCTGTCACAGGCTTTCTTTGCAAGAAAAAAAAAATTGTTTCCCATTGTCCATTTTACAACAGGAAATGTTGAAGTCAGATGCTCAGCGGACCACAGTGACATTTACGGGTGAAGGTGCACACTCAGATGCAAGTTGATTTTCACAGTAGGAGACATCACACACAATGACACCTACTTGCAAAACCCTAAGGGCCTGCTCTGAGCAAAATAAAAAAAAAATGTTTTTAAACAGAGAGCAAACCACATGAGTTGATTTCTATCAAGAAAAATACTGAACTTTGTTGAGAGTGAGGACATCATTTCCACCAAAATAGATTATTCATTTATTTCTACATGTTATCATTGCAAAAACTACAAGTTTACTTTATGAAATAAGTAAAACTGAAGTGGAGACATTAGGAAAGACTTAGACATTGGTGGAGAAATTTATCCATGTAAATAGTTTTGCAATTATGTTCGTGTTTGGGATGAGTGCTACCTTTGCTCTGGCTATAGCATTGTGACAATTTTTCAAAAACCACATAAAAGCAAATACAAAGATGATTACAATATCTCCTATATGTTTTGAATTAATTTGTTAAAAATTTAGGAAGCTCACTTCATGGGTCCTGTATAATAGAGTATGAAAATCAGACATTTATATTGCTGGATTTCTGTATGAGTTGATCTATATAAATCACAATAGAATCACTTACCATAGTCTATAGTAAGCACTGAGGAAATGTTTGTCAGTATTACTATTTATAGACTGTACTTAATGATGCTGTCACAGATTGAAAGAGTCTATTCATCTATAGTATTATAACAGTAACACTTTAAATAAAATATACAAGGTATGCACTTGTGTAGGTCTTAGAACTAAGAGCCTAATCTTGGAGGTCAGGCTGGTTCTTTTCTTGGAAGTCTCAGAATTCTCAGACTTTAGTGTTAAGTTATGAATTAAAATTTAATATGGGCTAATATTGAGAATATACAGAGAATGAAAAACATCAATCTCCCAAAATATATAAAAAGTACAACTGGAAAAAATGGACACATCTCAGAAGGAGGCATACAAATTACCAATAAATATATGGAAAAATTATTCAACATCTCTGGCCATTAAAATAATGCAAAACAAAATAACACTGAGATTCCATTTTACTCAAAAAGAATGAACATCATCAAGAAACCAAATAGTTACAAATGCTGGTGAGGCTACAGAAACAAACAAACAAACAAACAAACAAAACTAGTAAAACCACTGTGGAAATTTATATGCAAATTCTTCAAAAAATTTAAAAATAGAAACTGCATTTGACTCAGCTTGTCCCCTCTAGGTATCTTCCTCAAAGAGTTAATAACATCTTAGTAGATGATATGAACCTAACCATGTTTACAGCAGCACAATTCAGTATAATAACTAAATTTTGGAAGTGGCCTCAATGCCCATCAACAGATGAATGGATAAAGAAAATGTAATATTTGTACACAAAGAAGTACTAGTCTGCCATGAAGGATAAACTTGAGTCACTTGTAGGAAAAGGGATGTATCTTCAGACTAAATTATTAAGTGAAATAAATTAGACACAAAAACTTAACTATCATATGGCTTCTCTTATATGAAGAATCCAAAATATAAAGAGCAAAATAAGACATATCATTGGAAACAAGGAGATAGACACTTTGTAAGGTAAAGGGACCACAACGTATGTGTGGGGGGAGGTGGGGTGAGGGGGGTAGCAGAAGAGAAGAGGATGACAAAAATTAAGATGCATTATATACACGTACCAACTTCCTTCAAAGAGTGTAATCATTAAGTAATGCAAGGAATCCCAATAAAAATAAAAATTAACAACAACTAAAAAGGCTTAAATGTAAAGTCTTGACTTTCTTCTGCTGAGGTTTTGACTTGGTGGGGGGGGGTTTCTGATATGAGAAATCAAACTCAGAACTGTGTGTCCTCATCTCTGACTTCCCCTTGGCTTCCATAAGGAGGTGAGCAAGGTCACCACCAATGTCCACTGATGAGTGACTTTCTTCCAACATGGACACAGAGATGAAAAGCAAGCTTTTAGGAGACTGCTGAAACTATTTAAAAAACCCTCACTAAGCTATTTAGCAAGAATATGCAGCTGTGAAAAGGAAAACAAGTACTTTTAATTCCTAAAAAAGTTTGTGCTATCTTTTGGACAAGTTAATTTTGATGAGATGTAAATCACTACATACCCACATATTAGTCATTAGAGTGTGGGATTAAATCGCTTCATTACAATGAAAGAAAAGGAACAAAATAACCACTGAATAATAGTTATTTTCAGAAACAACTGACCTAATGTCTTTATACTGATACAGGCAATGGTCAGCTCTATTTAAACTGGGTATTCTTCTTCCATTGTGTAACTACGAAATGCCTTGAGAAAATTTTATTTTGAAAGTCTACAAAAGCACTAACTTGGGATGACAAAATATATTTCTAAAACCCACTCGATATGTAAACCCCAAGCTTCTCTCTTTTTATTAAAAACATACAAACAGTTAAGTAGTAAGCAGAGATCACTTTTTAAAAGAAAACAACTATTCATATAGTGAACTGAACAATGTAAAAAATAATGAAGTTTAAAAAAAAGCAACCGAAATCTAATTTATTCTAAGTGAAGAAACATTTTCAGAAAAGACAATTTTGGGTTGTATTTTAAACAGAGAATAGCAATGACCTTCTGATGTCTATGGCTTTTTTTTTAAATTAAAAAATACAATGGTTTGAAAAATAGAGGAACAAATGGCTTACATAAACAGTTACCTCAAGAATGTAGTTGCATTATTCTATAGAATCGTATTTTACTTTCTTTGTAAGTGAACAAATATGTAGCTCATCTGCTAAACTGTAAATCTTTGAAGACCAGGAGTCATGCCTTACTTATTTGTGAGTTTCCATAACATGTAGTACAGCACTTTCCACATAATTGGGCCCCAATAAATATTTACTGAAAAAATAAAGCAGGCTATGGGGAACTTCTGTCCTTTAAATTATGTTAAAAACTGACAGTTTGAAATATAAAGTCCTGTCTGAGGAAAGGCAATTTTAGTACTTCTCACTGAGGGAAAAGAAGAAAAATATTTCTGACTCAACAATAGTTAAGTGGCACTGTTTAAATCACAAACTGAAGAGATTTTTTAGAGCATTCTTCTGCCATAAGGAATTATTACAAAGAAAATGTTCAACTGAGAACTTTAGAGGGATCTTAAAACTTCTAACAAAAAAATCTTGTTCTCTGTTATTTATGCTGTCAGGAAGTCTGAGTAAGATGTGTTGGTGTTTGAACCATTTTACTATCCCCAGCTGCTGGCTTTGAAACTATAGATGTTACAGTCATTGTTTATTGTACTTCACCCACAACGATGAGCAAAACGAGTTTGCAGAGCCTACAAAAGGGCACAGTGACTCAGAAAAAAATATGCCTACTGATTAGATTCATTTGATTTTCATTTGTCATCCTACATTTGTTTCCCATACAAAAACAACTTTCTATTGCTAAAATGTCAGAACAATGCAGACAAGTAATGTTAATGTCCCAAGAACAATATTTTCAAAGTTATGATTAAACTTGGTTTCTAGTAATACACAGCAGTGGATGAGGAAGTACAAAGGAATTTAATTTAGAGATTTCTAACATTGTCAATCTCTGAAAAATTTCTACACAGTTTACAAAAGACTTATTACATTCTACCTAACAATTTGCAGAATCAAAAACGCATTCTCTGTAGGGGTAGAAATTCTTTTTCTCTTTCTTTCTTTTTCTTTTTTCACATTATTCTGGACTATTTGCTACTTTTATGCTTTGTTCAGTTTTTTTTAGTGTTGTCCTTTTGGAGATTCGTATATACATGTTCTATACCAATGTAAATTTAAAAACTACTAAGCACCCATCTAAGATACTCATTCTGAAACTGGCCTGACAATTTTTTTAAAAACAATGTTGACTTCTTAGAATAGTGGGAAGTTGATTTACTTAAATATGACTGTATCGTGAAGTTAATGAAATAATACTGGTATAATTTACTGGATGAGAGCACCAGGTAACATATAAAAACATTGAATAGAGTGAAGTGACATGTTATACACCTATGGACATGATTTTTAGTACTGTGCTTCTAAAATCTTAAATTTCATTTAAAATTGAACCTTCAGAAATGTAATGTTAATGAGATATAATTATGTAACATTGCACAAGGATCACCAAAACATCATACTTAAATAAAAGTCTCCATGGAAACAGATAATAACATCTATCAAATATTGAAATATATAAGGACTTATACTGATTGCATTTGAAATAATTAATTATCTCCTGGCATTGTTTGAAATGCAAGTATTTAAATAATATACATGAAAGTATATCCTTAATTCTCCAAAGAGAAAAGAGTATTATATACCCTATTTGTTCTTTTTTCACACCTAATCTTGAAATATTACTAAAATCAGTTCTTACAGAGGAATTGTGTTGCCCACACGAGTGAGATTACCCATGATACAGTCTAGCCCTTGATATATTTTAATACATTCTTGTATTACATTTAGGAAATCTAATGTGTCACATCATAACATTCATTTCATTTAAAAACACATTTCTCACATCTTCACACAGATTCTCAAGAGACAATTTAAATGAATAAAATGGGGAAACATTAGATTAAAAGTATAGGATTTAGTTCCTTATGTATTAAGGAGGATAAAGAATAGGATCCTAGGAAGGCAGCAGAAGGGAAAGGCTTCTACAATTGCATTAACAATAATGTATTTTTAAAGCCTAGTTTTGTTATAAACACTTGTAATGAAGTTTGGGCTTTGGTGCTGGTGCCTTCCATTACTCCTGTCTGTGCTACACACTCTTGAATAACAGGAACAGAAACTGGGGTGGTGAAATGCAGGACACAGCACAAATGAAAATGAAACAAACCTCCACTGAGTACAGCAGAAAATATAAGCAGAACAACCCAAACCATTTAGACTTAAGCAGAAACTGCCTGGCGTTATCCCAGACTTGTCCTTCCCCTTCCTATGATAACTAATATTTGTTAAGCAATTCCACATGCTCAGCATATTGTAAATTTTTAAAGGCTTTCCCTACTTACTTCCCACAAACACCTTTGGAAGAAGAAACATTATTGTTAATATGAATTTTAAAAGGGAAGAATCAAAGGCTTCTCAGGTCCTGGACATCTGATCTCAAAACACAGGTTCTGGGACCCTCTTACCGTATTGCCTGTCCCAGCCCAGGCAGGGCCTGTCATCAGGTGGTATACTTCTGCTCCAAATTCCCTTTGCATACACTTTGCTCCATTTCTTCTGTGGTTTGGATTTTACCCTCCTCCCTCCTAGGTGACTGCCTTGTGTGACTGAACACTTCATCGGATACATTTTATCTCTGATTAAATCACTTTACTTGCCCCTTATTTCCTAAGGCAGTTCGACAGAATAGTCAGAAGACCAACACAATCAGTATCACCAAGGAACTTGACATCCAAATTCTCGGGCCCAATTCCAGACTAACTGTAGAACAACTCCATCTATTTGTGCTTTAATAAATTTCCCAAGATTTTGATGCAAAATGAAAGATCTAAAGTAAGATATCTGAACTCATTTATAATGTAGGAGCTCATAAAAACAGTATTTAGAAGTATAACTTTTAAAATCAGATAATTTGATTCAAATCTCTGCTCTATCACTGCTGTAACCTTGACTAGATATTAAATGACTTTTAGTTTTCCTCTCTGTAAACTGAGAGTGAGGAATTTCATAGGTTTTCTATGATCACTAGTCACAATCCCATACATGGTATATAAATGATCAAACATATTAGAAATACTGTTGTTACTATTAATTTTCCATGTCTTGTAATTCCCTACCCCAGATTTTAGCACTGTTACATTCTTTGTATTGCCCTGATATTATACCCCTTTTTGCAAATCTGAATCTCTAGGTTATGTAACACTTGTTCTTTTATCAGTCTTGTTTAGCATTCTAAACCAAGTAGAAAAATTTTCTCTTCTAAGAAAATGTCCAGGTATTTCACTTCCCTCAACAGATTTAATTAATTCCTTCTATGTTAGACTGTCAATCTTCTATTTTTATTATATTCCCAATATTTATTTTAATTTATTTGTTTAAAATCTGTATTCCAGAGCTTTTCTGGACCACAGAGAAGGCAATGCCATCCTGAAAGATGGCAAATAGATAACAGCTGGCAACAGAGGTTCCCTGAGATAGTCAACTTAGAATTCAACATAATACAGCTTGGGGAGCCATGAACAGAGGGAGATGAATTCTCTCATCCCAAGAAGAAACTAAGGTGAGAAGAACCAATCAAACATACAGTCCCAGTGCTATTATTGGAATAGCTAAAGGTTCAGTGCTCCTGTCACAGGGTGACTTACTGAGCCGTCCTAGGTCCTATCACTTTGACTCATTGGAGGCGCAGTCACACTGACATTGGGGGTCAGCCAGCCAAGTGGAAAGCTGAGCTGGTGGAGAGTGCATCAACCTATGGTGAGTGATGCCAGTGGAGCCATTCCACAGAAAGGGGGCTCCACAGATGACTTTCTGGGACTTGGCAGGACTGAAAAGTACAAGGGGGAGCAGTGACTTCAGTCAGTTGTTCCCTTCCCAAATGGGATTGGAGGAGTGAGCTAAGCCTGGGTCATGTGGCCTGGCTAAGACCCAATAGGTTATCTGAAATCAATTCCCTATGGTTGTGGTGCACACTAACCACACTAAAGCAGTGAAGCCTCAGAAGTTTGACTGATCCAGAAGGGAGGCATCACATAGTAATACAGTGCAGGCCTCAGCAGCTTGACTGATCTGAAGGGGAGAGGCCAACTCCTGTCTGCAACTCACTAGCACACTGCAGTGTGAAGGGTTACCTAGAGAGCGTGCTTCAGAAGAATTGTAACCAACAAAGAAAGAAACTAGGGCCTCTTGGAAGAAACAAAAAAGATGGGAAAAGGAAGAAACAACAAAAAGTCCCCAGGCCTCAACCCTGAGAACATTGACCCAGGACAGGTAAACACAAAGGAGAACGAGAACAACAAACATGCAATATCAGACACGACACCAGTAGACCTAAAGAGATATCTTCAGGACCTCATAGACAAGTTCAAAAGGGAAATATTTAGCCAAGTAAGGCAAGATATAAGAAAATTAATAAAAGAGATGCTAAGCACCCCTCAAGCAGACACAGATGGAAGAAGGGAGGAACTCAAATAAAGGAGAGAACAATTTGATGAAGAATATAAAGAAAATATAGAATACATGAAGCAGATTCAAAGAGATCACCAAAAATTAAAAACTCTATGGAAAGATGGCAAGTCAGCTTGAAAGAAACTAAGGATAGATTATCCAAACTGGAGGACAATTTTGCACTGTGGGAGTATGAAAGGGAAAACTTTTAAAAATAACAAGGAAACAAGCAGTATTAATACAAAGGCTAGAAGACAACAAGAGGATCCACAACTTCAGAATAAAGAATGTGAATGAAGAAGCAGGAATACAAACAAAGGAACTACAAAGGCTATTCGCAGAAATAATTAAGGAAAACTTCCCAAACATAGGAAAAGGAAATGATATTCTGATGTATGAGGCATACAGAATTCCAGCCACCTACAATAAAAACAGACCTACACCCAGGCATATAATAGTCAAGATCCCAGAAATTCAATATAAGAACAGAATATTAAAAGCTATTAGAGATAAGAAACAGATAACCTATAAAGGAAGGCCCATCAGAATAACGGCAGACTTCTCGACACAAACCATGAAGTCAAGAAAAGCCTGAAACAAAATAACCTTCAACCCAGATTGACATACTCTGCTAAACTGTCTCTAGAAATTAATGGATAAACAAGATGCTTCCAAGACAAAGAGGAACTTGGGAAAATCACAGCCACCAAACCAACTCTACCTAGAATAGTGCAGGGCATTCTAGAGAGAGAGAAAAAAGTATTAGGATTCCAGGAACAGTAGCAGAGAGGCCTCAATGAATGGAGCATAAAAAAGAATGATGAAGATAAGCAGACAATTGATGGGAAAAAAAGAGCATAACAGAAATGAGGCAGAGAAGTTTGGTTATAATTTCTAATATAGATGGCCTTGATACACTAAATTAAAAAAAAAAAGAACCACACATGGAGTAGATCGGGAGGCAGCATCCACTGAGATGCTATTTATAGGAAATACAATTAGCATGAAAAAGAGTACATGGACTGAAAATCAAATATGAGAAAATAATGCTCTATGTGACAGAGAACCAGAGTGTAATAGGGGCAACTAGACCAGTATTTGTGGATAGGTTGGAAAGACAGGCTTTAATAGGTAAAGGAATACAATTAGAGATCAAGTCCAGGAAAGAGAAGATTCAGAACCACTTAGGTAAATTGCAGGGTATCCCCCCCCCCGCCAATTTAAAACCAAGGGTCTTGGTGAGACCCAAAAATGCACAGTGTACCCTGGGGAAGTGAAAAGGGAGGGAAAGTCTTAAAAAAGATGGCAGAAGATATTGTTAATAGTGTATCAGGATTTAAAACCCACATTACTCACACCACTCTACTTAGATTCTATTCTTTTTTTGATAGATTTTATTCTGACCCAGTTTGTCTACTTGCATTAGATTTGAAGGCACAGACAGCTATCCCCAAAACATCAGGATATAGCACAGTAATCATCTTTAATTTCCTATTATCTTAATCTAGAGCCCTGTATGACTTATACTATTTTATCATGACTGATCTTAGTTAAATCTAGTTTGTTTGATTGCTATTTGGTATCAACAGATTTTATTCAAAACTGATATGATTGATAGTATCAAGTCTGCGAGTATAGGCAACTACACTGAAGATGACAAGACTCTACGATACACATTTTTGTTTGATAACTGCCTGCTTTTGAAGTTTTATACTATATACAAAGTTGTGTTTTTATTAATACTATTATGTACTGATATATTCAATTATACTATGTCTGATGATGTAGTCAATTCTATTGGAGATAACAAGAGACAACACAGGAAATATGGTAGAACTCCTTGTACAATGGTCTTATGTGTCTTTTTCATTTCATATGTTTATAGGAATATGCTTTGTTTTGTCTTGCTTTGTTCTGTTTCTTCCTCTAATATAGAAAGGATAGAAATACATGTTAAGACTCATGAATGTGTAGAATCTATAAACAGTTTATGAGAACTGATCTTATGACACATAATGAATAGAACAGCTACTCTGAAGAAAAAGAAGTACCCAGTGCTGATCCTGAGGGTTATAATGTGAAATCCAGCAATAATACTATTCTTTGTTCAGAGTGATATTAGACTGCTTGGGTTGGTTCAATCTCAACATAATTGAAAATATGGATAACTGCATGTATGTTTAAGAGTATAGGATTGATAACCATATTTCTAAGTTTTTGTTGGATAGTTGAACAAAACTGATTGCAGTCTCACTGTTTGAGTCCCCACTTAATATGCTCCACTTTAGTATCTTGAATAACTATTTGTAAGAGGTCAATCTGTAATCATCAACTAGTGATTTCTTCCTATTTAATTTTTTCTTTGAAAGTATGTTTTATTTCTACCCATTTTCTGTTTTGTCTAGTCTTTCTTTAAATAAATTTTTTTTAAAAAGACACTACAGTACCCAGTGCTGATCCCAGAGTGTCATGATGTGAAACCCAGCAATATTTTTTGTTCAGAATGACTTCAGCCTGCTTTAGTTTGTTTAATCCCAAAATAAATGAAGATGGATAATTGCATGTATAAGTGTATAGGATTGACAACCGTATTACTAAGTTTTTGTTGGATAGTTGAACAGAACTATTTGCAGTCTCACTGTTTGAATTCCCAATTTATATGTTCTATTTTTGTATTTTGAACAACTATTGTAAAAGGACAGTGTATAAACATTAACTAGCGATTTCTCACTGTTTATTTTTTCTCTTAACATGTGTAGTATTTCTACCCATTTTCTGTTTTGTTTAGTCTTTCTTTAAATAAAATTAAAAAAAAAAATCTGTATCCCATAGCAGGCAGTGAGTTCTTTTTGGAGTTGAACAACTTATAATTTTATCTGACTCTCCTAATCGTACATAGTAAAGACTTGGTAACTCTTAAACATAATTGATTTCATTTGCAAAAATCTTAATGATCACTGTGTCATTTCTGTATTAAGAACAAAAACAAACAAAACAAATTCTGTCTAGCTAAACATTTGTCACATGTGATCATTTGGTTTATCATTTGAGTTGCACTACTGCACAGGCTCCCACAACTTCAATCTGCTCCTCTGAGCATTGATACAAACTCTCTCAGCAGATCTGTTGCTCTCATTCCCCATCTGCTGTGAATTGGCTGGGAGGGCTCTCAGATACCCTGTTTTAGTTCTGCTGTCTTCTGGCAGGAGTCCCCTGAACAGGTAGTTGGCTCACAACCAAGACTGACTACAAGCGGAGACACTAAAGCCAGCCCAGTAACCTCAAAACTAGGGGAAGCAATGTGGTACAGTGGTTTGGTTTATGGTATGGTGTATGCTGTGAACTGGGCTGAGACTAGAGCTGCCTCACCCCACATTGTTGCTCAGTTCCTGTTCTTTCCCCTCCTGCTGATATTTTCTCCACAACAGTGTTCTCCCAATGTTGCACAGGCTTCCCTTAAAAGACTCCTCACTTCCCTTAAAAGACTCCTTCTCTTTGACTGGAGCTGACATACAGAATTGCAAGGGCAGACAGCTGGTAAGGAGGAAGACAGATCATATGAGAGCAGGATGTTACCTCCAAATGTGACAGTCTGTCCTCATTGGCCTTGGGAAAGCCAATGAGCTCTTTTAAAGATTCTTAGTCTAGATATAAGAAGGGATTAATGGTTATGTCTGTCCTTTCTACTTAAAGAGTATATATAAGCTTCACATTAAATAACCATGGAAAAACATTAAAAAGTGTAAAGGCTTAAACCAGGGATGTTGTACATGCCTGTAATTCCAGCACTCTTAGGGCCAGAGGCAGGAGAACCACAAATTTGAGTTTAACTCAGGAAATTTAGTAATTTAGTATAACCCTGGCCAAACTATGAAAGAAAGAAAGAGAGAAATAAAGAAAGAAAGAAAGAAAGAAAGAAAGAAAGAAAGAAAGAAAGAAAGAGAAAGAAAGAAAGATAGAAAGAAAGAAAGAAAGAAAGAGAAAGAAAGAAAGAAAGAAAGAAAGAAAGAAAGAAAGAAAAGAGTTTAGGATTTCAAGGAATCTATTATGCATTAAGGGGAGTAGTCTCTAGTAAACTACCTAGACTATACATTTCTTCATAAAAATATTCTTTATATGTCATTCCTGAGATCTCAGGATTCTTCTCAGCTCCCTCACCTGGGAGTCCAAAGAAACAGAAGCCTGCCGAGTATATGGTATTCTACTGTGGATTTCAGTAAATTCTTTCTGTTCATCCACCTTAGCTTTGACATTTAATCATGTTTGGTGGGAATTTGTGTTCATTTTTACCCTTTCATATGTATCAAATGAATGATCATACTTGATTTTATTCTATTTATTTCTGACTACTCTTCCAATGCATCCATATCATTTTAAAATTTGATTCTATTATGCATGGTAAAAGTCAATATATATACACACATGAGTGTCTATTACTTATCTATCATCTATCTATCTATCTACCTATCTTCCCAACATTATTTCAAGTCAGACCCCAAATTATTTCAAGTCAGACCCCAATATTATTTCAAGTCAGACCCCAAAACAAGTCTGGTTGCTTAACCGTACTGAGAGACCATGCTTAGAGTTCATAGAAAATGTCCATGTCCATAATATCCAAAGTGTATAATACGCAAAGTTCATGGGATCAACTGTTTTAATCAGTCGATTTGGTGAAACAATGACTTTTTCTGAGCTTATTAGTAAGCTGCCTACAGTTGCAAACTTAAAGGCTAAAACAAAGGGAAAATATTCTTGGAGGAAAACTTCCTGGCACTGAACACAGGACGTCCACATAAAGGGAAATTGAAGTAAAGACTCTCATTGGTTTAATGAAAACTTTTTGCTGGATGATGTAAAGCAGCCTCTGTGGCTGTGGCAGAATACTCACAAGGACTTTTGTCTGACTATTGAGTTCTCTTTTTGTGGATTGCTGCAACTGATTTGAATTTTATTATACTCTACTTTGGGACCTGTTATACTTGCCATAACTCATTTTTAGCAGGTTTCAAGGCTTGAAGAATATTGTTACAATGCATTTTCTTAAATTCAGTTAAACAAATTTCTTCATTTCTATGACTGTTGTAGAAATGACATTAACCCCTCACTTTGCATGAGATTATCTGAGGTATTGCTGGCATGCATGGAAATGTGTTCTCAATTTCATCTCACACATGCAGGCAATTGTGGACACCATCATTAACACCAGCATATTAGAGTATTTCATCACAATATTGCCATGTTTTAAAATAAATTGCTCAAAATATTTTTTCAAATACTTAGAAAAATAACCTGCTTTATATCCTTTTATCAAAACAGAAAAATATGTTGAAACAACAGAATTTCCTAAAAGCAAATTTTGTATATAGATTTCTGTCCATAGAAATGGTAGTTCTGTTGTTTTATTTTATTTTTTGGTCTTGGATAAAAAAGATAAAGCACATTATTTTATCTTTATCATCCTAAGATTCAAGTTTTTTTTTTTTTTTTTTTTTTTTTTGCTGTAGTACAGAAACTTTCTGGACCGAACAGAGTAAATTACCTACCTTTTTGTAACATTACTTATACCAAAAGAATATTCTATCTAGGCAATAAAGAAAAATATTCTCAATTGTGGAGGGCAAAAACAGTACTCATAGAATAATGGCCAACTGGAATCCTAAGGCTTTTCAGAATTGAACAATTGCAATGATAAATGCATTCAGGACAAAAGAAGCAAAGACTGGTGTTGTTTGTACCTACATGTGAACACTGAAGTCGTTTCTTTCCAAGAGAAAAAAATATTAAGGCCTATTAAGAGCTACTTATATAGCAGCTCTTTCTAAAAAACAAACAAACAAACAAACAACAAACAAAAACAGAACAAAACAAAACAACAAACCGAACCAAACACCTCTCTCTCCAAAAATAACAAAAATGCAACAATCTCTTTCTTTCTTTATTTTCAATTAGACCTCTTCACAGTTCTGGAAAACCATGAGATTTGATTTGCAAAGCCTTTTTCATATGGATCTGTCCCTTTCCTTTTTTTCTCTCTCTCTGTTCTGGCTGGCTTAGAAATGTTTCATATGAACTCCTTCCATTTCACAAGAATGTGCATATTTTGGACAGTCTATACTAGTTCTCCTTTAGGTTAAAAGAATGTATAAGTGTAATAAAATTTGTATATCTTCACATGCAAAACACATAAAAATGACAGAAAAATAAAATCTGATTTATCTCCCAGCTTAAATTTTGGCATGTAAGGTGCTCTGATTTCCACAGGCCCTCTTCTTACGATGTAGTAATAATCTCACGGAAAACTGACGCAAGTATTTGGATAATTAATGTGGAATTCCCTTTTGAAAATCACGGTCAGTAGAAGACACAGGATATTGACATTAAAGATGCAACTATGAAACTTGAAAATTTGAATTGTTTTAAAAAATAACAAAGTTCATGTTTCTAAGACTATAATTTATAAGGCACCTTGGTTCCAATCCTAATTTTTGCAGTAAGAAAAAAATCTAGAAAAACTAATGATATCTTTACAATCTATAATTATTCTATTTTAGATTGGTATTTGAACCACAATTTAGAACACATCAGAGTAATGATATCAAAAATAAAAATGGAGAAATAACCTGGTCAATTAAAACATAAAAACAAATAATTTTTTATAATTGGCAGTAATCCTAGGTTCTACCCTTTAAAATATATACCACTATCATTTATAGCATTGCAATTGCTTTTTTTATAAGAAAATATCTCGATGTGTTACCAATGAATGAGTTCTGGCCAAATACATAAGCATAAATCCCTGCTAGTAGTAGCTTAGCTTCCAGCTGAAATATCTTTGATGCTTTATAAAAAAGTCACAATAAAACATTGGGGCCAAATGATGTATTTATTCAAAGAAATTGTCACAGCTTTCTGGCAACTGTGGGCTATCCATGATCAGCATGAGTTTACAATGTTGCTTTGGCAAGTGCAGGCTTAATGAAATTTTCTTTTTGTCTGTGGACCTATAGTTTGACTTACTTGCTCTGAATATCTGCAGATCAAAAAGCTTTGGTTTAAAAAATACTGGGCACATTAAATTTTATTAAAAATATCAGGATTTTTTTTTAACAAGATGAGTTAAACATTACTCTTTGTGACAAATTTTTAAAGGTCTAACAGAAAATTCCTTAAGAATTGCTATATTAAATATATTATTTATAATCTCTATAAAATAGCATATGAAACAGGTAGAGAGAGGAAGGAGAGTGATGAATTATGATGGAGGGTTAGAGAGAGACACAGGAAAAGAGGGAGAGGAAGAAGAAGAAGCAGGGGAGAGAGGTTGATAATTTACATGTTGCAATATAGCTCTATTTTTAGGAGGTATTAGTTCAGAAAAGAAATTTAAGGAGGAAAGAGTTTAATTTCACAGATACAAAATAAGATGTTTAAATCTATGATGTAACAGGATGCAAATTCTAGGCAGGTATAGCTAATGCCACATCTGGCGTTTTTTTATACAGATAGATATTTACAACAGTGAAATTTGGAAAGAAAGTTGATTAGACATGATCATAATATTCATGAGCAATTTGCCAGGTAAAACTCTGTCACCTCGGTCAAACAGCCAGGAAACTCAAATGATGATTTATGTATCAAGTCTCATTGGCCTGAACTCTACCTTTACCCAAATATGTACATAATTGAGGAAAAAATTTAAATTATGTAGAAATCTACCATTTTCTTTTCAAATGAGACACTCTTTTGTTAATTATATTTAGCAATATAACATACACACATCAGTACAATTTAGCCCACTAATATACTCAATCAAATGTTTTAATTTTTCATACTATATCAAGGCTTTAAATTGAATCAAATCAGTATCTTCAGTTTATTCCTTAAGAAAAGAAGTTTTTATCAGAATGATTTAGCCTTGGTAAAAGATATTTTTAAAACTATTGGTTTAATTAAATTTCCATCTAGAACAGCAAATTGAATCATGAATATATTTCAAATGGTATGAATACATACCTTTTTCTTGGTTGTATGCATCTGATTTTGTAATGATTTTGCTTTAAGGATTTTTGTGCAAGGGTAATGAATTTTATTTTAAATTGATAAAAAGAAGACACAATTTACTATTGAAAAGAACTGGGATAAATTAAAAACAAAATAATACACATAATATTATATTTTATATTATCATTGTATTGCTATTATTTACAGATTTTTATTGGCCAACAATGTTAATCTAACATCATTTTTCTTCCTTATTTAAAACATTCGTGGGAAATTTTCTATTCAAATAGTATAACAGGCATGATATGATAGATGTAGGTGGTAAGATTGCTCATATATAATGAATATTAAAACATGCCTCTCAGATTTAAAAGACTGGATAACACTGGTCATTTTTAAGAGATATATTATGGTTAATTATCTTGGGGTTACATAGGATACAGTGTGCCAAAGAGTGTTTTGGTTTCTTATTTTTGATTAATGTAACATAGCTTTTACATGTAATCAAACAAAAAACTTAACTTTAATACATTTATGATCTTTACATTGAGGAAGATATACTTGGAATGAGATTGTTTAAATTTTACTAATGAAGGATATGATTCACTTTAATCCAAACCATGTTTTTGGATGAGAAAATAAGATTAAGGGAAAAAAATCCTGGCACACTTCCAGGATTTCCACTTGTTTTTAGCAGTCATCCAGAGGGTCTGAAACAGAGCCCAGGCATCCCCGGTTTTAGTCAAGCTCCCTCATTTTATATTGTTCATGAATTTGTATTTATATTCAATGTGAATCATAGTTTAGGCCGATATGAATTTCACTGCAATATGTTTTAATTCAGAATTTTCTGTCTAATTTAATAGTATGCTTTGGAGCTCAAAAAAAAATGATGATTATCAAACTACAGAAAAAGAAAAAAGAAAATGGTTCCCTGTGATGCTCTAAAATTTTTCTCAAAATTCAGATGTGTGCAGAGGTGGGACTTGTGCAAGGTGATAGTCTCATGAGAGCTCTAACCTTATTGACTCATTGACAAGGTCAAAATTCGATGGCACTATTGGAACATAATGGAAATTTAGGAGCTGATCCTAGGGATATGATCTTGGGGACTAGATGTATCTTGTTCCAGGTGCCTCTGCCTCTGCTCTTCCCCTCTTCTTCTGTTTCCTGGTCTCCATGAGGTGAGGTGAGTAGCTTTCATCCGTGGTGTTTTTCTGTTGCTATGACAACTGGAACACCAAAGATATCCAAAATTTGGAAGAAGATTTATTTATGTCAACAGGCCCTGACAGAGGCAATTTCCAAAATATCAGGCATTGATCTCTGGTGGTTAGGGCTTATATGGATAAGCAAGCAGCAAGTACAGAAGGGAATGGCTCGTTAACTGAGGATTTATTCTTGTGATATGCATCAGAGTAATCAGGTATACGTCACAGTGACAACCAAACAAAAATAACAGAAGTAAAAGGAATTGTAATGGAACTATTACCTATGTGACTGAAATATGCTGGCTGGGCAAGAGGGTGCACAGTGGGACAGGGGACATCTTCTACTATACTATCATCACAGTTCTTCCTTGCAACAATCCTAAAAGCAATGGAGTTAGCCAAGCATGGACAGAAGGCTCTGAAACCATGAACAGGAAGAAATGTTTCTCATTTAAGTCTTTCGCAGGAATTTTGGTCACAGTAATGAAGTGCAAACACCACCCCAATCATAAGCCCTACATAACACTTTAAGAGATCTTCACTCTATTGGAAATATATTGCAAATGAGTCAGTGGGTCAGACGAAAACTTGATTTATAATGCAACATTTCTGTTATCAGTGTATTCTTTCCTAAGATATTTTTCTACATATTTCCATGTTTCTCTAAGGATTGTTTATTAACAACCCTTTCAATTTAACTCAACTCGAATTGGAGCAGTTAATACGGACTCTGAGGTAATTGAATTGAACTGGTTCAGTTATATTTCTCCAACTCCACCTCCATTTTGCATGTCAAAAGTTATTCTCAGAGAAAAATGCTTACCTTTGCTAAAGTTGTGAAACAAAGATAACAATTTTGCTGTGGTAGAGGAAAATCAAGCTTGCTCTTCTCTGGCTGCGCATAAGAGGACAACTGCCCTGGTGACGATCTGAGGACTGTTTCTGTCATACCTCTTACTATGGTGCCCAGTATAGAGCCCAGCATTGTGAACAGCTAATGCATATATGTCAGAGATAATAAAATGCATCACCACAGTTTTTTTATTCTATGTGTGTTTATCTCATCTTGCCTTGTATCTAATTAATGTTTATTTACTAAATTATGACAGCAATAATTGTAATTGTAATGTTTATAAATCATATTAGTGAAAAAATTTAGTGCATTGTTAAGTTCTGAAACATCTCAAAAGACTGTATAAAACATTTATATTTATTACTACCTAGAAGCCACATTTCTTCCAATATAACTCATTTTCCAAACTGCAAGGAAATGGTTCATCTTATAAAATATGAATGATTACTTTCTTTAAAAAAGCTCCATCTTTCACATAAAGTACCAGTCTTATATCTTATGATTTCAAAAGGCTATTCTATCTGCTATTTGATTTGATAATATTTCTGGAAATAATTTCAATTCAGATAAACTTGGATTCAGGCAGTACATGGGGACATTCAGACCCAGAGTTTAGCCTGTAGTCCACCTGAGAAGTATTTAAGAAGCATAAGTCATTATCATCAAATAGATTTTATTGGAGGACCTTTTGTGTCTACAGCACTAAAGTAGGTGCTGGAGTGATTTATGGGACGCTGTTAAAAATATTGAATCTGTTTCTAATTCAATTTTGAATGAAAAAAAGATGTTATAACAATTTGAGGAAACTTGATGGCTATGCCATACTTATAATAATCCTGATAATAAATTTCTAGTAATCATGTTTTTACAAAAACAAGAAATTTTAGAAACAAATTGCTAACCATGGTAAAACAAAAACAAAAACAGAAACTAACAGAGTATGCACATTGACCTTCTGAAGATAATTCTGTCTATTCAGAATAATTCTGGTCCAAGAAACTCATCAGGGGCCTCGGCTGTGTATTTTTCCACATCAGCATTTCTAAGATTCTGTCCTAAGAAAGATTTAGTACAAAGTCTGTGAAAAAAACTTATGTATTCTAGTAATTTTGCAAAATGCTGCCTGCTGTGTTACCTTCTTGGAATCTCACAATCCATAGTATCTTAATAAGACTTCTGAGAAGTCCTGTACAAAAGAAACCAGTTTGACTTTGTTTCACTCAGCATTTCCAAAATTTAATTAGATGTGAGTTATTTTCATAGACCATTTATTAACATCCAAATAAAGTCTAGCTTTGAAAACATGAACTATTGATAAAGATTATTACTGTCATTTTGAAGTCTATTTTGCGCTGGTGAGAATTCCCAATACCCCAGATTTACTTGTTTTACAAGACTGAAATTCCAATCGTGTGTAATGTAGTACCTTTTTGCTGCAGTATTAACACACACACACACACACACACACACACACACACACACACACTTCTGTTTTTTCCAAGGTAGCCACAATTCCTACAGCAAAGCTTTCACTATGGAAAGTGATATAATTGGTAGATTTTGAAATATTATTTCATTTAAAAGAGGTATATTTGCTAAGAAATAATGGGAGGATGTAACAATGTATATTTTAATACTGTTAGTTGTGTATTAAGACAAAACTTATTGTGGTGAACTACTTTGAAACAGCATACTCTGAAGTGCTTACTTTAAAATGAGATCAATTACTAATTCTTTATAAGAACCTTCTTCACATTTGTAAACTCTGCATAACATCTTAATGTGTATTATAGGTATTCAATACATGATTACCAACTTAATGAGATTCTTTAAAATTTCATGATAATTCTGATTACCAGCCCTTAATATTTATCGAACTACTTTATTTTTATCTGACATTATGCTTTTTTAGATAAATAAGCTTAAATTCGAAAGGCAACTTTACATAATATATATTCTAAGGCAGCCATGCTGGATCAGACACAACTAAATAGGAATTCAATGGGCTGAAAAATTATGGAAATATCTACATGATGTGGAAAAATTTCCATGTCTTATGAAGGCAGGTTTGTGGCACTAATGAAAATAGATTTGAGTTTTTAATAATGTGATCATAGAAATGTAGTATAAGGCAGGGAATTTCATGAGCATATAGTATACGCCAGTTTCTATAAAGCGAAATTTAACGCATTTAATGTGCCAACTAGGATTGTGCCCTGAGTTTTAGTTTTGTCATATTTACTTTGGGGTATTTCCTTGAAATTTGATTCACTATCTTTGATATAGAGACCAGACAATCTATATCTTTGAGTTTTTGTGTTGGTCAAAAACCGATGGATCAAATAATGTTGGTAACACAATCAACGCCAGAAAGAACAACTAGGTGTCCTGACAGGGAGTGCCAACTGTACCTTATATAATCCCCAGGAAAAGGGTAAAGAGCTGGCCTGTGGAATCCTCAGTACCTACTTGTATAAAATGAGTTCCACATACTCCTTATCATTTATTTTGAAGAATGATATTACATGCCAATATTAACACAGTTCTTGGCACACAACAAGCAAAGTTTTCACTAGAACTAAGAATGCATGCAAAAGCATTTTTGTAAACAATTATAAAATGCAATTAGCAGTAATCATTTTGAAAATGTGCCATGCTAACAGCTTGACTATTCTCCCCTTTAATTGGAGTAGCCTTTTATATGATGTAACAAGAAAGAAGAAAATTGGGCTAAGTTGCTCTTTAAGCATGTGAACTTGGCTAATTTCACTACAGGTTTAATACAGTTTCCTAAGATTTTAAAGGAAGTTATTATCTTCACATGCAAAAGTGCTAGGTGGCTTTAAATGAGATAGCTTATAAAAATCCTAAGCACACCACACTTGACTGGCATAGGGTACTCAATAAATGCTTTTTTTATATACTTTTGTTTTTAAAGCTAGTGTAGTACTTAAGTGCAGAAGTAATAAATAAAGAAAATTTTGCAATTTTAAGGTGTCTAAAGTATATTTGATCTCACTGATCACAGTGGATTTTGTGTTATTATTCTGTACTTACAGAAAGGAAACTATGGCTCACAAAAGTTGAAAGTCTTCTTGAAGAAAGGGTGCTTAGATCTTTCATGGTGGTTTTGCAAACCACCATCACTCTGGACAGATCATCACTTCCTGATTCTTATAATAGAAGTACACATGATGTTTACCATATATTCTGAATATGCAAATGTAGTTGCTGACCACTCTAAAAAAGCAGATATTTCAAGATACTACCAAAAGAATCATATATATATATAATAGCTAAGATAATTATACTACTAGTTTCTACTAGTTCTTTGAAAAGAATGTTCTGTGCTTATATTGCTTGAACAATTTTTCATGCCTATATTTTGTAATCTGACCAATCACTTTGAAGATAGCAATACATAATGTATTAACCATTGTTACTCTCCCATAAACTTGTTTTGAAATCTGTATCATTTTTTATTTTCTCTATTTAAAATATAAAAGAATATATTTTCAAATTCTGCAAATAGATTAAAACTTAATTTCAAAAGATATTTTTATTAAGAAAATCAAGAGATGGGAAAACCAATTCTTTCCCCTCTTGGAGGACAATCTACCACATGTGACAGAGATGAAGAAGAAGAGTTTATCTGGATTAAACTAATGACAGTTTTATCTGGGACACCAAGGCAAATCATGTTAATAGAGGAACCACCTGCCAGACACTTTACTTAGTGAGAAACATGCAAAAATTATAAAGGTAAAGTTTTTTCCTCAGGAGTAGCCAGTTTAAGAAAATAGGTAAATAGTTATGTATACATTAATTCTATATAATTATATAATAACTAGTGTGCTCTGCATAGGCTACTACAAGTAATAAAATTGAGTTTTCTAAGGTGGTTTTCCTGGTTCCCTTATCTTACTCCTTGACTGAATGTTGGGGCAGATATTATTCAGACTTGGTAAAAGAAACTTGGAAAGGGGCTAAACAACTCAGCAATTTAGAGTGATTGTCTCCAAATTAAAAGGAAAAAACGGGGCTGGGAATGTAGCTCTACATAAGGCTCTGGGTTTGATCCCCAGTTAAAACAAAACAAAACAAAACAAAACAAAACAAAACAAAACAAAAAAAAAAAAAAAAAAAAAAAAAAAGACAAGAAACAAAGAAACTTGAAGACCATTGCCCTAAATGCAGGAAATAAACTCTTAAGCCAGCAATAATTTAGGCCCTGTTTGCTCTCAGTTCTGACATTCTGCCCAGTTACCCCAGAAGATTCAGATGATTTCCTCAGTGCTGTGTGCCAGCATTTAGCTTCTGTATGGCAATGTGTGAAGACACAAGTATAACAGCAGTCTCAGATTACTTAACATGTACTTAACATGTGAATCAATTTATTCATGACAATTGTCAGTAACAATTGCCTCATATTTATAATAGAAGAACCAGTTGATTGTAATTTTGGAAAACATGAAGTCACTAGTTAAGAAGTCTACTTTATTTAATAGTAGGAAACTCGTAAGAGTTCTACATCACTTGCTAACTCTAATATGTTCACAAAGAACATTACCTAGATCATTTTTTATAAATTATGTACAACAAAGTAACAGTGTATAATATCACTACTTAAACAAATATGTATTATTTATAGTGTCATAGGTGAAATATTGAAAGAAATGATATAATTTGCCAACTATTCTATTTTGAAAATAACTTGCCCAAAATGCTGAACCTGTACAAGCCTGGCTTTTTTATTCTGCTGTTTAGATTTTTCTGTAATAAATGTGTGTTATAATAAAATATTTCAAATAAACACTGCATTATTAATGTACCTTGTACTTGCCCTAGGGTAGCTGAAGCATAAATGGTTCATTTAAATTCTGGGCTCTTCGTACAACACACACAGCACTTCTAATAGTTCTCTATGTGAAGATTGTACCTTTATTGTTTTCATTTCTACTTGAATGCTACATGCTGATATAGTACCTTTGTATTTAATGCTCTAACACCAAGTATAAATCTTTTCCCTCTCAGTGCTAGGCATCTAAAGCAAAGCTAAAATTATTTAATATTGCTAATATTTTCAAAGAACACTCATATAGATGAATTTCTTCTCTTGTTTTATAAGATTCCTTGTTTTTATTTTTCTATCTTTACTGGGTTACAAGTAATCAGTTTCAGGTAGCAACAAAATATATGTCCATTAAATTACATTATAGAACATTTCAAGGCCGAAAGAACTAATGCAGTAGTATAACTCTGTACTTTGAGGCATTAATAATCTAGAAATACAAGAGAAGAAAATATAATAACAAACTGGTCACTCTCAGAGCATACAGATAAATTTCTAAAAGTAGTATTATAAGTTGTCTTCTACAGTTTTCTTAGCTAAGATATACTTTCAGATAGTCTATGAAAACAAATTGCATGTCTGAAATTAGGAATTGTGAATTGCACATTAACATAATAATCTCAAATTCTTTCTTATTAATAGCTTTTGAATAAAACCATCTTTTCCATCCTTGTCGCTGCTGTGATGAAATATTTCAGTAGGCAGATGTAGATTGGAGTTCTCCCTAGAGGCCCCATCAAAAAAGAATTTTAACACAGTCATAACAACCATGAAACACAGTGGGCTTTTATCTCTAGACTCCTAAGTCAAGGTTAAAGTCAGCCATCAAATAGGAATCCAGGTTCGCCAGGCAGTAGACAGCTATGTCTCCAGGTTTGCAAGTCATAAAGGAAACAGAATTAATTGGGTCTTACAGGTTCCTCATGTGGTAAAATGCTGGGTTGGCATGGTCTAGTTTAGCATGGTTTAAGTCTAAGTGCAGAAACACTGGAGAAGTGTGGAATAAAAAATCAGGAAGTAACTGCGTTTATTGAAAACCTTTACCTCACTTCTCCATAATTCTCAACATATTTATATTTTTCAACTCACATAGCAGAGCATGTGACATAGTGATGTACTTTATAGTTCCTTAAAAGATGGAGAATTTAGAGTAAAGATTAAATATACACATTGTCTTGAGCCAAATATCCTTGATAAGCTTCCAAGTAATCACTAAGCAGTCTAGAACCTTTATCAAGTTACTTAACTTTTCTGAGAATATCTTCATTAAAATGAAGGTGGATGATAATTATACTATCTCCATAGTGGTGGGTGAAAATTAAATGTATATATTAACATGTAAAGAATTTTAGCTATTATTATTATTATTATTATTAATAGTAGTATCAAATATTCTTGGCAAGTTGAGGGATTTCAATCATTGCTATCTCCACAGGGCTAGATTATTGCAAGCAAAATTGTGCCTAAGGAACATCCTTGCTCTTGCCACCGCTAAGAATTATAAATCCTTCGCTTATCAATTACTGTTAGTTATTTTCTGTTAACCATTATACTCTGCAACAGGTAATATTGTGTCTTTGATTTCAAGAATGTTGCTATCCAGGGAAAGAGACAAAATGAAAAGATGTCTTGCTGTTAAAGTGACAGTCAAATTTAACTTTCTGAAAAGATTTGAAATCCTTGCATAAGGGTCAGACAAATAGGGGGAAGAATGGAGCAGTCTAGAAGGGAATTAGACACACAGAAATTGTCATGGGTTGGATTACATCTCTATAAAATTCACATGTTGAATTTCTAACCTCCTGTACCTCTAAATGGGAGGTTCATTGTGAATTTTAGGTAATGTGATATCATGCTGGTTGAGCATGGATTCCTAGCATAACATATAATAGTCCATACATAAAAGGAACATATTGACATAAGACACAGCCACAGGGAGACATCATGGGATCATTGAACTTGTGCTACATCAAGCCAAGAAAATATTAGAAGCCAGGACAAAGCCTGCACAGATCCCGACCTGATAGGAAGCCTTCCTTTTAGAGGGAGCATGGAATTGTCTACATTATGATCTCTTAAGAACTATGAAATAGGAAATTTCTATTATTTAAGCCACTGAATTGATGATATTTTTGCACCCGTATCCCCAGCAAATGAACATAGAATGAAGGTGGAGCATGCAGGAGATTGATCTGATTTTAGATTAGAAATAATGAAAAGTAAGCCTAGATAGTGTAGAAATAATTTCTGAGGAAGACGCAAGCCAGAGAAATGTGAACTTTACATTTTATCATGTTGCAGATTTGTATTCATGTGCATGTATGTGTATATACATATATTCATCCACTCAACAAATATTTGCACATCTACTATATGCAGGCACTATTTTAGGCATTTAGATACACTGGAATTCAAAAAATGTTTCATACCAAGAAAAATTCTTGTCTTTGTGGTGAGTACATTCTTGCTTGTACATATGTACAAGCAAGAAATTTCTGAAAATGATTCAAATTAAATGTTATGTAATACCACAAATGAAATTTGTCAGATAGGAAAGGTCAATGGTGTGAGTGGACAGGGGTAGCTAGTTATTCTTTAACTTGCCTGGCTCACATCTCTTGTCCCAGGAACACAGTCTCAGCCAACTTGAGGATTTTGAGAGCATCCATAAAGAACAGTACCTTACTCTGTTTTATGATGCTGTTACAGAATACCTAAGTCCAAGTGATTTATAATAAACAGAATTTTTTTCTTGTGATGTGGAGACTGGAAAGTTCAAGAAAGGGGGGCAACAGCATGTCTTAAGTGCTTTTATGCTGAACTGTGTCATGGTGGAAGGCAGGAGGAAAAGCAAGATGGTGTAAGAGCAGAGAACTTGTCTTGTTACACGGAGCTCACTCATATAATAATGAACTCACTTCTATAATAATGACATGAATTCATTAATGAGGGCTGAATGCACATTGCAGAATCACACCTTAAACGTTCAATCATTTCTTAACACTGTTGCACTGGAATTATATTTACAGTGGCTATCTTTTGGGTGATGCATTCAAATCAAAACAGAAAGCCATGCTTATTTTTAGGTTTTTAGTCATATATGAATTTAAATTTTTTTTTTGCATTTTGAATTTATTCCTTGAATTGTCAATATATCTTTAATTTTATGGTTATTACCAAAAAACACAGAAGTATAAACATTGTCACCAGGTGTCAAATATGCTAGATTTTCACATCTAGAGGCAGATGAGAATGTGTGTATAGAAAATGTATATGTGTATGTGCACAAATGTATGTGTGCCTGCATGCAACAATTTTATTCATTAGCAAGTCTATATTTATGTGTGTACACATGCATCATATATCTGGGCATGCTTGTGCACATCGCAATATTTGTATCAAATCTTCCCTATGTAGAGCACGTTAGATGGAAATACCAAAATGTTTCTTTTAGAGAATACAAGTGAAGGCAAAAAGAGGCTGACTTTTACTTTGCATTTTATATCTATTTGCACTGATATTTATTTGTACTTTGACAGCTTATATATTTAGTAATAAAGACTTGTTTAGTTTTTATGAGAAAATAACCTAACATTTGCCACCTATAAAGCATCAAATACTTATTAAGAAATTTGCAAGAGGTGCTATTGTGTCTAAGGACATAGGTTATATGGGTCCTAACTACCAGAATTTGGGGATGTGACACCTCTAGCTAGTAGAACATGAGTTTTGGAACATACTAACACGGTGATTCATGTATCCGAGCCTCAGTTTCTCAGTGAAGTGAGAAACAGTAGCACCTACTTAAGATAGCTGATTTAAGTATGAAATGAGCGGATCCCTGTCAAATGCTTGGGCCTGTTCATTTTACCTACCACTCAGATTATCATCACACTTTAAAGAAAGAAAACAAAATAGTTCCTTGGGGGATGTAAGAATTGAAGGAGTTGATGAACAGCATGCAGGGCTGTCGGCATTAATCTCCTAACCAGGGTTGCCTGCTTTTTCAGGAGAGTGGGAAGTCTAAGAACAAGAAGCAGAAAGTAGCTGGTAAATGTGGCTTGAAAGGAAACATTCAGGAAAAATAAGTAAATACATGAAAGAAAGAAAGAAAGAAAGAAAGAAAGAAAGAAAGAAAGAAAGAAAGAAAGAAAGAAAGAAAGAAATGGAAAAAGGAAGAGGAGGGAAGCATTCAGAAGAAAGGGTACCGCTGAAGTGACCAGCAGATTACTTTTGGAAAAGGTTGTGAATGAAAAGGATACTTTACATTTGAAACTTTAGTTTTTTGTGCTAAGCACTAATGAGGTGTGACCAGGCCAGGAAGCTGAGCAGTAAACCTGGATAGAGGCATTGATGACTGCAACAGTGATAACTAATAATACATGGCAGGTTATCATCTAAGCACCTTTCATGTTTAATTTATTTAAGCTGCAAGGCAGTTGTTTTCTGTTCTAGGTACATTATTATCACTTCTAACAAATGTACTGGTTAATCTTGATTATTAAATTGATTCGATTATGAAGGTGCCAACATCATCAAGTAGATTAATGCACCAAAGAAGTCATAGCTCAAGGCGGGGCCTAATTGGATGAGGCAGGGAACTGGGGGTGCGGCTTAGTAGTGAATGTGTTTTGCCCAGTTCCTTCCTCTCTGGCTTTTTCTCTCTTTTTCTGCTTCAGTTTCTAGGAAGTGAAAATATTTCCGTTGCCATTCTTCCCCTCCAAGATGTTTTAACCTTGCCACAGTCCTAAAAGCAACAGAACTGTCTGAAAATGAAATGAAACCTGTGAAATCATTAGCCACAATGAAACTCTCTTCTTCTATTTTGTTTTTTCACACTATTGTTCATAGCATTGAAAACTGATTAGCCTGATAGATGAGGAAACTGAGGTATAAGGAGAAAATAAATTTGCTCACGATCATTTAGCTAATAGATATCATAGCCAAAACTGGAATTCAAGAGGTTTAGTTTCAGAAGGAGGTCTCTTAACAGTGACATTCAATTGTAGTTCTTCTTTAAATGGTAACTAAGAATTATGTTAGAGAGTCTAAGATGCTTTCTACCAAACAAGTCATCGACACAAAGGTGGAAGAAAAGAATGAGAAAAAACCACTGTAATCACCTGGAAAGAAGAAAGCAAGTGTTATGGGAGGCGGGGATGATGGCTGCATGGGTAAATGAAAAGGATTTACAAGAAAAATCAAAGCCTGGAGAATCATCTCCATTGACCTCTGACCACACAGCCAAACTCCGCAAAAGTCCAGGACTTTGTGAAGGTTTTCAGGAACCAGGAAATGGAACTTTCACATGGACTACTGTTTTAAACCCCCAGAAAATATGCATAAAGTAGAACATTTTTTGAACTGAGTCATTAATAAACAGCATAAGTTTTTCTGATCCAGTTAAAAAAGGAGTTTAAAATAATTTTATTAATTAGAAATTGGACTAATACAGCAAACAATGAAAAATAGGACAAAATTATCCAGAACTCTTTCTGATTATTTCATCATTAATACTCAGGTTTCAGAATCAGTAGATAGTTGATCTTTAGGAATATCAATGTTTTTTATATTTACTTTTTATTGATCCATTAGCCATTTACCACAGTAGTATTTGGCAGTCGTTAGAACATTTAGTACTTTTTCTATCCTAGCCATGTTAAAAGAAACTAGCGATGGGTGTGAGAATTATTCTAATGGGGCAAAATGGTCTCTTAGAATAAGTTGGGCAGAATACACACATAAAACTTTTCAAGGAGAAAAATATAAAACGCTGATTTTTTGTTCTATGAGTTCTTTTAGTCCTTTTATTGCATGATTGCTATGAGACAAATGGTCCAATTGTTTTGGATATTTATAATGCTAAAATTATTTAGTATAAAGCATAGATAAAGACCAAGGCATGATGTCCTAGTGGGAGGACAGACTTGAGTCCATGTCCAGGCCAAGGGCAGGAGGAAAGTCCCATGACCAGATTCCTGAGATGCAAATGGCCAAAGGAAAAGGGACAAAAGATGCTGGTTCAAAAGCTGTGCTTGGTAGTAATAAAATAATTGAAAATGGCAGAGCATATGCTGAATTAATTAAAGGAATAGTCATGATCAAAAATAATTGGAAAGCAGAAAACTGTGATGATCCATAGATATTTTTTCAAATTATCAAAAATTAAATGAATATAACTCCATCATTTTAGCCTACTTTTTACTATCTATTATGCAAACTTAGAATTGAACAAAAATATAGAAAACATCTTGACTTTAGCTTTGCATCCAAAGCTAATATAAAATGATTCATATAATTATCAGAATAGATTATAAATTCTCCATTTGACTTTAAAATAAGTTTGCACTGTCAACAATAAATTTAAGCATACAAGGGCTGCTACAGAAGAATTTCAATCCTGTGGCACTTTTTCTGTTCATAGCTCTTACACTTTGCAAACATCTGGAAAACTGGCAAGGAATGCCTCTTTACAAAGAAGTGATGTTAGCATATGGAAATTTTTGAAATAATGTAACAGCTATCTTAACCACTATCAGTTTGATAAGGCCAAGTCCAAAAAGGGAAAAGCAGAATGAGTTTTTATGTAAACTGCCAGTCCTTATCTGACTGCCAAATGTGTACCTTTTGGACTTTGAAAAGGACTCTTTTGGGAAAGGAAAATGGCAGAAGAAAGAGCGGAAAATCTACTTAATGTTTTATGGACTTATTAAAAGGAAGTCCCTCCTTTCATTAACTGTGGAAAAATTCACCATTAATATAGAAACTACAGCTACAAACTGGAGCAGACCCCGATAACTGCACCTCCCAAGATAACAATATCCGCATATCAGTAATCAGTTTTCTGAATTTTAATGATAGTTTTCAAACAGGGCTCACGATTCAGAAGGGGCCACTAAAACTTTACACTATCTGTTTAAGACTTTCTTTCTCTTTAGTGCATATTTTTGATTGCAGCTTTGCTCAAGATATTAATCCAAAGACTCTGAATCACGCCAAACTTTTAGCTAAACAGCCTTTAATACGTAGGGGAAAGAGGGAATTTATGCAGAATTTAAAGTAGTATTTTGTCAAGTTTTGTTGCCTTAAATACTCTCTTAACTTAGTAAGGAAACACAACTTGGTAAATACTATTACCCCAAACAATCTTTCCAGTAGCTTTTCTATAAGTAATAAAATAATAAGAAAACATTGTGAATTTTATTTTGATTTATACTCAATAGCCACCTCGTGAAAATAGACGTATATCAAAAAGTATAGTAAGATTAAAGAAAAAAAAATTTGTTCATGAATGGAAAAAAATCAATGTTTAGAACACTAAATACTTTCAAAATTACACAAATGATTTAGCAGTTTGTTTCCCAAATTTTACAATTATTCTCAAATAAGTTTCAAAATTTACCATTGCTTCTTCCATTTATTTACTCAAGTTGGGAGTCCAAATTATAGGATAATTTCTTATTAATAATGAATAGAAAGTACGTTTGTTGGCTTTTAGAAACTCATTGTCCTCTGACTTAGTGAAAAAAGAAATTATTTGTGTCAGTGTTGGAATAAAAATAAGATAAAATAGGAATAAAACTTAATCCTTAGAAATAGACTTTAAAACATTTGACATAATAAAAACATACTGAATATTATCTTTGGTTACTATAAATTTGGTTACTATAAATTAATCCATCTATAATGCTTCAACAGGTATAAAGCCTACTGAATGAGGAATTTTTCTAGTACTGTAAAAGGACTGAGCAGATGTGCTTTGTACCAAACGATTTCATATTTCAATGTGACAAAATAGATGAGCCACATAAAGCCTAATTTCAGTTGCAAATTGCAAACTGGAATAAGTTCCAGAATAGTAAACAATTAGCTGCTTTATTTTCTTTTTAATAAGACTAAATTACCAGATAATATCTACTGGCATCAACTTGGCTAATAAAAATCTGTTTAATAGGATTTGCCATTTTTCCAATTGCTATCATGATCAGCTTTGCATTTTGATTATCTCTAAACTTTGCCTCAATTTTCTCATAGAAAAGCTCTCAGTGGTAATTGCTTTAACATTTATTCCAGGTCAAGTGGTTAAGTATGAATAATGATCTGTCAAAAATGTACAGTAATGCCGTCAATAGAGCAATTACCATTTAGCTGGAGATTATTATGGCAAAAGAGCACATTAACTGGGCACAATAAACAGAACAACAGAGAAAAAAGAGGGCAAAGGGATTGACTGTTTGTAAAACCTGTGTGTTTTGTACATGTTCCTGACAGATATTAATTGTCTTTCAAGACCAATTAACTATACTCCACGATGGTCTTCCCACTGTAGAGCACATTAGAAACTTTTCATTACTGATAAAAGGAAAACAAATGTTTATACAGCTTACATTTAGTATCCCCGAAAAGACTGTCTTGTTACATTTTCTGCAGCAGTGCTAATTTCTGCTGTTTTTCATTTCTTGTAGGAAGGCCCACCACACTGCCATATTAGTTATCTATTGCACTGAATCACTGATTAAATTAATGCTAATGAGAGGTGACAACACCTGCTTTTGTTGTCAATACTACTGTCAAGTCCCAATTTTTCAAAGTGTCTTTCTGAAGAAGAAGCAATGAATAAGGCTGTAACTCAATACAGTACTACTTTGGGGGAAAAAGTGATAAAAAGGAAATATGATGTTTACCCGGTCTACACACCTCTGCTTAGTTGTGACTCCCTTACGCTAAGGGAAAGACTTCCCACCAGTATTTAAGAACAGATGAAAAATAGCTCTTTGCTTAGAGGTAACTCTGAAGCTGGTAACTCTGTAGGTGGATAAACATTTCAGCTTTCTGAATAAGTCATATAATTGAGGAACAAAATACTATCAGCTTTATCATATACTTTTTCCAAGTTTAGTTAGGAGGTAATACCTCCAAATTTTAATTTTAATGAAAATGTATTCAGAAGATTGATCATAACTTACTGTAAATTCTGTTTCTTCATTTGGAAAATGTTGTTCAGTTTTACTTTGTTGAGAATAATGATTATGGGCACACTTTGGGGACATACAGATCTGGGATTGAGTCTCTCAAGTGTCCATGTCTCACCACTTCTGACTTCAGACTGTTTCTTTATACTAAGTCTCTGTTTTCTGACAATCAATGTGCGGTGGTTACTGCATATGCCTGCCTGGTAAATAGACACAACAGCATGATGAATGCAAGGTGTTATGTGAGTGTGTAGCACATGGTAACCATTTCATAAATGTTGATGTGGAATGGAATCTAAAGAGTCCATATAGCATAATAAAATTCTGCTTTCAGGGAGCATAGAATCCAATTTGTGTTCAGCAAATGAAATGACACCCTACATGTGGTACTCACTCATCATTATGATAGAGGTAGAAATCTGAGGCAGAGATTTTTCTTTTGCTGGAGAGGTTCAGAGAAGGTTTAGGTTGCCCCAGCCCATTGGAGCTATTGCTTTTCCTGAGAGCTTCTTTCACTTCTCAAATATATTGAGATTTATTCTTCAGTTTTTATCCCCAATATCATTTATTCCCTGGTGATGTGACTGATTTCCTGAAATATTTTTCAACATGACTTCTCATTTAGTTAGCAATATGAAAAAAATTTATCTTCACAATCAAAGAAAGTAGAAAAAGATTGGATATAGTTAAAAAAAAAATCCTTCTACTGAATTTTCCAGGTAAGAAAAGTTCTTAAGCTGGTGTGCACTATAATATTCCAGGAAAGGGAAAGGATTGGTGTGTGGCACTGTCCATATTCAGCTAACTGCAGAAGTGTTTCCCCCTCTCCCACCCTGGTATACGTCATTGGTTAAACACTCTGAGTATCACACCGAGGAAATATTTGTCCTCGAAATTGTTCTTACCTTGGCTGCAAACTGTTTCTTAATTCCCAAGTCCAACAATCTCTTTCCAATTTTTGTTCTTTTACTAGGATGGCAGACTATGGAGCTGGCTTCCTGCATTTGAATCCTGGGCACTGTATGACCTTAGGGAACTCATTTTGTTTCCTGGTGTTTTAGGTCCCCCCCCCACCCCATGGTGGTTAATTGACTGCCAATTTGAGTGGGGAATGCCCAGCTGAATTGAGTCAGCATCATGGTTCTGGGCAGCATGGAAGACCCACTCTAAAGAAGACATGTCAGAATGGTATAAAATGAGAAAGGGAGGGAAAAATTCCAGCTGATCTTCTTTGGAGGAGCTTTCTTGCAATTGCTTTGTTTTTTTTGGAGGAATTTCCTTGGTTATTCTTCTAAAGAGTGCTGGCTGTTTTCTTTCTTCAGGGGGGCTTCAATCCTCTCTTCTTCTTGAACGTTATCTCCTGGCTTCCAATGCAGATCCTCAGCCAGCGGGCACAGACCTTCTTCTAGCACTGGCCCTTGGGCCTTTCCAGGGTAGATCTTTCAGCCTCCCATCACAGATTCTTTAGCCGCCTGATACTTGCCTGGAACATAGCTGTGGGTTCCAAATCCTCCATTGGATCCTCCTGGTTTCCAGCATAAAGATAGGTATTTTGTACTCTTTTACATTTGATTCTAGTAAGCATTGACTAATAAGTTCAACTATAAGACAGAGTCTAGGATAAAATATTATCATACTGTGCTGCTATAAGGGGAGACTAATAATGAGCCTGGAAAAGTATCTGGAGGATGCTGAGCTCTCTATATGTTTTCAATACTGTCAGATTTACCTCATCCTTCCTTCTTGAAATTTTCTCTTTCCTTGACTTTAAGATACTTTTCAATTGGCCTCACTTAAAAAAAAAGTGTGTTAATTTTTCATTTAATTCACCTCCTTCCCTCATATTCATTTCACAATTCTTCCCCTCTGTTTTCTTTACGTGAACAGCACAGAAGACAACCATTATTCAGTATTCTTTATTGTCTCCTACTATCGCCCTTGGCTCCAACATCTTTATATATCCGTTTCTGGAAGAGCCAAACAGATCTCATCAAAACTGAACTCAGGCTCCTCCTCTTGGGCTCACCCACATCCACACCATCTCCTGTGTCCTGAAAGTCATATATGACACTGTATATTCAGTGTTTCACCTAGAAGTTTTGCTTCATTCATGTTTTGCTGCTGTCTAGTTGTTTATAGTGTCTTTACAAATCTCATCTTGACACATTTTTTCCTAAAGAAACTATCCAGTTTATTTAGAATATAGTCTGAATCATTTAGCATTGCTATTCCTCCCATTTCTTGGCTGATTTCTGTTGGGGCTGCTGTGTTACACTACTGATAGCTGAGCATGGTTCAATGTTCTCCATCTTCCCTTGTACCTAAGTGTCACATAGGTCTAGGGATGACAGAGATGTGCTGTGTTCACTTCTTAGACCGGACACTAAAACCACTGGGTTTGTGCTCATGAGTCCCCTTCTCATATCTTTCTGGTTGCAGATGACAAGAACTAGATCATCTACCTTGGGCCTATGCTTGGAAATTCACAAACGGCAGATGGTAAAGATACCTCAAAAACATCATCACTATCAGCCTGATCTGCTCCTCTTTGGGTCCTTAATATTATCAATAGGAAGAAAAAAAATTCTGTCATATTAAACACGTTGCTTCATGGTCTTTCTTATATTTGAAGCATAGACACTTTTCTAACTAATCAGTACTCTTCCAGTCATACACTTCCCTCCTTCCTTCCAACTATAATAAATTACCATTTTCTCCTTCCCAGGCACCATTCTCTTACAAATTCTGGACTTTGCATATATTACTCTTTCTGTTTAGCATATATTTTCTCTTATCCTTTGCCTGAAACTCCAGGGTAACCATTAGGTCTTATTAGAATCACATTTCCTCTGGTAAATCTTCAGAAACCATCTCTTTCCATTACAGACTATGAAAGGAACCTCAGCTATGCACTCCCAAGGCATTTGATACCTCACCAGTCATAGCCCTGACCCACCATTCATTTAGTCATTTGTTCAATTATCTCCAGTATTGGTGGTAGGCTTCAGGAACTCAGGGACTCATTCTTGCTCACAGTTGGTTCCCTATTGCTTTGCATGAAGTCTGGCACATACTAGATCCTCAATATATCTTTGTTGTATCAGATTCAATTCAAACTCAGCATGACCAAAACCCAGTCAATTATCTTCTCTCTTTAGCCCCCAACTGCTTTCTCTCCTGTGATTTATGTCTTAATGGTAATTCCATTTCTCCAGTTACTCCAAACAGAAAATTTAGTATTATCACTCCTTATTGCTTCACCTTCTTTATTTCTCATTCTATGTGTACACGGAGTTATTTTTGAGTCCTCCCTGAAATTTTTCCTAAGGCATCTTGACTTTTGATTCCTACTGCTTTTGTGGGTTACCTGGACAAGTCCGTAGCTGAATCCCCAGTAACTGTTCCTAAGAATGGTCTTGCTGCATTCCGGTTCTTGCTGTCTGAATGAACATAGTGGATTACATACAACTTCTTAAATCCTTTGCAATTCTACTGCAGATATCTGAGAAAGACTGTCTGTGTCTGTTATTTGCTCTTTTTTTTTTTTTAAACTTTTTTATCGGTACTAGGGATCCAACTCATGACCGCCTGCTTGCAAGGCAGGTGTTTATGCCACTGAGCTAAATCCCCAGCCCTGTCTATGTCTGTTTTAAAACTTGGTCTCATTTTAGATTTCTACATGCACCTCTTTACCTTGAAATGAAAGGGCTTATTAAATGTACAGACTGCTAACTAAATTTCCACCAGAGTCCAAATGGTGTCCAGGCATCTGCAACTGCAACAAACATGAATAATTTAACAAACATAGGTTTAACCAAAATGAATGTCTTGCTTTATCACAAAAAAGTATCACATGATTGTACAACGAGTACCTGTCCTTTCGTATTTTCATATCCTAGAATAGCCTTTTCCCTTATTTAATCTCAAATATCTCAAACTACATGAAGTTTAATTTATTTCACCTGGATTATATTACTAAGGACAAATCACTGAAACTTGAACTGTCTGGGGTGATGAGTTTGGAAACTTTTTTTCTCCTATAGGCACAAGAGAATCAGAAAATGATACATAGAAATGGTATCTTTTGAGTGTCATTTAGGAATTTTATTCTGGTAGTAGTAGGGTGTGGGAAAAATTAAGGGGAGAAAGAGACTCATTTGAACGTGTACATGAGTCCTGGGAAGAGATGAAAAAGGATGCCAGTTGGCACAACAGAGGTCTAAGGAGGGGTGAAGGATGCCATTCAACCTTGCAGGTAACTGATTAAGAATATGGTGACATCAACAAAAGAGAGATTGGTATTAGGACTAAAGATCAGAATTAGCCTAAAATTAGTCCAAAATTTGAAATAACAATGACAAATTATGAGACTAGATCAGTGACTTCCAAAGAGTGGCTCTTATAACAGTAACATGGAGGGGAGGAGGAGAACATGGCGGACAGACAACAGCAACTACCGAAGGCTCTCTGGAAGACTCGGCTCAGAGGCCAGGAATGATGCGGACTAAGGAGTCACGAACCAGTAGAGATATGCTGTGCTGACTCAGGAACGAACTGGGCTGAGAGAAACCAACTTAAAATATAGTCCTGGCGCTAAAATAGGAACAGAAAAGGCTTGGTGTGGAGGCTCGACTACGCGCCATTGGAAACCGCGATTTGGGTATCCTGCCGCGGTTTGGATTTCCCGCCGCCCGGCGGCTGGCTGCCTCCACAGCGGCTCGGCAAGGAGAGACGCACAGAAGCTCGGGAACGGGAGTCTGCGAACGGAGTCAAAAACAGGACGGACAAGAAGGCGTACACAAAAACTGACTGGTGGCAAGGTGAGCGAGAAAACTGAGCCCCTACCACAGTTTGACTCCAGCGGAGGTCTTTTTGGGCTCGGGCAGTCCTGTAGGAGCAGGGCGCCATGGCAACTCCAGCCACACATTCCCCTCTCGGACGGGATTGGTGAAAAGTCCCTGGCCTGCGTGACGCTGCTGGCGGACTCCCTAGGCTGGCCTAACCCAGATCCCAGAGCCTGACGGTGGCCCGGAGGAGCGACCGACTCCCGCGTAGGCTGCCCCCTCCGCGACTCCCTGGTGCGCAGCGGTGGGCGGGAACAACTAGCCAGCGCAATTTGACCAGGCTGTGGCTGACAGACAGGGAAGCCGGGCCTCCTGTGTAAGATTACATTTTATAAGGAACAGAAAATATGGGGAAGGGAAGCAACAAAAAAGGCTCCTCGGCCCCCAATCCTGAGAAACAGGCAATAGTGGACACCGCACCAATATACATTAAGCGCCATCTAGAGAGCCTCATAGACCAATTCAGGAATGAAGTTATCAACGACCTGAAGCTAGAAGTATGCAGAATAGTTAGAGAAATGCTAAGCACCACCCAGGAAAAAACAGATGGTGGAATGGAAGAACAGAAAAAGAGGGGAGAATTGCTTGATGGAGAAAACAGAGAAAACATTGAGTATGTGAAGCAGGTTCAAAGGGACTATCAAGAAATTAAGAAGTCTATCGAAGACTGGCATAACAGCTTGAAAGAAACTAAGGACAGACTATCTGAACTGGAGGGCAGACTTGTAATATGGGAGAATGAAATGAAAAACTTCTTCAAAATGACAAAGAAACAAACAGCAATAATACAAAGACGAGAAGATGATAAGAAGAGCCATAACTTAAGGATTAAGAACATAAAAGAAGAAGTAGGGACACAAACAAGTGAACTACAAAAGCTACTCACAGAAATAATCCAGGAGAATTTTCCTAATTTAGCAAAAGGTAAAGATACTCAGATGTATGAGGCATACAGGACCCCAGCTACCTACAACCCTAACAGAGAAACACCCAGGCATATAATAATAAAAATTCCAGAAATTCAATACAAGAACAGAATATTAAAAGCTGTAAGAGACAAGAAACAGACTACTTACATGGGAACACCCATCAGAATTACAGCAGATTTCTCTTCACAAACCATCAAATCACGAAGAGCGTGGGGGGAAATAATTCAAGCTTTGAAAGATAATAATCTCCAGCCAAGATTGAGATATCCTGCACAACTGTCCCTGGAAATTGATGGAAAAACGAGGTGCTTCCAGGATAAAGAGGAACTGGGGGAATTTGCAACCACCAATTCAACCCTACAGAAAGTATTGCAGGATATTCTAAAAAAAGAAAAATACAAAGAACCCAGAAATAGTGGCGGGGAGGCTACAACGAATGGAGCAGAGAACAAAATGAAGAAGACAAACTGACAGCTACTGACAGAAAAAGAGCTCAACAGAAATGAGACAGAGACGATTGGATGATAGGAACAGCTATTTTGGAGAAAATGACATCTTAATAGGTAATACTGACTTAGTACCATCTTGTTTTGAAGTCTCATCTAGCTTTTGTTCTTCTGTCTCCAATGGTCTAAACAGGTTGTATCTTATTGGATTTTATTATGTACGATAGTATAAGCAAAAACCTTGTAAAGACAAGGAGACTATACAGAAACCATTGTTCATTTTCTGTTAGTCGATTCTAAATACTCTATAATGCTGTCATTCTCTTAAATGGTTTTACATTGTTTTGATATACTTAATGCTACAGTATACAAAGTTGTACTCAAGGACTTCAAGGAAAGAATCAATATGGTAACTACTTTTGGGTCGGAAATATCTGGTGGTGAAACACTATTCTGCTTAAATGGTTATGTTTTGATCTGCCCTGTTTCGCTGTTATGCCCTCTTTTTTTTCTCAATCTCCACTCCATTATTTACTTTTTTATTTTTATCCGTTTAATTAAAGGGAAAAAATAGCAGGATATAATATAGTAACCCACTTTGACTTTCTATTATCTCAATTTGAAGCCCTGTATTACTCTCACCATCTTGTTTTTGACTCAGGTTCCTCTATTCTGTTTTGCTGGATAGTATCAGGTTCGAAAGTTTAGGCATCAGCTGAGAAGATAATGAGATTCATTATAACGCCCATTCTCGTTGACGTTTATCTACTTTTGAAGACCTACAATATCTCCAATGTTTTGGTTTTGTCGGTTTTATTCTATACTGTTTTGTTCAATTGTATTACAACTAATGATATAGGCAATTCTATTAGAAATAGCAGGAGGCATTATGGTAACCATTGTTGATCACCTTGTATTATGTTTTTATGTTATCTATTATATCCACCCTTTTGACTTGACCGATTCGGTTCTGTTATGTCACATTTGGTTTTACTCTCTTCCAAAAAAGCAATAAGAACTGTGGGAGCAATGAAACCCAAAATGTGTAATAGTCACAGTACAAAAGAGAGGAAAAGAAAGTGCTCTAAACTATATAACTGCATATATATTTAAATGTATGAGATAGAAAATGATATCACAGAGTTTTATTGGATCAGTGAACAGAACTGTTTGCAGTATCATTGTTGGAATGTCCACTCTACAAGCTTTAATTTTGTGACTTGAACAATTATTTCTAAGATGGCAATATGTAATCCATTAACTAGTGACCTCCTACTGCACATTTTTTTCTTCTGTAAATCTGTATAACTTGTACCCCTTCACTGTTTTTTTTCTGTTCTTTTCTCCTTAAATAAATAAAAAAAAAACCAGTAACATGACTAGTCCTTTTTAACTATATATATATATATATATATATATATATATATATATATATGTAAGTCTTCTTTTTTTCAGTACTAAGGATTAAAGCCAGAGTCTTTGCACTTAGCTACTTTTCTAGTACTTTCTACTTATTTTTAAAATTTAGAGCCAGGATTTCACCAAGTTGTCCAAGTGGGACTCGAATTGGTGAATCTCCTGCCTCATCCTCCCAAATTCTAGGATTACCACTCTTATACTGGCTTATAAATACAAACATTTGGATCCTACCTCAGATTTACTGAATCAGAGACTTGGAGGAGGGGAACCTCAATAATCTATGTTTTAGGAGAAATTCAGGTAATACTGAAGTATGTGAAAATTTGAGAGTCACTAGCTAGACTGAATCTTGCACATTCACAAGGTTGAAATCATTCCTCTTCATTACCGCATTCTCAGCTTCTGGTACAGTGTTTGGCATGGAGCAGACACTTGATAATTAACTCTAGTGAGAGTGAATTAGCTTCCAGTTTTTGAGATGTTATTGTGCTGTATAGTAAACCATTGCATGAATCTTCATGATAATCTAATGCATAAGATTTTTTTTCCCCTAAAAGAAAGAAAAAAATTTAGGGAGAGTAAAATCCTTAGTAAAAGTTACGACTCTTGAAGTAGTGAAGATTTTACATGAGTATAAATCCAGATGGTAATCTGGGCCATTATTGATTATATTATAGTATTTTGGTGGAGGGTTGAATGAAATAATTTAAATGCTGGATTTAAAAAAAAAAATAGTAGAGTAGAAAGAAATTACTGTCTTCATGTCTTAGGGATGAGAAGCTAGTAATGTTTGTAGATTAAGGGGGAACTGCCAAAGCAATAGCAATCACTGGACACACTTAAGTGTCATAAGAAGTAATTTCAAAAACAATACTCGGATGGCAACAGTGCAACATGGGATCCATGTTATTCTGTTAATATTTAATATATTTTATATGACCAAATGTTATGCTACCTAATGGGAATGCAAACAGGAAAAAGACATGTAGAAACTTTGGGGTGAAAATGAAAAAAAGATGATATCAGTCACATGGTTCAGCCTTTGTCTTAATAAAGAACAGATGGCACTGTCTAGAGAGACTGTAAGGTGTGAGGAAGATTCCTTTCATGGATGAAAGGAATCAAAGTGGTTAGAGCAGCCTGTGTGTCATAGTGCGGCCCTGCTGACTTCTGAAAAGTGCAACAGCGTTATTGGTCTAATAACGATGACTTTGGAAACCTTCTCCTTTGAAGAAATGTCAGAGTGAATTATGAGCTTCTTTCAACCATGTCCCACAGAAGAGTAGAACAATCTGAATTGTTTTTATTGCCCCCCTAAAGTGCTTGTGGTTTGCCAAGAAATGAAAAGAATTAGGATTGAGAGAAGAGGAAACGTTTGATTCAATTCAACAGGACAATCAAATACATATCAAATAATGACATTTTAAAGGAGATTAACAAGTATTCATTCATGAAGAGGAAAATTGAAGAAATTAATGTCTTTATAATAGTAACAAAAATATGTGAAGTAAAAATCTGAATCAAAATGACCTGGATTAATTCACACAAGAATCATTTTTTGTTAGAGATCAGAGTAATGCGACTATGGTTTTTGAAACGGTTATTGGTATTCTTCTGTAATATACTATTAAATATTAAGCTCAAATGACATATTAAGCACAAGGCAGCTTAATCATTTTTTGAAAATTCTTCAAGTTTCGTGTTCCCTGGTGTTAGCTTTAATGTCACTGTTTTATCTACTTACTAATATGAATTACAAAAATATTGATACCAGGTTGTAATTACACACAGCTGCTTTTTATTAGATTGGACTATTATTAAAATGATGTTCCTATTTAGGCAAACTTAATTCAAATTATTTTCTATTTCAATTTTGATACTGATGTTCCTTTTTTAGTCTTAATGTAGTACCACAAATACAACTTATAAAAGTAAGGTTGTAATCATTTATCATAGGTTAATATTTTCTTTAATTTTGAATATTTTTATTCTAAAAGTATTAGTTATCTCTTTGGCAATATGGACAGAAATACACACATCATGCTGATGTGAATCCAGAAGAAACCTACTAAAGTTTAAGAAATTATAAATAGAAACAAAGAGCTGAACACTCATGAAGTGACTTTTGACTCAGAAAACTGTACTTTTATTTGCTTATAAAATATATTTTAATTCAAGTGTGAATCTGAGTAAAGAATACAGCAACACAATGTAATATTTTAAATTTAAAATGGTACTTTGACATTTGCCTCTTGAAAACAATTGAAAGTGCTATCTTTCTCTCCCCCCAAATTCCACTCTCCTCTCATTCTATTGCTCTAACTCTTGTAGAAATTTCTAGATTTTTTTGTTATTCAGTTAAATGGTAGGATGACATCTAAGGTAGACAAATGTTACTGAGTCACTGTATATTTTCTCATACCTGTTAAGTCAGAAGGATCTGTTACAAATACTGCTTATGGCAAACTACATTACAGGAGACAAGGGAACAAAGTGATGGTAGCCATGACAACTGAGATAGGAAGAAAGCAAAACACAAGTTGAACACTCATTCTTCACAAAATTAGGCTGAGAGGGTTCCTAAGTAGAAATTTCCAACTATGTTTTAAAAGTTTAACAAACCCTGTGTAATAGACAAGTATAGTAATAATGTACATGCGCTTTGTTTGTATATTGGCTTCCAATATGTTTTTTAACGCAATTTTAGTTTGAGATCTGACATCCCATCTAAAGCAGAATTCCAAATTCTAATTGATGTACTCATAAAGGGAATTTTATTGACTCGATGTAGTTTTCAATTTTAATTTTCAGTATATCTGTTTTAGGATATACAGTTTCCCAGAAATCAGAAAACAGCCAGAATGATATGTCATTTTGAGGCTATCATGAATAATCTTTGAGTGACAGGTATTCCTTTCCTGCTATCAAATCTGCTCAGATTTTTATAATCAGAAACCCACATGCTCTGAAAAAGTCTATCTGACTTGTCTAATGAGTGACTTCTCAGAAACAAAGTTTGTCTCTGCTGTCAAAATCCCTCACCCAATGATAATCACTCCTACCAGAATTCCATCAATTTCAGCTACTATTTCCTCCTAGGTACAACTTTGTAAGGACCCACAACCCACTCTTGCTCCAAGCTGATTGAGATGACACATTATCTCTGCACCACAACAGTTCTGCTTAACAGGGAGTATAGACAATCATATTATTGTAAAATATCACCTAGTTCCTGTACTGTCAAACATTATTTATCCCCAGGTGATGAAAAAATGAATGAAATTTACCAACTGGCACTGAAATACATTTTTCATGATCAGCTAAGCTTGTGCTAATATTAAAAAAATAAAACTGCTTTCTCTTAGATATTTTTCCCTATTTGTAAATAAATACATATCTATCCCTTTCATTAGGCATCCCAAAGTAGTACCTAATTGTCTTGGACTCTTGCTCAGCAGTTCCCTAGATATTTTTCTCTTGATTTTTACTCAAGAGACCACGAAATATATGTACTGATACAAATTCATCAACTCATATGGCCTTATGGAATGTAGTATTGCCGAGTGTGGGCCAATACAGAAATAGCCACTTTGAAGGAGAGAGAGAGAGAGAGAGAGAGAGAGAGAGAGAGAGAGAGAGAGAGAGAGAGAGAGAGAGAGAACTTCATCAAATATGACTTACTGCTTTTCCCTCCTGGTTCCATTTATATGCTTCCTACTGCTATTGATGGACACGTAGGGCAGAATGGCCGTAGGCTTCACATTAGTCACTGTAATCATCAGCCTCAATAATTGACAGAAAGGAGGCTTAGCCCTGGCAATAGGGATCCAACAAAAACTGTTTTCAAGCAGCAGTTAACCATTTATTCAGATAGTCAGATGCATTTTCAAAGATTGGAAAATTCCTCTTGTGTTATAAATGGAGTTAAGAGCAGGTAAAAATGATACCTAAAGACCTTAAACTGCCCAATGTAACCTTAGCAAAACATGAAGAATAATTTTCATAGTGCACCAGGTATAGAAGAAAGATTGATGAATAATGAATTGTTTTAAGGAAGGAATATCAGGACAGTTTCCTAGTTGTTTATAATCATTGTATTGATCTTGATTTTGGTCTTTCAGCCTGTACCTGTTTATGCACTGAATTTCTGTAAAGCTTAGAATATTCCAGTGTGTGAATGCAGTTTGGTGGATGATTTTGTCTCAGGCTCCTTTGCTAATATTGTAGACAACAATTTCTCAGTGTGGATACCACATTCTCCCATTACTAACAGGTAGAAAGACACGGGTGCAAAATTAGTTCGCTTGTGTGAATTTACCCTCATGTCCAGTGTTCATCAGTCAAAGAGAAAGGGAGCTCAGAAAAGAGCACTGAGTTTATTTACTTCAGTCTTGGTAAATCTGAGTCCTTTAGTGAGCTGAAAAGAGAGTTTGCTCAGTACAAAATGAAACCGAAGGAGCTCAAACAGAAAACTTTCATGAGTTTCAGTAGCAACTTTAAATAGCATGGTAGCCAATAGTGTAATGTTGGTCAATTTTGAGGGGAGAGGACTGTTTGGTATTTAGTTAGTCACTCAGGACACTGCTATGGGAAATGGCAGCTGAGGAGATCTACATGCCTGGCATGAATCAGTTTTGTGGTTCAGAGGACCAGGAGAGAACAGAGCAGGCATCTTTCCCCTCAAGCTGGAGAAACCCTTTTTAGGAAACCTGACATTTCCTTATAATTTGTGTGAACTTTGTAGCAGTTGTGGGATTAGAGCTCTATCTCCACTGTAGTGTTTAGCAGCACGCCTGTGAATTAAAAACTTGTAAAACCTAAAAGAGCAGCGTGTGGACATAATAATTACCATCCCAGAACTGACCAATGAAGCAGAGCATCTTATATCCTGTCTCCAATCTGGTCAATGCTGCATGCTCCAGAAGATGTAAAATCCCATAACATCCCCAATTGTGCAACACAGGACTACAGGGGGACATTTCTATGAGTCCCCGACTGGTGATCAGCAGTGTGCCCTGTAGCATCAAAGTTGAGTGTCCTTGTAATTTTATTCTTGACAATAAACTGCTCAAACTCACAGCCATGTGGAATTCTTTTCACAAACCTCCAAATGCTTGACTGAAACCAAAACCAAACAAGAACCTCGATGGAATTACACACACTGTTCCAAGTCTCTTTCTCTCTCTCCCTTTAGATTTACTGCCATTTGGTTTCCCTGAGCACTTTCTTGTTTCTTTGCTACTGAGAAAAGAAAATAAGGGTCTCAGCTTGTTTTCTTAACACCATTCCTTATTTCCCACAGCACATCCCACGGTGTGTCCTTTTGCCTGCCCCCGTTTCTATATTCATCGCTCCTGTTTCTCTTCTTGGAGAAGCTATTCCCCCTTCACGGCTCTTGCAAATTTCATGACACATTTCTGGACTGTTTTGTTGTTGTTTCCTCCTGTTGCTGTTTCATTTGTGAATGGAGTGACAAAAGTAAACATAGGATCAAAGTGTGAACGTGAAACAGATTCTGAAAACTGTACATGAGAATATTAGGCATATTGCGCCATTTTGCCGCACTTCTTAATTAATGTGGTCTAATATTAATTTGCATATTGCACAGGCATATTTTCTTCTCCTACAGCTGCTCCATGTGAAATGGTGTTTATTTTTCTTTATTCTGAGAACAAATGCTTCAGTCTTTGCCTTAAGAGTTTGATTTATAATTTGGAATTCATCATGAATATAGAATTACCAAATATTTCATGAAGCAAAATAAGTATATATGTGCACATACATGTTTGTAATGTATATGTTGCTTTGTACTTATCTATGAGATATTTAATTCATCTTTCAAATTGTTGCTTGGTCTTAGACTGTTTTCAGAGATTTTTGTATTTCCCTAATTTGTCCTAAAAGTATGTTATCAGAGAATATTGATAATTTAATGTTCTGCATGTTTTCTAAGTCATTAATATAAGCAGCTTATTTACTATGCTTACTCTATATTTATAGAACACTTGGTTCATGATTTTGTTGATGAAAATGTGCTATTTAAAAGCAATGTTTTTCCCATCTATTTAATCCACACTGGAACTTCTAGACTTCTTTTTAGACTTGCTATAGCTCTCAGAAAATCCAAAAAGTGTTTAAAAATTTGCCATTCTGCTCATATTGGACTTAGGAGACTTGGACGCCATGATAAAAGATCATGGGTTGGAGCTACTTGACATGAATCCCAACTGTTGTCTATTGTGATCTTGGACCAGCCACTTTGTTTAGGACCTTAATTTGAGTAACATTTTTAACATATGAATAATGCCCTTTCTCCTTTATCTTTAGAAGAATTAATGATTCATGCTCAGCCAATGTAAATTATCTCCCCTGTTCAGATTTATGGTTCTGTAAAATGAAGGACAATGAGCCACAAAAGAACACTCCTTGCCCCCTGACCCTGGAAATCATTTTGGCACTTTGTATTTCCCTTTCTTCCCCTAACATTGCCTAACAAATTTCCATCTATTCACCTTCTCTGTCTTCATATCAACACAGTGTAGGAGGCCATGCGTGAGGCTAGATTCCTATAACATATGACCTAAATAATGCCATCATTCATTCCTGAGGTAAAGTTTGTTTTCCTCTATATAGTATGAAAAAAGGGAGAGGTATAATGAGATACATAAGAAAAGGACAGGGAGTATTAAGAATGGGCATGCTCACAAAATTGTTCCTGTGTCTTTTGCTGATGTGATTCATAGCAGCATCAAAAAAAAAAAAAAAAAAAAAAAAAAAAAGCCCAGCATCATTTAATGTCTTTAACTTGTTATCTTCGTGGCTGCCAAGCCATACTGTGCTTAGGACTCTGCATGTGCATTTAATTCCCAAATGAATGTAGAGAGCTAGACCTCACTGAGCATGTGCATGGAAGTAGCTGGCTGGAGAAAGATAATGTGGGTGGCACACAGGAAAATTTTCTAGGCCTAATGACAATTTTGAACCATGAGCAATTTTTTGACCTATGTTCAAGGCTGTATGGGAGATTTCAATTGTAAAGACATTTTTCTTAGTGTCAATATGAAACTCACAATTGTATAATTTCTGAGATCACCTTTGATCCTATTAAAAAGATGGGTATCACCTTGGCAGCTTTCCAGTCTTCCACCTCACTGGCTGTTTTAAGTGATAAATTACATATTTTTGTTAGCAACACAGCTACTTCATTCTATAGTACCTTCATATCACTTGGATGAGTTCCACCTAGCTGATGATTTATTACAATGTAATTTCTTTGAGTTGCTCCATCATTTACCCCTTCTAGTATTTTTAAACACTTCAGCTTCAACAATAGCAAAGGGTAATCCAAAATCTGCAATAATTTTAAGAATAAATGAGAAACTTGACTATTGTCCTCCTAAAATGGTAGTGTAACTCAAGATGTCTTCTATATTAAATATAAAAGGTGCTATCAAGTGGAGTTCTGGTAGAGACTTCTATCCACAGACACTTCCCCCTGAGACCATAAGCTCCCCTCTCCAGGGCCCTTAGGTGCGGCTACAGTAAAGCATTAGAAACTCTAGGCTACTATTTGCTTCTTCAGTGCCTGAAATCCTACGGGACCTGTTAATCCTAGGAGAGCCCGCCATATGGAGCTGTAAGCTAAAGGTGGAAAAATCAGATCTGAAATTGTAATTTTGTAAAGAGATTTCTGCTACCTTCTAAACTTCCTTTTCCTAATAGAGATTCTTGATTCAAGGAATAGTCTTTAATTTTCATTCTAAAAATATTTAATGACCTGTGAATCTTCAATTTTAAGAAAATCCTTCATTGTATCTACCAAAAGCATAGCTCTGGGTTGGGAATCTTTTATTTGAATTCTATTTCTTGTGGGATTATTTTGCTCACCCCCTCCATGTACTTTCTAGTTGCTTCAGTTCCTAGCATGTGACATTGTCCCTTATTACAGTGATTATTCAATTTGAGCATTCAGCCTCAATCTGGGGGCTTTACTAACATTCAGATTTCAGATTTTCCCCCCAGAGTTTCAAAATCAGTAATTCTAGGGAAGGGTCTGAGAGTTTTTATTTCTAACATGTTTTAAGGTGACACTTATATGGATGCAGGCACCTCACTGTACGCACATCTCCTTACTGGCTTCACTTTGTTTTTCCACTCTCAAATCAGTTCTACAGCTGTCCCTTTTAATGTGTGCTGGTCCTACCAGGACATGACTAACTCACTTGAATACCTTTTGCCAGTTATTGTGGACACAAGTGTATCTACTGTAACAAAATATAAATGGCAAAGAGACAAGCATTATAAACTACACATGGTGTGGCATTTGCCCAATCCATGGGGCAGATGTGATGGATATAAAGCCCCAAGACTCATTCTGTCTCCAAGGTCACTCTCATTGGTTGATACTTAAGATGAAAATTGGAAGTACATAGCATCACAGTAGTTAAGCGAAGTGTATCACTCAACACATGGGAAAAGACATTAACAGGATACTATCCTAAGATGACAGTGACATTGTACTTGGTAAGGGTGGAGTTATATATTTGGTTGCACTTGGATGGTCACCATCAGGCTATTTGAATAATTAATAGGTTGAATGGGTTTGATTTGGCCTTATAAAATACCTCTAAATTTAGTATGCCATGATTTGTTTATCATTTCATTTTGATATGCCTATTTTGTTTTATAGTAAATAGTTTTCCACTGTTTTTTGTTCTCTATATCTAAGTAGATTCCCAAAGAATTTTCTACCATGTAACATTCATGGACTATTTAGGAAGACAAATGGGAGTATACTTGAAGAATTTTCAAGTGGGAGTATACTTGAAGAATTTTTAGATAAGCAGAAAAATACAAAACAAAATAAATTCCAAACTACTTTTCATGTTACCAATTTGGCCAGTTACATCATCTGTGCATCTACGAGATACAGTATAAATAGGCTTCATAGCTTCAGGCATGAATAGAATCTTTTGCCATGACCTTTGGGCTAATACAAAATGTCAGTTATTATTATGTAGATATGCTTATTCAGATAAATTAATTCCTTTTCTATTGTACAGGAGACCAAACTGTACAGGTGCAACTATTGGTTTCAAGGCACTCTGGAAGATCTTTGCATGTTTTACAGGTGGTTTTCAGTTAAGCAATATTAATTAATTATACCATAATAATTATATAATCTCAAACTATAGTGATAGCTACACTTGATATATTTTCTAAGAAATTTTTCATTTTGCTAAAGACAAAATAGAGTACATAAAGAAGAACAAATCTACCTGTTCTAATGATGAATTTTAAAGTTCTAAAAAATGAGTCATATTGAAAAATTATCATTCAACTGTAGGATTTCACCTTCAATTTGGATTTGTTCCACAAATGGCACATACTATAATGGTTGTCATGGTTTATGTCATTAGCTCCCATGCTGCATGCTATTTGTGATTGGTTCATTGTCTAGCACTTGGATTGGTGGTGAGAGTGCTACACCTGCCTGGGGGTGGAGCCAGGATATGATGTAATGGCAGGAAGCATGTGTGTGTCTCTAGCTCTCTTGCTGGTTGGAGTCTTGCTGTTTGTAGGGGCCACGAATGGCTGCCCAACCATGCCAACCTGCCTTGGAGCCAAATGAGTATGTACTGAAACGCCAGGAACTGTAAGCAGTAAACTTCTCTTTCTTTCATTGTGAGTGTTGGGTATTTTCCCAGCAACAAATAAAAAGTAAGTAAGACAATGGTAAAGGTAGGGACTTGCAAAATGTAACATTGATGGCTTTATCATTCAACACTGGGTAATCCCCACACACTAGGGAACATCAGCTATTTGGTGTGGCTTGAATATTCCTTCGAAAATTCATGTTGAAATGCAGTTATTCCAATGGTATGTTAAGAGTTGGGAGTGTTAAGAATAGATTGGACCATAAGGACTGTGCACTCATGAATGAATTATTGCTTTTATTGCAACAGTGGATTAATTTCTGTGCAAGTGGGCAAATTACTAAAAGGATGAGACTCTCCTCCACCTCATCTATATTCATTAGCTCTTTACTATGTTATGATGTAGCACAAATTCCCTTGCCAATGTTGGCATCAAACTCTAGGACTCCTAGCCTCCAGATCATGAGCTAAATAAACTTCTACTATTTATAGGTCACCCAGTCTGTGGTACTCTGATAAAGCAGCAGAAAATAAAAACAGTGTCCTATAAAACCCAGCACATCAAAATTTAGCTTGTTTGTATGTAATTGCTGAAGAATTAATGAGTCTCAGTGCTTGTGCTGGAGGAAACCTAATTCAATGCCCATTTATTCATGATTTGGTTTCTTATCCAAGCAGTATCTACTGTGTTTCTCTCAATCTGGTTACCATGCGAGACTGACTGTATGGGGTAACTAGCTTCTATTATCAACAAATAGCTGACCTGGAATCGTAACCATGTTTCAGTTTTAAGTAAACCAATTTTTAAAAGTTTCACAGTAACACTTAATTACTAGAAAAGAAAATAGGTTAAAATCTACAAGTCTGTCTCTGAGACTGCCTCCTAACTTTCTTCTCTTTTCATTTTTGCCACAAAAATGAGTAAAATAATAACTTGATTCATGAAAGCCTCAGTTTAAAAACAAGGTTTTTGCAAAATTCTGCTTCTGTTCATAAACTCCAGATCAGATGACAGACACAACCATGGCAAACTTTTCCCCCATCACACACACAAATGCAGCCATCTTCTCCAAATATTAAAACAAATAGAATTCCTAAACCAAGGTCATGTAGTCTATTATGGCTTACAACTAGATGTCCCCCTAAAACCTCATGCACTCACTTATAGGTTGGGCTTTGGGGTGGTGAGTTAATTATGGATATGTAATATTCATACTGGATTAATCTATTAATGAATTTATAGTTAAATGTAATGTTGGGAGTTGAAGCGTGATCAGAGGATGCATGTCACTGGGGGTATCAACTTAAAGAGGATCTCCCTCCTCTCCCCTTGATCTCTATCTGCTTTGTGTTGACATACCATGAACTGTTTCTTCTGTGCCATGATCTTCTGCCATGCTACCCTGAATTGGTGACAAGTGACCCATAATGTAACCTTTACAAATCATGAGCCAAAATAAACATCTCCTTCTTTAGCTTATAGATGCTGTGTACAGCATCACAGCAACAAATAAAATAACTAAGAAATATTTCAAACCTCTCATAATATCAACTACAGTTAGGTAGCATAAACTGTTTTATTCCAACACTTCCATCCAGCTAGCACTGTATCTTTTTGTATTCAAAGTTATTTAATATTGTTCTAAATTCTATACATTCACCAATAACTAAAGTAAACCAAAATTTATGTCTCATGGATGGTACATTTTAGCAGGAGTGACAAATACTGGAAAGGAAAAACATAATACAAGTCAGTATGTGCTTGCTATGGACAGAATGTTTGTATCTCTATAAAGTTTGTTTATCAAAAGTCCCCAATGTAATAACATTAAGAGTAGAAATTTTGAGAGGTGCATAAATTATTAGGATGGCATTTTCAGCAATGGGATTAGTGCCCTAATAAAAGAAACCCTAAAGAGGTTTCTTACCCCTTTCCACCATGTAGGACACAGCTAAAAGGTGCTAGCCATGAACTAGGAAACTGGCCCTCCTTGACTCCAAGTTTACTGTCATATTGATCCTTATTTATAAGCCACTCAGTCCATTCCTTTTATTTTGTTGGTCCTTTAATTAGACTAAGGTAGTACTGTTGGGGGAAATATGCAAACACGGGGAAGTTCACCCAAAAATCTATTCCACAAAGGATTTGGTCTTTCTTCTACAATATGAGCATCTGATTGAGAAATACTTGCTGGGCAACTCACTTATCAGCATCCTTCATATCTAAGGAGGAGTGCCCAAAACTGTTTGGCACTGATATGTGAGTAGATGTGACCCCTGCAGAACTTGATTAAGAAGTGGATGTAACAGTATTTTCCCTCTCAGTGTTCCCCTGCATCCATTTCTCTATCTCCACCACCCTATGGAAATGCAATCTCTCATACTTCCTGGTTTTAAAACTGAGCTAACAGAGCCTCAGGACCATTACTTATGGGTGAAACTCTCCTTAAAATTGGGAGAAAACTATAAAAAACTTGGAAAGATAATTGCTAAAGTGGTGAGGTGTATGTTCAAGTTCATCATACCATTGTCTTCACGTATATAGGTGTTTGAAATTTTCCATACTGAATTGAAAGCAAACTCAGAGTTATTTTGGTTCCTTCTAATATTTGACCCGAGATATAATGAGATTCTGGAGCAGGTAAATCCCTCTCTCACAACCATTTCATTTTGGTTTCTACATGTCTTTCCCTCTGTGCAGTTCAGGTCTTCAAAACCCCTTGGTTGGGGTTGTTTTAGCTGTTTTGTTTGCTTCCAAAAATGATTATTGAGAATTTAGTACCTATCTCATGGATGTGAGCCATAGACTTACACATAGGAATAGTGAAAACGGTAAAACCAAATTCTAGATAAAATTAGGAGATAGGGCTTCTAGATTTAACTGACCATTGGCTCTTCATCTAAGGAAAATAGTCTCTTTCTCCTTCATGAAAAACAGAAAAAGGGTTTTTGAGTGAATTAGATGGTATTTATGAACTGCAATTTCGTAATATAACTCTATCCCAGAGATTCCAGTGTGAATTTTCAGTTAGACTCACTTTTAAAAGTGAGAAACTTTTAAAGGAATATATAGGTGTCTAACTCCTTTGGAACCATAACATCTGGGTATATATTTACATGGCCAGAATCAGGTCATCCTTAGAAGGAATGAGTCCTGTTTTGGTAACTTAGTTTTACTTGCTGGGATAGCTTCTTCCTCACATTTTACCATTTGGTTTGCCCCAATAAATTCCAAGATAGTTTTCCATATTGAAATCAGAACAATTGTCTTTAACTCTAATTTCTCCAGAACTAAAAAAAATCAATGAATCATCAATATCTGTATGTTTTCACAGGTTACATCTTGGTCTTTAGGAAAATGTTTTCATCAGTTTCTTCTCATTTATTGAAAGAAAGACTTCTATGCCTGCAACTAGTAGTGATTTGTTAGGCTAAGTTTAAAGCAGTATCGACCAGACCAAGGATATAGTTCAGTGATGGTGCCTGCGTGCTAAGCACAAGATCCTGAATTTAATTCCCAGTAGCAAAAACAAACAGACAAGAAACACTATGGACCATACTAACGAATGTCCCTGTTACATACAGAGTGGAAATCTCACTCAAAATACTTCTATTGTCCAGGGCACACAAGATTATGGATGGCAGAATTAGAGCAGGAACTCTCATAGCTGCAGCTTCCCTGGTTCTACAATAGGTGGGCTCCTGTATAGATTTTCATGTCTCACTAGTCCCTCCATCTAGGTCATTCTCTATTATGTCTCTTTATTTCTTTAATATGTATCAACACTTAAAATCTATTTTCATTTAAGTTTTTATTTCTTACTTGCTTATTGTTATCTCCCTATGTTGATATGACCATATCTACCTGTCTCATCTAATATTCAGCATAGTTCCTGGAATATACTATATGCTTAACAATGTATTACATGCTCTCTCTCCATACATTACATATACATTTACATCATATACATATACATACATATATGTTAATGTGATAATACACACACATCCATATATATATATATATATATATATATATATATATATATATTGCTTTGGACTAAGGATGCCAGACCTTATATTGCGATTTAATTTCAGTTTCTACAAGAATGATTAAGTCTATTGCAGCCTTGAATTTCAACCCTTCTTTTATGATTTTACTTATCGACACCACCTAGAAGCCTACATTATTGCAGTAACTTCCACTAATTTTTTTTAATTAAAGCTCTGCATTTTTTTCTTCAGAGAAACAGAATCTAATATGTAAACTAGGTAAAAGGAGAAAAGCTGCCCAGCTTGCAAGGGGAGGTGGGAGGCTTTAGTTGTCTGCTTCTGTATATTCTGCCTACTTGGCCTGCAGATATTTCCCTGGTGGTTCAGTAGTCCTTGAGCCCAGTTGGAAACCCTGGTGATTTGGAAGAAATTTTTCCACCAGGCCTCCTGGGGACTCAGAAAGGCAAAGCTAAACCTCTCATTTGAATGAGACTCTTGGTTACCTGAAACAACCTCAGTTGTCAACATGATATCTCTTTCTTCCCACATCATTGTCAACATCTACTAGGACATTTCTTTCCATTCAGTTTGATCATTTGATGTAAACTGAGTCCTCTTGTCTCTTATGAAGATAGAGTCATTTATCAACTCATTTTTAACTATGCTTAGTACATCAGTGCTTATTTTCATTATAGAATGAACAGATACCTGGTATATATATATATAGCTGAGCAAATGTTAAGGAGTGATATTAATTATGCAACAACTACAATAAAAGTTTTAGGTTGCCAAAATTCATTTTTCAGCATTCTCATTTGCTATGCCCACATATATCCCTTCTGCTGATGAAGTGAAAATTTCAACTGCTAAATCCCATCAGAATTAATGTGACATATTGTTGTAAATCTCATGGGTACAAACAAGAAATGAAGAATCTTATTTTTATAGGTGACCCTCACAATATTTGTATAAGTTTGATAGTACAATATATATATTTTTCATTGTTCCTGCTTCTGATAAACTCCAATAGATGATTTAAAAAGCATGATGATGACTATAGAACATATTTTTGTTAAAGGGATATATGGAGGATATTTATTTTAAAATAGTATAGAAAACATGCTAGATAATTTCAAAAATTAAAATGAAAACTACCATAAATGATCATATTATAAACTAAAACAAAAATGTAAACAGCTATGCCTGGTTAGTTGGTGAAAATCAGAACAGATCCTAACAACAAGATTCATTAAGGAAATGGCTATATTAATTTAAAGTGATTGAACTTTTGATGTAAATTATGGATTATCCATTAGAGATGAGCAAAGGCTTTTAGCACATTAATCTGAAAGAGCAATAGAGGAATATCTTGTTTCTTACTAAGAAACTTAAAATATATGTATCCTTAGCTTCCTCATAACAGTAAGATCAATCATTTGAGGCATATGGTACTTGCAATACAAAATACATAGGAAAACACATAACATATGGTTTGCCTTTGCAAGGTATGCTGTGTGAAGGAAAGTATTTCACACCTTTCCCCTCAATTATGAATGGTTATAAAAGAAAACTCTTCCAAAGAAAAAAAACTGAATTAAAAAGAAAAGAATCAGACCCGTACAGTGAAAATGGGTCCTTTTCAGAAACAGAATTTCTTTCAAAGGATTAAAGAAACAAAACTGCATTTGTTACTTCCATATTTCTTATCCAGGGTGAACTTACAGGATCAAATAGCAAATGTTTACAGCCCTATCAGGCCAGCAACAATAAAAGGGAAATTTACAGTTGGCAAAGGAAAATATGTAAATAAGGTTTATAGCTCTTCTAAACATCAGGAATTCTAAATGGTGACAAGACAGAATATCTGTTAACTGAATGTGATCATTACCAAATGCTACCTACCATCAGTGTGTTAGATAGCAACAATCAGTGTGGCTGAACTGAAGATGGAAGTCATACTTTTCCTTGAATGACAAACTATAAACAGAAGAAAGTGAAAAAAGAAGATATTCTTCACTCTTCCTGTATAAAATATCAGCATAATCTTAAATATAAACTAACACACGGCATAAAGGAATTGACGAAGATCATTAGCTTTGTGCCCTGCAGAAGTTGACATGAACCCATTTAATATCCCAAAGTAGACAACAGCATAGTTTTCTGAATCTGGTTGTAGGTTTGAACAAAAGTTCTTGAACTCAATTTATGTGCCATGTATAGAAACACTCACAACATAAATTCCCCCACCGCATTCTAGAATATCCTTAGAATGTCTTGAGAAAGTGCACATCTTAGTAGTGCCTAAAGATATTGGTTCTGAGTCTGTAGAATCCTTTTATCTCCACACACAGTACATCCAAATAAACATATCCCTCAGGCCCCAGAACAGATCAGATGGAACAACATCTTTTGAATTAGCTCCTGACTATGAAAACATCATAATTGTTATTTAGGACTCAAGCTCATTCAGATTTTCCTTGGTAAAGCACTAAAGACCACAATATTTCTATAAGCATCTTCCACTTTTGGAAGTGTGACTCCTCTGGGGTCCTGTGTGTATCTGACTACCAAACAAGAAAAATTTCCAAGTTAACTGCACTATTACCACATATATAAGGTCTCAAGTGCACCATAACTCATTTGTACCCGAGGATCTAAAACAGCTGCCAAAATAGAGATGATTTACCCATTCCAACATAGCCTACATAAGCTTTCTCTCTTTGGTGAGTCTCCTTGGATAATTTGCCTCTAAATTTTTATATATTCAATAATGCATCAAAATTTTTGCTGTCAAATGAGTAGGAGAAGTCTGCAGCGAATGGCTGAAAACTGCCTAGGTTGTTAACTGCACGATTTTATCCTCAGTGACCACATGAAATTAATAGCCACATGGTTTGAATTGAGTAGTCTCAACTCTGAAGTTCTCCCCAGGGAAGGGGAACTGGCCACTTCTTGAAAGGTATCTAAATTTTACACAAAAATTGGAAGATATATTTTTTACAACGAGAAATTTTGGTTAAATTGTCATTTAGTACTCTGTTTATACCATTAGTAAATCAAAGATCATACTCATTTTAAGCAGCTGATGGGCTATTCTGATGGTTTATTTTACTGAATGTTTGGTCTGATGTAAGATTTCAAACCCGAAAGAGTGTTCAGTGTAGTACAATGCAGTCCTATTTCAAACTTAGTGTTTTCAAATGGAAAAGTACTCATAGACTAACATTCAGGCAACCAGGGAGATGAAGCCCAAGCAGAAAGTAAAGCAAACATGTCATACTAACTTAGATAAATAGCAATTAAAGTAGAGATCATGAATGTTTCTTACTGAGTCACAGCCTGGAATCCATGAAGACCAAGTTAAAACTAAGACACGATTTTTAAAAAAAAAAAACATTTTCCATTATTATATAGACCTCCTTTTATTGCCTCATTTCTATGCACCTGAGCTGGAATATTGAAATATGGTTTACTTAATATCTTAAATGCTTTTTTGGAAGCTTCAGCCAGTTGGGGTAGAATGCACCATTCTGTTATTATGAAATAATATATATTAGATATCATGTTTAGCAAGTAGCAGCAACCCAGACTCTATAAAACATTTTGATTTTTAAATAATTAATTATAAATTATAAATTATTTTATATTAATTATATTATAAATCATATTAATTTATAATTTTTATATATTTTAATAAAATGATATGTGGAATAGTTCTATTAATTTATTTCTGCAAGCCATCGTAGTAGGTACCTCAGGGGTGAAGACATCCAATTTGTAAAGTTCTTACTGCCTGGGAGGTAAGGAAAGTGGACTTCTAAGAAAATTCCTTGTATGTGTTCCATCTTAATTATCCAACAAAGTCATCTGCTCTTTCTGTAGGGAGGCATCATTGATATCTTTTTTTCTCACCTCAGACTTCTTTTATCATAAACTCCTATTGATTCTATCTCCTGTTTAGTGCCAGGCACTAATTCTCCTTTGGATTCCAGATGACAGATTTACTCTGCTTCCATCTTGACTTGGTCTAACCTATTTTTCATGTATCATTCAGGAATCTTTAAATGCATACTTGATGCTGTGACTTTGTAGTTCATGTCTTTCAAGGGGAAACTCACAAGGTAAAACTTAAAACCTGTTTAAATTGTTCCTGTTTCTCTTCTTCATAGCTCCTGTCACTTCTAGCTGGCCCTGTGCTCTCCAGCCACACTGGCCACACTGAGCTGCTTCCTACATGAGACTTGATTCCCGCTGCTTTGTGCTCTGCTCCCCACCATTTCCTGACTCCACTCTCATTACCTTCTAGAGTACCCAGCAGTGGCAGAATCAGACTGAATGAGCTTGGTCGGGAAAGATTTGCAGAGGTGGCTTTGGCTTCATGTTTCTCTGTCTCACGAGGTCATAGAAAGGCCGATGAGCTTCTGAGCTTAGTTATTCATATTGCTTATGTAGTTCTTAAAGAAGCAGTGTCCACAGTGTAAGTCCTTGAAATAGGCGATAATGAGCAGGGTATTAGTATAAGGGATCTTCTTCTCTAAAATAATTGAGATGGTTTTATCATGAGAAATCAATACAATACTATTACAAAAGGAAAATAGAATCAGAAACTGCAAACAGTTGGTTATTCATATACTATCTGAGCAGACAGAGTTATTCTGCTGGCAGAATGCATTAAAAATCAAGGGAAAAGCTGCTTGTTTCTCACAAATAGAAACTGAATTTTTTTTTTTTATTTATTTTTCAGACTGCTGTCCTTTTATAAGAGAAATGAACCAGTTGACAAATGTCTGGAAAATGGTGGTACTTTTCTGGGTTGTGGGGTCATTCTATGGGCAGTTCTTAAAGTGACTAGTGGTGGCTCTCCTGTGCAGGATGGTAGGCATTTTGCACAGGTGAACTGACAGATCCTCGCATCCTATTGTGTAGGATGCTTCTGCTCTTCTCAGCAAGTCATCCCCCCCCCACCCCCCCACCCCCGCTTTGAACAAAGCTGGCCCCGTTCGTAGTTTGGTGTTACTGTGTGGCTTCTTAGTCTCTCCTCAAGAGAATTTTGGCTTTTACTTTTTCCCTCTTAATTCCCTGAGATTACTGTATAAAATGCCCTGGGCAATTTAGACTCCTTGAGGAAAAAAAAAAGAACTGTCAACAGAATCCCTGCTGTTACCAACTCTAGAAAAGTGAATGTGGGCCTCTTAACCTTCCAACTATGCCTGTGGCCACTTAGGTGAGCCGAGCTGAGACCAGAAAAAGAATGACCAGCTAAGTTCACTGCAAAATTCAGAATTGTGAGCAATCAATGGTGCTTGTTTTAATAACAAAGTTATAAGGCCGTTCATTATACAGCAATAGAGGACTGAGCAAAACGTATAGAGAAAAGGCAGGTAAGCATGCCACCTTCTATTGCTATTCCTATGATTTGGAAGCCATCAGTGGTGATTTGCGGCTTGCTGCTTAATTTTCTAAAATCATTTAATATGATTTCCTTTGCTTCTTTCATAACAAAGATCTTGAAATATTCTGTGCCTTCTTATCCTCTCAGAGCAAAGGGTCTCACAAAATTCAAGGTCTTTTGAAACCAGAAGAGGTCAATTTGTTACTATCATGAGGCTGTGCTCCAATATTTTCTAGTCTCTATATTTTGAAAGATGGTAAAATATCTGTTCTTCTCCTCTTTTAAATTGGCTTTCCATTTGCCAGAAGTAGCCATGCACTAAGTAGTGGATTTTCCCTCAGCCTGTCCCGTATATTGAGGACAAGTTAAACAGAGCCTTCAAAAGAGCTGAGATGGACCTGCAGACAGAGAGTTACAGTTGTCTGTTAATGCAGTGTAACCCCATCCATCTTGCAAGGTCCAGATGCTCATATGGTAGATGCGAGGCTGGTTTTGTGGTAGATACTTATTTTGTCAAAAGTGTTGCCCCTCCCAAATGTTGTTCAGAATATTGAAGAAGCAAATATCTTCTTTGTGGGGAACACTGAATTATAGGCATTTCATCATCATATCTGCAAAATATCATGTTAAGACATTTTTGTATGCATCATCATTCATTTTAAAGCTAACATTTTGTCACAAATATAAAATCATCTCATATCTGAGTGGAGATTTCTGTAGGTTGGAGTCATTAAAATTATTGCTTATACATGAATTGTTTTTGTTAGTAACTTCATGTTTCAACCTCTTAGGAACATAAGAAGTAACTGTTTGCTAAGCATAATAAAGACCATAGATTGAATAATTTTAGCAATAGCTTCTACACATAAGAGTAAGTGACTTTACAGTATAATTCTGCAGATTTTTAGGAATAATGTTCACATCTGGTGTTTTTAATAAAGAGACAGGATTTTCTGAAACATTACCTTGATGTTGATAACAGAATAGTTTCTGGAACTTGAAAAAGAGTAAATACTTGATTTTCACACCAGGAGAAGGTGGTCTCCCCCTTATTATTTTAGCACTGTGCTTCCTACATTTAGAGAAGTGTTCACATTGTCCTATGGAATAAGTCTGCTCCTTTATTTGACTGCAGGATCTTTCCAGGGTGTAAGTACATCCTTGATGCTAGTGAGGGTTTTGTTTGTAATATTTCATTTATTCATATCATTTTTTATGGGGTAAGTATCATTTTCATCATTTTACAGATGAAGCTTGGTGAGGTTAAGTAACCTAAGGTTACAAAACTTGTAAGAGTAGAGCTGATTATATTAGCTTTTTGTTACTGTGACAAAGTATATAAGCAGATCAATTTAAAAGAGAAAAGAATTATTTCTGACCACAGTTTTAGTGGTTTCAGTCTACGGTCAGCTGGCTCCATTGCTTTTGGGTTTGCATCAAGGAAGAGAATCATGATAGAAGGACATAGTAGAGGAAAACTGCTTGCCACATGGCAGCTAGGAGCAGAAATAGAGCCAGAGAGGAAGGGACAGGGCCAAGATGGAGTCCCCAAGGCCATGCCCATAAAAGTCCACCCCCTTCAGCTAATCAAACTGTGAAGCATCAATGTATGAATCCCTTGTTGAGGTCAGAGCCTTACCTCCGACTGTTGCTGCACTGGACACCAAAATTCCAATGCTTGCATTCATATATACAAGCACTTCACATCTAAACTGCAATGCTGTTGCTCGAGTCCAGAGCTGCAAATTTTCATCAAACTTCCACAATCAAAAAAGTTTCTTTTTATCCAAACTTATTGTCAGAAGAATTTATATACTATAGAGCCTGAAATTTTATTATTACAAATGAATTCACTGGGATTAATCATTGCTTTAATATGAATCCTTGTGAAAAATGTAATGGCTGCTGAAAGGGTATGAATTTAACACTGAATTTCTGATATTTATTAATTTATTAATACATATTGAGATATGGATTAATTCTTGGAGATTTAGGGGAAGAATAACTTTAGTAGGTACCTATAAGCCTGGGATTCAATAAAATTCAAATGTATAAGAGGCTGGGGGTATAAGAATTTGAGGCAAAAATAACTTATATAATCTTTATTTTAGCTCTAGTTTTCAGTTTAAGCTGATCCCTAAACACAGTCTCTGGGGCATCTCTGGACAGGCTAATCTGGAGAAATCACAGTCTTAGAAAAGCCAATCAGAGATAGAATTAATCAGCTGTCTAACACTGGTCAAAGTTCACTTGAGAAGGGAAGATGTAATCTCAAGCATGTGATATCTTTAATCTGCCTACATGTGTGGTTAAGTTTTATCGTAAATTTATATCTACCTGTGCTAGCTGAATTATCTTGGAAAATATCACATATTCAATTTCTAATGTGAAAATGGGAAAAAGAAACACATGATTTTCAGGGTTATTTCCCAGCTGCTTTGAGCTTCATAAACATGACACACAATGAACCTCTTATGCTTGAATGTCAGTGCAGCAGAAACTTAGTAGTTGGTGGAATACATGGTTCCTGGCTTGGACAACGAAAGTCATTTTACTGTAATAGGGCCTTTTCTGTTGTTGACTCTGTCTTTAATATCTAGTTATAAATGATAGGATTCTGACTTCTGAGAATATTAGAGAAATGAGGCAGCATACAAGAATATATTAAATGATTTTTTGTGAGGCCCTAGGCAGAAATTGTGAAAGGAGTTACAGACCCACTGAGGTTTTCAGTGTCAGGAGGCTATTCATAAAAGCACAGTGCTTACAATCGCAGGTATCTGAAGAAGTAAGCCAGAGGGTAATTAAAGTTAATTGATATGTTATTGTTCTCTGTATTGTAGCATTAAAATATAGAAAAAGGATGAGTATTAACTTGTCAAATTGCTTTTTTATTTAACAAAACTGAAAACAAGTGGAAATGTGTGGAAGGTATTAAATGAATATTTTTCTTGACCTTGGTTTAAGCATGTAGCTGTCTCCTCAAGCAGTGTGGTAAGGCATAAAGAAAATGGTCTTTTCGTTTAATATGCACTTTAAAGGGTAAAAATTTAGTTCAAATGGTGGTTTCTGATTATGAAAGGAATCATTAAATTAAAAGGCACTTGAGTTTCTTCCACATTAAAGTTCAACCATAGTTCCTTATCTATGTTAGGATTTGACTTTGATTATTGCGAATTATGTTCATTTTTTCCTTCTCTCTTATTCCTCCCATATCCTCAAGATGCACACATCCAATAAATATGATTAACATGTTGCATACTAAGTCTATCCTGAGTTAACTAATTGTAAAATTCAAGAGGGCAACTGAATTTTATCTATTCTATATGTATGCATTCATTTACAAATTAAAAAGTTATTTTCAAATATTTTCCCTGTAAGTAGAAATGCAAAAACTGCCATTTGAGAAACTAGTAAAATAATCAATAATGACAAACAGTAGCCACTAACATTTACTGAAATCTGTGTCCCAGGCACATATTCACTATTTTTCATTTCCACAACTGTATGAGCCTAGTGGTCATTATTACTGCTTAACAAATAACGCAGTTGAATCGTAGATATTCAATTGCTGTAAAGTGTTTTCTTTTAATTTCTCAAATAGCCATCATCTGTCTGATGTCAGGAATCTCTTCCTAAAAACTTAACTTTCTGCATGGAAAAATATAGAGCCCACTTCTAAGATTTTAGGTTAGAAGAAATATTCTGTGTCATCTGTCAAATAAAAATATCAGATTGAGTTTCCATAATTAAAACAAATACAACAATATATAGGAAACTTCTGAGTTAGGATGTCCTGTGTCTAAGGTTTCATTTTCTGCCACCCAGTGACTGTGGTTGTTGGCAGTGATTCTGACATAGACAGCAACACCCGAAACGTGCAAACTCTAGCTTAGAACTCTTTTTCTCTTACAGATAACTCTGATGGTCTAACAACGATGTTTGAAATATGGCTTGAGACTGATTTACATGCATAGGGTGTCATGAGGTCACAAATATATTTTTTTATTTTACAAAAAATTAATTAGGCATTATATACATATATGAAAAATGCAACTAAATGATACAAACAATAATTGGGAGGAGTTTATATTAAAAAGCTGTTTAAAAACTATGGACAGAGATGAGGGAAAGTATTCGAAGGCCTGAAAATCTTAGGAGACTCAGTAGTAGTTATAGCTACCCTATAAAAAAGAGCCATCCAGAGGCACTCACGGTGTGAGCAGACTGAAAGCACCACTTCATAGCCTATTTCGGAGAAATACCCAGTGCAGCTCCACTGACCTTCTTCCCTTTGGTCTTCCCCCACCTAAATATAACTAGAATCCAGAGGTTAATGAAACCTGATGATGGGGTCTATACAGAGAAGTTTTCCAGGGAACTAAGTGGTGCAGAAGTTGGAAGGTAGACATCAAACAAGTTGAGATTACTGTTTACACTGAGCAGTTTTGTTTTGTTCTGAATCCTGTCCCTTCGCTCCTTTGATAGGCTGGTATTTATAAATCTTACCAGCACTCTTGTTCTTTCTTCATATTTACCAGAAGCAAAACACTGAAGAGGGAGACTGATTCATCCAAAACTCCTAAACAATTTCTTATTGTAGCGGTCCCTTACATAAAAATTCTATCCACAAATACTGGTCAGACCAATGAATAACTTATTACAAGCTTCAGACAAGGAAACCCCTAGAGAAAAGGTTTTAGGCCTTCACTTTGCAATGAAAATATTTGTAAGATGAGTTCTATCTATAGAACTTTATTCAATTCAAATCCTCTGAATTTCCTAAATTGGCTTAGAAGCCTTAGGCATTTCAAAACTACCATTGATACTTAAGTCTTTTGCCAAAAATAGACTCCTACTATAAAACAGCTGCTGCAGACATCAGCAACTTGTAAGTTAAAATGGACACTGCCAGAGAATGAAATCAGCCTCTGGTCAACAGCTGATAGGCTAACACCCCCAGTTCCTTGGCTGGCAGCAATCAAACGGCAAGATGATTACGTCTGTGCCGATGAGTTCCATCTTTCATGGAACTCTTCCATTTTCTTGGGGAGTTTTTGCTACTTTACCTGACGGAAGTGCTGCAGAGAAGATAGCTAATTGCTTGCTCACCATATGAGGCTGCCAAAGATCTATGATAGGATTGGAATGGAGTAAGTCATTAAGGATAACAAATTAACTCCAGACTCACCAATACTGCCAGCAGGAACTCATAAGGACCATGGTCTGTCACCAGCAAAGAGTTTTTAGGGAGCTTGATAAAATCAAGAGACTTCACTGTCAAAATGTAAGCCAGTGACTGAGAGCCTTATGTTGTATTTAGTTTTCAATGATAACGTTTCTGTTGCATGATTGTACCCTCTATGTGTACGAGACCATATATGACATTTAATATGTACCATACACTCATAAAGCTGCCCTTTAATTTTTGGCTATCTCACAGCCTTATTTTCCTGCTTTGCCAAATGAGCTATGTATCTGTTTTTATAGTAATCTTTTTCAGTAGTGTTGGTGTTACTAATGAAAATTGGTAGGGTGCTCAGTTTATTCATAATGGTTCCATAGGCCCACAAATAAGCCAGAGGATTTAGAGGGAAATCCCCTTTTAGACTAATTAGCACAGTTGTAACTTGGTGTCATATATGGCTAATTATTATTTACTAGCTCACTGACAGTCCTGTTATTTCTACCTTCAACTTTCCATAGATTCTTTTGTAAATAGAATAAAATTTCCAGCTCATAACCATGGGAGAAAAAGTTCATGCCATGTTTCTTCACCCATACCCAAAGTCCTTCCTTCCACCACTGTTTTTTTCTACCTTAGTTGCTTTCGCATCAACAGGACAAAATAAATAATCCCCACAATCTAAAGGAGAGATTCAGTTTGGTTCACAGGTCTGGCCCCTGGTTGGCTGGACCCAAGGCAGAAACTGTATGAGAGAAGGGTCTGGCATAGAAAAGCTCCCAGGTATCAAGGAGAAGGGTATAACATAAGGAGCCTGGTATATCATAAGGACAAATCCTTTCAGGTCATGCCTTCAGGGACCTGCCTGTTATAACCAGGGCCACCTCCTAATAGCACATTCAGCTATGGAGTTATTAGTGGATTAATCCATTGCTGAGTGTACTGCCCCCCTGACCCAGCTGTCTTCTAAAACCCAACTTCTGTATCCTATTTTGGAAGATATTTCAGATCCAAAGCATAATAGTCCACCCCTGTCCTCTAAAAGACTCATACCATATCTTTATGTAAAATACACTTAGTTCATCTCCAAGAGTTGTCAAAGTCTTAAAACTTCCAGAATTGCTGAAAAATCAAAGATTAAAGTCTCTTCTGAGACTAAAGCAAACTTTTAGCTCTGAACCTCTGCAAAAATGAAAAAGAAAATTTAACACTTGCAACATACAGTGGCACAGTTCAACAATCTGATTCCAAAAGAGAGGAACAGTTGGATTATACAGAATGAGACCAAATTAGGACTGAAACCCTGCACAGCAAACACTAAATCCTATAGTTGCATGTCCAGCGACCTGGGCAAGTTATGACAAGAAGAGAATTCCAAGGGGCCTTCGGTGGCTCCCTACTTTCTCATGGTATTCCCAGGTACAGTCCTCATGGCTTTTGTCTTACGTAGGCTCTCCTTATGGCCTGTGGCTTTCCTCAGTTGTTCCACATTCCTGGCTTTTCCAAGTTCCTGGGTTTCCACTGCACTTTTAGAATCACTCTCACAGATTTATGCACTGTTGTCTGAACAACAAATGGCTCCCCAACCTTCTTCAGAAATCCAGGTGAAAGCCTCCTGCATCCCACAACTCTTACATTCTGAATGTCCATAAGACCATCACCATATTTATACCAAGGTCTGCTGCCAAGACTGGCTGTCTTTAGAGTGTGGGTATAGGGTTGCATGTCTAAGCAATATGAACTGAATTCCAGATAACCAATTCCCTAGGCAGCACTTTTCGAACAAGTTTCCACGGGTCTCCCTTTTCAAAGGCTCCCTTTGAGCCTATGAAAGTTGGGATTTTACAGATTCCTGAAATGCTCAAGGCATCTTTCCTATTATCTAGTTGCAGAGTACTTGACTTCTAGTTAATGCTAATATTTGCAGTAACTAAGTTTTCCTTGGAGTCAATTTTGTAGATTCTTCCTTTCTGCAAAACTCCAATCTTTTAACATGGGCATTTTCTCCTGATTTTAATTATAAACCAAGAAGAAAACAGCCACAAGCACTCATGCCACAGGCTGAACAGTGGGCTGTCTTGAAATTTCTTATACCAGATTAATTATTGTGCCACCCCATACTTGCCAGGCAGGCACTTACGCTGCTGAGCTAAATCTCCAGCTCTTATATTTAGTTTTGAGGCCACCTTTTAGTGGAGTCCTTGTTTCTAGCTTAAACCTTCTGAGCCAGAACTTATCTTCTGCAATTTTATTAGCATTGCACTCTTCCTAGGTAAGACCAGAACTTCATTCAAGCTTGGTTTATAGTGTTCTAGGTTTCACTACCTGGCATCTCCAAACTTTTCAAATTCCTGCTGCAAACCAGTTCCAAAGGCTTCAAAAATCACATGGCCAAGTATAGTCACACCAGCAACCCCACTCCTCATGCCAAAATATCTTATTCACTGTTTTCATTCCCAGGACAAAAATCTGATACAAACAATTTAAAAGAGATAAGATTCATTTTATGGCTTATGGCTCTAATCCCTGGTCAGTGGCCCCATGCAGAAATTACATATTGGAAGAGTCTAACAGAGGAAAGCTGCTCATATCATGGCATCTAAGAAGCAGAGCATGAGAAGAGGGGATAGGGAGGGAGATACATAGCTGATGACAATATAAATCCTTTTTGTTGTCCCTTCTCTGTCTCTTCATTGATCTGGTCTCTACTGTAGACTCAAAAATATGTAGACTTATTTCCCTGATCACTCCTTATAATATCACCCTGTGTATATACTTCATGACACCTACTAAAATTGAAATAAGCTTTAAAGATTTTGTCTATTTGTTACTGTATATTACCTTAATTTTGCTCTCCACAGATCCTTGATTCCCAACATAATTCTTAACAAATAGTAAGTCTTCTATAAACATTTGTTGAATGCATTTTTTTCTAAATTAAAATTCTACTATGTATTCATTATATTTTCACTCATCTATTCATAATACTTGTATGCAAATTTTATGAAGACTGGCCCATTAGTGAGTATAATAGTGGAACGTGCTCGTTCAAATGATGGGATAAGGCAAGAATTAAAGGCCTATGACCCTTTGTAGAAGTAGACTCTGTTGGTTAATTTCAGGTATAAACTTTACTGGATTGGGAAATATCAGATAGCTGGTAAAGCACTATTTCTGGTTGTGTCTCTGAGGGCATGCCAAAGAGACTGGCATTTGAATCAGGGAAGAGGTAAAGACATTAGAATTCCATTTAGATTTTGAAATCCCAGACTGGCATCTTCAGGACACCATATTCTCCAGCATTTGGAACTGCAGTGAGCCATGTAACCTGCTTCTCTGCTTCTTCAGTTTGTTATTGGTCTATTGCAGGAATTCTCAGCCTCCAAAATCACAAGAGCCAATTGCTATAATAATATTCTTCCTTTATTGGTTCTGTTGCTAGGGATAATCCTCACTAATACAGGAGGAGTTTCCACTATCTTTCAGGTTTGAAAAATCTTAGCATACAGAATTACTGATTCTCACTTTGGAAGGAATGTATTTTCATTTTCATGTAAAGTATTACCACATACTAGAAATTGCCTAAAGGATTAAACCAATTTGGAAAATTATTGTTATCTATAACATTTCTTATTCCTGTTATTATCATTTAATATCCTTCCATCAAAAAAAAAAAAAAAAAAAGAAGCAGGAGTCCATTCTCTTTCTGTCTCATTCAAAATCACGAACTGTCCTAATATTCATGAAGCTAATGCAGGAAATGGGACTCTTTATTATTACTGGTTAGTTAGAAACTACTTAAATTTTTCCTGCCTCAATTTTTTAACAGTAAATTTCCTTTATGTGGATAATAAAATGACTTTCTCAAAGTAGATAGTATGGTTTCCAAGTACATGTAGAGATATCTTACTCACAGGCAGAATTTTCAAAGATTTCCCATTCAACTTTCTAATTGCCACAGTCACTGTGAACACAATCAGTGCATCCATTTTGTTCACACAGTCAAGCTCTCTGACCTTGTGGAATTAATACTATATTTTAAGCTAGTGGGAAAAAAAAAAAAAAAAGCTTGACTGAAATGCATTTGGAACTTTATAGGAGTCACTGGATTGGATGTTTGATGTACTCATTCTGTTTTGCTTTCCTCTGAAATAATTCATTTGCCTTCTAAATGGAATCATGAAAATACTTAATAAAAATGGTAATACAACCAAGGGCACATGTTATAATTTAAGAGTTGATGTAGAGAAAATTTTAGTGAGTGAAGTTTGAGGGGAGATTACAGCTGAAGGATGGTTTTTCTCTGCTGGAACTTTCATAATCAGTCACAAATCAATTATAGTATAGCAGAGAGGAGCTATTTAGAAAATTAAGCTGGAATATGATTTCGAAGGCAAACACATCTGAGTTCTAGTAAGTTTTGAACATACAAGCTTATGAACGAACCTTTCTGATAACTTAAGAGTGATTTAAGAACGTAAGTATAAATATCTGCAAAGGATGAACAGTCATAAACTTAGAATGCTAAAAGTTGATCAGCAAGCTTCATACACTGCATCTCATATCTTCTTTTCTGCCCTCTACCTCCCAAACATAACAGTTTCTCTCATTGAGAGAACCTCAGGTCAGAAGTGTGATTCCAGTTCCCTCCTATCTAGCTATGTTTGTATTCTGTGCTTTCTCTTGATTCCACTACACATCCTATCTATTTCTTGTAAGGGATCCTTCACCTACTTTATCCTTGCATTTTAAATTATCTCCAAGAAAATTGTAAGATCAGTTTCTTAGGGTCAAAATGTGCATTTCTGCTAGATGATACAGAGGCCCAGGAAACTGATGCATAGTTTGTAAGACCTTCACAATTGCAAATTATGCAGAGAATTGTGTCATCTACATACTGGGAAGACCACTATGAGCTTCCATGAGAAAAGGTGACAATGCCACACTACGGAGGAATAGTTGAATGCAAAAATTGTGTTTCTTGGACAAACTTAAAGGATTACCCTTTAAAATGTAATGTCTCAGAGACACTTAGAAGTTGAATATCCTGATGCTTGGGTACAATTCAAATCAGAATTTTGAAATCAGAATTTCTGGATGTGGGTATCAGGAAACAACTGTAAATAAATTTGATTGTGTTTTTTGATCTCTTCTCAAAAACTTTAAGTTTCTCTTTGAAGAGGAACTATGAAAGCATTCTACTAGGTTGTCAGCCTAGCAGAAGAAAATCCAAAGATAATGAAGTGAGAGAAGATGATAGAAGAGATAACTTATTAGAAGTGATAATATTAGTGATTATTAAAATACACAAAAGGAAAAACATTTTTGGTTATGAATCTTATCCATAGCATGAATCATATTATCTATTTAAAGTGAGAAATTAAAAAAAATATGAATTCATTTAAAGCAACAACAGAAACATTATATAGTTATAGAAACAGTATATTTTAATTTAAAAGTGAGTATATTTTGCAAAATAAAAATACGGTGAGAAGAAGGACAACTGTCCTATATTCTGATAAACATCTTTACTGTCTGGGTTTCAAGACAGCGGCTTCTTCTATCTACTTCAGCATTTAGTTTATATGAAATCAAAGGTCACATGGCTTTTGTACACTCTCATACATGCGGGGTAAATAAGAGTTCAAATGCCAAATAACATCAAATACATTATTTTCATCAGAATGAAAGTAGTTTTGACTTTATGGACCTACTGAAAGGGGTCCCCTAATCATAGTTTGAGAACTAATGGTTTATATTAACCCAATATCGTTCTGAGGTTTTTATAGTATTTAACTCTCAGAACAACATCTTGTGAGACATATTATTATCATTTTCTCCACATTACAACTGAAGAAACCGAGTATTTAAAGTCAGTGGCATAGCTAGCTTTCATGCAGTGCTCTATCAAATCCTAGGATCCTCCACCTTAATCTTACAACTAGACTTTCACCAGGTTAGGAAAGTTGAGAGCAGGGTTATTCCCAATGCAGCTGAAGTAAGAGTAGACAATTAGCAGAGTCTTGGGAAATGGCACTGGAACTGAACAGCAAAATCACATTCCCCTCAGCCAAGGACTCCAGGTTCTGACTCAGCGCAGGTTTGTTGGTGGTGTTTTAGTCTCCCAGTGAAGGACTCTTCCAGCAGAGGAACAGCATGAATATTTAAAACACAGAGATGCAAATTGGGAATTAGGGGAAGGAGAGGTCATTCCTTTATTTGTTTATCACCTAAAGGCAGGCAGCTGTATTTTCCACATGTGCTTTCTCTCTTTTCGGTACAGAACCTTTCTAGAAAAATAAAGAGCTCCAGGGGACTAGGGCTCACAAACACGTGAACTCTTTCAGCGTTTCTCTACACACCAGACTGCAAGACGGAAAATACAACTTTATAAAAAATACAATTTGACAAAGTTTTAAAAGTTACTTGGAGTGAAACTTGAATTTTACTAAAATCTAATACAAATACATGGTTGTAATATCATCAAATATAAATATTTTCATATCTTGACAAAATATGATTTTATATTCCTAAAACTGGTTAAATGAGTGTTGTATCTTTTTATTTAACCAAGTAATGTTTCTGTCACCACAGAGTAATTAAAATTTTATATTGGCATTATTTAGCCTTATACTGAAGCAATTCTATGATATAGTTAAGGAAAAAATCAATTAGTATTTTAAGCCTTTGGACAGTCTTCTTTTTTTACTATCTAGTGTTTTTAGCAGTTTAGTCTATCAAACAAAAAGAGAGGAAAAAGAAAACATGCCCACACGTAGAAATATTTCTGCTTTAAAGGTTCAAAATACCCCATGAGGTATAGCCCTGGCCATGTAATAAAGAGGCATTGGCATTGAAGAAGTTAAATATCATCTGATCTCTCTCACATTTTAACCAAAGAATCACTTGGATCTCTAAGCTGTTTCTAATTAGGTGTTAATGACCTCAGAGTTGTGTGAGTTTACCATGTTCTGTACCTCATTTGATTTCCCCCCTGGGCTAAAACAATACCAAGAGGACTGAAATGAAGATAAAATACACCTCTATGGTCCCAGTGGTTATTGGATCAGAGATATATAAATACAGAAAAGTCCAGAGGGAAAGATTATTATTAACACTAGTTTCATGACCTATGCTAACCAAGAAATGAAAGTAATTATAGAGCTTTTGTGTGCTGGGTGAGGAGGCATTCATCCTCAGAAATCATGAATGAAACAAAGGCACAGAGGACCACTGGCACTTTAGAGGATAGCTATTTGGGGAACGAATGGTTCTTTTGTACAGAAAAAATACAAAGAAATGACACGAAGTCTCTCGAAGTAGCATCAAAATAATATTTTTTTTTTCCTGGAGTAAAAAGGCTGTTCTTATTGTTAATTTTCATGATAAGAACTGAGTAATGGGGATAATAATTGTACAAGAGAAAAACTAGATATATTGTATATATGAGATCCAGTAACAAAATGCCATACTCCTTACAAGGTTTCCAAAGTGATTTTATACAGAATTTAGAGTGATTTTAAGTCATAGAGTATTTTTTAATTGGTGAATTAAATGCCTATTATATGCATATGCGCATGTGGCCTGTACACCCCAGCTTCCCATTTGTGAATGAATGAGGGTGAAGTAAATATTTAGTCTCCAGTAATCCTCGGTGCAACATTTTATTGATTTGCGTTTTAAAGTTTGCACTCATTATAACTATAATTGGCAATGCTTCATCCTATGAACTCATTTGGTTAAAAAAAAAAAAAAAATTAGCCAAGGATTAAGAGGAAAAAGAGTTACCAAACAAAATTTAAAATGTTGTGAAACAAAATGAGTCATTTTGAAAGGCCGTTAAATCCATAAATCTGAAATAAACTTAAAATATGCTGCAAAATAAAGTGACTTTGGTATCTAAAAAAGAGAAAGGGAAAAAAGGAACAAAGGGAATAAAAGCCTGACAATGTGCAGTTACAGCACATTGACTGAGGTGGTAAAGTCACCATGATTAAAAGTAATTCACTTTCAACTACCCCTGGTTGACTCCTCTATTGTGTCTGAGGATTATCTGTGGCAAGCCCAGAGGAAATCTTTAAAGTTTCATTTAGCAATAAAGCTTGAAAATCATTATTTTTTTCAAAGATGAACATAGATAACAGAGAAACTCAGTAACGTTTGGGTGCCTTCATTGTGTGGTCACCTATAAGCAGTGTAGCTATGCTGGTTAGACATGAAGGAGGAGGTTTTGATTGGTGTGCTAATTTAAAATCCATAAAACCCTCTTCACTTAACTCCATCAGTCAATAAATTTAGGTTGTTAACATGGCAAAGTATGTTTCTTAAGCTTTGGCCGAATATAACCAGTAGTGATAAAGGTAACTCCCTGATTTGTGAAATGTGCAAATTAGGCTAAAGTTTTTGTTATTAACCAAAACTTGAGATCAGTTGGTCTTTTCCAGTGGGCTCTCTATCTAGCAATGTATCTTACTTTGTTTTGTTTTCTAGATAAGCCAAACAACCTGTTAGGAACAGATGTCTTGCCCTCTTTTGGTGAGAGAACAGTGGTTTAATTAAGGTGTTTGATGATTTTTTATCCTTTTTGCTCTGCCCTGATAAACATGAAGCCTTGATTCCAGGAGTGCTCTTTCATGTCTACATATCTGAGTTTTCAGAATGCATTTAAAAAACAAACCAACAACCTCCTCAAACTAAGTACCACACTGCTTCTCCCCTGCATAAATAAATAACTCTTCCCCTGCAGTTATTTATGAGGCAATTTTACAACATATTTTTACAGGTTAGTCATTGTGCCATATCACTCATTTCTATTATTTTAGATGCAGAAATGAATTGTCTTTCTGTACTTCAGCGGGATAAGTGCTTTCCTTTTTAATGCTTTTATGCCACTGTGTAAAAGACATCGAACTGAGGTACATGAAACTAGGTTAAAAAGCTTAATATAACTGTACTAGGTTGACAAAGCTCAGGATTAAAATTCAGTCACGCATGCAAAAAATGTAATAAATGAATGAAAATGTATGTTATGGGTCATTTCTGCTTTAATAGCACCTTTGTGCTGTGGAATCCAAATAGCAACAGTCATCTTATACACGCCTCACAAATGAAATAACATTAGGCTTCTAGGAACCTAATGACACACAGCTCGCACAGAATGAGGATTGTGCCTACGGATTTATTTCATGCAAACATACAGGGCATGTAAAGACAACTTATCAGTCAAAGATAGGGCTCCGTTTACGGCTGCTGCAACATTGATGTGGTTCGTCTCCATTTTTCAGAAAAATAGAGCTTTTCTTTTTCACTTCACATAAAGTCTTCAACTTGCTCAAGCCTGCTAATAAATTGCAAACTTTGTAACAATATATCTTCCATTATGCTGCTTGTTACTTTACTAAGACAGGAAATTAAAGCAATAAAACACTTTCAAAACGATAGGGTATACTCAGGCAGTCATTTTTCTTATGTTCCAGTATTATTCTTCAAAGGACCTTTTATGATACTAATATTAAATTCTTTGAAGTCTGAAGAATCTGTTGAAAGTGTTGAATTCCTAAAATATAAAGCTCAAATATTGCTTCTACTCATGCATTTATTAAAATTGAATATAGGATAGAAACTTTTAAAACACAAAATACGATACGATTAAATAATATATGAACAGATACATTTCACATTCACATTAGAGAGTCCATTGTGTGGAAATTTGATTGAATGCTCAGCAAAATCTATTTTGCTTTTTCTCACCTTATGTGGCCAAATGCACAACATATGTGGTCATTCATTTAAAAGGCTGGTACTCTGCAAAGCGAAGCACAGCGAACCAGACAAATACCATAATGGTCACTTATGCAGCATGCTTACATAAAGGAAATTGAATCAGGCTTATGAGGCTGTGCATTCTTTATTAACCTCCCAGAAAAAGGTCAGACAACCATTCTCTTAATGGCAAGAACAGTATGTGAAAAAGGCTAAAAGAGAAATGCAAAAAATTGCCATATATCCTAAGCAGTATATTAAGCAATTGTATTAAAAGCTCATAGAGTGATGTGGAAAAGAGCCCTTTTCATTGACTATTATGAAAAAAGTGCCTTATTTTCCTTTTAGTAATAAACATTTCTGGTCAACCTCATAGAAAAAGTAAAATGAAAAATAAAGTGCTAAGAGTAAAAATCACTGAAAGTACACATCTAGAAGAAATGAGAGCTCATAAAAAGTTCTCTTCACTTCCTTTACTGTCTTTCGGTATTTCTTGTACACTCACATTTTCTTGAATTCTCCCTCCCTCTTTTTTCTTCATCCCTTTCTTCCCTCTTATTTCAATCTTTCCTTTCCTTTTGGAAAGAGTCACAGAGAGAGCAGAATGAGGAATGAGTACCATCCCAGCAAGGCTAAACGAAACACCCACTTTGCATTAGGAGAAACTGCAGAAACACTTATTCAGTGCAGGAATTTTCCTCTTTGGAACCCCCCAAATGTTTGATCTCTTTTTCTACGTGTCATTTTAAACAACTGCTATTTAGCAGGTGCGAAAGTTCCAATTAAATAGCAAATGCTTTTTGAGGTGATACTAAGTGCCTTTACCCCATCAGGCTCTATCCCAATCCACTACCTCTCCTCGCTCAGCTGATTAGGGTCAGCACTTTAAAATTAGAAAACGAAGCCCTTGAACCCCTTGTCACAGCTATAGACACACTTGCTAACATTAAAGGATCTTCCACACACCAAAGAGACGTCAAACTGGGCTTGCATGCTGCTAATTTACTGCAGTTCTTTACCAATTCCTATTCCTGTCTCAGAAATATCTTTTTGATATTTTTTGAAACATTGTCCTGAATTTCCAATGATAAAATTAGCTAGTCCAATCTGAGGCATTAGTCCTCAATAACTTATGTTTCCTTTCTCATCTGACACAGTTCCTCTCTGCTGGAATTCCAAAGCAATCAACTACCTGGGGATACTTTTCCCCAGAGACCTTTCTTAGCACACTATATCAATTAACACAAAAGCAATTCTGGACCCCCTCCAACACACTGCACTGCCATCTGGTCTCTCTGGAACCTCATACAGAGGGGCAGATTTCAATTTGTCAAAACAATGAAAATTCCCCAAATTATTTTCAAATTATGCATGTTTACTTTAATGTCGTGTTCATTCATCTCTTAAAAGGTACTTTGCAAATTTCTCTAAATTGATTCTCTACTTGCATTTTTTTCTCTCCCTTTCTCCCTCTCAGGCAAGGAAAAATTGGGGTTAGAAAGGCTAAAATTCAACTCTAAAGAAATAAGAATTTGTAAAATCTAAATAGCTTGCTAACTAAGGGCAATAAATTATTAGATGTGTTTACACCCCCTCAAATCCATATGCCATTTGCCTAGTGATTAGGTTGAAAACATAATTCTTAGGCAGTAAAGCATTTGATATCATTTGAAAAATACCAGGAAGACTCTTGCATCAAAGAAAAATCTTCTGAATGTTACCATTTGTCAGTCTTCCTTTAAAGTTCTCAAAATTCTTGACAGAAAATAAGCAATTAATCGGAAAGTATTAATGAACTGAGTCATGTTTTTACTCATTAAAATGAATTGATCTGGCAGAATAGTCTAACTTAGAAAGCCTTGAAGTAAAGATAAATGATAGGAATGATCTACACTTTGTTAGCTACTGTCCACATGTACTATTCAATTTTAAATATAAAATATTTAAAATTCAAAATTCTGGAAATTCCTTTTTGAATTAAACTAGTTATTATTTCAAGTGCCCAACAACTGCAATACACCAGTGCCCTGTGTATGGGGCACCTTGCATATAGATTGTGTGCTTGGCTGGGAAATTTCTGTGGAGAGCACTGATGGAAAGGAATGGGAGAAAGGTGGCTGATGGTACATGTACAGAAATATTCTACATATAAGTGGGAAAAAATGCCCCCAAACCAGGCATAAAAATCACAAAAGACCAAATTCCAACTCACCATTCTTTCGTAAATGCAAGTCATGTTCATTATTAGCATGGAGTATAACTAAAAATAAAGGAACATCATGGCTCACTTTATGGAACTAAACAGATTTATTGAATTTTATTTACCAAGTTGGGTTAAGCATTATCTAACCCTACACCTGCTGATAATAATCATCCTACTATTTTCAACCAAGAGTTGTAAAGTGGAGTCAATTCTACTGTTGTCTCTTAAAAATGACCCTGCCCTGATGCACTAGAGACTTGTAACTCTCCAACCACAAGGATAAGTTAAAACTTCCAGTCACGAAGTCCAGTCCTCAGGTAACTGGGTTTCAGAAGGCATCATGCTGCCCTTTTGCTGAGTCTCTTGGAGTGAGAGGCTCTCACACAGCTTGTTAGCACTGCCTGGGTCTGATGATTACAAAGAGGTGAGAATTCAGGTCTTGATGACAACATGTGGGACACTCAAGCCATTCACACTCAAAGCCAAATATTTACTCATTTAATTCTCTCCACATTCTTCTTTCTCATTTCTCAGCAAATGAGAACATACATGTACACATTTCTCAGTGAGTGAGAACACACGTATACATTCACCACTGAGACGTGCACAACTGAATACTGTATACATGACAACACTGTTAAGTAGAGTAAAGGCGATTCCTCACACAGTGCACATCAGTTGCTGAAGTCCTGGGAGGGGGAAATACTTGGCAAGTGGAAAATACAAAAGACTGGTGCAGCTAAATAAGCTGCTCTGGTTGACATAGTACAGTGAGAAAGAGAGACACTTGGATTCTGGGGTTTATTTACTGAGAAGTGTTACTACATTAACGGGCACAGCTCAATTACATCCTCTGGCTATTCTAATAGAAAGAAGTAAGAAAGACAAGGCAGGAAACAGTGTCCACAGGTAGGGGATTTTGGTGGACCGGATCAGGAGGACAGCAGGGAGACAGTGACCAGCAAACAGATGTAGGATGTAATCTGAGGACAGAACAAAAGGGATCGGAATCAAGATTTTTGACTGGTATACTTGGATGGACACTCATTTACCAAAATGATTGACTGAGGGAGGAAGGGAAAGGGGATTGAGAGAAAAAAAAAGTGGAATTCACTGCAGTACCCCCTAGTCATTTGATGAAAAGGATAATGTGGACTGTCCAAATTAAATCCAAACTTACAAATGAATCCTACACCTTAGAGTTGGAAATTGCCCTGAGGAAACATCCAGCCACAATTTAACTCATGCTGGAATCCCATAGGCCCAATACTATCAAAAGATTTTAACTGCTAACTTGTTTTTGGACAATTAGGGTACCACTTATTAGATTATAATAGTGTTCCAAAAATATCATTTCTAAGATGAAAGTTTGATTCTATTCTAATACTTTTCTGGTACTCTTATTTCATATTCTTTCCCATGCTTAAGAATATGAGTTGATTTTTATTATACATGTCTTGTATTCTGCTGGTTTGCTCATGTTCCTATTTTTTCCTTGGTGTAATTATTTGCTTATCATGTAATCTAATAGGGCCACTTATGATTGTTTGCTTATTAGTCCTGAGTGTTGGAGCTTAGATGGTCTCATGGTGCATCTAAGATTATATGATTATTATGACTATATTATATCATAATCTTAGTAACATCATTATGCAACAAATATTCTATGCAATAACATGTGTTAAACCTATCTCCACAATAATATAGGGTTATCTTAGTGTCTCATTTTATAGGTGATGAAATTGAGGTTCAGAGAGGATAAGTAACACTCTAAGATCCAGATCACAAGCTCTGAGATTTGATTTGGAAAGTTTGCATCTAGAAACACACTATCATTCTGAGCTACTTCCTACAACATCTGATTAGAGTTTGGTTTGTACCACTTTGGCCAGATGTGGGTAAAAATGAAATGCTGCATGTAAAATATTATTTTTTCTTCTCAGTAAGAAACATTGTATTAGCTAAATATCATCTTAGAAGGCTGTAGTACCATTTCAATCAGGACAGCTACATATGAGCTGTGTGGGACATGGGTAGAGACACTGTGTGGACTTGCCACTGTGGATGGTCCCCAGTGCCCATGAGGAAAGCACCCCATTCCCTTTAGGCTTACGCAGAGCATCTGTCTGAAGAAATGGGGAGGACTGAGTTGCCCTCCTAGGGAACAGTAAAGAGATATTTCACATTTTGGAAAATATCACAATGTTTCCCAAGTTTTTTTTCTCTCTATGCAAGTAATTTTCCCATGAAGTGTTTATTTTCTTTTGTTTTGAAGTCCTGTTTATTAAGAAAGAAATTTTTGTATTCAAATAAAATCATTCCAATAAGTAAGGGCAGGCTTTTGGTCTTCTGTTGAAAATATCTATTCCATTATGATGCTGGTAGGCTTAGGCAACTCAAAACTCTAACCACAATGCCAATAAAATTTTCTTTAGGCAAGTCAAAGTCCATTTTATTTTTGTCTTTTTTTTTATAGCTTATGAGTGATGGCAGGTTCTCTTCTGAAGCTGGTACTGAAGACTCTATGGTCTTCTTATGATTTTATTTCCATTGGGTTTTAAGAATTTTGAAAGCAGGAGTGATCTTTATGCTTCTTTACACTTATCAAAGCAGCTTCTCTAGTTCCTTGTGGGCAGTAGGTGCTTGTTGGCTGAGAAGTTCTTTAATATTTCATTTTTTTTTCTATGATTTTTTTATACCACTTTTACTGAGACATGAAAGGAACGTTTAGGGGCTAATTTTTCTATGCCCACTGCAACTGCCTTCTCTTAGACTTAACTTTTGTTCAGATTAGAGGGCCTTGGAATGAACTGGTAACACTAATGTCTCTCTGTTATGTGAATGTAGATTTTGCCAATGCCATCAAACCATTCTTCAACTGAAATGGCTAATTATAATAATAGTAAACATTTAATTACTTTGAGGTAGACAATTCTTTTTGATATCTAGTACCCTGCTTCCAAAGATCCTCTGATCATACAGTTATTGTGGTATTAGGAACTTTGGTGGCATTTTCTGCTCGTGAGTATCATACTGTGATATATGCAAAGTCAGCTGATTGCCTCAACTGAAAATCACAAAGTTTTATGCTTCATATAGAGTCAGTAAATGAATATTGCTATAATTTCAACAACTATGGCATTTTGTCATTAAGAGCCTCTTCATTTCCTAGGAGCTTCAAGTTGAGTCATCCAGATAGCCTGGTTATATCCCTAATAAACGTTTGGAGAGTAGCAGGAAATAGCCATCTCAGCAGGTGGCAAGGCACATATTTGCAGTTTCTGAAACTTCTTTAGGCAACATAGTTGAAGCTTGCATGATGAATGAGCAGTCACTGATTGGTCCTATTGTGCATTTGTGATTCTTCTTCTGTTTTTTTTTTTTTTTCTTAATTTCTCACTTTAGTATGCAGAAGATGCTGTTAGTGATCAAAAGCAGATAGTGGCATATGCACCAAGCCAAAATATAACAATGACATGTGGTCAGATCCTTTTTCTTTTCAGAATTTATTGGGCTAACTGCACGCTCTTGTGTTGCCCTATGTGTCTAAAGTTGGCTAGAGATGTTGAAATCTATTTCTTAAAACAGAAACTGAGGGCTGGGGATTTAGCTCAGAGGCAGAAGCGCCTGTTTGGCAAGCATGAGGTCATGAGTTTGATCCCCAGTGCCCAAAAAAAAAAAAAAAAAAAAAAAAAAAAAAAAAAAAAAAAAGATGCAAACAGAAACTGAGTTGTGCCCTACAAAGAACAAATGGTAAAATGTTACTATCTCTAGTTATTTATTCATCATTTACTAAAAAAATAAGTAAAAGAAGCAGTTCTTTTTCCCATCCAACAAGCACTGACTGCCCAGAAGGAACTGTAGAAGCTGCTTTGATAATGGAAAGAAACATAAAGACAACCCCAGCCTTCAAAAATCTGAAGACCCAAGAAAAGTGGATAAGTTGTCTAGCATCACACACAGTGTTTTTTGTTGTGTTTTGTACCGGGAATCAAAGTCATGACCTTGTGCTTGTCAGGCAGGCGAACTGTATCCCTGGCCCCATGCAATGGTTTTTGACGATATTAAGGCTATCTCAATTTTAGATGATGTAGAATTTTCACTTCAAGTTCAGACTTCATATAAAACTTGTCACTAATGACTCAAAAAATCTTGGCAAAAATCTCATACAAATGATCGTTTTCAATATCTTGTGCTAAATACAATGAAGAAAAAACTCTTCAAAAGCAATCACCTCAGTAGGAACCAGGTAAATGTAATTCAAAGGCAACAATAAAATGTCATTTAACCTTCATTTGATTGGCCAAAGTACTCAGTGAGGAACAATAGGTAGTGAGTCACAGGATATGGATAGGTGGGATTTTTTTTTTTTTTTTTTATATTGCTTTGGGCTTAAGATTGGGTTTCAATCTGGAGAACACTATATCTTGTAAAGTTGAACACTTACAGATCTTCCTACTTTCTAATTGCCTTTAAAACACATTAGTTAGGTTGTTTGTTTGTTTGTTTGTTTGTTTTTTTTTCTTTGCAGAAAGGGTAGTAGAGTGAATTGAATTGTGACATGCTAGTAATATCTTCTGGGAACCTAGAACTGTGGCCATATTTGCAAATATGGTTATTGTATTTGTAAATTAAGGATCTTTAGCAGACATCATCCTAGAATAGCATGTATCCCTATATCAAAGAACAAATAACTTCACTGGTAATCTCTACAGCAAACCTGAAACAAATAGCAGTTAGCATCAGTCACCCCCCAAGTTCACATTTGGGTCACACATACCCACAATACCCTCAGCATATGGCTGCCATTAACGCTTTGTTCCTGCTGCAGTCCTTGAGATCAAGAGTACCACGTGAATATCAGAGGTTAATCAGGGTTTTGATCGCTTCAGCTTTCTCAAAGAAAGAGATTCTACCACAGAATCCCTGCATTGGTGGAGCACAGAAATAGAAATACTAGCATGTTGAATTGTGAGTGACTGACATCTATAAAAAGTTATTCATTTCATTAAACACTGGTATTGCTTAAACAAGTTAACTCTGAAGGTCTTTCAATTGGACTGCTTAAAATGAACGAAAAGGTAGAGAAAAAGTGCCCTTCAAAAAAATAGCATCCTAATGCTCTTGCAAAGCATTTCAGAATGGCAGAAAGGACATTTTGCATACAAATATTTAAAAAGTGGCAGTGTTTATTTATCTGCAAGCAAGTGCTTTCATCTTTCAAGAACAATCAAAACATAATCCTTGAATCACTGGCATAAATAAGAATGGCTTAAGCACTAATAATGAACAAGGCATTCATTCATCATTTTGCAAAGCTGATAAAACTCAGCTGACTTTTGGAAACGAAGGGAATATATTTAATTTGGGCAACGCAGTCAAAGAATAACATCAAAATATTTTTCCATTTTCATCATTATTTTATTGCAAAGAGAAGATACATGGAGAACACTGTGTGAAGAAAGAGGCAGAACTTTAAATGATTCAGGTGCAAGACAAAGAATATCCATTGCTGTGGACTGAATTTTGTCTCACTCTCCAAAAAACTCAATGTGGAATTCTGAATCTATTTCATTCAGCATGGGACTGCATTTGAAGATATATCCTTTAAAGGATATCGTTAAGTTTGGGCCTTATATGGTCTGAAATCTTTCTAAGATGAAGGAAATAGGACATAGACACTAGGGGCATACACTCAAGGTGGGGAGTGACGGTGTCAGGCGTTAGGAGAAGGAAGGCTATCAACTATCCAAGGTCAGTGGCTCAGAGAAGCTCAACCCTGAGAACATTTTGATTTGTGGACTTCCAGTGTCTAGAACTGTGAGAGCATGTTTCTGTTGTTAAGTCATCCCATCGATAGTATTTTACTATGGGCAATCACACAAATTAATACCTTAAGGATTGCTGGTGATTAGCAGGTTCTGACACAGAGATATGAAACAGAAAGACATTCGAGAGTACCTAGAGTTTACCTGAAAAGCTCAGGTCAGAAAAACAAGGAGCCAGGAAAACAAAACAAAACAAAACAAAACAAAACAACAAAAACAAAAATAAACTTGCCTGCCTGCACCACAAGGGAGACTTTACTCAGTCCAACCTGAGTTCAGACAGGTCCTGTCATCTTTGAGGAGTGCTGAGGCCTGGTCCAGTTTCTAGACCCCTTCAGTCATGAAGGCACCACTGACTTAGGGGACAGGGTAGTTCCTTTAATGGGTTGGAGTTCTATTCCTGCGGGATGTGCTATTGCTCCTTGGGTAGAAATACAAGCAGGGCAGGGACTGTGACTGGATTTATAATGTTTAGGATTTGGAGACAATGGTGTGTGAGCCTCCAATTGTGCTCTTGCTCTGGGGCCTGCACATTTTAGAGGCAGATCTATATATAGGCTTCTAGCAGCATTATGTGTAATAGAAAAATCTTGAACACAACTCAACTGTCCACAGTAGAAGACTGAATAATACTTCACATAGCAGAATATAGTAGTCCTTCCTTATCCTTGAGGAATACCCTCAGAGGAATTTAAATTGCTAATAGCACTGAAATATAAAACTTTTTTTCTCTCCTGTGCTTTACTTATGCATATACAATAAAGCTGCATTTATGAATTAGGCATAGCAAGAAATTAGCAATGATAACTAGTACATAACAATGTTGGATAACTATAAGCATATCTTTAATAACTACAAAAACATACTTTATAGTTGTTTAACTATAATGACATACTTTAAATAATAAGCTATTTAAAATTTATGGACTGTTGCTTACTGGAATTTCCCATTTAGTAATTTTGAATTTCAGTTGGTCACATGGTTGTTAAGTGGAACCATGAAAAGTGAAATCACACCTGGGGAACTACTGTGTTACCCAGAAAACAAAATAATTAAATGGCTGGGTTAATCTTAGCAGCTTAACATATAGTGACAAAAGTAAATACATCACATGAAGCATAATTTTATAATAAATTTTAAGGTAAGACAAACCAAAAGTATATGATTTTTAGTGGTACCTAGATCTATGTTTAAAGAATGAGAAGAAAATATGTAAGACTCAGGTAAGGGGTTCCTCAATTCTAAAGGACAAAAGACTCAGGATGGCAAATGCACTCCTGAATAAATCTAAGTGACTGAATGGTCTAGGTTTAGGTTCTTGCAAGTTAATATATTTTTGCAATGAATAAGTTCTTAAAATGAATAAATAAATAATAAAAGAATGTCATAGAAGAATGGTGGAAAGATACAATGAAGAATCTAACTTTGTGTAAATGTGATAAAAAAAATTAAAATAAAAAGAACACTTACTTTCTCTTGTATAATGTTCTTCTCTCATTAACCTTATTATGGTTTGTGTCTGAATGTACCCTCAAAACCTCATTTAGTCATGGGGGCGGGTTTTTCAGAAATGGGTGAATCTAGAATTTTTGATTGGTCCATTGTGTACTGCTGGGATTGGTGGCATTCGAGTGTTACACCTGTCCTGGGGCTGATGGCCTGCATACAGTGCAAGGGAGGGAAAGAGCCCTGCTCCTTTCTTTTGCCTCGTTTTGTTCTTCTAGCTTTTGTGTCTTTCCCCAGAGTGAACAACCGCTGGTAATCCATTCCACCTGCCTTAGAGCCAGCAGGTTATGGACTGAAACCTTCACAAACTGTCAGCCAAATAAACCTTTCCTTGCCTAAGTTTAGGCATTAGATATTTTGTCTTAGCAATGAGAGAAAAGTTACTAAGACAAAAGTGGTCTCAGTTTTTGTTTTATGAGTTTTTGTTTTGCTAATGCTCAAAACTCAGGACTTCATTGTTGCTAGGCAAGCACTTTACTACTGACCTAAATCTCCAAATACCAAATTTTGTTTTGAATATAGATATTACCGTTTTAAAAAGGACTTGGCCCAAATTAAATGAGTACAGAAGTTTTAAAACTACAGATTTATAGTAATTGCCTATTGTTGAACCAAATTACGACTCAAGGAACCTGTATTCTTGATTATATACAAATCTAGTTGCATGGGTAACAGGAAGAGTTGGATGGTAGCAGAATGTGTGCAAATTATTTTGTCACTGATAAATTGTGTTCTGTATTAGTATTATTGCCAAATAATTTGCCTGTGACAGAGGACTAGATCACGCAATTTGTTGTGACTTGGAAGAAGTTTCTGTTTGCCCTCCTTAACAACCACTGAGGTCACAGTGCCCTGCTGTTACTTTTGTCCCATTTTTGAATGTGGCGCTTATAATTACAGTGTGAATCACCGAAACCATCTCTTTGTGCTGTACCTCTGGAGTTTGCACATAATGAAGGGAATAATGGTGTGCTCATTCAATTGGGGTTCCTTGAGATAATGAGGCCCTTGAATAAGGTAGCACTGCTCAATGTGGTTCCTTCATTCTCTCTCAATTTTGTAGAAATATTTTACCTATGTTCCTGTTAGTACTGATGGATAACTAGGCAGTTTTACCTTATCCAGGTATTTACACAGCCTCAACCACGTTGCTGAGGAAATAGAGCTGAATGAAAAGCTTCAGGGAGGTACATTTGTCTACTAGTTAATAGCAACCACTTTTAAAGGGAGACTATGCATGTACAAGAAGACCGAAAAATTGTTTTCCTCTGAATCTGCACTGCAGGTGTAATGAGATTAACTGATACATATTTGAAAAACTTGCATGGTTAAAAACAGAGTCCTACCATCTCTTTTTCATAATATGTGAAAAAGAGCTAAATTATTCCTTGATGTAATAAGCAATGATTATTTTCTTCACACTCACATTTCTATTCTGGTCAGAATTTTATAGTTGTATTGTTAAAAATGGTAATCTCTTTCACTTTGATAATCTTTTTTCTTCAGTATGTCTGTTCAGTGATAAAATCAAAGTCTGTTGAATACAGGTCTTTTGATGATGGAATAAGCATAACCTAGGAAATATCTAAGATAATAAATTTTAATATACACATTTGTCAAAATATTTTTATTGTGCTCCATAAAATGATACGAATTTATTTTTTTAAAAATTCTCTTTTTCATAAATTTAACTTCTTATCTGATACATTAAGACAAAAACACGTAGTAATCGAGTTCCCTGTGAAATTGGGATGCACGTGTATATTGTGTAATATTTAAATCAAGTTAAATATGCTTATTTCCGCAAACATTTGTTATTTCCTTATGGCAAAATCATTCAAAATCTTTTCTTGTAGCTTTTAAAATATTCCCCATGTATTATTTATATAAAATATTCTTAGTAAAAAAAATTCTGAAGATGAGTAGCATTAGCATTTCTTCTATTTAATTACAAAGAATGAATTTCTACTAAGACCTTACCAGAAATTTCAGTATCGTATGTCTGCCAGAAGCCTGCCGAGAAGAGCTGTTAGCTGGGGGTAACCCACAGAACAATATCAAAGTCAGCCCTTCGGCCTGATGGCTGGAGATTATCAATATCATTCTGAGGTGATTCACATTAGAAACAAGGTAGCAAAAACCGAACTTCCAAAACAGCTCTGTATCTGGCATCGGAAGAGCAGAAAGATTTCTTTTTTTCTCTGAAACATTCTGTGGCAACTCTGGAGCTGAATTATTGATTAATGGAAACATTCAAAACTGAGAAACATTTTGGACTTCTCAGTCTATGTTAATCAAAACTACAGCTTTAGCTCTTCCCAGTGTGTTTCAAAACAACAGGAACACTGATTTATTGAGGGAACCAATGGTAAGCTATTTTACAATGCTCTTTCTCCAGGGAGACTCAGTGGTATATCAATTAGGCAATGTGTGACATAGTAAAATATTTTATGGACAACTGTTAAGGAATATTTAAATGGGATTAAAATATAGCCCTAGAAATGATATTTCTTCAAAAAAAAAAGGAAAAAGGGGAAATATGTCTTTAGCTAGGAGAAATTTAATAAAAGAGAATATACAGATATGTTAGCAGATAAACGATAAAGAACATAACATTAAAGATGCACTGTTACTTGCCCCTACTCCTAAAGGTAGAAGAGCTCATTTTGAGATTAATTCTGACACCATGTTTATGTTCTGTCAAAAGTACAATTTACAAAAGTCTCAAAGCAGGGAAATTTAATTTTATACGTAAGTGACTTCAACCACTAAATAGTTAAGATTGTATCTAATTTTTTCCTGAAGAGTGAATGTGTATAGTTTTGTAAGAACTTTAGTCAAAAGGTCAATGTGGGCTTAATGTTAGTCAACTGTCCACAAAATAATATCTTAACAAAAGTTTCGTAGAACCTTCACAATATTACTATACCATTATATCTATAAGGATCTGATTTTTATTCTAAACAGTGTGACAGTGTGCATGTGTCTGTGCGTGTGTGTGTGTGTGTGTGTGTGTGTGTGTGTGCATGTGTGTGTGCATTTTAGCTATACATGAATAGACTAATCTTTCTTTGGGTTCAGGAGTCATAGACTTAATAGCTATGCCATGCTAATGAGTGAAAGATAAATTATAGAGTTTATGTTGTGAATTATAGATAGTTGGGAGCAACTACTCTTCCTTACTATGGCTCTAAGGAAAGGCAGACCTAATGTTACCAAATGTGCAAGAATTTTAAAGGCGCCAAAGAATTGAAATTTTAGGTAAAAGTTTATTTTTGGAATCACTTTACAAGCAAACCATGCAAGATTCTCAAAACACACCTATAAACAAAAATAACAACTACTTGTACATCAGATTTAAGGAATGTTTTTGCTATGTTAGAAGTTTTAAAATAAAGATATTCACTTTTTTCTTTAATTAAAACAATACATGTATCTATTTTTCATAGATTATAAAAAGAATATTGAGTCACAAATTTTTGTTGAAAGCCTCTGTTCTGAAACAGGAGCTGTTCTGCAGCCAACAATGGGGTGATGAATGGGATACATAAAGCCTGAGTATACAAGGAGCTTAAAATCTAGCAAAGATAAACAAATACATGAGCAATTGCCAAGTACTTTTTTAGTGCAAGGAAAATATATGCAATGTGATCATGTGACTTGAGTAGGGGTGCTCTCACAGCTGGGTCATCTGAACCAGGACCTGGCTGGTACATGAATCGAATCACACTAAGAGGTGGAAGAATGGAGTCCCAAATAGGAGGGCAAGAAAGGAAAGATCCTCCAAACTAAATTATACTTTCTGCGCTGAACTAAAAAATATGCATCTGTGGCTGGTTATGATGAGAGGTGAGGACAGAATAGAGAATATATTTGGAGAGGAAAAGAGGATACATATTTTACTACTTTTCAAACTTTAATAGATGAATTATTTGGTAGAGTCTCATTAAAATAGAATTTTACCTGAGGTTTGAGCTCATCCTTGGTAACATAGTGAGAACCTATCTCAAGACAAAAAAGAAAAGGCTGGGATATTGCTCAATGTCAATACTCTGGGTTCATTCAGTCCTCAGGAGAGGGGGAGTGAGAGGGGAGTGAGAGGGAAAGAGAGAGAGACAGGGAGAAGGACAGGGAGACAGAATGAGAATTTGTGAGAAGCTTCAATGAAACCCATGTTGTCGCTCTCTTCACCACACTTGGAAAAGTGATGTGTTGAACAATAACAAGTAGTTAGATTTAATTTAGTTAGAGTGTCATGCAGGCTAATCATGCAGTAGGTGGAATGAACATATAGATGGGCAGATGAAAAGCCTGTGAGGAAATTGGGAAGTTGTGGCAGTTCAGAGAAGAGACTGTGATACTTTGGGTTCCAAAGAGAGAAGCAGTCTGTGCAATGTGAACACAGAGAAATGGAACTGCCTGTAAAACGACAGTCAGTGATGGCGAACCTTTTAGAGCTCAGTGATACAAACAGCACACTGCAGCATGCATGCCGTTAGGGACACCACGACTGAACTGTACTATAAATTGGAAATTTGGCATAATGACATGTTCTGGTCTAAGCTACTGGGCTGGGAGCTGAGAATAGGACTATTTTCTGTGATGGAAAAGTTTTTTTTTTTTTTAATTTTTTTTTATTTTTTACTTTAGGGCATGCATGGGTACACACAGATACCAAAAATTCTGTTTGGATTATTACAGTTTAGAAATCTAATGGCTCTCTAAATGGAAATATTTAGGTGGTACTGTATACATGAATGAATTTAAGAAATAGGTCAGCACTTAAGAAAGGCATTTGGACCATCTTAGCCTAGTTGGCACTCAGAGTCAAGGAACAGAATTAAGCTTCTGGGACAGAAATGTAGTGAAGTAATGTGATCAATTTTGGACAGAGACATCCAAAACTTTTCATTATTTCTAAAAAGTATAATTATTGCAAAATTTATCTTCAATTTGTTTTAAGGACAATTGTATTGAAATTACCAGAAGATGATTATATAATAATGTAACCCTTATTCAGCATTTAAAGATGTATTCTAATACCAACAAGACTTTGGGTAAGAAATTATTAATTATTTTAATAGTATTACTTGGTTCCATTATCACATCAGTATATCTGCAGTGCTGGTCCCTGCCCTGTTTCCACGCCATCCAATGACTGCCTGGCAGGGCTGGATTCAGGAAAGAATATGTTGCTTCTCCCAACTATGCATTTTGGAAAAAAAAAAAAGAAGATAAATTAAGATATACAGGAACAGCAACATTCTATGTTTTTCTTAAAATGTCTCCTCAGATTTTAGTACATATCAAATATATTCTTTTAAGAATTTGTTGGTGTTAGTGGTTATTTTTTAATTCAGTGATGTGCACTACATGTTCTGTTTTAAGATCCGGTCATCACTTTAATTGCAGCCCATCTACAACTGCGCTCATCAGGTTTTTCCTAGCAAAGCAGTGTTTCTTTTAGACCAGCAGCTCCTCAACTATTTTGGATTGAGTGTCTTTGAAAAGCTGATGAAGCCTATAGACCTCTAAAAATTACACATAAATACATATGCAAATATTTTTCACAGCTTAATTTTCTTTCACTCCATGTTCATTTCCACTACATAGCTAGATTATGGGAGCCCATGAAGCGTCAGGTCACGTTCACTCTTGATTTTCATAATGATCACTTACTAATCATAAAATGGAAATGGCTCCAAACTGTGCTACTAAAACAAAATAAGCTTTAATTCTGCTCAAAACAACTTTTAATGAAGAGGCTTATTGTTTGGTTTGTATAAGAAGTGATTGTGGCATAACTGGAGATGTGTAAATAATCTTTGAAAGCCAACTGATTGAGGATTTTGGCTTTGACAGAAAAAAGGGAAGAAAATCTGTACTCACAAAAGAAGAAGCAAACAGAAACCAAACTCCCATGGCTAATTGTGTCCCATGAAGAGGAAGTTTGTCAGGGAGCCCAAGAATCCTTAGGCCATCATTGTCCTTGTAACCAAGTCAAAGATGACATTATGATAAGGGTTGAATCATTGAGACTATCTGTCATAACAGTGAAAAGGATTACAATTTGGTGTTTCAATTTTAAAGCCTTCTGAGCAGAAGTAAACTTCAGAAAAGTTCTGTAGGTTTCTGCCTGCTGAGAAATTGAAAGGCTCACTTCCTCTTGACACCAGCCTCTAGAAATGCTTCTCCCACATTGAAAAGTTTGTGTTTTTTCCCTTCCACTTTCTCCTTCCAGAGAGGCAGGCGGGACAAAAGAAAGTAGATTTTCAACAGTCTCCAAAAGAGGAATTTCAGCGACCAGAATCAAAAGTTTTACTCATTCCTGTTGCTGAAAATATCAGCCAAGTACCCATGTCAGGAGCAAACTCAATCCCAATACTCAGTTCTAAGAACCAGCTTCTTCCTTTCTGAAAACAAACAGAACTTTGGCGAATCATTAGTCCTGGACTTTGAGACTAGTTCTCTGTAAATGAGACCTTGTACCATAAGTATTTCAGGAAGAATGTTTGTGGTTGGACAAATTAAATCCTGGATAAATTTCAGACTCTGTAAATATAGTCACTATGAAAAACTAGGAAAAAAATATACTCTGTTGTATTTGAGGAGGGAAAAAGAGTATGGGCTTCTTGAGGTTTGTTAGTGTTGTGGTGTGTGTGTTAGAGTGAAAGACAGACAGAGACAGAGAGACAGAGAGAGCAGTCTTATTGGGATATAATTGCTATATAATAAATTGCACATTTTTAAAGTATACATTCTAAATTTTGGCATATAAATTCAGGTATGCAACCATCATGACAATTAAGAAATTGACAGATCCACTATCTCCGAAACTTTTCCAATGCTCCTTCTAATTCTTTCCCAGACCCCACATCTAGGCAACATTAATTCGAATTCTATCACTTTAATTTCCATTTCAGAGAAGTCTTCCTATGAATAGGGTTATACAATACTGACACTCGTTCTCATTTATTTATTCAGCATAGTTATTTTGAGACTCATCCATATTGTTATGTATATCAGTGAGTAGGTTCTTTGTATAGGTAATAGTTTGTAGAATTTATGCTTACTACAGTTTCTTTATCTCATTTATTGGAGGACATTTAGGTTGTTTCTGGTTTGAAACTTTTAAAACTACTATGGATTTTCATGTACAAATATTTAGACACCTACTTTTATTTTTTGGAGTAAATTCCTAGCACCAGAAATAATATCTTAGGGCAGAGATCGCTCTCAGTTTTTCATAAACACCCAAACTGTTTTCTGAAGTTTACCCACCATTTTATACTTCCATTAGGGTATATACGATTTCCAATCATTACACATCTTTGCCAATACTTTGATTTTGAGTCTTTTTAAAATTTGGACAATCTATTATATGTATGGTAGAATCATTGTAGTTTCAATCTTTTATGTTTTGATTAGCACGAACCTTGCTACATAAATCAAGCTGAGGCTTTGATATTCAACCCACTTGGCTATGCTGATTTTTAAAAAAAGTATAAAATTCATTAAATTTGACTTTCCATGACACTGTCCTATGAAATGCAGAATTAATGTAAACAAGGGAAAATGGTAGTAAGGGAAGATTATTTCTATCAATATTATTTTAGACATCACAGTGTGCTCTAATAGTGTAGCCCTATCATCTGCATCCCTAACCTTATTAAAAAAACAATTTCTTCATAATAAAAGTAATATTAATTTTTATGGTTGATGTATTATTTTAACTAATAATTTCCCACTTTAATTAATATTTTCAATATTAGGAAGACATAAAAGGGATACTTTCTTGCAAATTCATTTCAAATATCTGAAATCCTTCTGTGGATGACCGGTTGAAGTTCCTGCTCTAAACCTCTACACTCCCATCTGGGAATGCAATTCTTCTTTTCTGATCTTCATCTTCCCAGCTAACTCCTCCTGCAGGAGAGCAGCTGTTAACCTAGTTGGTCAGAGACCAGGCATTTATTGGGTTACACTTGAGTGAGAAAAGTTGCTTTTTCTTAGGTTTATTGGTACATTTTAGATATACATAATCATCATATTTATCCTAGGTGGGTGTTAGATAGTTGTCGTGTTTTAAAGGACAGTGATCTCTTGTGGGGCATTGTCATTGTGCTTTCCAATTCCCTTCCTCATGGGAAGCTCTTCAGGGCAGGGCAGGCTCTTCAAACTCTCCACTCACGTTCAGTTCCAAAGTGACCATCTTTGGCTGAGCAGGTAAATTAGACAGAATGTGACTCTTTCTTCCTGGCTATTTGAAAGCCTATGATGATGGGGTGGGAGAAGAAAACAGAAGTTTCCTGCAAACTCTTTGGCTGTAGCTAAATTTTCCAGTGGTGTTTTTTGACACCGAGCCCTGTTTAGGAGGTTATCAGGCCTCCAATGAACTGGCTATGATGCAATATTTTTTTTTTCCATTTCATTTGTCATTATGTCTTACATACGCATTCCTTAGCTGATAGCAGAGAAGGATTGAATGAAAGGGTTTGGGGCCCCAATCAGAATGTTCTCTTTCAGTTGTATTTCATAAGTAGTTTTATTCGATTAACTATCTCTTAGTCCTAATATTTCTAGGAATTAAAATGTGCCACTCTGGCATATTGGCTATTTTGAGGTAAAGATACCTGAAAAGCAGCAGATGCGAGGAAATAATCTGCCTTCTTTATTTTCCTAAATTGGCAGATGAAATTTTTATGTCAAAGCTTCCCTACCCATGATAGAAGGAAAGTGTCATTCTTATCAAGGACTGAAAATGAAAGTTTATACAGTTTAGTACAGACCTATCTAAATTAATTCTTATTGTCTAGCCTATTCCACATAATTTAGTTTATCTGTGACTTAATTACGTTTTTTGCCTAAATCAATATGTAAATGTTTAAGTCCGTTGATCTTCATTTCTTTTTTCTAGAAATGTATTTTATTTGTACATGCTTGCAGTACATAATCATTACATTTATCATGGAAAGTTGGTACATGTACATAACACATCTTAGTTCTTTTTACTTCTTTTTCCCCTCCTTTTTCTCCTCCGTCCATCTTTTAGTCTATATCTTGATCTCCTTCCTTTTTGCAACAGATTTACTTCCTGTTACTTCCATGATTTATCTTTTATTTTGCTCTTTATTTATACTTTGCGTTTCTCATATAAGAGAAAACGTGATATTTAAGCTTGTGCATGTGATTTATTTCTCTTAACATAATGTCCAAAGGAGTACCTATTTTCCTATAAATGACTCAATTTTATCTAACTTTATAGCAGAGTAGTATTCCATTGTGTAAAAATACCACATTTTCTTTATCCAATTATCTGTTGATATATATTTAAGCAGTTTCTATGGTTTAGCTATTATGAACTGTGCCTATATAAACATGCGTTTGTACGTATCAAAGTAATATGATGTTGTAAACTCTTTTGGGCAAGTACTTCAAAGAGGAATAACTAGGTAAAATGGAATTTCTTTGCTTTTTTGTTTTGCTTTTTAGTTTTTCAATCTTATTTCACTATGAAGCCTCCGATGCCATATAAAATGTGCATGAAATAAATGTGAATTTTTTAAATATCAATCTAAATCTCAGGTCTAGTGTAAAATCCAAGGAAAGTAAAATTTTCTTCCTCTACTTTCTATATTTTCTTTTCATTCTTACATTTAGTTTCTTTCTTACTTTTGTTTTTTTGGTACGTGGGATCAAACTCATGACCTCACCCTTGCCAGGCAGGCGCTTATCCAGCTCAGCTAAATTCCCAGCCCTTCGTTTCTTTGTTTTAACCCTTTAACATACTTCCATTTTCTTGTTTCAAACCTGCTTTATAAAGTCTATATATTGTACATAATACAACATGTTCTCTAAAAATTCATATATTGAACAATGATAGTAACAAAAACTTAAAGAATATAACAGTTTTTTCTACAATTAGCTCTAAAGTAGTTTACAAAGCAGTCATGCAAATGATATAGAGAAATAAGTCAAAAGAGTTCATGATATGAAGTATGTATGAATGAGGCCATCGAATTAGGGAACGATTCTAGAAATTATTTACTTAAAATTTCCCCAATAAGTTCATTTTGTCCAGCCTCCTTTTCCAACAGGAATTACCACCAAAATCATTTAAGACAGATGGTTGCCTCTATTTTTAAAATGTTCTAGAGTTGATAATTTCACAAGCTCCTTTGGTAGTCTGTTTCAGTGTTTAATCACTCTTATACTCAAGACGTTCTTCCTTATGTCTAATATATGATATCTAAATAATGAAATACATGGAGTGAAATAGGGAGGATAATTTTAACTTTCATAGCTGCTAGAACTAGAGACCTAAACAATTTTTCAATGACACACGATTCAATTATCTTTATATGGGGTTGACATCTCCATCCTTGACCTCTCACCCTCCTAATAAGTCTATAATTCTTACTTTCCACAGGATATTATCTAATGAATATCTTACAGATGATTGGAAATTTAACTAATCAAAATAGACTAATTTTGCTTCATAAGAAATGCAATTCTTCTGAATTTGTAATTTTACCTTTTCCCCTTAAACTTTCTTTAGACTCTTCTTTCTCTATTTACAACAGAAATTCAACAAAATGTTAAATGTAGCTATTCATTATCTTGTAGTATTTCTCATAGCATTTAAACTTCATAATCATTTTTTCAGTTCAAGCTTCAGGGATTTCATTTGTAGATTATTAGTGCTGTAGGTCCCAGCTGGACTTTCTGTGCTTTCTAACAACAGTACTGACTGCTTTCCCCATCCCAGGATTGGGGGTGGCAATGGCAACATTCTGAACAGGGCCTCTTTGTTTGCTTCCTCTAGTATCATCTTTTCTCCAGCTAGGATCGTCTCCCATGTTCTGATGACAGTATGCTACTCTTCCTAAACTTCTTTTAGGTATCAGAGCATCGTCTCAAAAGGATTTAGAGATAATTAAATGGAGGATGTAAAGCTTAAGGAGTATCCCTTCCTGGGGTATGTGAACTTTCAGTGTGTTTGAAGTGCAGCGAGGGATTGCCTTCCTGGAGCATTCAGCTCATAGCATACCACTGAGCATTCTCTCAGGACAGTGAGCGAAAGCAGCTCCCCGTCCATGCCAGCTTCAAATGAGTGGCCGTGGGGCCACTTGCAGGTCTCATCAAAAATGCTTATGTGCCTCACAATGCTCCCAGCTTTCCTATGACCACATTCAGACCACCATTCTTTCCTGCCCACTGTGCACCACCCCTCCCCTGGCAAGCAACATGTCCAGTTCTTCCTTCTCTTTTGGAAATGCTAAGAAATGTTCCTCTGTCCTGTCAATCAAAGTCACTGCCACCAGCCCCAGAGTACTTCCTTCCCATGTCCTCCAGAACAGGAAGGTTCAGATATTTATAATACAATAAAGGCAAATGTTCAGGTTAGGAGAATGCTAAGGCTCACTCCACACTCAGAACAGGAAGCTAGTCTGAAGTCACTGGTGTTAGCGAAACTAGGCAGTAACAAAGATGGGTGGATGCATTTAAGAAATCCTCAATATTCAGCTTAGTAATTAAGTAACTAAGTGATAGTACAGCCAAAATGCCGAGATTGAGTCTTTGTTTCTTTTATTACTGGTAATCATACTTGGCTGCATCATTCAACCTCTTTGCTTCCAGTTTCATCTGTAAAATGGGGACAGTACCAACATATAGATATTTAGGGTTTAAACCTAAATATGAGGCACAACGTTACACTAGGAAGTGTAACTGAAGATGGATAGGAAGCAGCAAATTTAAACTACATTTCTAGACCTTGGACACTAAAAAGGAGAAAATAGAGCAGATCTTTTTCCAGGATAGGAGTGACTTCAGTGGACAGAGACCCATGAGAAAGAAGTCTTGAGAAAATTTGATGTTCATTACCTTGGCCTCCAAATCTTATTAACTAGAAAAGTGTGGGTTGGTGGCTGAACAGCATAAAATTTGAGCAGAAAAGAACCATTATAGAGAAATGAATGTAGCTTTCTCTTACCCCAGTAAACGTAAATAAAAAGAATGACAAAAATATGGATGGTTTGAATAAATGTGTTTTTGACCAATAATAGCTAAATATAACATTCTTTGTTGTGACCCACAGGAATTGTCTTTTAAAATAAAAGAACTAGCTAGGTAAGGTGGCGGATGTTTATAATCCCTGCATTTTGGGAGGCTAGGGCAGTAAAGCCAAAATTTGGCCTAGACTGGGCAACATAGTGAGACTCTGTCTCAAAATAAATAATAAAAAAGAATTTGTAATTTCATTCCAAGTCCAGAATTCTAATATTAAAAGGAAAGCTAGAAGCTAATTTTTTTCCTGAATTTTAAGATTTACTGAATCTCTAATACTATGTTACACGTAAATCTGTTTACTTAGCCTCTCTAGGCTTTAATCCAATGATAAAGATGGACAATGTATATAATGTCACAGAATATATATATATATATATATATATATATATATATATATATTTCTCTATATATATATAGAGAGAGAGAGAGAAAGAGAGAGAGAGAGACAGAGAGAGAGAGAGAGAGAGAGCCAGATTATGTCTTATATGACCTAGCAGGAACCAAAATACATAAAAAAGCAGACTACATTAAAAAATGCAATACACATTTTTAATGGATGAACTATAGTCTGGAGAGTCCAAATATATTGTCCTACTGACAACATATATTTGATTAAAAGAATCTTAGGCATTTTATTGAATGAGCTCACTTGCTCTTTAGTTTTCAGAGTTAATGACTTTTGTTTTGCATTGCATTACTTTTATCCTGTTAAATAATACTTTAAAAAAAGAAAAGAAATCAAAATACAAGACTAAGTGCCCTTTTATCTTACTTGAGGGAAAGTACAATGCTAAATGGTCTCATTTTTTTTTCTACTATATCAACACATTTAAAATGGTTTCCTCCCTACATTAAATTAACCTACAAATCTCAGGAGTTCATTGTATGTTCTTATTGGGCTTTGTGATTCTTTTCCTCCAAACATTTTGCTCAATGAATGAATACACAAATGACGTCAAAAACCTTCAGGCTGTGGTATACAAATAAGAGTGACAAATAAGAGACAATGCAAACTACAATTGCATCCACAGGCTGCATATTTTGTTTTTTTCTGCATACTTAATGCAGTCTCCTATTGTTTAAAACTATAAATAATAACGATTTTTAAAAATTCGGTTCAAACATGAATCAAATGCACAGGTATTCTGTGGCACCTAGGACAATATGATTTTTTTTTAAAAAGGAAAATATATATTTTTAGTTCCCAAGTTCTGCACCTTTCCTACCCACAGGAAAAGCCCAGGCATAGTTATTGATTAAGTCACATGTAATGGAGAACCTTATTTGAATAAATAATAGGATGATTGAAAGGAGCAAATTTGTGGTATTGATATGAATTTTTGTATCATTTTCTTAATGTGAGTGCACAAGGAATCATACTCTTTAGTTTTATATGACCTTTTTGGATTAATCATGTCTAATAACAGTGTCACTTGTCTTTTACTTCTAAATATGTAACTAGCTATATTCAAAGGGGAAGAACTTGCATTATCAACTTATGTTTAGGTATACTGCTATTATTGTTAACTTAAAAAAAGTTTAATTGTAACTAAAGGCTTACGTATTTTAAAATCTATAAGAATAATGTTGTTAGAGGAAGAAAACTTTGGATAAGTCCAGGAGAAACACACATCCAGATTTGTTTCACTTAGAGCCAGGATCGTAATAGAAATATCATAGTTTTGGCATTAATGTAAAATATTTGTTTAGCTTGTTAGATATTTGGAAGAAGAAGAAAAATCTAACCAGTGAGGGTAGTTTATATCATTTCCTCTATTTAAATGGAAAATGATTTATGTAACTATATAGTAATAATATTCCTTAAAATAATAAGACTGGCATTCAAAAGAGTAGGTTGGGTGTGGGAGCCCTACAGCCACCCACAGTCATCTTAATTGAAAGACCAAGACTATCCTATTATTCATTATATGTATATTGGTTTCTCCAAGTAACTTTGAAAATGTCCCCTTTCAGATTGTCACTCCCAAATTCCTTAGTGACAAAAATACTAAAATCATCATGATATGACATTCGGGCCACTCACAGGTATTGGGACTAAGAAAGAAAAAGTTTGATAAAGCTAACTTGACAGTGATGTCAGAAGACTGAAGCTAGACAATGCAAGGACTTCAGGAGTTACGTCTAAAGACACAGATTATAGATTATATCTGTTTTAGAAAACTTAAGGTAGTCAGGCTCACAGTTTATGGGATTTTAACCTCTGAGGGGAAAAGGGTCCCCTCTTTCCATCTTTTTTATGTAAGATCCTCAGGTATAAATGTGAGATTCTAGAGCCCCTCTTAGCGGCTGCCTCAGAGTGGGATATTGTCATAATTTGCGTCTAGTAATGGGCCAGCACTATTACCGCAGTGTTCTTGGTGCTGTTGAAATATTGAAAGGCAAACGAAAGTGCTGTGCCTGCACAGAGCTTAGAATATTGGAAATACAGATCTTAAAGAAATCTTTATAAACAGGTAAGTGCTTTGAAAGGTGCTATGAGTGTATAATAAAGGAAATTGATTTAGATCAGCTTCCTGGAGGGAATGGATTTTGAGTTGCAAACAAGAAGAATGTCTATTTATGAAATCTGTATTAAATTTATATTATTGGCTGAAGAATATTATTAGAATTATACAGACATTAGGAGTTTATGTGGATCAGAGTTTTGAAAGGATAAATAAAAGCAAAGAAAGTATGATTGAATTTCTGAAAAGGATAAAAAAAATAAGAATTTAAAACAAAATAGTGGGCAAGTTACCAAACCTCAGGTTTTCATTATTATTGTAATTTTTCCTGCCTCAGAGTTTCTTTGGGTGATTAAATTAAATAATGCATGTTAAATATCTAACACAGTGACTAGGTTCCTATATTTTTTAACCTAAAGTATTATTAAGGGTGGCACACAATGAACACCCACATAGCTACCATGATTATGGAAATCAAAACTTTGTTGTCTAAAATGGACAATTTTTGGACGTGCCATGATGAGAGGTGTAGACCACAAACTGTGGTCACCCTGTCTGTTCTCTACTGCCCAGCAGAAGTGAAGTTGAAAAGCAATTAGCAAGAATTCTGTGTGGTACATATTAGGTATGATCAACTCTTTCAAAACCATACTTCATAATACAGCTTGATAGAACTCTGCCTATAATATTCCAATATAATTCAAGTCGGATAACCTGTTTCATTTTAAAGTACATGGATATTAGGAGGGAAATCTCATGGCTATTACTGCTTTCCTTTTATTATAAAAGTATTACCTTCAAGAAGTAAAAAAAAATTAAACACTACATAAGGGTATAAAAAAGTAAAATTTATCCTACTTATTTCCCTCATTCTACTGGCCCAGAGGATAATTCTTGAATATGAACTCCAGAGTGAATATGTGTATGTAAAAATATATATATATATATATATATATATATATATATATATAGACAGAGAGAGAGAGAGAGAGAGAGAGAGAGAGAGAGAGAGAGAGAGAAATAAGCATACTTATAATAAATAGATCTTACTAGGTACACGTAACTTGCTTCAAAAGTAAATTGACAAATCTTTCCTACATTAAGTCCAGTGATCTCACCAAAGAAATGCTAGCTTCCTTTTCAGATCCTGAGGACCTTAGTTACTAGTAGTGGGAAGTCCTCATACCGCTTGGCTCCAAGATCCTGGGATGTTATTTTTAGTTGCTTTCTCCTTACTGACAGCTAAAGAGCCTTATTTTACTCCCCTGATGGTGGGATACTAGTTTTATGAACGAAAGCTGTAGCATCTTTATTTTGATTAGCTCAGCTCACTTGTACCCATACAGACTCCAGTTCATTTCAGGAAAGTGCATTCATATCAGGCACTTCAGACTCGTTCCTGAAAGGGACAGTATAAGCTAGTACTTGTTCATGCACCAGTCACAAATAACTTTTTCTCTCTCCACTCTATCTTCTTTTTTTTCCATGCAAATCATGTACAACAGCTGTGAATGTGAGAGACAGGCCAGTGCCCTGTGCAAAGAAAACAGTCACCAATACTCAGAAAACATTATGGTGCCTGCCATCCTGAGCTTGCAAAACCAGGAAGAAGGAATACATTTAGCCATTAACAACTTTATTTCAAAAGCAAACATATGTGCTTACAATATGAGCCCGCGTGCACTGAGAATTAATTACTCAACAGAAGTAAACTTAAGGCAGGGCATCATTTGAAAGAGGGAAACGAGATGAAGAAGTTCACAACAGAAAATAGCAGGTCGAGGATTTTTCCACAAGTCCTAAGGAGCCAAAGATTTTTCTGTTAAATTTTTAATAAATGCATTAAAACTTGGAGGGTTTGCAATGGAAAAAGCCTGGTTTTTTTGTGTTATTTCTTATAAATGCCTGCTAAATGCAAGATGGTATGAAAAGTTAGATCTTTGAAAAATCAGGGGAAGCTTTCTTGCTGGTGGCTCCTCCTTCCAATTAGTTTCCTGGGGCTGCACTTTCCTTTCTTAGCTATGTGTATTGTTGTTCATCTTTGTCTTGAATTGAAAAGTAAGGGCAAGAATAATATATCCATGGAATATGCCCTGGGTTTTTAATGGAAAGAGAAAAATATAAGCCACTTGGTTGCATAAATATGTACAATTTCTATGTGTCAATTAAAAATGTAGTTTTAAAAAAGACAATGTGGTTGGATAGTTCTCAGTGCAAACATACATTTTATGTTCCTGATGTCCCAGTTGGAAAAATTCTTCCCATTTCTTAACTCTGAGAAATTCTGAAGCTACATGTACCACCAGATTCAATAAGAATATAGTTTATTAGAAAAAGGAATCAAGTTCAGGTCATTTCCAGCTGGAATGAATTTTGAGTCAGTTTTATTACAGCTTTTCATGAGACCAGACCAAAACAAAATGATGAGCATGAAGCATCTCTCTTTGTCTCTCTAGCTCGTCTGAATCTATTCTCTCCTTCCTGTATTTATTTTTTCTCTCTCTTTTCACTGTATGACCTTCTTCTCCCAGACTCCTTGGGTTTTTCCTTTCTACTTCTCTCTGATCTGATCATCTCAAATCAGATGCTGGGATCCAAAATATCCTATTTGTGCTATTGATAGAGTTATTTTCAAAGCATTTCTTTCTATGGAGAGAACCTCTTCTGTGAGAGTCAGATACTTTTTCTAAAGAGCCTCTCTATATTTTCTTTCTAGGTTTGTGTGGAAGTCTCTTGGTCTCCGCAAATGGATTGGGGTCGATTGGGAGGACTCTGTTGTACTCAGCAACTTCTAAGGATTGAGAAGCTGCTACCACCTATCTTTCTGTTTTTATGGGTATTTGTATTGGGACACCATAGTGATACCTTCCCAAACATCCTTTTCTATATCCTGCAGGTGATGGGAATATCACTATCCATCTTTACTTAACACAAATGAATAGGCTAAACACAAGAGAAGAAAATTTCATTTTTTTAAACATTTTTTTTGACAGAGCTACTCTTTTCTTTCTGTAATGATCTACAGGAAAAAGTCATTCTAATATTCCTATTTATGAATTCCTTTCAGTCTTTAAACATTTCTTAAAATTAAGAGCTACTATCATTATGGCCATCTGTACGTTACTGTAAAAGATTCTGAGTTTAAAGTTATTGCAAGAATTTAAAGGTAATCTAAATTTCAGAATTCAAAGTGACCAATTTTGTATAGTTATAATGATTCATGGAGTAACTCACATCTTTTAGAAGTTAAGATGGAATACATTCAGATTTCTCAATTGATTGCCTGCCTGCCTTATTCCCAAAGTATATTATTTGTATATAAGAATCAGAAATGCAGGGGATATTGTAGATTTTTTAGATTTTCTCAAAAGAAATAACACATCGAGGAATTCTCAAAGAAGAACATCTAGGATTTCTACAATTAAAAAAAATTCAAGCTAGGAAATTTTAAAAGCTTAGTACAGCTTCAGTGTTGAGAACAGATTATAAAGCAGAAAATAAATAGATATTGAGGAAATATTTGGGAGGCTCTTCTTCATATGTGAGCCCTATGTCCACTTAAATTCCTCTACTGGCTCATGGCGGGCTTGACCGCTTCCTGCTGAACCTCAATTCCATATTCCCTGCCAGTTAATGAGCAGACAACTGGCCTGAACCTGACAGTCTTGTTCCTGGAATGGTCATGTGGAACGAGAAAACAAAGAATAAATGCCTGGAGGATCAGATGACCAAGATGCACAGATGTATTAGTCAGCTTTCCTGTTACTAGGACAAAATACTGGAGATCTGCAACTCAAAAATTGAGAGGTTCATTTTGCTCATGGTTTCAGAGAGCTCAGTGCATGGCTGACAGGAAAAAAAAAATGGCAGAAGAGTATGGCATAGGAAAGCTGCTCAATCCATGGTGGCCAAGAAACAAAGGCAGAGAGCTAGGATTGATCAATTGAAGAACAAACACTTCCTCTCTCATAGCCTGATGACCTTCTAAAAACCCCACCTCTGAACACATGAGACTTTTGGGTGACATTTCAGATCTAACAACATCAAAAGATGAGAGGCATTCTACTTCTTTTCCTTAATTATAATAATACCTATATTATCAGAAGCTTAAAATGTGCAGAGACTTTTCCAGTGGCTTAAGGGCTTAGCTGTGTCCCTTCTCTAAATTTATAGTGAAGCCCTAACCTCCTATACTTTGGAATGTGACTGTATTTGGGAATACAGCCTTCATAAAGGTAACTCAAGTAAAATAAAGTCTTTTGGTCGTCGGGCACTAGCCCAGTGTAACTGGTGTCCTTATAAGAATAGGTGAGGACAAGATACGAAGGTTCAGAGACTACCATGTAAGAACACAGCATGTGTACGCAATTTGCTAGCCAAGAACAGAGTCCTTAGAAGAAATCGATCCTACCAATTTCTTCATTATACATTTCAGCTCCTGTAACACTGATAAAAGAGATTGTGTTGTTAATATCATCCAGTCTAGTGTTTTATTATAGCAGCACAAGCAGATTACGACAAAATATAATGAGTCATTGTCTCTTCAGTGTAATTTTTTGATGTAGATGCCAAGACTACCTACTTATGATAAAAAGTATGGTGCACAGAGAGACAAGGAAGCTGCAGAGGTCACATCGCTGTTAAGTGGCAGATGGCAATGTGAGTGCTGGCAGCCAATCTCCTAATGCCATAGTCCACTGCATTGCTAGGCAAGGCCTCTTGGTGGAGGACTGAACAACAGCAAAGAGCAGGCAGCAAGCTCTTGGATAACCATGTCAGTTGGAGGAACCACAATCCAAGGATCCTTCCTTTCTCTTGGTTTTACTGCCCTTTGTTTTAGACATATCTCTCAGGCAGCTGGGTCAGTGCTGGGAAAGGGAACCTAATCTGAAGCTTGGATATGTAGGAAAATTAGTGTCAACTTCCTAGTGAAACATGGCTTCCACATCGGGCCCTGAAGAAAAAAAGAAGAGGCATCATCCTCAATGTGAAAGCCAGCAAAAAACTTTCTACCCTGACAAAGGCTCTCTGTATTTTAACCACAGAAGGAGGGTTTGGCATTCCTATTTATTTCACTCCCACCTTCTCAGCCTAGGGCCCTGCAGGATCCAGTATCCACTCCATTTCTCCAACTGTGGGTTCCCCACTACTGTATGAGGTCCTGGGCTGTGGACCTGAACCTGTAGCAAACGCTGGTAACATACTGTTCCTTAGCAGGCACGAAAAAACAACAGAGAATTATCAGACTGTGGAGGAAAACTGGAAGGGCGAAGATTGAAAACAGAAAATAACTTCCCTTAGGGAAAAACAGATATATCTGGGAACCGACAACAATTTCTTTTTTATTAATTAGAATACTTAAATGGTTTCCAGAGGGGAGTAAACACTTTAAAAATAGATAAAACATTATTGAAATTAAAAAGGAGCAGAATAGAAGAAGAACTCTTAGATATTAAAAATGTGGTCACAAATCCTTTTCCTCCCCAAGTGAATAGGAAATATAATTAAATACATACAGCTAAAACTGTTGTTGGACATCTTGAATGTAAATTTGAGGCGGTCTATCACAAATACAGCAAAAATATGACAGGTAAGTATACAGGGATAAATGTATGCTTAAGTTTAGCATTTACCCCGATTAGGATGCAGGAAAAATTAAACCTAGATACACTGAACCTACACATCCTAAAATTTCAGAACTCTAAGGATAATTTGAAAATTCTTAAAGGTCTAGACCGGGAAAGAATGGTAGCATCTATAAAAAAATGACTTAAGCCTTATAATGAGATTTTATATCCTGTTGCAAGGATAACATTTTAAAAAACCATTTGCACAAATTGGTTCTAGCATATGTTACTCAGAATAATCTGCTCAATTCACAAATAATAATAACATTTTTAAATGATTTAAAACCACTAGATGTATATTCCTATGAAAATGTTTACAATATATTCCTATGAAAATGTTTACAATGTCTACAATATCTCATAGCTATTTATCTAATCTCTTAATTATGTTACAATTAGACAAGTTCCTTCTTTAGTACATTTTAACTTGTATAAAAGTAAAGTATTGATCTAATTTACCTCTGTTTTTTCTCACCAATTCTGATTTTCTATGACTTCTATATAATAGTGTTATATATAAAAACAGAATGATTCTAACGTTAATGAAGGAAACATTTAATTTTTAAACTGTAAGATAACTTTCCTTTGATTCATTAATGTGCAGTTTGTCTACTAAGAATGCATTTATTGAATGTATGTACTTCTAAATCAATAACTATACCCTAATAAATGAACAAATATTTACATGGAAGTGAAGAGATTTTAGTGTCCTTAATAGTGAGGACCTCAGGAAAAGTGACTGAATGGGAACTTCTGAAACAATTTTCCCTCAGTTGAACAGAAGAATTAAAGCAGGTGTTGGAGTTAGCTGTGTAATCACTCACTATATATTTCATATTGCTAACTCTTAGAGGAGTTTCAATTTTATTAATGGCCTCTTTCTGAGTCCTCAACTTCTGTAGGATTTATGAATACATTTCTAAGTTTCTCAGTGTGCAAACTATGCCCATATGATGTTTTGAAGGGCTTCATTTTCTTTGCCTGTGAAAGCACTTTCCTTCAAATTCCACCGATTTGTAACTTGAGATATTTGGGACAGGTATGTTATGAAGAATCTACTTAGAGTTAAAGAGACTTGCTTAGCAAGCAGAAGGTGGGGATACAATTATAATTTCAATGCTTGTCTGCTTTAAAAGAACAAATTATTTTAAATATTTTAAAAGTATTTATTAAAAAATTAACACACTTGCTATCTAAAGTGATCTATACAGCCTAGGATTTTTACTGCTAAATTCAAATTTTAGCAGTAAATTCCTTGTGAAAGAAGGCAGAGAGAGAGGAGAAAGAAAAGGAGGGAGAGAAAGGAGGGGGAGTGACCCTAAGAGAAATTGCAATGTGATATTCATTTTCTCTATTTCATGTTTCACTAATGTGTATTTTATTAATAAGAATTTACAGTGTATATCATTGTTACCACAGTTATTTCCTACTTGAATAAAACAGTAATGATCAATTATGTGGCCATATGAATTAATATGAAAATTCATGTTTTAAGAAAAAGCATTTTAAAAGTAAACACTTCGTAATATAAGCTAAATATTTTTACCCATACTCACACTTTTCAAGCTTTATTTTATTTAACTGTATATATTTTTAATTTTGTGTGTGTGTGGTCTGGAGATTGAACTCATGCTTGTCAGGCAGGCCCTTATGCCACTGAGCTAAATTCCTAGCCCAACTTTCTGGTGGGACAGGTACCAGGGATCAAACTCATGACATCGTACTTGCCGGGCAGGCACTTGTACCACTCAACTAAACCCCTGGCCCTTTAATATTTTCAAAGATAAAAAGGTAACATATTATAAATAGAAACCTTATCCTATCGGAATTTTTTCTCTGAGCTACTGTGAGAAGTACTGAGAATCTAAAATGTACCAATAAAATTAATTAATATAAAAATAGCTAAACATTTTCTCTTTACTTCTTTTTATTCTCCAAAAGGAAAAAAGAGTATATATATATATATTAGAATTATTATTGTGTCTGTGATATCAAAACAATATTAGGAGATTAGGGCGTGGTAAAACTGTCTGGGAAGAAGACATGATTGTTAATTTCAGGATGCTAGACACATGCATAGAACAATTCCAAAGCCCTGCACATGGATGTCTTCTGAGATCTTGAGCAGGGTTTCTACGGAATGGTCTGGACCTGATGTTAGCTTGAGGAGTGGGTGATACAGACAGAATAATCCACACTGAGATTATGCTACTGTGTTCTGTCTTGCATGGTGGCTTCCCTCATAATGTAGGATGTGCTTTTTTTCCTACTTTTACTTGGCCAAGAATTGCTTTGCAGAACCTAATTCTTTTCCTGCTTACCTTTAGTAAAATTTGTGTTTGTCTTGGCCAATGCTTTTCTCAGGTCAAAAAGAACTTAGAAATCCCTCCAGAAGGAGACTCCAGTTCCCCCCAAAAAAGTAACAATAAGTATAATCAAAGTTTTATAAGCTATAAAAATGAAGCAAAATACTTTGGAAAAGTTTGTCTAATGAAAATAGGGATTAGTATTAGAAGTAACAAATGATTTGATTCATTGTGTTATTTTAATTATTTTTCAGTAAAAGGGTTCTAGCCAGTGAGAATTACAAACCAAAACAGTTCTTATAAATTTTTTAAAAAATCAATAGCTTTTAAAGAACTTTTATTCTGTACTGTTCACTGACTAGCAGTGGTTTATCTAGCAAATATACATAGTTAGTTCTCAGTCCCTGCCCTTTCTACTTTTCTTACTGTAGCTTCCTTCAATACTTAAGAAAAAGAAATCATACCACTCAGATACTCCATGATGGACACATTCCAGGAATGGCATCAATGGTTCTCTCAAACCGCTGCCTTTTTCCTGAGAAGCCGATAAATCCCTAGGATGCTCTCAGCCAGCCCAGCAGGGGATTAATGTGGGTCCATTCCTACCACGTTTCCATGAAAATAAGATTTAGCTGCAAAATCATCAGGCTTGAAAACTAGAGATCAAAAATGCCAGCCCCAGTCAGCCTGTGCATACCTTACCTGCTATACAGAGCAGCCACGGAGCCAGAGAACAGCGGCGGCAGGTAAACAAGGGCAGACTGACTGGCGCTAAAATTTTTGATCTGGAGGTAGCAAGCCTGATGATTTTCCAGCTTGGTCTTATTTTCTGGGAAAGTGATAAGAAGCAGAGACTCTTCAACTGTGCCTCTTACCTGGGCTCAAGTTATCCCATCAGTGTGGATGTCAGAGACAGAGACACTCTACAAAGTTAGACATTGACTGACCAGTGACCAGTGTTTGTGCTTTCTCCTCTATTTAGCAGCTTTAGGATCTCTCAGAACTGCCCTGCTTTTCTGGATCCATCTCTTTTTTTCCTGCACAAGGATTTTCCTCCAGCAATCTCTTGCAGACCTCATCCTGTCTTCATATGACAAGGAAGACTTCAACTAACACCACCTCTTTTTGGCAACTACCTCTGGGAGCTTGATACACTTCTCTGCCTTTATCACTACTTACCAGAAGCTGTCTTTGTGTTCATTACCTCTCCTCTCTGTTTCCCAGCATCCCTTATGTATATGCCACCTAGCTCAGCTGTATCTCCCTGTTTTAATTAGTTCTGTTATAACTTGCTTTGTTTTCTGATATCCTGAATGCCGAAAACTGTGTCTAACACATTGTTCTTAGGTACTCAACAAGTATTTAGCAAATAAACAGATGTCGATCCTGAAAAAGATTAAAAAGCATAGCTCTGGAGTATGGTTCTTTTCTGATAAGGCAGACACAGGCTGACTCTTATAGTTCCTGACATCTAGTGGCAAGATGAAAAACTATCCAGAGACCAAAAGTAATTTCATTGGCTGACTGAAGGCCAGACAACAAAAAATGTCCAAAACTTACTCTATGAAGCCTAGAAATCTTTAACAGATTTAGTACATCTTTTAGGTATTTACCACATGATAAGTTCACCATGACAACTCAGCTAAATTCTAGCATGTGGAAAAGAAATCCAGCGAGAAAGTGTTGTGATCTCAAGGTGAATATACAAATGAGACAGCAGGCTGAATCTTACTATTACAAAAATTCTAGGATTCTTACAACCTATCCCATCCACTCATGGAAATGAAAATAAATATACTGAACACACAAAACTGCCATCAAATTAGTAGTAACAGGACTATACTAAGAGTGGCTTGTTGTAATTTCCAGGCTCACAATGGCCAGATGGTCCATTTGAACTCAGTAAGCTTAAACCAAGGACCTGGTGAGCCATGCTCATGCCAAGTTCTTACCTTAGACAACCAGACAAGCAGAAAAAAAAGAAAGAGTAAACCAGAGGTAACATTTGCTTTTATTGTCTTTTTCCTAGGGCATAAGTTACATACCATAAATAAATAATAAATATATTTATTTATGCATTTGGTAAATATCTTTAAACTATTGTGTGTCAGACACTGTTTTAGGCACTAGAGATAGACCAAGAAACAGAAGAGACAATAATCCCTCCCGTGGAGAGCTGGGTTCTCTCCTTTCACCTGTTCTACAAAGAGAAATGACTTCACAGATGTACTAGCATAACAAAGATGTACTGTTTTTGCAACAGGATACAAAGCCTACTTTGGGGAATGGTGAAAACTCCGTAGCTCAGAAAGGGTTATGGGAAGAGGCCTGTTCTCCTGTGGAGGACATGCTATTAAACGGGCGACTGCAAATAATTGGATAGAGCATTGGATTTTCTGTGAGGGTTCAGTTGCCTGAGGGGAAAGAAAAATATATCTGCAAAAGACAGTTTGAGAAGGCATGAAAAGATCCTCTGTATGAGAATTCTCTGAGGAGCTGCTTGGGGGTGGGGAGAAGCACCCCGAGTCTGAAGTGACAAGGGTAGGGCAGGGCCGGAAGTGATGCAGGGAAGCATGAGAACATCCAGAGACCAAGATGGAACGTAAAAAGGAGTAGTGAGCACAAATAACTGGCCTCAGCCGCTCAGAGGGGCAAAACGTATCCTGGAATTCATCATCTGTCAAAAGTGATGAGAAAGACGGCTAGATGTCTGATAATTCTTCATTTAACTTTTATGAATGCAGTGAATTGCCTAGTGTTTTTGTTGGTTCGTTTGCAGTACTGAGGACTGAACCTAAGTCCTTTGGACTAAGCTGTGTCCCAGCCTTTTTAGTGTTTTATCTTGAGACAGGATCTAAATTGAGGAATTGTCCAAGTTAAACTTGTACATAGAACACTCTTGCTTTGGCCTGACAGAGTACCGGGATCACAGGAGCGGACCATCATGCTCACCTTATTAGTGCCCTTTATTAACAATTTCTGTTCATGAAGATACATGTATATGCTATTTTTATTTACTTTTAATGCTAAATGAGTTAAAAATAAAGCATATTTCATTATTTAACATTTAAATCAGAAGTTCTTTTCTTAAAAAGTCACTTTTGGTGGAAACTCTCTATGAAGGAAGTCAAAATTCATTAGAAGTTATCCATTTAGTGTTACCTGCTTAATGTGATGATTAAATAACTTGTTAGTGTTTATTCCTTGCTCTAAATTTGTTTGTTAAAATCAAATTTCTATATTGGAAAAGACATGAGCAGAAGACAGGTAAATATATTTTTATAAAGTCCTTTAGTAACTGTAAATTCAATCTCTAGGATTTATCAAGGGCATACTACTTGAGTTATGCTTGAAGTTCTTAAACATGAAGGAAGTGATTCTTCAAGGTGATAAAGGAGTGCCACCTGTTAGGAAGACACCCGACTGCCTATAGGTTCTGAAAATCAGTCAGTTGAAATCCAGTGGGTTATTGCAATTATGGGCAATAATCCTTCGTATCCCAAAACCACTACTTTTAACCTTTCTGTATGATACTGGATGACTTAATGCCCAGGTGAGTCTGGAGAGTCTAGACTGGAGACTTCCTGTTTGGAACCATGACATCCTTACATGAAGTTTCCCGTACCAGGTGACACAGGGGCTATTTTAGAGGTACAGAGTGTTTTATGTAGCTTCATCAAACATCCCAACGACTTAGAATGATTCAGCCTCTAACTTTTCCATAGTTTTTAGAAAGCAGTAGAAACCAAGTGAGAGAGAGTTGATTGACCTGAAAGGATCTCTGAGTCAGAGGTGATACTGCAGTGGATGTGGTGTGAACATGTGGCTGAGCAGCCAGATGGAAAGACATACATCTCCAAGAAGAATAACAACAACTGAAAACCAGATGGGTCTGTGTAAACCACAGCTGGTAGCTCTGTGGACAGTTACCAGATGAGAACCATATGTTCTCCCCCAGTGCTTCAATCCCATGCAAGTTTCCCAGCACTTTGATGCCACTCTGAGAAGAGTGGGGAAGAGAAAAATCTCAAACTGATGGTATTATAACCTGAAGTTGGGCTTATTTGGAATTGACTAAATAAATACCTCTTCAATCAAGTGGAATAGAAGCCCAGGATTGAGTTTCAATTTAGTAACAGTGAAAGAGTACTTTTTTGAAACGTGTTTAAAGGACACTGAACTCATTGGCAAAGCTGCCGCTCACGCCTGCAATTTTTCCTTCATTTCTCAGGTTAGTATTTCCCAAAAATTGATTTTGAGAGTTTTGTGGCACATTAGTAGGTGATCTAAAGAGAGTAATAATTTCCTTTATCAATAAAAATGTGACACAGTATGTTAAAAGCTTTAGGAAATGAGACAAAGAAAACTTTTAAGTTTTATTCTAGGTGATATTTCCTTATATAATTTCAATGTGAAACATTTTTTCTTTGCCCAACATCAATAAACATCTTTTGGAAAAATGGTGTTTTGTGAAAATAGTTTAACAGTACAGTTCTACATGAGGAGCATATGATTTCTCTCCAATTTAAAACAATATGGTTGTGACTGATTCTCTCTCATTTCAAATTAAGTAATTGAGCAAGCATTTTGTGGTCACCTACTGCCTGCCACATTTTATTCCAACATTTTAAAACATCTCTAGGATTTATTAATAGATTTAACAATTCTTTCTTTCCAAAAATCTGTCCTTTTCATAAAACAATATGCTGACATCATGTATTTTTTTTTTTTTGGTCTTTTTCATTTTTATCAGTACCAGGGATCAAACTCATGACTGCCTGCCTCAAGGTAGGCACTTATGCTGCTGAGCTAAATCCCCAGCCCCTTATCATGTATTTTTTGTATACAAAAAATAAATTGATTAAACATGATCTACTTTTCAATGTAGTTCCCTAGTTTTTTTATATACACACACACACATGAAAACAAATGCCATATTTTCAATAAAATATTATGGAAAGTATATTCATAGTAGATGTGTTCTTTGAGATTTAGCTCGGGTATATCTATAGTAACCCATTTTGCAAACCTCTGCCCTATAATCTTGCAATGTGTTCTTCTCTGTGTCTCCATTATGTCATTATATATTTCTATCATTGAACTTATTGTACTGTGATGATTGATCACTTTATAGATCTATTTTTTACAATGTAAGATTTGCTATATATTGATCCAGATAGTCTTGATTGATGTCTTGCTAAAACTGAGCATACTATGTGGCCTAGGAAAAAACCTTCAGTAGAATTCATTCCCTAGATGTATTTCTTTTCATAATTCCTGACTTTTAAAATGTACATGATTGTATTGACATCAGTGGGTTGGAATTGCTCTAGTCCAATGGAAAGAAAGGTGTCAGTTTTGTTGCCCACATTATGCTATCCCACACTTTGCTTTCCAAAGAAGATCATGGAACAGTTTAGAGAGAAAAAGCAGCACATAATTTATCAAAGCATTTGTCTAATAAAAATCCCACTTTTTTTGGAAAAATGCTAAAGTTGTGAACAGCATAAACAGCCTGTAAAAATTCTCTTGATATAAAGTGCCATATTAATAAATAAACTGAAATCTTAACAGAAATGTATCTGAGGATTTGGAAGTCCTTGAATAAAAGGATATTATAACCAGACTAGACATATACTGGTGAATTTGACTAATAACTCCTTCCATGAGAGACTAGTAGGATCAGAAAGCCCCAAAGCTGCCCACTAGGATGTTACACAGACAAAAAGAGAAGACTCATTAATACTTTAAAGGTGAACCTGCTTAAAGTCGGTGACTCACACAGCAGGACACTGTGGCTTATGCAAATGGATACCTTCATTATAGATACAAAAATATTTTGCAAATTATAGAGGTCAGAGATAGTGATTGATTGAGTTTAACTGTGAACTCTTTTATTAACAGTCCATACTTTCATATCATAGAATCTATCTGACCATTAAGATGGATAGAGTAGAAAATGTTTTTATTGAGACTGCTGTTCATGAAATATACTGGGTAATGATTTACATATATATTGTTTAATGACAAACTTCGACGTAGATATAATTGGTATCATTTTATAATTAAGCACACTGGTTATGGGATTTATCACATGATTTTCAATAACTTGGAACAAGTTAGACCAATCTAAATTTCAATGCATGTTCTATCATTTGTTTGATAGCTTTGTAAAGTTGTCATTCACTCTTTGCCACATTTCTTAATAGAGAAAGAGACACTGTGTATTTCCTAAGTGAGTTGTGCCAACTAACTAAATCTCTGTGTTACTAATGTTATAGCAAATGACTCACTTCATTATGAAATATTTCAAATATTCTTTCTATATTTTAAAATTGCAATACACAGAAATCATATGGGTCTAATGAATGTTAGAGAAGCAAATAAACAAATATTCAAAGGCCTACCAGTGTTTATATTTCATGAACTACATTTGTAACTTTTAGTTATTATTCTGAGCATAAAAGAAAAGGCATGCACCCATCAGTATTCTTAATAGTAATAGCAAAAAAGAAAAAGAAAAGTCCAACAATAAGTTTTATAATTGATTATAAACACCTACATGAATCACAGGATGTAAAATTCCTGTTAGAAAACAAACCAGCTATCATAGTTTAAGATGTTCTACTAAGTGAAGCAACAATTTATGAGGCAAAATTATAAAGAAAACTTATGAATGGCTAATATTGTTTATCCTATTGGTCAAATGATTAATGATTTTACCACTTTCTTTGCTTTTAATTTTAATATGGTCAAAGTTTTTAATCATGAAATTTTCATCATTCTAAAAAAATATAATTGTTCAACAAGAATGTTACAATTACCCACAGTAATAACCTCTGCTTCTGCTTCTGCTGCTGCTTCTCTTTTGTTTTTTCTGGGATGGAACCCAGGATCTTTGTATGTGCTAAGTGTCTGCTCTAACTGTAAGCTACACCAATTTTAATGTTACACAAAGGAAAGTTCTTGTTTCATTCACACAGAATATGTCTAAAAGTCTCCTTAAAGCATAAATTTAGGAATCAATAAACTACATAGTATTTGAATTTTTTTCAACATTAGAGATTTAACATTACCAACCTGGGGGAAGTCACAGCCTGTCTGCTCCCTCTTGAACTGCTGCCACAGAGCCTAAGGGTCATGTATTTTCTCTGCTTTCTGTTGCTGCTTCCTATGCCATGGATATATCACTCTAGTGCTGTGGGTTCTCTCACAATATTGTGCAGCTCTTTACAGACAGAGCGCACAGCCCCGATGAGAACATTTTAACCTATATCACTCAACACAAAATTAAGGTAAATATGCAAAGTTCCCTGGCTGCCCATTTGTATAGGAAGGTGTGTACAGTGTGTACATCAACTTCAAAACAGTCTACACACGCAGATGCCCTGCAAGGGGATGAGAGTGGGCACATGGATAGAGGATGGTCAGCCTACCCCACATGCCCTGCGTAGTGCTTCAATGTGCTACATGTGCACATGTAATTTAAAGACTAAAAATAATTATAAGAAATTTTATAAATAAAGTTGCGTAAATTAGCACCCAGGACCAATGGAATACTCTGAACGTTTGTGTTCTCTCATAATTCAGAGGTTGAAATCCTGATTCACAATATCATAGTATCAGGAGTGCGGATCTTTGTAAAGGTGTAGGCATGAGGATGAAAACATCGTGGAGGGAATTCGTACCCATGTTTGAGAGCACGCCCTTGCCCTTCTACCATGTGAGGGCACAGTGAGAAGACCTCATAACTCATAAATCAGTCTACCATATTCCATCATTTTGGCTCAAATAAGCCATTAAGTATATTAAAGTTATTACATATCATTACCCTAGAAAGTGAAGGCTGCATGTTTAGCAAATTCAGAATTTAACATGCAAAATCCTTGAGCTGACCAAATTAGTAGCATAACATTTGTTTATTCCTTTTTTAAAGTAAACAAACATGCTTCCTACATGTGACACTAGAATCACCACTCTCAAGAGGTTCACAGCCTAGTAGGGCAAGGAGATAGATAATAAACATTTCAAATGTGAAGAAATTTAGTTAAATGTGTTAGAAGTTTGTACAAGGTGAGTGCAGGCACAAGGGAAGTAATAATGATAATGACTAACTCTGTATAGTCAAGGCCTCCTTTCAAAGAGCTACGTCTTGCAGACGCAGTAGGAGGTTGGCTGGGGACTGCTGAGCACAGGCTAACCTGGTGGTGGAAATATGAAATATGAGGTTCACACAGCATGGGCAGAATGGCACAGGTATGAAGCTACCTTTTCAGAATCAAGCGTCATTAATATAGTAATGATAGCTAATATTTATTGAGCACTTAGGATATGCCACAGATTATTTTAAGTGTTTAACTGGTTTTATGTTCATAATAAGGAAATGGAGACTGAGCTTTAATTTATTGTCTTCAGTCAATAATAGTGATTGGTAGAGGCAGGACTTGGAGGTCAATAAGATCTTCATGCTGCCGTCTGTGTAAAATCTCACAGAAAAATACAAGCCATAATTTAAAAGAGGTCAGAAAACTGATTAGATCAATTTGCTATTGTGGGTCAGTGTATACACTCTTCTTGGACTCTTTCTAAGTAACTTTTTTTCCTAGCCAAAATTAAATCATTGAATAGTCAATGTATTATCAGAAACACTCAAGATTAAATGAAATAAATAGGACACATAAGGTCAAATATCACATGGTTTTTCTTATATGAGAAACTCAAAATACAAAGAACAAAATAAAAGATAGATAATAGGGAGTAAGGACATAGATCTTTCTTAAACAGGGGCAGGATCAAGAGGGAGTAGTGAAAGAGGGGAGGGAAAGGAATGGGAAAGGAACTGGATGTATTAGGCACACATACCAGCTCCCCACAGGAAGGGTAATCTTATGTACTGCAAATGTACACTAATAAAAACCAAACTAAAAAAAGGCTCAGAAGAAGCAAATTTTAAATTCTTATACCTTTTCCTTCACCATTAGAGGATAATTATTCTAATTACCCTGTAGGAAGCACTTTGCTTATCCATACTCACTTGAATTGTGGATCTCTTCTTTAATTTGAAAAGCAAATCAAATGCTTAGTAATCATCACAGCCACCCACTGAAATCTCATGATAGAAGGTAAACAAAAGCTGGGTGCTTCACTGTGCTTCTACCAGAAAGCTCTACAAAACAGCACTTCAACATATTTACAGTAAAATAATCATCAAGACTCATAATTATATTCCTGAGGCTTTGTAAGTTCCCAAAATGCTTTTGAAATTATCAAATATTAAACCATGATTACAATTTTGCATAAATTAGATTTTATTGTATTTTAATTCCTTGAAAGTGGCCCATGTATGCAAAGTATCTATTAACTACTAAGTTTGATTGATGAAATATCTTTTAGTTGGTCCACACTAAATTCCAATAGATATGCTCCTCTGTGCATTTGAAAATTTGCCAAATATATCCTTGTTCTTTCCAGAACACTGACTATTGATAAACATTACAGTCTCACAATGCAGGCATTGCTGCCACCACTCATAATACAGAGGGCTCCTCCCAGGCTTACCTATTATACTATAAATGTATCCGTTTGCATCAATAGAAAACTGTCTCCTTGGATTATAGAATGGTTTATGAAAGGGTTTTCATAAATTCTTGGCTAATAGTTTAAAATAGTTCATATACTAATTTATTACCCATGTCCTGATTCAAATGCACATCTTGGCAGAACTATGGCCAAACCTTTTATTCATATCAGGAATCACAGCTGTAGTGGGTTTTACAGGTCTCTTGGAATTCATTGTTGAACATAATTGTGGAATGATCAGAGCTCTGACGGGGAATCATAATCTGTAAGTTCAAATCCATATTTTTGTCCACAAGATCGAGTGTGTTGACAAAGTCTGGGCATAGAACGTCTATATTCTATGTCAAGTGAGACTCTTGTCTGATGTTTTTACAAAGCACTTGAGAAATTGATCTTCCATATAGATTTTTTCATACACTCCTTCAATACCTAAACTTTCTCAATAGTACTTGGACATCAAAAATCAAATCCCTTTAAAATCTCTAGAGGGTCATATCTTCCAACTTCTTTGAAAAGCATTAAACAGAACAAATTTACAGTCTCCTTTGAAGAGAATATTGTCAACATCAGTAATCATTGGAGATATACTTGAACCACTATTTTGCCCTTAAAACTTGAACAGACCTTGAGAGTTCCTTCACTGTACTAAAATATCTACATTACATTGCTGCAAACCCATTAAGAACTTTGTTTCATGTTCATTTTCCTAATTTTAATTTATCCAGAATTATTTAGAGATCTATGTACTTTGCCTATAACACTCAATTTCCTGAATAACTTCAATTTATTTTAAATAAATGGAAAGAGCAAAAATAAAAGATAAATAATAACAAACAGGGAGACAGATCTTTAGTAAAAGGGAAGGGGACCAAGTGATAAAGGAAGACAGGACAGACATAAGGGGAAAGAGATTTGAAAAAGAATTTAGGGATTGTTTACATATAACCATTTTTCCCATAATGAATGTGATAATTTTGTATAGCAAATACGTATTAATAAAAGTAAAAAGTAAAAAATAAATTACTTATAAATTAAATGTATTTTCAATATGTAGGTTTTTAAAAAAAACTTTTAAATATTATACCATATGTCAAGTTAAAAAGGAATTGCTTTTGAACCTAGTGATACATATAATGAAGCCTCACATCAAGAATTGGTGTAAGGTGATTATGCAATCATTATTTTTAAATCCTGACCTATTGCTACAATGGTCTTTTTTCCTATACACAGAGTAGAGGCAAAAATGAAGGTCATAGAGTAACACTTCTCTATTCTTATTTATTAAGCTAGTAAATGATACCATGTGCTTATTATATTCTGTGTAGTGCATGACGCTATTTCCCAATATTATTCTTTTGCTCATATGTGTTTTAAGTTTTCACAAGGAACGCTAACGGAAATGAGTGCAGAATGCAGAAAGTGTAACTCTGCAGTCAAAATTTCAGATAAATCTATGACTAAACCATCATTAATAGAAAGGATTTTTGCATCAAGGCTGTAGGGTAAAGAGGCAATATTATACAAAATTAGTGTTTTGGAGAGCTTTCAGAGGGTAAAAAAGGTTACATTTTCTCATTAAACTGAATTTGGTATACTATGCACTTGAGATGTTGCAAGTTATAAAGTTTTAACTTAAAAAATGAAGACAATGCAAAATTTCAAAAAAGAGCAAATGAAAAATCTCACGAAGTCTCCTGGAAATGATCCACTGAGAGAATAGTATTAATTTTACAAAAATGCATCAACACTTCAGGCAGAAAAATCCATAATAGCAAATAACTGAGGTAGTGGTAGAAATAAAAAATGCACTCATGTTGTCCGTATTCAGACACTATGCAGTGCCTTTACTCTGATTGTAAATTGAAATCAGTTCTGATAGAAAAAGTGTTTAGATTGCACAACCATTAAAAATTATAAATTTTGAAATGGTTTTTAAAAAGAGAATTCTTAACATGAGATTATTAACTCACAGGTAGAATAGAAATATGAATTATATGTGTGTATGTATGTGTTAATATGAAAATTTAATAAACTAGTGTTAAATATTCATACTTATGTTGAAAATTTGAAAAAGTATACATTGTTCAATTTGAAAAAAATGAATGGACTGAATCCAATTCATAAGTTATTAGGCATAAAATTCCACCTCAATTTTATACATCAGCATTTAAAATGCTAAATATAGAATATATATGTAAGGATAAAAGGCATGGAAAGTTCTCCAAATTTAAGGAAGAAAATACAAAATAAATTTGCAAAATTTTCTCTGGTTATTGACAGCCGAATTATTATAATACAAATTATATTGTCTATAAACTCAGAGGCAAGACAAAAAAACATACTAAAGCCAAATGTGGTGAGAATAACATATCCCTAAGGTAATAATAAACACATGAAAACCTGAAAAGCTATTTTTGACCTGAATGTTTTTTGATCTGCCCCTCAGTGTAAAGGCATGGCTGAGACAGCTGGGTAGCTATTAACCAATACTCATGTTCTGGCTTCTAGGTACACTTCCAAACTTTATTTTCTAGTGTCCCTTGCATTAAGTGTGGTTGTATAACTGAGTCCTTTGCAGCAGGATGTGGACATAACTGATAGATGCCAGTTGTACATCTGTTCTACGATTACCCACATTTTATCTGTTCAAACAATGTTTTGCCAAATGTAGAAGATATGTGGGAGAATTCCAAGTCTGTAGGAGATGATACAACCACAGACAGAAGAAAACTAAAATGTTCTACCATACCTGAAACAGAGAATGGACTGATTTGTTTTGGACAACTACCTGAACTTGAATTAGCCTTTATTTTGATTAACCACTGAAATGGTAGTGTTTGTTGCAAAGATGACTTACTCTGATTAAGGAAAAGTACAAGTTGTAAATAGAGATCATTTCTACATAAAATTATAAATAAACTTACTTATGTTTTATACTTTTGTTTTTAAATATGGTTGCTTTTTGAGTTATTTAAATTTGATTTCACATTTTATACACTGATCAAGTAAATAAACCAATCTTGTGAATTAAGACAGTTAAAGAAGAATGATAAATAGGGTGTTTTCTGTCCACCTAGAATGAAAAGCAACCACTATTTAGTTGCTAAGATAATATATCTTGAGCAAGACAAAACTTAATTATTATCCCTCCTCAAGTAGTTATTATTTGTTACATTGGACCAGTGGATCTCTGAAAATCTTAGTTTCTTTTATCTATAAATTATGCAGTTAATAGTTCCTACTTTATGGTTTTAAGGATAAAATGTAGCAATTCATTTAATGTGATTGGTCTCGATATAATGTAGGAATCAATCAATAAGAATTAGCATTTACCAGTGTTACTCTTTAAAAAACTGAAATTTGAGAAGTTCATATTAAAAACCAATTCTACCATGGATGATAATAAAAATGTAAAATTACTATTAGTTAAATTCTGTCTCTAAGCAATTTTAAGTGGTAATATTTAATCTGGCTAATATACACAAAGTAATCTGATTGTATAATAGACATCAGCACCAAATTAAAGTCGGTATTGTGGAATAAAACTCTTGAGGCTGTATTGGCCATTTAAATATTTTTTTTTAAAGATAACTTGCTTCTATCATTCAGGCTAATACTTCAAAGTGACTGGGTAACAGGCTGTTAACTTCAATAAGGAATATTTTCCTCTTTTGGAGTCTAAGATGCATTATTTTGCATCAGACATTCTCTTCTCACTCACACACTATTTTATCAAAACAATTCAGAATTCTAAAATAAAGGATTTTAAAATACTCACTGAAAGGAATAGAAAGTACGTTAGAAATGGATAGAATCTCTTGTTAAAACAATAACCAGACAATAATAATGTATTTATTTAAATTCTAGGAAGACTATTTCTCTGGATCAGAGTTAGATTACATCATCCTGGATTTTTTTTCAGTTTATGCTCTCCTCATAAATAACAGTGACACAATTATTATTCTGTTCATCATCAAAGTGTTACTATGCATGCAATTATGCCTGACATGTAACCAATTTATTGCAGAGGCTTAACCAAGTTACCAGAGGAAGCAAGTTGATTCTTCCTCACCCCTTCCCATTAAACTTGCTTTGTCCACATTTTTCCCACTGCTTAAAACTGACATATGATGCAGATCCTCATAACTTTTCACTAGGAACTTAGACGACAGAAGCCCAAACCAGACTGATGGGCATTTCAATCTAATAAGTACACAAATTCTAAATAGCTACCCTGTTACAGCTTCTTCTATCTTGTCTCTTTTTGGGCTTATTTACAAAGTCTACTGTGTGGTTCTCATTACCCCACGCTGCCCCCAGCCCAGGCCACACACAGAATCCCCAAGTTCAGTTTCTGTATATTAAGATGAGCACTGTAAGCTGAGCAACATGAAAAGGAGCTGAAATTAGTGTTTGAAGGTGAATAAGGGGGAGGGCACAGGAAGCTGAAAGAGAGAGCAAAGGTATCAGAACAGCCATCTACAACAGGGGAGGATATAGTAAGTAAGCTAGGAAATACTAGGGGCTGCTGGAAAACAAAACATATGAATTTCACTTTGATCAGCAGGGCTTTGAGTTTTTCCCAGATTTACTGAATTCCTTCACTACTAGTGTGATTCATTAAACTATCAACTCCATAAGGACAAGTAGCTTATCTGTCTCATTCGCCATTTAATTGCCAAGGTCTAGTACCATGATTGGAAATATATTCATGGAAGGAAAAGAGTCTGGCAATGTGTGCCCCAAAATACCCTCAATCTTCATATCTAGTCCTAGATATAGCACCCAACCTCACTGTCCCAAGAATATTTATTTAAAAACCATGTTTCACAAGGAACAATGTAACTCCAAACCAAAAAACTTCAAGCTCGAAATCAAATTAAAACTCAGCAATGCAAAATATGATTTGAATGGGGTGTTTTTATTCATCAGGAAGAGAGATGTCAGAGAGAACACCATCAACAAACTTCAGCGTGTCCTAGAATACCAGACGAGTGTGACTCTGTGCATGATATCAGTGTGTGTGTGTATTTGCATGCACACATCCCCCTGTAGGAGGCTGTCTAAATCACTCAATCAAATGAACTACCAAATTTAATGTAAATAGGCAGTTTCAGGAAGCCCATGTTTGAATATGAAAATGTTCCATACCTTTGAAGTTGGTTCTAAGGAAATAATTTTGCTATTTGTTTCTCTCCTCCTCCCACACTTCTTTCCCTTAATCTCTTACATGGTAAATCTTCCTCTTCTCTATTATTGAGGTCATAATAATAATAAAGTCCATTTTCCCTCCAGTAACTAAAAATGCAAAAAATACACAGAGCTAAATCTACAGCATGTAATAAGACACATTCTCAAAAATAATAAACCTGTTGGTTTATAGAAAGTCATTGCGAGCCAACAGGATTTTAGTGAGTGCTTTGAGGGAGCTCTTGCTGAGGAACTAATGATGACTCTGAGTCAGGGCGTAGAGCCTTTGCAGTCACAAGTGGATCACCTTTCATTTACATCATTACTTTGAAAACAATACAGAAAGAGATATTGGAAGGACATTATAAACAATAATGACACAGGAAATGCTTATAAGTGTTATGCCATGATATATTTAACCTGTTCTCAATATGCTTAATCAAATCATTCTTAATTTGAAGAAAAATAAGTGCAGATTCCTGTCAAAGAATGAAGTGTTACCAACTTATTCTGTGCAAAAGATCCAATATGACTTATGTCATAAGCATTTTTAACTAAATGTATAAAATTTTTTATTTTGTCTGATATTCGCTAGAACATATTTGCCATTGTTTAGCATTCAAAGATTAGGATTGAAGTTAACTTTTTTTCATATTTAGAGGTATGAATTAAAGTTCTTCATATTTAAATATATTCACACACATTCATTCACCATTTTCTTCCCATACATATAAATATAAAAATAGTTCATGCCTTAAACATTTGAACCAAGACCCAAGAATCAGAAAAAGCACCTTGAATATTTTCAAAAACCATTTTGTTTGAATATTTGCACAGGCAACTATGGATAACAAAAATCAATTAATTGCTTTATCTGCAGGGGAAAGAAAAGAAAAATGAAAGAAAACAGAAAAAAATCAGCACTCTGTTTCAAAGAAAGATTTAGATTTACCACAGAATCTTTATTCAGCACTTGCTAGCAGAGTATATTGACGATTTAGGCCATGTCTTTTCAAAGACTATTTGGGACAACAATTGCCTCACATCACTGACAGAGACTGTTCTCCATGAAGTTTTCTGGAGTGATTGAGATAAAAATAAAAATGTTCTGATAGTTCCCCCCAGGAAAGTGCCAGTGGTTTCCGAAGCTCAAATAAGCTTTAACTACATCCCACAGAGCAATGCTTCATAGTGTATTATTAGTGTGATCAAAAAGGATCAAAACATATTTCCAGGAAGCCCTAAGTAGCAACCCATGCTCACATTATCATGTGAACATGGCACACTGAATTTCTAGCTGCTGAGTATGTGTCTATTGCAAGTGGCACATCACTTATTTCAAAGAAGATCTTTATTAATTACAGCCTCAAAAACACTTTTTCATTCTCAAGATGCATGTTACCTTCTCAAGAGATTGCACTAGGTTTTCAAGAAAGAGAAAAAATAAAATACAACCTTACTCAATCCAGTGATAACTGATTTGGGGTAAATCAGTATTCACTTTGAAGAAGTTATTTCTGCTTCTGTCAAGAGAAAGCAGCAAAATGCCACCAAAATCTCCTTCCCCTGAACAATAAATAGATAGATAGATAGATAGATAGATAGATAGATAGATAGATAGGCAAAATACCTCATTCTTACCCACTAATCTTGTAAAACCCACCAAGATGCTCCATATCATTAATATCTGCAGAATTATTTGCTTCTTACCTAGAGATTGAGGCACCAAATAGCACTAATCATCGGAAAGGTGAGGGGACATAAAAAACACAATTACAGGAAAAATCGTAACACAAGCAAACCACACTAATTACTAAGTCATTGGTAGTTGGCAGTAGAGGAAGAGCTTTATGTCAGATCCAAAGTCAAATGTTAACACTACATGTAACATCCTTGTCTGTACAACAAGAAACAATTTCTTGTCTTTCTAAGTCTTCTTTTATTTACCTATGAAAGTACAGAAATCAAAAAGTGCTTACTAGAGAAATAATTCAGTAACATAACGAAAGATTTAGACTTTCATTTTACAGTAACTAAATATCTTTTTTTTTTCTTTTATAACTTTGTGGTTATGTTATACTGTATGTACTGTTAACATCGGTTATTTCATGTCTGCCCTTATCCAGTGTGTATTGAAATATTAGTGTTAACAGGTAGAGAACATCTGTTATATGGAGAGTTTAGAGAATCAGTAATTCCCCACCATCCATTTGAAATATTCAGTAGCAAAGAGACAGTAATAATATGTTTTCTCATTTAGGTCTTTTGATAGAACACTTTCAATAACTCCCTCATAGATAACTGCAACCTAGAGAGAGGCAGGAGGTGGGTTTCCAATAGGATTTGGACTATTTTATTTTATTATTTTATCTTTATTTTTTGGTGCAAGTAGGTAGTACTAGTATTTGCCTTGATTAAAATAGAAAATTTTCCACATTTTTTACTTCAATTTCTCAAAAAGAATTATTTAAATTCAAGGGATTAGTCTTATAGTTTAAATGCCATATTGGTGAAAAAAAGCACTTTTCAGGAAGATTACAATACTTATTTCAGTGGGCTTTATGATAAAACTTTTTAAATTTCAGTTAAATCATTCTGTCTCATATACACTGTTCACTCTTTTGTTTAGGTTACCACATTTCTTAGTCAATTGAAAGTGTTACCTTACACGTTATTGGAAAGCCAGAAGTGCAAAATGAACTCCGAGCACTTGTCACCATGGGAAATGCTGACGAGACACATTATACGTATTATATCTTTAAGTTGTTAAAAGAAAAAAAAAAAGTGTTTGGTGTCTAAAAATCACATTTGGATATTAGGTGTACTAGAATCAGAGAAAATTTGTGCTGTAAAGGTATTTATAGGGCATCTAATCCATTTTCCTTATTTTATAGCCTAAGAAAACCAAGACAAGATCACTTTGCCCAAAGTATTGCTAATAAGTTTGTGAGCCTGCCCACCCAGCACAGAGAAATTTCCAACAGGATTAATCAAATATGGTGTCTAAGAACCCAGTAGAGGAAATAAGACCCGTTGGGGCCTAATTTATGTTTTCCTGGAACAAGGTCATTATTTAAGAATTTAAGGTATGGCCTTGTTAGTATTATGAGGCTAATTGTTTTCTTTCTCATGATATTGTCTGCTTTCTCCTTTCTTAACTTACTCTCTTGCTTGGATGTCATACATCTCAAAAAGCTTCCTAAGCAAGGTACATAGGATATTATTTTTCTGGAACTATATCTCATTTGACTTTAAACTTTGTTTTCTTCCAATGAGATTGAAAAAACAAAGCAAACACTTCTAACTGGAGCTATCATTAGGGCAAATGTTACTTTAAAGTGCTGAATGAAAAAGTTAAAAAGTAGCTATGACACTGTTTCATTTTCTTAATGTCTTGACAACACTAATGTTTAAATGTCCTGTTTTTAATATAAATGACCTTTATTCTTTGGAAGCTTTTAAGATCATGGCTTTATTCCTGTTGTCTAGAAATTCAATATGGATTTTTCTTGGTATTCATTTTAATTCTTGCATGTTTTGTATATGCTTTATGCTTGTGCTTTTTCTATTGCCTCTAATTTTGTGGAATTTTTATTAGTTTGATATAATATATCTTAATTAATTCTTTATTTAACTCAGATTTTCCTATACTGACTATCCACCTCGTCCCCCTCAGGAGATTTCTTCCATTCTACTTCCAAACCTACTAATTTTTAAACTTTTAACCTTTTTCAAAGACTTGTTTTACATCATTATTTGTAATTTTGCTTCATTTTCTAATTTTGTTTTGCTTTTCTGCCTTCTATATTAAGACACTTTCTTTAAATGTGTTGGTAGTCTTGGTTTCTTTTTTGAATTTAAAAAATGGAGATTGCATCCATGTGTACATGGCCAGGGCTTACTGACAGATGATCAAGGTTTTGAGTCCAAAGGGCTTGAAGATTATTCCTTCCACAAAGAAAATTTAGAAGAAATGTGGTGAAAGGTACCAAGAGCAACAGAAATAACTCCAAATAATTTCCAAAACCAAACCAAACCAAACCAAACCAAACCAAATCAAATGAAGGCTTACTACAGAATTGGTTGGAGACACCTGGGAAAAATTCCACTGTGTATTAAATACTCTGTCTAGAGAGATGTAAACATGTCTAAGTTGTCATTTTACTAGAATAGCTTTTTTCTGAAATAACCAATCTAATGAATGAAATGCTTTTAATGGTAAATTACATTTGACCATTGAAATAAGGATGCTAAATTTCTATGATGTTCACGTAATTGCATTGTGAGCAAAAGTTTCTTAGATACTGTAGTACATTTGTAACTAATCAAAGGGCACAAGGAAGCGAAAGGAGGCGGCAGTGTTTTTAAGAAGATATGAGCTGACTTGAAAGAGGCTGTTTGAGTTGACAAGTCTCTAGAGGCCACTCACATGTACAATACTATCATGGTTTGAAAAGTGGAGTTGCATTCCATGCATAGGAACATGAGACCTTTGCAGCGGCCACTAGAGACAAAGTGTCAGGCAAACTGTGACAATACTAGGCCATGTGTATAGGTTTCCTGTGTGTATTCTAAAGGCAATATGAAAATACTTGTCCCATCACCATTTTATGCACTGTTTGAATGTACACATTTTTCTAGAGAATAGTAATATTCAGTAGGTTTCCTTTATGCCAAAGAATGGCATTATGAAAAGCATCACGGAAACACACATCTATAATTCTTTTTGCAAAATCAAGAAAGAGTATGATGAAAAAAATATAACTGGAAAATAAACTAAGACTATTGCACGAAACATTTATAAGGGGAAAAGAGAAAAGAAAGAAAGGAAAAGATTGCATATATATGTATATATATATATATGCAAGATAGATAACAATACTACTAATCTCTATTAGTTCATAAAAAAAGTTTGTACTGTCATTGTTTGATTGTTTGATAATTTTTTATGCCTAGATCTTATAACCTGAACAATTACTTCTAAGAGAACAATATGCAATATATTAACTAGTATTAATTTCCTACTTGTTTTAAAAATCCTGTGTCATTTCTATCCTTTTTTATTTTGCTTTTCAAAATTAAAAAAAAGTATTTATATACGCTGAATTTCCTTTCATTGTTCACCTCTACTTAAAAATAATTATAAGTTGTTGTGATGTAAACAAAAAAATTAATCCATAGCACTGAGTAGGTTCTTAAAATAAAATTTAACCCAAAAACTATGTTTTGAAAATAAGGTTTAGACCTTGTCTTGCAGTAAATTTACATTTCCTGTTGATTTACAACTGTATAAATATTCAGTTGAATTAATTCATTGAGTTCATTTTGTGACATCCTAATGTTTAAAGTTCAGGAAAACAGCATCATATTTTTTAATCATTTAAGCAGAATCTATAGTTATACTATTTTAATCCACTGCATTGCCATTTATTTGTTGATATGAGTTTAATTTAAAATCTCTAAAAATCTTATAAGATGATTGCACTTGCAAAATCTACTATTTTCCTTAATATAAAATAGCAATTGCTGGAATTATATAAATTCTAATACAGGTGATCTTTTAAAGTTCTAGTAAAGGGCAAATAATTTAATTTTCTTTTCAGTTACTCCTTGATGGAATCCCAACTTGAGAGTCCTTCTTTTATCTGTCCTTTTTGTCAACAAACAAAATGCCCAGAAAGCAATAAACTAGCATGAACATTCAATGGGAACCTTGTCAACTAGATGAGGCACTGTTATACAGGGGATATATCTGCATTAAGATTTTACATATTTGTTTACTAGAAAAATAAGATGAGATAAACAGAACACACAGCGAGGAACCCAGGATTAAACAAAATAAATCTCTCCTGACTCAAACCTATTAACTTGCTCCAAAAGCTCTCATAAATTATTAGCTTCAAAATCATTCAATGTGTCTAAAACCTAGTGTGTGTCACTGATGTACTTGAAGTTCACCTAAGAAACTGTATCATCAAAATGTGCCGACAAAAACTGCCAGCAGCGATGCCACCTTGCAATCAATCACATATCTGTTTTAGAATTATAAAGTGTCTGAGAGCTATAATTTCATCTGCTTCTGCCTGCATATCATTTAAAACTTCATAGTCTCACAGAGAAAGAAAAAGTAAAAACGTTTGTCAGCCCCAGTTCTCTTTTTACGAAGACCCACTGTTTTCACAGCACTTCTTCCTTCCTTATTTTAATTTGTGTTTCAGAATTCATCCTTTTTTTTTTCATGGACAACGTGTGGTCCATAGTTTATGAACACAGTAGTATAGTCAATTCTCAATTATCTGTCTGAATGGAAGCCTACAGTGGTACTGGTAATCCAAAGTCATTTTATATTTGACTTTAGAATACATTATGTGAATTTTCCCTGGGAGGTTTACCTTCTTGTTAATGCTTTGCTAGAACTAATATTAAAATATGTTTGCATTCCTTGAACTCATGCCAGCTTACAGCAGTAGGGAACAAACCAGAAGTGGGTGCAGGGGTAAGTAGCCCGAAATTAAATGTTTCTACGAAGCATTGTCAATGTGAGTTTTCCAAATGTGAGTAATTGAGAGTTGGTTGAATATAACATTTTTTTCATTCCTAAAGGAAAAAAAAATCACTTTGAAGTATCTGAATGCAGAAAACCATATTTTAAAATATTAAGTAAAAACCAGATTTTTATGTTAGCTTAAATATTTAGCTATGAATCATTCATTTATTTTTAAAAAAGAAAATATGAAATGCTCTTGTAAGTTGTTATAAAGCTATCCATTCATTATTATAAAATAGTTATCTCTATATTTTTACTCAGATATTATATAAAAAATAACTGACCATGGATGTGTATGAACAGCCAATTTCTGAAGTATTTGGTGTCCTAGTGTATGAGAATTAGAACCAAAGTCAATAATGAACTTATCCATTCAATACTTTTTAAAAAATTAAATCACCTCATTGACTATTCCCTTTCTTCATTTCTGTTCCCCTCACAGTTTTTAAAAACTGTGCAAATATTAATTTCAATGAATGGACAGTTATTCTGTGACATTGTAAAATTTTGATTTCAGGCAATATTATCTTGGTTATTATTTATGCATATTATGTAGTTATAGTAACCATTTTAGAATATTTTGTTGTTTATTTGTTGCCATGATTTTAATTAAGAAAGAACACATGGAATTATTGTCATCAAAATACAGGTAACATTGTCACTTCTGCTACATTAGTAGTATTAAAACACTAAAAATAAGTTTAAGAAATAATTTCTCTATTTCTACTAGGAAACAGGTTGAAGAACTGGGGGTACAGTGCCTGTTTTATAACTGATACTCAGCTACATGTTTAGTTTAGAACTGGCAGTACACAAGTGCAGGTCAGGCTTGACCTACAGCAGGTGGCTGGCGGCAGGGTTTAAGTTAGAAAAGGCAGGTGGTGCTTAGCATTGTCCGAAACAGGTCAGTTTAAGGCAAACTGCCAGAGCTGATCATTTCACAGAAAGAAATCCTTCAGACATTAGGATAGATATGGCTTTGATTGAGGAATCCACGCCTTTGAAAGTATCTTGAATGAAATGCTGTTCAGACAATTCCTAAGTCCAGACCGTAAGGTTTTTTGTTTTTCAGTCTTCTGTTTCTTTTTCTTTTTCTTCTTGTTGTCTTCAATTGCCTTACTTCACATTATTCTCTGTATTTTACAAAGCCGCAGACCTATCCAGACATTCTGTACAACTTCTGGACCCCACGATGCCAAGCTTGAACTGAAAGAAGGTCAGAATCTGAGTGTATACTAATAGAAGAAATTCTAGACAAAATGAGAGAAAAGAACCAAATGCAGCATACATTTTATGAGGCAGAATCTAGGAAAAATATTCAGGGTTCTAGCACTTCAGGTATATCAATGCTCATGTAAATAGTTACTTTGTTTGAATGTAGTAATAGATCTTCCAAAATCTGTATTCATGAGTATTCAAGTGGATTTGATTGTGGCTAAAAACTGATTGGGTGAAGGAGAAGAGAGGCTATAGAGTTTCTATATGCTGTGGATAATCTGCTTTGAGAGGTAGCTGTGCCTAGGGGATGCTGGCAACCTTGATGCATTTCAGTGATTGGGAAGGGTTTTGGTATTTTTGAGTCATGGATAATACAAAGTAACACATAGATAGTCTCATTCCAACCCTAACATGCATAGATATTTGAAATTTGCTATGGAAAGAGAATATATTTTTAGTTGGAGATCAAAGGAGGGAGACCTAATGCATGCTCTTAAATAAATCAATTCTTCTGCTACTATTGGATTAAATTATCTAAATCTAGGCAAAGCCTGCTAATCTAAAATTTTCCAGGTAAAATTAAAAGCTAGAAGTTGTTCTTTGTTCCATCCTTTACCACATCCAATCCATCTGCCATCCTGTTAGTTCTAAATATATCCACTTCTTTCCATCCTACTCCTAGTTTCCTAATCTAAACTACCACTACCTCTTTTCAACATTACTGCAATAGCTTTTTGGCAGATATCTTTACTTCCTTTACAATCTATTCTTCACAAGCTGCCAGCATTACCTCATGCAAAGAAATCAGGTCCACTACTCAAAGCATTCCATGGCTTCCCATCACCTCTAGGGTAAAATCCAAACTTTTGCCTAACAGTCCTCAGGGTGGGACTTACTTGCCTTAGACAATTCTCTTCCTGGCCAACGGCTCTCCAGATGAGTGAAGTCCCTACCTTTGGGTCTCGTTTTTCCTGTGCATAGAATGTTCCTCATCTAGTTATTTAATTGAAAATTTCACTTTTATCTTTTAGGCTTCTACTCAAATTTTACTCTATTTTTATTTGCTTTATATTATTCATCATAATATGAAATGGCTTATTCTTTATATAACCATTTGTCTTTCCACACTAAAATTCACTCTGTACCAGAGAGGCTCCACAATGATACTGATGTTAATGCCCTAGCTGACACTCATCACTATGATTGTTGAGTAAGTATATGCACAACTGGTGACATCTTTTCATGAGGCCTCAACTTTGACACTAAGTATCAGACTTCCAATTTTTTTCTCTTAGGAAATGATTGATATGAAATGGAGAAAAATAGGAAACAATGAGCAGATCTAGACTTTGGCTAAGAATAAGTTGCCTCCATTCTCTGTTCCAGAAAATTCTCTCCACTGCATCGTGGCAGAAGCTGAAGTTCTGTGTGTTTTGAGGTAACTCTGTTCTAATGACTTAAACTAGTAGTTAGCAACAGGAACTCTTCAAATGTATCAAGCATTCCTTGTTTCAAGGTTTGTGAGCATCCTGTTCACTCCATCCACCAACATGCTTTCCCAGTACATGCGTGGAACAGTTTCTGTTACTTTACACTCTCCTTAAGCACCATCTTTTTGAAGAAGTCTCTCCCGAACACATTAAATGGCAGTTCCCCATTTTCTCACCCGGTTGCTAAGTACTGTAAGCTACCATAATGCTTACAATATAAAATTTGCTTATTGACTCTTAGGTTATTTCTGTCTCCTGTCCTTCATGTACACTTTGAAGTAATAACACAATTTAGTTACATGACCTTTTGGTTCTATCTTTTTATTGGTTCTGACTGGTCCTTTCTTCAGGAATTTGAACTAGTGAGTTTCACTGATCGTGTTTTCACAAGGACTTCCTCTCCTCCTTACAATATCTACTTGTCAACTTCACTTTTCTAAATTATAGTGCAGATGGGTTGACAGAGTGACTCACCTGAGAGTTCTTCTCATAAAATTCTTGGTCAAATTCCCATTCAAAACTGTAGTCATAATAGCAATGCAAAATTCTGGCTTGACCATTGAGCCAAGAGTCAGGAAACATGGGAGTAACTCCTAACTCCATCTTAACCACAGTTCAGCTCTGTGCTGTCTGAGTATTTTGGAAAAGGTCATCTTTGTCTGCCTTTTTTGGAGAAGGTATTTTTACACACAAAGGAAAATAAATATAAATATATAAAGTTTTACTGCCTTTAAAAACAATTCTTTGTACTTGTTAGAAGGTCTTACTTTGTCAGTACCAGTTGACCTCACTGGAGTTGGTAAGTTGATGAAGCCCTGATTAAGGTTTTATGAGGCAATCTGTAACATGAAGCAGGGGTCACAAGGGTCCTTTCCTATTTCCTCATTCCACATTTCTTATTGCAAATTAATTCTGTGCTTTCATGAAACACAGCCCCTTTTTAATCCAATGGAAAAAGTCCATGAACCTACCCCATAGATATTCTTTATTTAATAATTCCGTGTGATAAAACTTACCAGTAGAACAGAATAATGGAAGCTATTTCAAAGACATATTAACTCCTAATGCTATGGGCTGTCCCACAAGAATCAAATTATTCAGTGGCCCAAGTGTCTAAAGAACAAATGGCATGGCAGAAATAAAGAAATTGACTACTTTCTCATAGGAAAGGAAGGGATTTATTTCTGATTTAACTGTGTCTTTTCAGATTATCTTCACACAGCATTTGAAGGAGCCAAAGGATGAAACAATGTTCCTTATTTTATGTGACAACATTTCTGCCTTTAAAATGTATTTTTGAAAAATATAAATCTATAGTGATCAAATTCTAGAATGTTCCTTTAAGGCATGGTAGTGATGTCATCTCACAGAGCTTGGGCAAAATTTGTCACTAAAGACGAGGAAAAAAAGAAGAGAAGCTTGCTTAGGCTTTAGGAATCCTTTGTGATCTGCATAATTTTTTATTTTTAGGCAATTACTTTTTAGGCAAGAACAAGTAGTGAAGGAGCTACCTGATAGGCAGCTGAGTGTAAAAGATGAAAAAAATGGACATCTCATTGGTAGAAATTGCAAGGTAGCGTTGTCAAATAAGCTCAGATTGTATTTACTGAGTACCTAATACACACCAGCATATGCATTTACTAGCAAACAAGTCAGATAAAGCTTCTGGCTCACATTTTGTGTAATATAGTAGGTGGGAAGGGGAATACCACAGGTAGTTACAAATATGTAATAGTATATGGAGTGGAAATGTTTGTTTATTCAAGAAATATTGCTAAAATCCAGAGTTAAGTATAGTAGGGGAAAAATAACTCCCATTTAAAAAAAAATAATCTTCCATGAGAAACCAACAATTAAAGTGAGATTTCTTTCTCCCCTAGGTTTAATAAGCCCCTGCCAAACCTGCTGTCACCTCATGCCACTATACATAGTGGCATCTCTCCCTGGGAGAGAAGTCAGTGCTTGTACATCTTTTGCCTGTGTGAGATGAGTGCTGTAGCGAGAGACTTCCCTCCCCTCTAAGCGGAGGATCTCTTTAAAGGAGTAGTTCTTCTATCCAAAGTTGGGAGAAGTCAGCGTGACTTGTGTATAGGGGAGGAAATATTCCATTTTTGGAACAAAAATTCCATTTTTGTTCATAGTAAAATATTTACTAAAGACTATTTTATATCCACCAGAGATGTTCTAAGAACTGCAATAATAAAATATTGACATAAACAAACCAAAATAAACCAAGTTCTGACCTTGTACATGAGACTTTTTGTTTTACTACTGGAGATTGAACCAAAGGATGCTCTACCACTGACCTGTCTTCTCAGCACTTTTTATTTTTTCTTTTGAAGCACAATACCATTAAGTTTCTCCAGCTGGATTTGGACTTAAGACTTCCTTTTCCATTTCTTGAGTAACTGGGATTTCAGGTGGGCAACACTGAACTCAGCTCTGCAGTTTACCTTTTATGTTATCATGTTTATGTGCATGTGATTTGTAGAGACAGATAATAAAGACATATAATATGTCGAGTGGTGATGACTGCTATAAAGAAAAACAAAGCAGGTGAAAGCATGGGACCTGCCATTTAGTGTGAGTGGCTGGGTGAGACTTCTCTGAAAAGGTGGTGCTTAAGGAGGATGTAAAGTAGCAGGATCTGCTCCACGCAGGTACTGGAAAAGTGTCTTGGAAGATGGAGGGAACATGGTATGAACAGACCCTGAGCCCCGGACATGCATGATATGTTTGAAGAGCACCAAGAGTGTAGCTTCAGCAAAGGAAGGTGAGCGCATGTCACAGAATTGTGGATGCTAACATAATCAGCTTTGTAAGCCTCTGTAAAGGATCCACCTTTATTTGAAATGATATGGGAAGTAGCTATGTAAATGTTTTGAGCAAAAAAATGAAGTGTCTTATCTTCTATCACCACAGGATTATCCTATTCGTTATGCAAGAAAACCTGTAGGGGCCAAAGATGGCAGTGGGAGTTTCATTAGAAGGCCACTGTAACAACTCAGAGAAAGATAATAAATTGACCATGACATTGATGGGCTTTGGACCCAGTTGGACAGGAAAAATGAGAAAAGAAGGTTGGAGTAGAGCAGGCTATATGACTATAGGACCAACATTTGATGGTGTGGTGAGGCTTTGTGAGCTCCTGATTGGTGGCAGGACCATAATAAAGTTCACCTAATATTGGGCTCCACTGATTCCCACTTCAAGGATCAACTGATGGGGGAGAAAGTGTCTTCACCAGGGGGCTTTTGGAGGTAAATGGCTGTGTACGATGATGATGTCTGAACTGACAGATTAAAAAGGTAGAACCAGAGCTGGGGCATTCTGGGATACTTCAAGAATCAATTCATTGATGCAAGGCATCCGCATACACATCTTATAAGAGAGGTGTCCCTTTAAGTCATGCCACACACACACAGGAGAAGGAAAGCCAGTTACGGTAAGCTAGACACTGGTAGAGACTGACAGCAAGGTAAGTGTAAATGCCATGGCTGCTAAACAAAACAAAACAAACAAAAAAGAAAAGAAAAGGAGCTGGGGATTTAGTTCAGTGGCATAAGCGCCTGCCTTGCAAGCAGGCAGTCGTGAGTTTGATCCCTGGTACCGATAAAAAAAACGAAAAAGACAAAAAAAAAAAAAAAAAAAAAAAAAAAAAAAAAAAAAAAAAAAAAAAAAAGAAAAGAAAAAAGAAAAGAAAAGATTCCCATCCTTTCTGAACTTACATGGAAGAGTATCAGTTTGAAAAGCTAAGATGAACTTGAGGACCATTTGGAGACAGGAAATGCAGATTCAACAGAGAAAAGTATGAGTACAGAAATTTTGGAAGGGTGTGTGTGTGTGTGTGTGTGTGTGTGTGTGTGTGTGTGTGTTGTTTAGATATTATAATAGGATTTCTGGTCTAAACAATCCATGCTGTAATCAGAATGAAGGGACATTATCAGCTAGTGTGAAAATAGTGTTCAAGAAATCTTTCCTGCTGTGAGAAATTAGGACGTTTTCCTGAGAAATCGATATTTGGGCTAGGGCAGAAGACAGAGAAAACACTACTCAAGCCAAAAGGACAAAAACATGTTTCAGGAACAGCCAATTTCTGGGTTTCAAGGCAAGAAAGCAAAGCTATCTGAAGAAAAAGTGATCTTGAAGAAAGTTACTCTCTGCTACATAGATCACGCGACCATCAAAAGACCCAGAAATGTCCTAGTTATAAAAAGTGTTATCATTATTGTGGAGCTCATCAATTGACTGGAAAGTGCTGGAGCACTTCATACAAGTTCAAATCTCATTTTTGAGGTCTAAACCAATTCAGAAACAATTTTGCTCATAAATCCAAGCATCCTTAATGAAATCTTTCTATAACATTGCATGCCTATAATGGGTATAGTTGACCATTTAGTTTTCCATAGTCCTTGTATGAACCTAATTTCAACTTGGAGTATTCACGAATCTTTGGTGATGTAATTGGACAGTGTTCTAGAGGTCTGTTTGTAGCATATTTTTTAATCTCTGTAAGTGACAACAATAGTGGTTAAAGCTGTCTATGATAATGATGATGTCAAGACGAGAGCTTATGTTAGTAGATCAAACAGGAAACATTTTAGAATAGAAGTGAAAATTGAAAAAGAATGGATCTTAAAGGAAGGCTATGCCCCTAAATGGAAGTTTTTTTTTTTTTTTGAATACTGAAAAGTATAGATATAAACTGCAGAAAAGTGGTTTTGACAATATGTCATAAATACCATACGAATTTTGTGGTACTTTATGAGTGTCTTGTGCATATTATTAATAGGCTAGATGGAGAAAGTAGAAAAGATGGAGGAGACCCCAAAATAATTTTATATGCCAAAGAAACAGTACCAGCATTGCTTTCTGTCCTTGAGATGTTATTAACTAGAGAAACTTCAGAGTCCCAAAGAAAGTCACAGAAGCAGAGAGAATGCTAAGCATATGAATGTTAATCTCTAGCTTCAGTCCACTTCTCCCTTCCCAGATGGACTGACCATCCATGGTGCCCATCTAAAAGCATTTTGATGGAGTAAGTGACCTTTTAAAATTATATTTTGTGATACTAATTAAAAATAGTTGAGAGGAGGCAATGGTGGTGGTGGGCACTGCTATAGAATAAGCTCAGAGAACACAAATCCTTTGATACTGAGCAGGATTTCAGACTTGAAACACTCTTCTGTTCTGATCCAGTGCATACACCTGAACATTCTGGGCACATCTATTCCTTTATTTTAGACTTCAGAATAGTCTAGAGTAGCCATTATTTCTTTCCTTTTTATGACAAGTCTAAATTCTCTAGGAACAGAGGGTTCTTGTAAGAAATCATTTTTAATCTAGATATGGTAGCACACACCTATAATCCCAGGACTCTGAAAGGCTGAGGAAAGAGGATCACAAGAACCCAGCCTGGGCAATTAATGATGTAGTGACACCTTGTCTCAAACTACACTTAGTACTCTAAGCTAAACTAAACTAGAAAGTCTGGGGTTGTAACAGTGGGAAGACTGCATTCGATCTCAGTACTAACACAGAATTACTTCTAATCTGATGACACTGATTGCAAGTTTTTCCCCTAAAATTGGCTTAAAAAGATAAGGCTTCACCTGTTTGTAAAATGTTGTGAGTGATTTAAAGAGGGTAACAAAGGGATAAAAGAGAAAATTTTGGAAATATAGTATATCAAGGTCTTTGAAAAATCCTCCTAATATCTAAAAATAATTTTGAGGAAATAAAGGTGTAGAAATGTGTAATAAAATGCAAATTTTATACTGTTAAATATATTATAGCATAGTAGATAGATTAAAACTTGTAGCATTCATAAATCTATTGTGTAGCCAATAACAATGATTCTTGACCAAAAAAACACAACACAACAAAACAAAAAAAAACCAAAAACAACAACAAAAAACCAACTGGAATATAAAGTAGAAATTTCCTCTCCTTTAGTTGTTTCCTAAAGCTTCAAATATTCTAATACTTTTGATTTATAGTCCTTTTATAATATAAAGCATACTTAAAAGTCTTAACAAAAAGAAAAGTTATGAACATACTCCAAATATGGCATTTTATTCTGAAACTTATATCTCCAAGTTTACTTTTTCTGTCTTCTAGAAACATATTTCATTTCCTATTTGGTGTTTCCATTTACATGTCTTATTCCACCTAAAACTCAACACATAAAATCTCATTTAAAAACTGATAGCATAAATCTCTTGCAAACCCAGAATATTGAGGTCTTACCTCCCAGACCCAAGTACTGTCCATCTTTCTTCCTGTGTATGACTGGAAATTGCATTGATCCTAATCCTGGAGACAAGATATTCTCATAGTAACTATAATAAAATTCTAATCCCACTGCCCTCATTTTTTCCTCAGTTAGGCCTTAATTCTGAGTAATATCTTCACTCTGTACTACTTTTAGCACAAAATGATAAAACAGTAAGAGTGTACAAAACCCAGCCATAGGGGTAGGGGGCCTGATTCTTTCCTTTCTGTTTACTTTTGTCATAGTATATATTTCTTCCCCACTTCAAGGACAAAATGTTCTTTTTTTGTAATATTTTTTCTTTCCATCTGATTATGATAATCAGTTCAGTGACTTCTAAAGAGCAGTGGACAGTGGTAGAAAGTTCACTTTGCATTACAGGCATGATCCTCAGACTGAGACATGGTCCAAGCTAAGGGTGCCTTTTAGATTTGGGAACTGGATATCAACCCTGAAGAACTGATGATTCTGCTTTATCCCTTAAGGGACAGTTACTCAGAGAATCTTTTTGTGTATTTCCTTTCCTCCATTCTATGCACAATCATTTAAACTCACCTGGCTAGATCTTTCATTTTATATTTCCACTGCGTGATGGGCTTCTCTTCTACAGCATTTAACATTTAACTTTTGTTTAATGTCTTTCTTCCCCATTATCCTGAAAGCCCTATTAAAGTAAGAACCCCAGCTGTCTTGTTTGCAGTATTCCCAGAATCTTCGATAGTGTCTGGAGATAATGAGTACTCAATAAATAATTTGCTGCAGTCCACATCCTATGTGTAAACTCTTCACTGAAAGCGTGCCCTGTTTGAAACAACTTAGTAGAATGAACGTAAGACCAAAAACACCTAACAGAAAAAGCCTGTTGAATACTTTTACGTATGTCACTTGATGTGTAGATGGAAGGCTTCGTGTCAAGGGTAAGCCAAGAATTATAAAGAAGAGAAAGATATTATCTGGCATTTTTGACTTTGGAAGTTCTTTCTTATAGGTCTGTATGCATTTTCTCTCCTCTTTTATCTGTAATTTTAACCATTTTTATTCTATGGGTCACTGAAAGTCACTCTGATCCTGATTACTATGTAATAAGTAGGTGACTTTTAAGAATGTAATTGAAGAGGAAATAGATGGTTATTTTGAATACAATAAAAATTGATGCTAATATTCATTATGAATAAAAGGGATGATCTGCTCTCTAGTCAATAGGAATGGTATCAGAGTAAGACCTGAACAATTAGAGATGACATTCAGAAATGAGAAGCAGAAAACACATTGCAGTTTGGGGAACAGAACTAAGACAGGTGTCTGCATCCTAACGAGGGTCTTAAGAGTTCTCATGAGAATTGAAAGTATAACTGCTAAGAAAGTTCCTACTTTTAGAAACACATAATAAACTTATATACACACATACGTGTGCAAAGACACACAACACATTTCTTCCTCCAAAGAACATTACACTTGAAGAGCCAATATCATTGTTTTTAAATCAGCATCCATTAAAGATAGGTTTTATTGGGGCTGGGGATTTAGCTCAGCGGCATAAGCACCTGCCTTGTGAGCAGGCGGTCGTGAGTTTGATCCCTGGTACCGGTAAAAAAAATAAATAAAAAATAAAGATAAGCTTTATTTTTATGGTTATGTATGTCTTGAGAATTAAGCCTTTCCAGAATTTGTAAACAGAAGCTCATTGTTCTCTGTGCTGTACATTGAGCGTCCCCTGAAAATGTATTAATAGTTGCTTGAATTTACAAATTCTATGATTGATAATGATGGGGGAAAAGGTTTTTTTACATTGTGTCAGCAGCATCTACCTTAGTATCATCTTTACTTAGTACAGTGATTAAGTTACCTATAGAATATCCTTGAGAGAAATTGGTAAAAGCTCCACCCTGCTACTGCCCCATATGTAGTAAGTGCTGGCCACCTCCTCCATTCACTGACAGCTGCTAATGAGAGATGACTTCCTAAAATCATTACTGGAAATAAGTTCCCTTGTAAAAATTAATCTATTAGTACCACATAATGCAAAATTTCAATTATTCATTCATCTTATTTATTACCCTATATGTAAAGCTTTTAAGCATCAGGCTGTCCTGACTTCAGAATGCATGTTTTTATGATCACTAAGAAAGAAATAATACTTTAATATGCCTTTTCTCTGACACTTAAAATGCTACTTTTTAAAAAGCACTTTTTCATTTGCAGCATAAATTAAAATTTAATTGTATACAGTTATTATTCTAGTGTACCAAGATAGTAATATTAAGGGAAGAGCCAGTGTTTGTAATAGCAAAGTGCTTCTTTATGTTTCCTATTTCTAATTGCTTTTTTCTTTATTTCATGATGAATTTTGACTGACTTTGGTCTTCAAGCCATGTAAGATGTTTTATTGGAAGAGAACTATGCACAGCGAACCTCATCACAGAGTTCATTCAAATGCTACTTAATTCAGCGAAGCCCTGTCCAACCTAGCATGTCCCCAACTCTGCCTACTGGACTCTAGTACCACACACTATCACATAAGTGTTTGCTCCCAGCTACAAGTTAAACTAAATAGCCAGAGAACACTTAGGGTCTCAAGTTATCTGCTCAGCAAGCAGCATCTTCATTCTTCAGGTAAAACATTGAAAAGAGCACCTATTTATCTGTTATCATTAGGAATAATTTAGATTATACTAGCATTAATAAATCCCCTCATGTGATTATATTTATCTTAGGATGTCAGTTATAAGTTCTTATGATTCCTAAAAGAATTTATGCCTCTAGTATTTACATTACCTACTTGTATTTTCTCTGAGATTTCTGTTTGAAGTTAATCCTTCTTACTGTGAAGGATGTAAGCAAAAAAATGAACTTAGTTCTCCTTTCTCTGTTGTCTGTTAATACTTCTCTGTCATCTTCAGAAAGCAAGGCAGTCACTTTAGATCTGTTTTCCAGATCTAAATATATATACAATCGATTCTTTTTCCTTCCATAGTATTTCTACTCATGTATTTGAAAATTTAGAAAAGGCACTACTGCAGATGAATAAGTAGAGTAAAAGGAGTAATGGACTACAAAAAAAAATAACTTTTTTAGTATTAAAAATAACAACTGCTGCTTCCATTGCTAAAGCAATAAGAAAGATACTTTAAACTTTCTGAGCCTTAGTTTTCTCACCTATAGTGAGAATTTAAAAATTTCTGCTATACCTTTCTCTCAGATGGCAAAATATAATATACAGCTCTTTAAATGCATGAAATATAATAATAACATATATATTTATTTATTCATATATACTCAAATATATATACCAAATACATATGTGCATGTAAAGGTATAGATCTATTTGATTTTGTGTGTGTTCCTTTTATCAATCTTTTTCACCATGATCAGCCCCTCCTTGAAGGAACCCTTGCAATGTGCATGCACACTTCCACGTGGGGGCACTATTGCACAGAGGTGTGCACACAGGTGCCCAGTCTGGACTCCTGAGACTGAATACACCTCCTCTACATATAGTTGAGCAGACTTGGGAAAGTCGAATTATCTACATGATCATCATATTCCTATTTGTAAAATGGGGTTAACAATTCTAATACTTCATAGTATTGTTATGAAGATTAAATGTTTCAATTCCCATAAAGCACTTTCAAGAGTGCCTCATTCTAGTACTAATTACTGAAGCAAAGCATTAGCTGTTTTTAGTGTTATTACATTGTGCAAATTCAATATTGTAACTATGTTTTGTGGGCTACAATTGAAAGAAAATGTCATGAATCTTATTTAAATCTTTTCAGATTTGTGTGCCTTCTGTCTATATATTTTTTAGCATTATGGTAGAGGTTCCTTTTAGTGGCTATCAATGTAGAACTTATAATATTTATTATTACTAAATAAAATATTTTTCTTTAGAGTTGAAAATAGCAATTTTATATTAATAGAGTAGTATATCAAAATTTGATGGGTTACTTTAAACATATATCTACATATCTCTATCTATCTATATATTTATATATGAAGAGAAACTCCCACTTAAAATGTGTATACTAAATACCATTTTAAGAAGAATGGTAAATTTTAAACCATAGATTGTTTTTATCTGACAAAATATTTCCCTTTTTTTTGTAAAATATAACCAGAAATATATAGAAGGATTTATATCCTAAATTCTCTATTTTAGCCCTCTCTGTACAAAAATAGGCAGGATTTTAGTACACTGTCGTAAATCCACACAAAGTAATATATTAGACATTAAATTTTTTTGAAGACAGTTTAACAACTCAGAAATATTTTGGTATATTTAAATTGCAAAAATTATACTTATAAGCTGCTTTATAGAAAAAATGCCAAATGCATACATGTATTATAAGTTTTTAAAATTGCAAGCAAATGTACCTCAGTATAAAATGTAATTTTTTGGTGAGAGAATTATGAATGTTTCTATTATTATTTTCTTCTGAATATACATACACATACATGCATACATGTCGTTATATTTGTGTTTTGCATGGTTTCAGTCCACTATATATTTGTGCTAAAAAAAATTTTAAAAAAAGCTCTGATACTTGTTATGTTGATATGTCATCTCTTTAGTCCATTATGTCCTCACACAGATAAAAAGTTTAAGTGAGAATTCATTGGTGCAGTCATTAAAAAGCTATTTTTTTCAGGTCCTTTTAAAATGATTCCTTTGTAACATTACATTAATATTTCCTGAACACAAAGCAGACATTCATGAAAACATTTTGTGCATTGAACTTTCAGCAATTGTGGACCTAGAAGCTGAGAGAGTTCCCTTTAAACCCTGTGCACTGGAGGTCAGGGCTGGAGGAGGAAGTGGTTGTCCCAGGGCTGGTTGAAGGAATACTGGTCAGTCACCAAGGGAGGGGTTGTGGGCGGGGCTTAGAATTTCACATAGGCTGCACTTGGACCTAATCTTAATTTCAGAACCAAACATAGATATATTGATATATTTTTACTACTACTAGAAAGAGAGGTGATAGACAAATGTACTCTCAAAAAGAGAGAGCAAGGAGAGACAGAAATGGAGGAAACCAGTGACAGAATCTCCATCTTTGAGGTCATCCATATTGGGAGAGAATCTCCATCTTGAAGGACAATGGAAAATGAGCTACTGCTAAAACATAAACAGCTGTCACTAGTCAAACCATTCAACACCTCCAAATTCTTTCGTTCTAAAGTCCCAATCACAATGACATAAATAACTTCTCTCACTGCTGTCACTCCCACCACTGCACAAAATGTATCAGAACACTGTTAGGAAAAAGCATCAATAAAGAGGTCAATGGACCACGCTCAGTGTTCGCCATGTGGCACCCAGATAGGAATGAAGAACCCTGTCAAAAATGAAAATCAATCAAATCTACAAGCATCTGGCTGCCCTTGAGTTTTACTTACTTTTTGAGATGGGGTGTCACCATGCCTTGGAGCTCACGGCCATCTTTCTGTGTCAGTATCCTGACTGCTGGTATTGCAGTCATGCACCACCATGCCCAGGTCTGACCTTAACTTTTCAATCATGCTGTAAAACTTCCAAGTCTCTTTTAGTTACAAATAAAATAGGTAAGGTGAAATGAAATTTATACCTGAAGTAAAATACATTATTTATCAAACAAGGCTTTGACAGAGTCAAAGACTATATAGCTGGTAGAATTTTCATTTTATCCCCTTTGAAGTCACACCAATCTTTTTATATTTTCAAAAATTTCCCATTGTTTTTATATTGTCTTAAAATTATAAAGCAAAATTAATTCAATTCCATGGAATACCTTTCCTCACAGGTTGAGAGAATGATTTCCTTCAACCAGGGAAGTGGATCCATCATTCAAATATGAGAATGTACTAAAGGAAAATACCAGCAAACTATGCTTGGGTTTTCATTTTCCTGGACTTGTTAGAGCAGGGCTGCTGTTGGGTACTGTGGTTTAGGACTGTTGGGGGGACTAAATGCAAGGATTCTAGAAAGCATGCCTTTCCCAGTTGTCCTGTATTTACATTATTTAGTCAATACCTGTTGTCCTCTCTTCTCCACTAGGGAAAAAAAATCACTCCAGAACCAGAACTGACATTCTCTTAGCACCACACCACTTAATTACTAACAGAGAGATGTGAGGAGTGGTTCTGATCATGCCTTAGTTCTGCCCAAGGGCATTAACCCAGCTGCTCCCATTTAGTATGTGGTAAAAAGACCTGCCAGGCTTTAGCCCTTGACTGCTGACTTGAGAAAAGGAGATCAGTATTCAACAACTGGCCAACCACAGTTTTGTTCTAAAATGTCCAAAATGGAAACATCTAAATTGCAGAAAAACAAAAACCCAGAAATGAAAGATAACTAATTGAAGGGATATTATAATAAATCAGTATTTTTGAAATCAATGTTATATCACATTAGGAAGGACACTACACAATACAGCACTACCCAGTGAACCCTGGTAATTAATCTCAACGCAGCCACTCTTGAACTCCATCAAGAGTCAGGGGCAGGTGTATTGGAAAGCTCCTGTTTTTGCCCCCTGTTCTACATTTTTAAAAACATCCATCATTTTTATATTGTGTCACATGTCTTAATTCATATCAAGCAATAAAATGTCATTTTTGATACCCTATTTAAAATAAACTGCTTAAAAACCTGCATAAAGCAATAAGTTAATATTTGAGCCATAGAATTCATAAGCGAGTTTTTTCTTCCAATAATCTGATATTGAGGAAACATATTCAGCTCCAAATAAGCCATGAGCCTGTGGAGCGGTGCAAGTAGGACAAGCTGACATGAAAACTTTTAAGTCCCCAAGGCTTTCCAGGGCTTTGTGGTACACAGTCCAAAGAGAGGGACTGAGAGGAACACTGCAAAATCCTGATGCATAGCTTCTCTTTTCCTCCCCATCACTTCCCATCTCCTCTTTACCCCCTACCTAGTAAACCAACCTTAAAGCACTGAAAACAAAACAGAACGAATTAATGGGCCCTGTTCTTTTTCATTATTTATGCCCTTCTCATGTACCATACTAACCAAGGGATGCTCTTTGATGATTATATCTCCAAAGAACATTACTGTGATCATGGTATGTGCTGGGGAACCATAGATAATTAATCAGTCAAACTGAGAGATATGGATAAGAATAACTTTTGGATTTTGTAAAAGTAAATTTAATGCCTAAAACCTGCTAAGAACTGATTAATCAAATAGCCTCTTACACTCATAGTTAAATCAGTTCATATACTACAGCAGATTGCAGGTTTATGCCTTCAACTGAAGAGAAATAAGAGAAGGCAGATTTTACTTTTGCTCCATTTAAACCTTCTTTCTCAACTCCAATGAGATGTGTATTTGCTACAGAAGTGTTTCCGGTATAGAAGTTTCTCTTATCCTAATAAACCTATCAGGAAATGAGACACCTACTTATTGGCATTTTTTTTTTTTTTACTTTTTTGCAATAAATTGCTGTGTCACAGGTTTCCATCTACACTTATTATATTTGTAAAATGGAAATGAAAAAGAATCCATAGACCCAAACCAACAAATGCATGAAAATCACCATAAGTACTATTGTACATTTTTACAGATTAATCTTCACAAGGAAAATTTGCATGACTCTAAGACAGTGTTGTGTGGATCATAAAGGAGTTAACAATCCTTGTCTTCACAGCAGTGAACCATGGAGAATTCCGGGAGTGGAATATGGACAAGGAAAAGGAAAAGAGAATTGAATGGCCTTTTGTTTCTTAAAAAAAAGGAAACCAACAAAGACTTGTTTCCTTTTCCCTTTTTGTCAAATGAAAGCTCTGCAGAGATGATTGAGCTCTTGCATGCTACTGTTTGAATTCTGTAGGACGGTATTCTATGTAGCTTTGCTCTAAGTACACCAAAGGATGCTGCTACTTTTGAAGGTTAAAACTACTTTGTGGAGCATAGGGAACCTGTCTGAAGATTTCTGATCCTTGGGAGAAGAACATCGTGCTCTCCTCTCAGCTAGAGCTTGCTTCAAGGAAACATATTTGGATGCCAGTTTATCAATTTGTTGAAGTGCTAGGCCAAGGACACTTGGCAACAGGAAAACAAATCCAGAACTAACTGAAGATGTGTAGTTGCTATTAACATGGTACTAACACCAAATCAGAACTAGGTTCTTATTTATCATCTTTTTATTGTCCTGTGAGAAGAAATATTGAGTCTTTACATTTCTGTTATTAATGGAAGTCATACCGCAACAGTTTCTCTAATCATTACCATTTTTAAAAGGAAGATGTCTACAGAAAAGGTTAGAAGTTCTTTCTGGAAGAATAGCTCAACTAATCAGGTGCCACAGAATAATTTTCATAAGATTATTCTAATCCTGTCAGAATATTTTAAAAGCTTGAGAATAGATAATAAAAGTTATCTTGTTCTTTGGCTATATGTACAAGAAGAAAATGCTCTGGCTTTAAAGAGTACTGCTATACTATTGCAAGACCTTGTCACTGATGTAAAAATCATGCCAATTATGACATGGTAATATTTTAAATATAATGATATATCCTCTCTCTGTCTCTTTCTCTGTCTCTGTCTCTGTCTCTGTCTCTGTCTCTGTCTCTGTCTCTGTCTCTCTCTCTCTCTCTCTCTCTCTCTCTCTCTCTCTCTTTCTCTCTCTCTCCTTTCTCTTTTTAAATGGCAGATAGTATGAGCAATATACTTTGTCATGTTTGCTACTCAAGTGAATTAAAGATACAATGGACCATTTCTTGCATGCCTAGGAATGAGTGACATGGAAAGAAGGTTGAAAAATTTCAAGTGAAGCCGATACTGAGGATAGGATCATGTAGCTATAAGCTAACAGTAAGAGACTACTTTAATGCTGGTAGCAGTCTGTTTCAAAGTGGTTTTAATGTTAAAGGATATCACTGTAACTAATGCACAATCTTTTCTTCATTGGGTTACAGTTATGTACACAAAGCCATAGAGGAAATCATGCAAAGCAAAATAAGAAACCTTTGAATAAAATCTGTCATTCATTACATATTGTATTTAAATAGATTCACATTTTACCTTTCTATTTACAAGTAAACTATTTCAAGTAACATAACTTCAAGCCATTTTCGTTCAGCAGACTGCATTTAAAAAGCTTATAGATTTAACAAGAACTAAAAAAAAAGCTAATGGCATTCTTAAGAGTTATTTTTTGCTCAGAACAACTCATAACAAAGAGTAAAGGAGTCACATCTGGAGTGAAGAAGCTGTACACCTCCAGGATGCACTGATGCAATTGCATGAATCTGACCGGACATGGTTCAAGCACTGTAGAAGGTGCTCAAGAGGCCGAGCACAGGGCTTTGATATGAAGAGCTGAATCTTGCTTTGGACCAAGCCTGCTCAAATTGAGCCATCTGATTTGAAGTATTCAGAAGAAAAAGCCCTGGTGGTATTGGCTTTCTATTGAAGAAAGCTTTATTTTTGAGTGGTTGAGCATTCTGGAGAGACGTACGCACCACACAGAAACACATGTGGCAAGCCCTCTGGGATTTTCCCTTTCCTACATGCTAATGAAGATTAAAGTGTAAGAAAGTGCAGACATCAGTTGAACAGATAATTAATGATGATTGATGATTTACTTTTAATTTATGCCACATGATTAATTCAGGTAAAACATGCAGATGCTTGAAACTTCTGGGGTTGTGGAATTGTTTAGCATTCAACATAGGCTGACAAAAATCTACACAGCAGCCTGCTCTTGGATCCCAATATTACCCATAATATAATTTTTGTTAGGTATATATTGAAAGAGAACACTCCATTAGTGAAAACTATGAAAGATGCTTTCTTAGCCAAAGCTACTTAAGTAAAGCTTTGTTTTCCCATAAAATCATTGGTATTTTATCTTGTTTTGCTTTATGTTTGTACAAAGTTACTTATGTAGTTCTGTTGCAAAAACTGTTTTTATATTTCTCACATCTTTTACATTCTCTTAAGATAGAAAACACACAAAGCACGTGCATGTACTGTGACAGTTGTGAAGGTGAAGGAGTGACAGCCGTCTCCTGGGCAGAAATATACCAAAATTCAAGCCATAAATCCAGCAGAAGGAAGCACATCAGCAATTTTCCCCTTTTGCCAGCACAGCATGGCCCTGCGCGACGCAGGTTGTTGCTGTATTGTGCAGAAGTGGTATGTCAGAGCGACATCAAATGATAAGGCTGTTTACAAGTGGTAAATTTAAGGCCTTTCTGGTTCCTCGGAGTTTATCCCTCTAAGGATAGTAAAGCTTGACAAGACTACAGGATTTGGAGTTTTACTATCATATTGTAGAAAACTTAATGCTTCATTTGCTGACCCAGAACCTAGAATGAACTTCAGTAAACTGGCAGCCTCCTGGGTCTGAGCTTCTGGTGAGTATTTATTCCTAATATATTGGAAAATAAGAAATTCTGACCTGAGCAATTCTAACACAACGATGTGATGCAGGACTCATATGGGTGTACTCTGTGTTTGACTCCTGGCAGCTTTACTAAACCTGTTCTCTGAGATTTGCTCTCAACAAAACTTGCTTATTGTAGTATTTTTATTTCTATGTCTTAGTAGCATTGGCACAGGGAATTCAACAGCTGACATTTCTCTTTCTAGTCAAAAATAATTTAAAAATTCAACAATGTATTACTTTAGAAGTAATGACTTTTAATTTCCATAAGTACAAAAATGATTGCTTGTATACTGAATTAAAAAGTAGCAATCACTGATAAGCAAATTTTTAAAAATATCATCATTACAATCTCAGAGCACTTTAACCCAACATAATAATTTTGCCTAAAAACTTCAGGGAATCATAATTATATATGATTTTTTTTGTTTTAAATTTATGTGTCTTTTGTTTTAATACAAGCAGCACTGGGAAATAAACATTTTTCTTTTGATAGAGATGACAAAAGACAAAAAGGAATAAAAAAGACTAATTTTAGTCTAAAAATGATTTGTATTAATTATACAAAAGCTACAACAGCACCTAAATAAGTTGCATTTTTCAGGAATGAGACAGTAAATTAGAAATTACATTTCAAATCTTCATTCATAGGTAAGTTACATTCAGCACTTTCCAGACATAAGTGAAAATGCAAACCATCACATTATCCCTGCTTCACTGCTTTCCTTTCCTTTTTCTTTCTTTTCCTTTTTTCTTTATCTCTCCCTCTCTCTGTCTCTCTCTCCCTCTCTTCCCTCTCTTTTTCTCTCTCTGTCTCTCCCTCTCTTTCTCTGTCTCTCTGTCTCTCTCTCTCTGTCTCTCTGTCTCTCTCTCTGACTGTTTCTCTGTGTCTCTCTCTGTCTCTCTGTCTCTCTCTCTCTCTCTCTCTCTCTCTCTCTGTCTCTCTCTCTCTGTGTGTCTCTCTCTCTCTTTGTCTATATCTCTCTTTCCCTCTCTCTTTCACTTTAGCACTGTTCTCCCTTCCCATACCCTGCTGGTACAATGAGTTTGTACGGTAAGGAGGTGGCTTACCCCTGGATGTGCTTGCCCAGCTGCAGATTTCCAGTCTAAGTAGCTGCTGCATATCTCCTTTGTCAAATCTAACAAATATTTGCTTTTGTCTTATATTAAACATATCTCTTTTTTTTTCTCATCAGTGTTGGAGTTTAGTGCAAATCAAGTTCTTTTATTAATCATCGGCCCTTACATCTTCATGAATTACTCAGTGTGTTTAAACAGATCTCTGTCGACATAGTGCTATGGGCAATTAGAACTTAGGGACGTTGTTAGGTAACTGGCACCCTGGATAGTGGAGTATGATTCTCACTGTGTTGCTGCAACCACAGAGATCTGTAATTCCTGAACCTGCAGGAATTTATTTATCAGCATGGATTGCATGTGGCTAGGAAGAGTTATTCATGAACACTGTCACACTTTAAAAACTAAGCATTAGCTAAACCTATGAAAAACCCCTAAAAAAGAATATATATAATGTTGTCAAGTGCCAGATCTAACTACACTTTTAAAGTTTTTCTTCCTTTTAACCCACATGCTTACAGTTTATATATCTGTTAGTGAGGAATACGCCATCTAAATTTTACTACAAAAGCTAATGACCCTATTAACTCTAATTTGTTTACTCACCAGTCTGGAACAGTCTCTTCCACAGGTACCTCTTTGATGTTCAAAATTAAGCTTCCAAGAGGTTTGAGAAATTAAATGCTAAAGGAGGTCAATTATACAACAGTTGCTGTAAAGACAAAGATTGCCACTCCCATGTTGCTTTAAATCGACTATTTTTCTCTTCCTTGATGAATAGATGAACACAAATACAACAAGATTACTACTCAACACATGTTAAACACTCCTCCTGATTTGCTTGGATGTGATGGATAGCTTTGAATGAGTGCACCTGAGCATGCAGGAAAGGGCTTAATTAAAACCCAGCATAATATTCAGTGCTTGCTTCTGAGGTAAGATCTGAAATACACACCAAAATATTTTTCAAACTGAAGCAAATCAAAGAGAAAGGACACACTTGATAAAAGTAGAGAGTTATCCTATTATCGCTTGCAAACCCTCATGTGGGAGCGAATTTAGTACACAGCATCGTATATGTGAGCCTCTCAGATTGCTCCCTGCGGTTCAGACATCAGCACTCTTGTGATACAGTTGTGAAGTAGAAAGAGCTTTCTGGTTATTGGAAAATAAATGAGTAAACCAATTGTAATACAATTGGAATGTGCTAGGGAAATAAACTCTATGAAAGCTTTTGCATGCAAAGTTATCTTTTGTGTTAATACTGAGTCTTGTAGCATTTCTGTAATAATGGGTAACAGGCATTTTGCAGAGTTGAGGCCCTGCCTGCAGAGCCAATATAGCTTTTGCTCTCTTTTCATGGTTAGTAAAATCTTGGTGTCATCCCATTTATATATATATATATATATATATAAATTTGTAGTATGGCAATGTCTCCTCTAATAAGAACTGTTTTGTCCGTAGAAAAGGTTAATGATTCTGAAATAAGCATTGCACATATTATTCTAGGGACTAGGTATTAATGGATATAATGTAAATTTCTCATACAATAAAATTTAAAAGAGGGTCATGACTTGAAATGGCCTAATCAACTGTTTCTAGAATAATCTTGCACCATAACTGTACTTTCTTCCATCTCTTACTGATTCAGATGGCTTCCCTTTCTCCCTGATTTTTTTCTGATTTCCTCTTTCCAGGTTACACTTGTTAAGAATACAATTGGTGCTCTTCGGCCACTGAATACATTGTTATGCACAAACCAGAGCACAGGCCTAGGAATCTAAGGGAAGTTAGGATGTCTATGCTGTATACTGTACAAAACGAGGTTTAGGTTGAATGTAGAAACCGTAGAGTCAGGATGCAGATACATGAATCTTGTAGCCTCCTTGCCTATGAAACAAATAATAGTAAATGCTACTAGGTGTTAAATGAAACTGTTCATATGCAAAGATTAGAATCTGCCTTCCTACATAATAAAAGGCCAATATAAAGTACTAAGTACAATTATTTAGTGACTAGAACTAAGCTGTCCAGGCTGTGCACTCCTCACCCAGGTTAGAATTCAAGCTGCTTGTTGCTTTGTCTTCTGAGTTTTTCTGGCACTACTTTTTTGGTGCCTCTTTGTTTGGTGCCCTGGTTGTGTCACCTGATTCTTTGAATCTTAGCTTGGCTCCTAAGACAGGGTCACGAACATGAAACTCAGAAGGGAAAGAGGCACTCAGAGACAGTTGGATAGATGGTGCATTTCACTGGAGGAGGGCCTGATAGAACCTTGACATCCAGAAACTAATAGGTTTTCTCTAGGCTAAAAAGGGAACACCCTCCCACCCCCTAACCCCCATCCATTCCCCACCCAGGGCCCCACCCCTAAGGTTCAGGTTTCTGTCTTCCAAACTGTTCTGTCTTTGCCCTGGGATCTCAGTAACTCTCCCTCATAATCCCTACCCTTCATTAAATCTGGATAACTACTTTTAAGAATGGTGAGCTTTGGTTGTGGCAAATGAGAGGTTCCAGTGATGTGGTAAAAGAGACGGACGGACTAACCATATACAGTAAGATTCCCTGGAACTTAGCTCTTTATTTATAAGATTGAAGACAATTTCTCATCATGTCTATGCATATAAACTGTGGGGGAGAAAATGGAAAACAGCAAAACCACTGAGTTACAACAAGCAAAGTAGCATTTCACAGTGTTGGAGAAAAATATCATGATGTGTATTTTAAAGACTAAGGTGGTGTTCTGTTTTGTACCCAAAAACAATTTAGGATTTATTATCCTGCTCAGAAAGGTACATTTGAAAGTTTGTTTTCATCATTTCTGGGGGGACACTGACAGTGGGACAGAACACATAAGCAGCAAGCAGAAAACAGGAAGAGACGACAAGCTATTGAAAAATCACTCTTGGGTTATTAGGGACAGATATTTTCCAAAGCATGTTGGAGAAGGGCCCAAGGAAATGTTTTAGAAACTTGTACATTAAAGGGTGGGCATTGAGCAAATGAGTAAGACAGTGATCTGCAGTGAGTTCTGTAAACATAACATTAAGAAGGCCTTCTGGGCCTGTTCCAGCCCCCTTGCAATGAACAAGGTAAAGAGTATATGGTAAGAAATGGCAGCATCCAACGAGCAAAATACCAGCCCAGAGTGAATAGAGACGATCCCTTCATCACTTTCAGCTAAAACATTTCATGACCAAGCTCCACTGCATATTACAGAATGTTAGTTGCATAGTTATAAAATTATCATACACTTAATTACTGGCTTTAACTTGAAGCTGATTTAAAAACTTCAGTCCTGACTCCCTTGTGTGTGTTGTGTGTGTGTGTGTGTGTGTGTGTGTGTGTGTCAGTGGTGTGTGTCCGTAGGAAATTCTTATGATTTCTCCTGGCTTCAGTTACCTAATCTATAAAGTGGGGACATCCAGACCCTGCCTCACAAGCCTGTTGCAATGTAGAGCCGTAATGTATAGAAAATTCTTATTGTGTTGTTTGGGACTCCGAGTGAATACTAACTCTCTCTTCAGCTCTCCCAAGTGGCCACCATGCCCCAGACTTTTCACTAGTAAATAGCAGAATGTTTATTAAATTGTTTTCAATTCACACTCTGAGATGTAGGTTTACCCTTTCAAGGCAGACGGTTTCATCTCTTTCTCAGACTTGGTTGCAGTTTCAGGACTGAGGATTCCTTACTCATCAATGGCAGTTGGCTCTCGAGCTTCAGAGAAGCCAAAGAGGGGAGAATCCCTACCTTACTCCTGACATGTCCACAGGCGCTTCCTCACCAAAGCCCATAGACAACCATTACACTCATTAAAGAATAGCCCTTTTATACACCTTTGCAAAGCCGAATGTTCTAATATTGAGTTATTATTAAAAAGAAAATCTGTCATCCATTTTTTTCTAATTCAAGAAAGTGATATAACCCTTTGCCAGTAATTTTATTTCATTTTTCTATAAGAAAATTTAGAACAATAGTACAGATTTGACCGACTTGAACACAGGTGTTAAATGCTGTGAGCCTGTCCTGTAAACCAGGCACTTTCAATATAATGTTAATAAGGTTAACACTGAGAAATCAGTGAACCAAAACTTTACATTTTAAATATTTTTTCATTGCTGTTATAGTTTTAAAAATGTAATTACAAATCTTATTTCCTCATAGTAACATAGACCAGCATTGCAGAATTAGTCTGAGTTAAAAATTAGACTCATATCCCTGTTGTCAAAAGGCTTATTTAAGGGTTTGAAGCAGTGAGAATATTTACTGTTTTCCAAACTCTGATTTCTTATTATATATTACAACTGAAGGATCTGTTATGGAATAACAGTATTGCAACTGGTGTACTTGAGGTATTTTTTTAAATATTCAGATTAATTTAGTCCATGAGCAAAAACCTTTTTATCTTTTCCCTCAGCGGGGATTAAACTCAGGGCCTTTGCACTGAGCTACACCTTCAGACAATCCTTTTTAAATTTTGAGATAGCATCTCTAAGTCACTAAGTTGCCTGGGCTAGGCTAGACATTGTTGTCCTCCTGCCTTAGCTCCCAGAACAGTGAGCTTACAGGTGTGTACTATTATATCTGGCTATAGTAAACTATTTTTTTATAACAGCTTTACTTCTTCAAAAAGCAAAACAAGGTAGCATCACATTTTAACCACATTAGTATATATATATATATATATATATATATATATATATATATAGTGACTTATATTTGTTTACGGCTCAGTTAAAAACAAATTTAGTGCAGATTATAAGAAAATAAAACTTTTAATGCTGCATAGAAATTACTACCTCACTAAGCATTAATCTACCTCAAGTAGTGGGTTTGTAGGCTGCTGAATTTAGAGCATATTTAAATAGTATAAACTTTAAGTTGGAACATCTATAGGAATAAGAAAGCAAGAATTAGGATGATGTTTAAGGGGGCGCACTTTTCCATTCTCCAAAATGGCAGGTGAAGAAACTGAGAAGCCAGTTACTAAATTGAAGAAATTCTAAGCCAACAAGGCTGGCACTGGTAGAGAGGGTAATGTGTACGTTAAAAAGCCTAAGAAGGGGCAGCCGCACTGCAGCCAAAACCCTGTGCTGGTTCAAGGAATTGGTAGATACTTCCTACCTGCTGTGTATTCCAAAAAGGCTTTGTACAAGAGAAAGTACACAGCTGCCAACTCCAGGACTGGGAAGAAAAAGAAGGTGAAGGTTCTCACTTCTGACATGAAACCGGCTGGTGGTGAAAAGAATGGTGGTACCCAGGTAGTTTAGCTTCAAAAATGCCTACATACGTCTCAACTCAAGATGGGTCCAAAAAAATCCACAGCAAAAAACCTTTCATCAGCATGTGACCAGCTCGATCATTCTCACTGGGTGCCACAGAGGCAAGAAAATGGTTTTCCTGAAGCAGCTGCCCGGTGGCTTGCTATTTGGGACTGGGCCTCTTAACCTTAATCACATTCCTCTGCACAGAACACACTAGAAATTTATCATTACTACCTCTGCAAAAATTGATATCAGCAATGTGAAAATCCCCAAACACCTCACTGATGCTTACTTCTGGACACCAGCAGGGTGAGATTTTCAACATGGAGAAAGAAAGATACCAGATTTCAGAACAACACAAGGTCGATCAGAAAGCGGTGGATTCACAGATTTTATTAAAAATCAAAGCTGTTCCTCAGCTTCAGGGCTATACAAGATCCAGTTTTGTTTTGACAAATGGAGTTTACCTCACAAATTACTATTCTAAATTTCTTACCAAGAACCTAATTAAATAACTGATATGTTTTTTTTTTTTTTAAAGATTCAAAGAGGCTAATTTAAATGCTTTTATTTTAAAATCAGGGGAAGGTTTCCTTCTTAAATAGTTCAATTTTTAAAATTTTGGGTGTACTGTGGAACGAGATTTGATATTACTGATTACAATCTTTTATTTGGCCACACATTTGCAATGAAATTTTTTTTTTATGTTTCCTTTTCCAGACCTACCTTCTGTAAACTAGTTAAAATTTTTCTTTCATTTCACTGAGATATTTTATTGTCACCAGTAATTCAAAGGAAATGCATTTATTTTTAATATTTTTCAGGGTTACAGTGTGATATATTGATATGAATATATAGTATGAAATGATCAATTCAGGGTAATATGCATATCACCTCAAATATTTATCATATTGTTCTCCCTTTTATCTTTTTTTTTTTTTTTTTGAGGCAGAGTTTTTACTATGTACTTTAGGATGCTGTTGAACTCACTATCTTGCCCAGGTTTGCCTCAAACTGGTAGCAATCCTCCTGCCTCAGCCTCCTGAGTGTTGGGATTACAGGTGTATGCCAACACACCTGCCTGAACTTATCTAAGTCTTAACAGTAAATTTTGAAGGAGTTGAATCAAAATATGACAGCATCTTATGAAGTTTTTAGGGAAATTATGGTTTAAATCTACTTCTGGCTGACAAAGATAAAATATATAATTTCTACAGAAATTCTTATTAATTTCCACAGTATTTTAAAAAGCAGATGGGATGAGTACATTTCCCTTGCATGTGAATATTTATATCACTTCAACTATAAAAAATATGAATGATTGAAGTTTTGGCAATTGGAACTCTCCAAACTCTTTGGAGTTTAGTAGATTAAAGATACTCAGAGATAAAGAATAAACAACTTAAAATGGTATAAACAATGCCACAAAATATTTTAGAGGAATGTATACTACATACAAATTTTTTAACTATGAGAATATCCTCATCACATGCGTAAGTTGGAGGAAAACTCAAGGAACATAGTCTTTATAATAGAGATTGAATGAATTCAAATGCCCTCACCTATTTGTTTCCTTATATTTTTCCTTTTCCAAAAAAAACTATAGTCTCAAAAAGAAAGCATATACACTTAATTAGTATCATTCTACAGCTGCTCCTTAATCATCCTAAGATGATAAATATGTGTCATATATGCATTCTGGGCTATTTCTAATCTAAATGAGTCTAGACTTGTATACCTGATACACTACATAGGAACTGGAAGGAAAATTAGTACCATGATGGAAGAGTAAAATGTACTTCACTATTCATTATTTATGTTTGGTAGTTTCCTATAAAAATGCTCTTAAGTGCAATAGATAAGATAGTCCATAGACTCTGCAGCAGGAATACGTCCTGGTTTCAAATGTAGGTGGAAGCACAGTAGTCTAGTTGATAAATAGGTTGACAGTCAAGTCAAATTTAGATCATTGTGAGATTTGAACATTACCAAAACAAAAAGAACTTTCATACTTGATATGTAAAAAAGGAAACTATAACCTAACCACCAGACAGTATGAAGATCTGTGTTATAATATTTCATAAATATACACTGTACATAATAAAGACATATCCATTACATACCTCCCTTCATTCTTACATGGTATTTTCTTACTAAGAAAAAAAGATTTGGGTTGTTTCCATTGCCAAATACTGTATAAAGCTTTGGGAATGTAGTGAAAAGTTACATAGTCTGTGGTCTCAAGGGAAGATGATAGACTGTTTTAGAGAAACAGATGACAGCAACGAAAAATAAGAAGGAAAGACAGAGCTCTGTAAGGGAAGGAAGACTGGACACAAGGCTGAGAACCTGGAGAAGGTGGCTTAGTAAGGGCAGCATGGATATCAAAGATGGACCCAAGGAACCCGGGACTTCTGCAATACTGGTTTCAAGTGGGTGAGGGATGAAAAGCAAAAACAGAAGAAAGTGAGAGACAGACTGCTTAGAAGACTTCATAGGATTTTGTTGATGACATTTAATTCCATCCTGAAGCTGATGAAGAGTTTTTTGAAGGATTTTAAAACTGAGCATGATTCTTGGTGCCTACCCAACACATTAGTAGGGGCACTGGAAAGATAATTAACACAGGTCTGTGCAGCACTTGGGTGTAGGCTGATTGTGTCTCTGTTGCATTATAACCTTTTATCTTTTTGAAAATCTGCCTCACAGCCCCTGTCATTTCTGATCCTTGAACTACACATAGTCATCCATTTTTTTTCCCCTGACTGCCCCTGTCTCATAGTTCTCAGAGCTGCTGCTTCTAAAAATGTCTTATATTCACTGATTCATTGAGTAGTTCTTTCCTGCTGGCCTTTCAATTAGGCAAATGAGTAAGCAAGTAAAATTTATATAGGAATGGTTTCCAAATTCTAAGATACCGAGTCAAATCACCAGAGCAAGGTGCAGATGATGTTCCTGGAGTAAGGATAGAGGGTTTCTGTTTTTAAAGAGGAACTTGTTAATCCTAACAGCTGTCTCCTGCACAGAGAAGAAGCAGGCTGTGCATTCTTGCTATGCCATGTAGTGTACTCCTACTGTCCTGCTCTTCCAGGCGAAGAGCCTCTGACTCCAGTTACCACTGGCCCAGGCTGGGAGCCTCTGAGTAAATTCCTTTATCTAGGGAAGGGGGATTCCAGAATGCTCAACCATGGCCGTTATAAGGCTTTGCAATTAAGTCTATTTTTCAATGTAAATTGCCTTGTTATATCTCTCTTTTATGATTTCAACTGAATGGGTGTCATAGCAGTTGTCTGCTCATGGACAGTTTCCTTATCAGAGGTACTACTTTCTGTTTTTTACATACAGGGAATCAAACTCAGGACCCTGTGCTTACCAGGCAGGCACAGTGCCACTGAGTTATATCCCCAGGCCCAGGCACTGTTTGGTGTTGAATCTAGGATGAGATTTTCTTCTCTTCCTTGTGTAATTCCTTGGTGTCCCTCATTTTCAGCTCCAAACTCAAAACCTTATGACATTTTAATCACAGTTCCCCCTCAGTACCCGTGGAAATTAGTTCTAGACCCCCCCCCTGGAGGAAACCCAAAACCTGTGGACACTCAAGTCCTTTCTGTAAAATGGCATAGTATTTTCAGATAACCTAAGCACATTCCCCAGTATATTTTAAATAATCTCTAGATTATATATGTATTTTATAAAATGGGAATGCTGTGTAAATATTTGTTACACTGTATTATTTTAAAAATTTGTACATCTTCAGTACAATTGTGATTTTTTTCTGAATATTTTCAAATCTAAAGTTGGTTGAATCCAAAGAAGCACAAGCCATGGGTACAAAGAGCTGACTATACTTTAATGCTTGCTTTCTCTTCACTCTTCAAAGTAAATATTTATTTATTAATGAACCTAGTTCTAGTAAAGAAGGAGAAAAAGTTGACTCAGAAGTATTACCATTGCAGATTTTAGTTCTGGATACAAATGATACAAACATCATAGTTCAAAATGTATCATAATTAAGATAATTTAGAAAACATGGACCACCAGCTCCAAAATAGTACTTTTCAGTGAGAAGTGTGAATTTCTTTAGGATTATCAGTTTCGCATAAACTGATCTCATCTTTCCAAACTTTTATGAAAGGAAAATGTCCTCATGACTTACAATACATTCCGGAAGGTTTTCTTGTTCTTAATCCTTCTTTGACAACAAATCCTAATCCCTGTTTTCTTTCCTAGGATGTAACATCTCTCATTTTTTTTTTTTTGTTATTCTTCCTTTTTCTTTCTAAAAGTGGTTATAATATCTTTTATTCAGTAATTTTAATTGATCTATCTTTAATGGGTTTTATTTATTAGAATAAATGTTTTTATATTACTATTACTGTTGCAAAACACTTTCATTTTTTGGAGAACCTAGGAGGACTCAGAACATAAAGTTATAGATGCTTTGATGGAAGAGATAGGGAACTGTCCAAAGACTGTGCCTTTCTTTTCGTTCTTTTTTTTTTTTTTAACCTCAGATTATCTTTCCTACATGTTCAGCACATCTTGACATTCACTGTAAGTGAACTAAACATTGTAAACATTTTTAAAAGGAAGAATATCAATTTAATAATATTTTCTGCTGTGAAACTCAACAACCAATCGATGTAGTCTAACTTTTCAGGGTCTCGAGAGCTCCACGATGATACCACATCACTATTTCCACCTCACACGATAAGCATTGTACACACACCCACATAAGACATTTATATCACTGCTGAACTCACATATGGAAGAGCTGGTGCTAAGCTCTACTGAGTGAAATTGAATGTTGACGCAGATAAAGCTTGAAAGGAGGAAAGTGAGCATTTAATTAGGGGGTTTTGCTGGCATCTGTTCTCTGGCGTTCAGATTTAGTTTTATTGTACTATTTAACTGTGATGCTCTACTCCACTGAAATAAATTACAGAGTTAAGAAAGTTCTTACACTTCCTTAGGCATTTATGACTTAAGAGGAGGACTCAGTCTCAGTCATACATTTGCCACTCAGTGAATTTTTTTTTATTTCATCCAATCTTCCAAATTTGCATAGTTTCTTCCTAGAGATACCCCTCAATCTCATCACCTCTGCAAACCTCTTCTCCCTATGCATTGTTTTGGCCATAACAGACAACATTTCAGTGTGAATTTAGATCAATGCAGCTGTCAGGTTCTGTTCTGTCCATTCTCATTCCTGATTGTTACTTTAATAAAGGGCTACTGGCAGGGAGCCAAACACCTGCAAGAAGGTCAGTTCTGAGATGCATCTAAAAACAGGAGAGGTCACACCCTAGGACTAAACACAGATTGTAAGATTGCAAAGCTTTCTCACAAGGGACAAGGAGTGGCCACTGTTGAATCCAGACCCAAAAATTAGTTACAGAGAAATTTAGTGAATCAAAATTGTTTTTGTAAAAAAGAAAAAGAATAATTTCATGTTAGCCATCAAATCTTTTCCATCATTTTAAGAGACTGATACCTTCTATTCTTCCAAGAAAACACTACTTTCAAGTTTTTCATTCCCTAGGAAAGAAGGCAGATCTTCACCTTGGTAATTGTCTCAGCGAATTTAACCATTTTCCACTGCATTACTGCCTAATCTTGACCTCTGTAGAAGAGTTGCCTAAAGATAAGGATTTTTGGGGGTGGGGAGTGGTCATAAAAGAAATTTTCTACTTTATATTCTTACTTAAGTATATGAAAATGACACATTCCATGTGTGATTTCTTTTTTCTCTTGATTTTGGTTTGACAATTTTTTAAAACTTTCAATCAAATTAATTCTATCACGATAAGAATCTCTGACTAAAAAACGGGAGGTGCCAGTGGGGAGGTCAAATTGGCTGTGTTCTACTCAATTTTATGGACATTTCTTCCTTCCTAAGGTCTCTTTTTTTCATCCTACCCCCACCTTGCCAAAAAAAAAAAAAAATGTGTTTGAAATAAGTTCCATCATCATGCTTGATGTCAGCAGTGCTTTTGGGTTTGCCAACAGAGAATAGATTAACAGCAATCCAGGAGAGAGCAAGTCAAAGTTTGACCTTCCTAGCAACAGTGGGGTGACATGAACAAAGACAAAACTGTATTCAGCAGGGCAAAAGTGGGACAAAGTAAGGTACTTGGCTATATTTGTTATTTTTAGCTTTCTCGCATGTGACAATTAGCACTTTAAATTAATTGAAATGTTACTTTCTACCCGAGTGGACATTTCAGCATATTTCCAAAACTTTACAGACATAACACACATACCTTGTGCTCAAATGACTAGTAAAATCATAAACAGGGAAGTAAACAACTAAAAAGTTAAATAAATAATTCATTTCTTTCCCTAGCATCCTCCCTAAGGTCAACCTTAAAATACTGCTTGTAAGGCATAATACCTACTTCAATCACATCAGCTGCTGGTCATTAATTGCTTCAGAAAAAGACAATATTTTATCCATCCTCTTTGGAGTTCGAGTGTGAATGGTGAAGCAAAAGAGAGTGAAACTGAGTGAAACATGAAAAGCTTGATTTGTTAGGACCCCTGCTGTCTGAAAAGAGATCAAAGCTCAGAGGGAGGCTGTAAAACAGCCGAATGCACAGCACTGAAACATGGCCTGTGGCAGCTGCTCTGGGCACTTGCTCACAACCCAGGTGTGCCTCCAATTCCACTCTGCCAGCTGAATCTTGGGAGCCGGCTACCTCTCCTCTTCCTTCATTATTTCTACGGCAGTCACGGAGGAGATGCAGGCTCCATCCATCACAATGCACAAATTCACAGTGCGCAGATTCAGCACAGGCCTAATTAAAGCTTTTCCTTTCATTTGTGGAGATAATTAGACTTTCATCTCACCAGGAAGCTTCAGAAAGATCTATTTCTTTCTTCAATAAAAGCTACATCAAACAAAAGCAGATTTTAATCGCCTTTTCTTTAGGGCATGAGTCAATAATGAAAGATGTCATGGGTAACAAAAAATTGTGTGCAGGAAAAAGAGGCAAAAAAAACGCCTAAGCAATGTTCTTTAATTAACATCATGTTTGCAAACACCATTAATTTCTCTCATTAAAATGATTTTTATCTGCAACTGATTGTTGATAAAACAATCGATTTGAGCATCTCATCTGTTTCACCGCTATGCAAGAACCCATCTGCTGTGCTCTAAAGCAGTAATCACGCAGGCTGTTAAGCAACATGTGAGAACAATAAAAAATGCATGTGTGTGTGTCAGGGATTTGGGAGGTTGACTGCAGGGCAAGGGCCACCTTTCCACAGGACATGTATAAAAAATGACTTGGTATCAAGCTAAAGGACAAAGCGTCACCAAGATCAGAAGTGCATAAATAAAAACACAAATTAAAATGTGCAGGCAGAAAAGCCTCCATCTGTGTTTAGGAATCATTTTGTAAACAGATTCTGAAAAGGAAGTCGGGGAATTTAGATGCATTTAATAGTGCGCCATGGGCTGGCGTGATGTAATTTTAGACACGTGTGTGACTTGTCTACTGTGGAAGACACTCTTAGTTTTTCAAAGGGAAGAGTGTCATCCTGAATATTATTTTGGAAAATGTTGACTTTAGGTTTTCCTCCCTGTGAAAATAAATTCTTCTGTGGGATATAGATAAGTTAGGGTCAGAGGACTGTTGAGAGCAGCTGGAAAAGTATAAGGCAGTATGAGACACCAGGAATAAGTAACAAATATTCACCTAGAAGGAGAAAACTTAGCCTTTGGGAAGGAATTCTAAAGTGATGCAATCCAAGTTCTTGTCCCTTCTACTCTGATCTGATGCCGTTGAATTTTGCCTGTTGCTATTTCAGAAATTTCAATGAAAGTGACCAAGACCATATAATTTTCAAATACACACAGTTTCTAATAGTTGTGAAGATTAGAAAATTCATTCTTCACTGAATTACTGACTGCCTCTCTCTGACTTTGGTTGTAGTTTTATCATTAGATTTAGAGCTACTTTAGAGTCATCTTCAGCGATGGTTTTCAGTACCCAAAAGCATATTTAGTTTTTCCCTCGTCCCTAACTTTTCATGATAATTCCTTCAGGAATTCTTCAGATGATAAGTTTTCCTAAGTTTTTCAGGATCCTAACTTTTTTCCTTTGAATACCCTCAAGAGATAAATTTTCCAATTAAGGTACAGCATTCAGAAATCAACATTCTTTCCGAGATACCATCTGAGGTGGCCCTCATAAAATATGTCATCATGCAAACCTGTCAAATATTTTAAATGGGTTTTTCTTTACTAGAATACAGTGGTTCATTTGTAATAAATAAAATGATATTCCATCCCTATAACTTTCTGTAAATTTCACAGTTGAGAATTCTCAGGAATAATATTATTCTCCATTGATACAGTGACTTAGAATAATTAAAGCTGTTACTAGTTACATACTGTCTTTGTCTTTAATAGTCTGCATCATAAGATCTGTAGTATGGAAAGTTTCTGTTGATGATATACCCAAGTAGTTAAAAATTAAATTTTTTTATCAATTCACCAATAATTCCGTTCCTCAAACTAGAAACAATTGCTTGACTTATCAAATGAATACTTGAGTATTAGAAATTGATGAAAGTATGTGATTTGCAAAATTCTTTGTCTTTGGAACACTGAATTCAGACAGCTCAAGCCTCTGGTTAATTTTCTCAGCAAAATAAAAATAGACACATTTCATGTAACTTACCCTATTAGATGTTGTAGAAAATTCACTAAAAAACAATCACAAGGTTGTGTTAATAGTCATTGAAAAGAAAATGATGCTGTGGTGTGTTACTACAAGTTTATCTCTTTTTTTTCCAATGTTTAACATAGAATCTATTAACTTTCTGGGGAACAAAAGGAAAACTAGGTGTCAACAGTTGTTCAAACAAAAATTAAACTCAGCCCTTGTTCATATGTAGGATTCCTGAATCATATTATTTACTGTTGGGTACCAAAGTTGCAACTTAAAAAAAAAAAACAAAAAAAAAAAAAAACAAAGTCTTTTCAATTATCTACTCCGGATGCACTGCCACACCTGCTGCCTGCTAAAGTGACCAGCATTTTAACAATTTCTTCCTGTTGGAAGAGCAAACAGTGCCACTTCCGATGAGAAAGCTGTCCATTAGCCCACAGATGAGAAGTGCTGAAAAGTGGTGCTGGTGGTCCCCAGGGAGAGGGCTCCTCACAGCACACCTGATATCGAGCAGAGCAAATTGGTGTCTCGAGGTCATTTCAGAAATCAGATTATGTGCATGACAACACAAGGCACCGCTGCTATGCCATCTGCCTCGTCCACACCTGGTACGTTTAACCCCAAAAGCTTTTTCCAGTGTCAAATCAGTGTGTTGTCTTGAGGCAGTGTTTCAGGCTCCATCAGACAAAGATCAATTGCATGTCATCACTCAGGCTGGCAAGGCTAAGTAAACAAATTTATGATGTTATTAGAGATTAACAAGATTTAGCAAAATATACAACTGCTTGATACTACAGTGCACTTTGGGGATTTTCTTGATTTCATTAACTATGGCAGAAAGTCGTCCAAAATACATGCAGAACTATAAGCTGTACCATTTTGGAATGGGTTGATATTTCAAAATATAAGTGAATTTTTGGGAGGTGGGAACTTCAACCCTACCCCCCAAGTCAATTCACCTTACATAAGATGGCTTGACTCCTAAATTTCCTCCAAAAGCCTTTTTAGCTCATTGGATTATAGCTGAACTACAATATTAATGGGATTTTCCTGAATTCTGAAGGGTCTTAAAAATCAGTAGACTTTTTGTGGGGAGGAGGAAGAAGATGGTAATGAGAAAGAAGTAGAGTGCAGAAAAAAAAAAAAAAAAAAAAAAAAAAAAAAAGAAAGTGGAAGAGGAGGCAGAGCAGAAAGACAGGTTTTCTTCTGTTTTATGTAGATAAACAATTTAAACCAGCATAGTTGCCTATACTGTTTTTTCCTGGTCTTGCCCCTTACCAATCTCAAGCAGACTAATCTCAGCAGACTGGAGAGAACAGAAGGAGGGTGGCGGATATTCAGAAGAAGTAAAGAAGGGTGACAAGTGTGACCTGTGGCTGCGGTGGAGGGTGCTTCTGGAATCAGGGGCAGCAGCAAGAGCTGGGCATCATCTGAAAGTTACGGCTTTCCAAGTCAGAAGCTGCTCTTGTTCGGAATGCTCGCTCCAGCTTGGTCATACTTGACAGTGAGGGCCATGAGGACGAATCACGAAATTTCTGGTTAACACCCTCCAGCCCCCTGCTCAAGTGCTGCTCAAGTGTGAAGCAGGTAGCTCCAAGTCTGATTAAGGCAGAGTGCTAAAGTGGATGGAACCTGCTTTGTCACTAAAACCTTGGATTAAACAGCAGGAAAAGAGGAAATGCTGCTGGCACTTAGGAAAGAATAGGAAATAAACAGTGTACTTGGAGACATTTCCAGCCAAGGATCGGTTAGTTTCTAAAGCACCTGACAGCTCCTTCAGAGCTTTAGTTTCTATGCAGCCCGTGCAGCTGCTGCTCTTGGAGGGGATGGGCCAGAAAGGATTTTGGTACTAAAATTTCAGCTGAGAACCCCTGGCAGGGGAAAAGCGTTGTCCCTCTCTGAGAAGCATATCAACTGGGGGATGCTGACTCTCAGCAGAGAAGGTTTTTCTGTGTTTTTGTTAGCAGCAGGTAGATATCAAGGAGGTCCCAACCTCAGCAGCTCTGCATTGCTGCCTGAGGGACCTTGACTCTCCCTCTGGGCCAGAACAGTTTGCTGAAGGAGAAGCACTGTTCCGTGCTTCACACGTGATCTGCTTTAAAGATATGTCTGAAGTTTTTCATCTTTTCAGGCCTCTTTTGGAGGATAATTTGAGTGTTTTGCTTTTGCAATCTACCAATAAAACTGGAGAAAAGAAGAAAGAAGTTTTATATACATGTATCACAAAGTTTTACTATACGAACAATCATACTTTTATTTATGTTAGAGTTTTGAAAGTGCCTTCAGGTTTTAATGAAGACCATGGAGGTCAAAGGGAAGTGGTAAGCGGTCATGGCTAGTGCGTGGCCCAGAGCAAATACTGCTTATAAGACCTTATGACTCACTAGTGATTTGGCCAGTGCTTCGTTCTGTGCAAATAACTGGTGTTATTGCTCTCCTTCCTCAGGGAGTTCCGTCTATAACCTACCATACACCTGTGGGATGCCCAACTGACTTTGGACTTGTGTGAAGAGAACTTGACTAAGTTCCAATATTGACCTCACTCTGAGGCAAAGACTTGGTTCTAGTGTGGTCTCCTTTACCCTCCTTTGGCTAGGTGGGTACTGTATGCTAGGCCTATAAAGGAAACCCCATCATTGCCACCAAAAAGCTGAGAACCAAGCTGGGCTCCTGATGAGAGATACGTTATTTCAACCTGCAGAGCACAGGATTGAGGAGAATTCCCACAAGCTCTGTTCTCCTGCCCTCACCAACATTTAGGAGCCCACATACCTATCCTCTTACCATCTTGATTTTCTTGCTTTACTCCAGACCTTCCCATAAAGAAGAGAGATCTGCTTGATTGTAACAAGACAGTCAGGTACAGGTAACTTCTGTCTTGCTACCTGTACCCACAGCTGGATGACTAGGTCAGGTTTTTTTGATAGATTATTTTTAGGCCAGTAAAGTTGAGGGGAGAGTACAGAAGGTTCCCACACCCCTTTTCTGTCCACAGCCTTGCCTGCTAACAAGCATCCTGCATTAGTGGGGTATATGTATCCCAAAGGATGACCAAAACTGACACATCATTATCAGCCAGAGTACACAGGTCAAGGTAGAACTCCATATTGGTGTTGTGCACTCTAGATATGCTGATAAATATTATACTGTATCATTTAAGAAATAATGTAAAGGAAAATAAAAATTTGCATGTTTAGTAGAGGCGCAATTTTAAGAAAATTCTGACTGTGGTTAATTGGACTCCTGGATGTGGAAACCACAGATGCAGAGGGATGCCTGTATCATGGACAGCCCTGCAGCTGGACGTGGCTCTCCTCCTGCTTTCCTTTCCTTCTTGTTTGTGTCCCAGCATGCCCGGTAGTTCATCCTTTCTAGGTTATGTCATCTGTATCCTCACACTCTGCCACCAACTTGCCACACATGAATTCCTTCTCACAGACTCACATTATGTTTATATTTGATTATCCGGCTTGTTTCGTCTATTTGTTAAATTGCCCACTTTGCACCCTTGAATTCAGTAATTTCTACGGTGATATTTATGGCTATGAGTTTTCCGTGAGTATAAAAATACCAATTCCTGTACTATCATTGAGAAATGATTTTCAGGCTTGGAGCTGGGACAAGAAATTCCCTTTCAAAGGGATGAGACATCTCCCAGATCTTCACTGCTTCTGTGTCCTAACGCCACTTCGAATAGAGACCAGAAACAGCTGCATGTGCTTACGGCCTGACACCTCCAGGAAGGCCACACATGGCGCCAACTCTTTAAGTGACCACTTGCAGCCAAGTCCCTAGGTCATTTTCTGCTGTGGTAACTTCTTTGCTTTTGTTGGCCTAGAGAGGGCAGCTGGTGACTGTGAGGTGGGCAGGAAGCCGGGCATGGGCAGGTGAGCAGTCAGGTCATTAGCGATGGCCACATGGCTAAAAAAAGTGTTCAGCAAGGCTTTAAGGGGTGCCAAAGGTAGATCAGGAATCTCCTCTTACCAACTTGTTCAGTCAGCTCTGCATATTTAGAGTTGTCTTTGAAATTAAATCTATCCGCAGTGACTAATGGAAGGTCAGATCTAGCCAGGGTGCTATAAATTTAAAAGAACACCTAGAAATTACTAAGAGGCTAGCCAGAGCAATTCATTCCTTTGTTGAGAGAATAAAGCATGCATTTCTGAGTAGAGGAGTTGTCTACTATTATATATAAAGGCAAATGAAAATAAGAACAAATAGAGGCTATAAACACATGCATATGATACTACTAAGTGCAAATTTGATTATACTAAGTAAACCAGTGAAGATGACAGTTTTATATGTCCTTTCTACATATATTTCTTGATAATATACAATAAACATTTGATTTACAAAATGGAAGCAACTGAAATTTATAGAGTGTAAACATCTCAAGTGTATGAACATCTGATTGATGACACAGAGAGATCAACCTGTCCAGGTTCTCAGTCTTTTCAACCATGGCCACAAACTACACTGCAGCTGTGCTGTGTGTGTGTGTGTGTGTGTGTGTGTGTGTGTGTGTGTGTGCGTGCGTGTCTGTGCGTGTGTGGTGTGTGTGTGCATGTGCGTGTGTATGTGTGTAGAAAATAGCTACATTGGAGAATCTGTATTTTTTGTTTTACTGTGAGGAGTGGATTTTGTTTCATCCAAACTTTTGGTGAAAAAGAGACTTTTTAAGAGAAACAGAATTCAAAATCAGTAATACCAAATAAAGCATTTAGAAAGCTGTGTTCAACTAGCCGCCCATATTGCATCACTTGCAGCAGTTTTCTTTTTAGCTTTATTCTTCCAGAAAACTCTCAGTCCAGAGAAGTTACCCATCCTAAATCCCAAGGATGAAAGAAATGAGGCCCATAAAGACCCAGCCAAGCCTCTACTCTGTCTTGTAATATTTTCAACATATAATGATGACACCACATTCTGACTGCAGGGTTTTGTGTGTGTCTCCTTCTCCCTCTAGGCCTCCTTTTCATTGTCTAAGGTATTTCTAGTGTGAATACAGGGATAAAGTATGTAAATCCCTAGGCACTAGTCTGTAGCTAGTGTGTTATGAGTAGAGTTTTAGTCTTACATTCTAGTTCTCTTTTTATTCTAAGAGCTTATAGACACTGATCTTTGACTTCTCTGTTCTTCTTTTGTCCACCAACCATATATTCTTATTATTCTATGCTTTTCTTGTAAGTGGTAAAAATTATTACATAGAATTAGTAAAAAGTTGTGAGAAATCTCCTTTCCATCCCCTCCGTTTTTGTCTCAGACTTTATGATAAATAAAATTATTGACTAACAGTAGGTTATGTATGTTTATACACATAAAAAATATTTATTCCTAAAATTGTAACTTTAAACTGAAGTCAAAATAGTGACGGGTCCTTGAGAACTCATAATGTTGCTCCATTTGCTTATCACTGGCAGTCACTTAGAAACATCTGTTTCACACCCTTGACCATGTTTTTTCTCACCAGTGCATGGAACAGAGTAATGGAACCATGGAGTTAGAAGTGACCATTCAGGCCAGGATTTTCTAGATTGTGAGTTGCAATGCATTACTGAAACATGAAATCAACCTAGGGAAGACACAATAGCATTACAAATTAAATCTGTTAAACTTGACTAGAATCCAACATATGGGTGAATTATGTGGAATAAAGATAAACATTATTGTAATCATTTTATTTGTTACAGCTATTCATAATATGTAATTTCTTCCCTACTGTGAGTCATAGTAAACAAAAAAAGTTACTATCTTCCCATTCCTCTAGTTAATGCTTTACTAATGAATACTTACTAGTTAATACTAGACAAGATGCCTTGCCCACTTCTCTCTAATAGGTTTGTCTTTAAATATCTGATTGAGTCCTATCAGCTGGTGGTGAGTTAATCTTCGTTCATTTTTTCAACTACAATGTTACAGTCTGTTTAGGAGAGAAAAAAAAAAAATGACATCCATCACCGTTAGGGGTGATTCTATTTTTTGGATTGCCACAAAGAAGTACATGTGTCCTTCTCCAGATGTTAGCCTTTTCAGTCTTTTAAAATTGCTATAATTTTCCCACTGAATTTTATCATTGGTATTTTCTTCAGCAGCCTCACATGTGGCATTGTTTGCCACCCACTTAGGCATATCACACCTTTTGTCTGGAAGCAGCAAGTGTGTAAACACTTAGATACAACGTACTTAGAATTGAATACACTCCTCCAGAGGAGGCTACAGGATTTTCATCTCTTTGATTTTTATGTCATGCCTCTATTAATGTGACACGTTAATGTGATATTTGTTACTTTATCACACATGTTAGTGTTACTAAATTTGCTTTTTGTTTCTTTGATTGCTTTTTTTTTTTTTTTTTTTTTTTTTTTTTCTCAGAAAATCAAACTCATGACCTTGTGATTGCCAGACAGGCATTGTACCTCTGAACTTTATCTCTGGCCCCAGAATTACTAAATTTATAATCAACTAAATGTGATTTTCACAGACATTATTGCAAAGTCTTATCGATTACATCCTAAAACTTACTTAACTCTTTGGAGGGAGAAGGAATGCAAGTTGAAGACTGTAATTCTTCTCAGAGGGAATACCTGATATTCAAGCCTGTGCAGATCTCTTTGAACCTAGATACTGCCAGCCTTTAAATTATTTTTCACAAGTTCACATTACCTACAAACCTGAGAAGCATGCTAGCTATGCATTTAAGCCTCTGATTGAAATTTTGAGCTGGAAGAGAATATCCATTTTTGAATGTTTGTATTGTATGCGTTTCTGAGTTGGCTGTGCAAAAACCAGAGCATTTTCTATCATTTTCATCACTATAAATGATGTTGGATTTCCTGACTCTCCAGTTTGTCTCCATGGCACACCTACCATTGAATAGGAATAACATTTATTGAGTTCACCTTTCATTAACAACAAGACATATAAAGTGTAATTAATATAAAGCAAACAGTGTGGGCTGCCAATTTGTTGATTATAAAAATAATCAACCAAGTATATCTATTTATTAAAGCTTCAAAGACAGTAGATCCTGATGCTTCAAGACAAAAAGAAGTTATTTCTCTAGTTTCTTGATTTTTTAATGTTAATGGTTTTAAAGATCTTTTACACATTTTTTTCTTCTTCACAGAGACAGGGCCTCATGATTATTTTGTCTATACATTAACAAGGTTTATTTACTATTCCTGCAATATCTGCAATACTTTTGGGTCTTCTTTCTGAAAGAGTTGCTGGCCCAGACTGGACACTTTAACCAGGAAAAGCCTCAACCAAGTTAGGGGGCTCCTGCCTCCCCCGCCCCTATAGATTTACCTGTAACCCTATACCCCCATCCCTAATAACCTGTCCCTGGCACCAAACGTGTGCCAATGAAATACCTGTACATCCCTAATGCCCCTTGGGGTCCGCCCCAGACAGAGGCTACTTATGGGCCTCACTCCACGTGTTGGAGAGAAGAAGAAAGGGAGAGTGTGTTCCAGAGAGAGACCGCCGGCCGGGGTGGAGATGCTGTGCCCCGGGGCCGGGGGGGGGGGGGGGGGGAGGGGCTCTCCCCGCATTCCCGAAATAAAGGTTACTTATATTTTATACTCCTTTCCACCACTCCTTCCTCTCCTTCTCCACTCCTTCCTTCCTTTCCCCTCTTTTTCCTCTACTCTTCTCAGACCTAACACCTTCATGTCAACCCTTTGTCCTCATCCATGTCTCCTAACCATCACTATTATGTAGACAAAAGGATAAATTAGAAATGGAGGACAGAGAAATATGTATACCCGCTGTATGTTAGTGGCCAGAGTGTTGCAAAGCTCATAAAGAGTGTGCTAGGCATTTTCATTTGCATCTTGCTTATGAAAGAACTGCTATCAAAGATGTAATTTTATTCCAAGATCAACTAACTAACTGGCAGAGAGTAGATACATTTATGTTTCACTGTATGCATATTAGGATGAAAATTAAATGTGTATATGTGTATATTTATATCTGTATCTCTAATACAGTCTGTTCTCAAGTAAAGTACAAAATCCTAGAAAAATCTCTCTCAAACTTTTAATTCATTCAAAATATTGGTTATGGAAAAAATAGGTCTAAAAGCCTTAACATTTTGGTGGATATGTGGGAGGCTGAATATAAATGCCATTTATAATTGGAGTCTAAAACTCTGAATCACCCTTCAATGAACCTTATAAATAATAGTAATTTCTCTGTGTTTAGAGGGATAGAAATTTTTACTGCCCACAACTTTTGCTAGATCAACCTTTGATTATCAAGATACAATTAAAGAACAAGGGTAATATGTGAGTGTCATTTATCCTTAGGGCTCATAAGTATAAAAACAGTAACATACTGTGAAAGTAATGGTAACACTTAGAGGTCCCATTATTATTAATTCATTTGACATTCACTGTAATCACACTGGTCTTAATGAATTCATTTGGCATGTGCATATTACATGTACTTTCAAACACACTCCATTGTAAATCAGTGCTAATGAATGTGCTGAGCTAAGGTAAACTATGATTTCTTTTAAAGGAGCATTTGAAATCAAACATTTAAAAGTTACAGATTGACATTTTAGTTTGGTGGCAAAAAAATCATCTAAAGAACAGTAAAGTAATTTTATTTTGCCATAAAAATCTATTTTCCTAAATTTTAATTACATATGGCTTGTGAGTAAATGATCTCTTACCAGCATCTTTAAACAGATATACATGTGTGCAGTGTTCAGAAAAATAAAGTAAGACATAAATGAACAGTGACAAAATTGTATCGTAAGTATGCCAGTATACTAAATGCTAAAGACAAATACTGAGTAGCTTTCAAATATCACACCAGTCAAATATTTACTTTTGTCTATAAAATAAATAGCTGTTATCACATCTGAAAATTAGCCTGTCATTTAATCGCCATGTCTGGTTTCTTCTACTCTGTTACTTTTTTCCTTAGTCTTGTTAGACTGGTCTGAAGCCCTATTGTTCTTTTGTGTCACAGCTCTGGTGATCACAAAATGTATTCAGTACTTATCACTGGGACTTAATATCCATGGTGCTATTTTCTGAGCATTTGCTCAGATACCTTGCTAATGTTTTGCTGGTATCCACTCTCAGTTCACTGGAGACATATTTTATCTCTCAACAGTAAGTACTTCAAGAGTTTTATGGTGTGTGTGTGTGTGTGTGTGTGTGTGTGTATGTGTTTTATGACCCTTTTAGTATTGCCTAGGATATTTTTGGATGTTTCCTAGCTTTTGTTGATTTCCATATTCTTTATGTGTTAACCATTTGTATTAAATATTTCTCTCAAATACCTCCATTTTATCTAATGAGAATTTTTCTCTTCTCCGATGACCTTGAACCCTGTAGCAGATTGAGTTCCTTCCTTATTTTCCATGGACACATCTGCATAGACACAAAATCTGCTGCATTCTCTCATTCTCCTTAAATCTAATTTTCCTTTTATTCTAGATGAACTTTACACTCAGAGTTTCCTAGTTATATAGCATTGCTAGGATTTCAATTTCTTTTCTTTTCTTTTTTGTTCTTTTTCTTTTTATCGGTACCGGGGATCGAACTCACGACTGCCTGCTTGCAAGGCAGGCACTTATGTATCTTTTCAAACAAACTCACATCTCTCTCTCTCTCTCTCTCTCTCTCTCTCTCTCTCTCTCTCTTATGTACCCTAAATGTTTGCAAAGGAGTTGCCTTAAGAGGTTCTAGGTCTAGTGGTCAAATAGGTAGTTAAGCCCTTAAGTAGTGACCCTATTCCAGTATGGAGAGAAACAAGTGATGTTTTGAGATTTCTCTAGACATGAAAGAGGAAGTACGGAAAAAGTTTTCTAGAGCATTTTTACTTCTGTATACATCTTTTTTGTGGTGTACTGAAGCCCTCCAGAACACTGCAGGTATTGTGGCCAATGCTGTTGATGTGCTCCTCTTCCCTCTAATTTATTCTCATAAATCTGTAAATAACTTCATTCTTGTACCTTATAGCTCTTATTCTCTAAAGACTTGCTTATCTTTATAACTTGGTAAACTGTAAACTTGAATAAAAAGTCTTATGCCTGTGCATGTTACCATTTGGCTCTTAATCTTTAACTTACTGGCTAAATTGATACTTTGTTGGTAAGTCATTTTGAGTAGATAAATATAGGGCTGGTATTAAGGCTGAATATCCAAGAAAAAAATATCACAAAGACAGCTGAATTTTAGAAATATGATGCTAGATAGGGGTATAAAAAGCAGATTGGAAGAAAATGAGAGCTATGTACTGGCAAATTAAAAACCAATTTTACTAGTTCAGATGAGAAATTATGAGCTCTTTAATGAAGAGGAAAGACAAAGAAGATAAAACACATAATGGAATTACTTCACATGGAAACTCCTATTAGAAGTTGGGGAAGGGAAGAAAATCTTATTTTAATGTAAAAGACCACTGAATAGGATAAATGAAAAAAACAAGCAGAGTTCAGTAGGTTTGGACTCTCAGCTGTTGAACTTTTAGTGGTTGTATATTTCTGTTAGTGGAGTTGACTGCTAGATAGCTAAAAGAACATATGACATAGTCATTAATGACATTTATTCTAGAAATAACTTGGTTCAGATCTTCATGAATCATCTATAAAGTGTGCAAACTTGGACCAGTTACTTTGAACTGTTGAACTTTTAGTGGTTGTATATTTCTGTTAGTGGAGTTGACTGCTAGATAGCTAAAAGAACATATGACATAGTCATTAATGACATTTATTCTAGAAATAACTTGGTTCAGATCTTCATGAATCATCTATAAAGTGTGCAAACTTGGACCAGTTACTTTGAACTGTTGAACTTTTAGTGGTTGTATATTTCTGTTAGTGGAGTTGACTGCTAGATAGCTAAAAGAACATATGACATAGTCATTAATGACATTTATTCTAGAAATAACTTGGTTCAGATCTTCATGAATCATCTATAAAGTGTGCAAACTTGGACCAGTTACTTAACTAGCCTATGTCCCTGTTTCCTAGATTATAAAATGGAAAACAGTACACTTCACAGAGCTATTATGAGAACTGAATGGGTTAGTGTGTTTAAATCAATTAATTAATATCTAGCTCTATGTAACGCTGCCTAGTAAGTCCCATGTAAGTATTTGATGTGATTATTGTTATCCAGAGACTTTAAGGTTCAACTTCCAAAACATCAGCAACAACATCTTCTTTTGGTTGCCTCAATCCCATGATATACTTACATTTAAGGACTTGAGGGTATTTTACTAAGTGATCTCTAAATTCAGAAGCAGAATGCGTATGCATCTAGACCAAAATCTCTCTGATATATATAGTGCCTCAACTTTACTGCTGAGTTTTGTTTCCAAAAGTTTCTATTTTTTCTTCTATTTAATTATTTTGGAAATATTAGAATTAATGAAATGGAGTATACAGACTCTCCCCTTGTTTAATAGAGCCAATATATGTATTTGCCTCACTTTATGACATATATACAGAGGCACACACAGAATTAGAAAAAGGTTACATCCATATTTGACTGTAGAAAGGCCCATTAAACACATATATATATAACAATACCATCCCCACAAAAGTAAAGACTATCACTTCCTCTCATTTACAAATGAGAACAATTGTGTGAGAGACAGAATTTGCATATTGCTTTTTACAGTGAAACTTAGCTGTGATACAGAGTCCATAGTACAGTGGCACAATGTCTGGAGTGTATGAGGTCATGAATTCGATCCCAGATACCAAAAAAAAAAAAAAAAAAAAAAAAAAAAAAAAAAAAAAAAAAAAGTGAAAATATTCATTGACATCAGAATTTTTATCACAATTCAGTACATTTAGTAATAATGTGGCAACACTTTTGTGCTAACTGAAAATAAAATATTGAAATAATTAGTATATTTTACCATATTTCTAGACTTTCAAAACTATACACATTTATCTGTTCATTTTATTTCTCCCAGTATTTCCACTAGATAAAAAGGGTTGAACAGACTATTCTATTGAAACTTGCTAAAATAACACGGTATTTTGTGAAAAAGAAAAGCAGTATTTAGATTTTGCTGAAAGTGTATATATGCTTAATTTTATCACACTTATATATACTCAAAGAGATCTTTTTGAAGAGTTGTGGATTAGCCTTTCTTTCACACATACATACACAGATATATGTTTTAACTTCAGGCATTAGAAATTATTATTAATGCCTTCTCAACATTATAGATGTAAAAATAATTTGCATGATAGTAAATGCAAATAATCAAATGACAGAAGTTTACCTAGTATCACCCAGGAGAAAGAGTAATTTAGTTTTATTCATCTGAATATTCTTTTGTTTCTAAAATGCCATTCTCGAGAATGGAAGAAATGATGAAGTTAACATTATTACATGCTTTTCACATTTTACAAATTTGGATAATATGTTAAGGGAGTCATTTTCATTTTCTCTTTTATAAAACCAAACTGTCAAGATATATTAAGTGAACTGAGTGATATATGTAGATAAATTATTAATGTAGAAAACTACAAATTAATGTCCACTTTTCTCATTTAAAGCAAAATCATACATAGAATAATACACTTTAATAACACTCATCTCTGTGAACTTTCAACAATGAATTTGAAGAGAATCATTACTTAACACTATTCAACACCCTTCAAAAATGATTAATTGGCAGAACTCTCTTCTTAAAAATCCTAAAATACATATTTTACATGATGTGAACTATTATCTATTTCTTACTTTGTGAAGATACAATTTTTAAAATACATAAAAATACAGTTCAGAAACATAAGAAATAACTCATTTCTCATATTGCATTCTTAATTTTTTCCCTAACATCTTGTGTGATAATTATGTAAAGAAGATGGTGAAATATATAAAATAAATATATTTAAAGCAAAATTCTATATTATTTTAAATACATTCATTCATTTAATTGTGTCTAAGGGTTTTTCTATTTTTATCTCACAATGGAAGATGAACAATTTGTTCATTTTTAGTAGTAAATTCAAATTTCAGTTCTATTATATAGAAAATACTAAAGTCAATAAATAATTTTAAACTTGAAATTCAGTATATTTTCTGTCAATCTATACTATATGTATCAATTTTAGTTTTTCTTAATAAAAGAGAACAAATAATTCCAAATTTACTACAAAACTTAAAATTTTATTTAGCTTGGTCATAAGTGGGTATTTTTTCTCAAAAACTTACAGAGTAAAAATTATTTTTTTAATACATTAAAAAGTAATTTCAATGTTAAAATATGTTCAAAAGCTACTTTGTTCTATATACAAAATGTTAAATTGTAATTTTGGGGGGTGAAGAGAGCAATGTCTATGAAATTTCAAGTCTCTAGAGAGCAAGATACTTGCAAAATCTGAAGACAGATGGAAAATTATTTGCTCCAAAGCACAAGACTCTAGAGACTCATCAAAGGGTAAAAGTTCTGAGCAGCACACATCCATTATAGATTCCCATTTCAAAAAATAACATGACTGCTAATGATGATACTAATAACATTCACTGTTATTATTATAATTCTTACCAACATGCAGGGCATTTCTACTGGGATGAGTTTTTGTACTCAGGATAAAATTCAGTACAAAACAAATGAGGTTTTTGTAGTCTTTTCTGAAAACTCCACAAAAATTACTACAATTCACTTTTCTTGCCACTGATGAGGGCAGTTAACCTTTCAGTGTTTCCAAGCGCAATGCCATGCCTATTGTATTCAATTGTGTTGGAGTAGGAATAACATCAGATGTCATTTAAACTCATAAAGATGTTTGCAGTGTTAGAATTGTCCCAGATACGTTATTGACTGGATGGATGCCTCAGCACATCCCTGTGGGCTGTCACAAACTTGCAAAACAGGCAAAGTGGAACCTGTGGATAGCAAAATACCATCTGGTGATACTGAGCTATCCCCAGGTAGACATTAAAAATATTCCCTCTTCAAACTGCAAACAAATTTTGCTTATCAGAATATAAAAATAATCTTAACTCTATGCACATATATTATAAATTGGAAATTATGATGAATTCTACTTAACCTATTCTCAGGTCAAACAATTTGGAAATATTACAACAACTGTTACAGGATCATGATTGTATCCTGATGAATAATACAGAGATGGGGAAAATTTATACATTTTGGGCTGTCTGAGCTGAAAATAAACTTTTCTTTAAATTTTACTTTACTATTGTTTAAAAATATAGTTTTTAAAAAGTTAGTTATTCTGGGGCTCTTAAAAGCTCATAGATTTCTTTATATGGAATTTCTACTTTTTGCACATATACAAACAAACATGCAAAATATGTTGTTAGATTTTTTTCCTAGTCTCTTCTATTTCTATAGTCAAATATTTTATGAAACTTCTTACATAGTAAGCCTTATAGATGATTCAAATAGAGCTTAGCGAAAATGTTAAATTCCTTAGCTAAGACTATGACTGTAAATGAAATATAACTACATGACTATTAAGTGTTTAGTTTTAATCTTACCTGAATTACTTCTCTGTCTGTCTCTGCCTCTCTCTCTCTCTCTCTCTCTCTCTCTCTCTCTCTCTCTCTCTCTTTCTCACACACACACACACACACACACATATTTAGATGAACTTTTTTGTTACTTTACTTTGTTAATTTTATTAGTAAATGTTTGCAGTATATGAGGTTTACTTTCATCTTGGGGAGGAGGTATGTGTACCTACTCTCTTTTTAATCCCTTTTCTCTTTTTGCCCTCCTCCTTTTGAAGTTACTTTAAAAAACCAGAGTGGGTTCCTGAGATCTCTGGCTATATTTGAAGTTCTTTCAGTATCTTATTCTGGAACTTTTTGATAATCATTTCTATGAAGAACTTTGTTTAATAAGAGGACATTCAGAAGCGAAAAATTGGGATTTTTTTATTATTATTATTATTTTTTTTAGAGACAGTAAAAAGTCCTAAATCTTAATAGTATTCATGGAGCAGAAGATACATTTTCAGGCCAGAGGTTGCCCTGAGAATAAATATGAAACTTTTTCAGAATTGCAAGCGATTGCCTGTAGACAACTGAATGGCTTTCTCAGCACCCTGCAATGTTAATGGGGGTCTCCTCTAGTCACTTGCCACTGGGTCTGGCAGAGTTCTCAAGAGGATATTACTGTAGGGCTCAGAGGACCTTGATCTTAGTATTGGCAGGCATGGTGAGAAGGCAATCCTGCTTGGCGATCTTTGCCTACTACAGAATGCCAAGGAAGCAGTTCAGCCAGGTTTCTGATGAGGCCAAATCATTAGCTTGGAAAATACTTCATTTTGACAAATTTACTGATGGTGTGATTTGTTGGCTCAAAAACTATACACTGTGTACCTAACTTGTAGAATAAGAATGCTGGGTCTTGAATGTGTTTAAATTTATCATTATATACATAAGACCATGTATAAAGAAACAAAACAGTGGATAAAATAGTACTTTAGGCCAAAATTATAAATTTGCATCAGATTTAGTTTATTACTAATATGGAAGTTATTCTAAAATAGTCACTCAGGTGACTAAATTTCAATAAAGCTTAGAAGAAATTTTTGGAAATTTATCCTAATCAAGGTTCAGTTAAATATAGTTCCTGTTTTTTTGTTTTTGTTTTTGTTTTTTTCTAATTCAAAATCTTATTTTAAGTGCTACTGATTGCTGAGTCACAAAATAAGTTTCTCAAAGAGAAAAAAATGTTTAGCTTGGTCCTTATTTTGCTTTTGCATTCTAGTAAGCTTCAAAATCACACATAATTGAGACTTCTAGGGATCAAAGATAAGAAAGGCTTGGCAATGACCAAGGCAAACACTGTGTGAAGGTTGGTTGCCAAATTCCAAGTCCCCACCAATTGTACTGCCAGGGTAAATGTAATCATCATTGCTGGCACAAAATATCATTGGATTCTCAAAATTCACTGTAGAAAGGACACAAAGTTTTTCTTATTCATAAGAAACAGATCTCAGAGAAACAGAATCATGTTTCAGTGGCAAAGACAAGAGCCTAAACAATTGCCTGACTGCACAACCCGTGTGTGTATCACAGCTTTCCCTCCAGTGCTCTGTGGAGATCTGCTACAAACTGCGGGGCCCTGTCCAGTGTGCCATGTAAACTTTACATGACTTTCAGGAGTCAGTACTACCTATAGTATGTCATGAGCTTGTGTGTGTGTGTGTGTGTTTAAGACAGAGTCTCTTTATGCAGTTTAGGCTGGCCTTGAGCTTACTTTGTAGGCCAGGCTGGTCTCGATCTCACAGTGAACCTCCTGCATCAGCCTTCTGAGTGATGGGATTACAAGCTTGCAGCACCACACCAAGCTGCAGGGGACATTTTTAATGGCTATACTGTTGCCCAGAGGCAAATCTTGATAACAGGCAGTACCTGTTAAAATCTGGACATTCGGGGCTGGGGATTTAGCTCAGCGGCATAAGCGCATGCCTTGCAAGCAGACAGTCGTGAGTTCGATCCCCAGTACCAGGAAAAAGACAAAAAAAAAAAAAAAAAAAAAAAAAAAATCTGGACATTCTTCAAATACATGTGGGGGTCTGGATTTAAAGGAGCATTTCAAATTGGAATAAATCAATAATGAGAAAAATCTCACAGAATTTGGACTCCATGCCTTCAGTTGATGAAAAGTTGTAAAGATTAGATGTCTTAGGACATTTCAGGTATCTCCATGTTACAAATGCTTGCATTCCCCCTAAAATTCATATGATGAAATGCTTACCGGTGGAACCTTTACGGAGGTGATTAGGACTCAAAACTAGAGTTCTCATGAGGGGGATTAATATCTTTATAGAAGAGTCCCAAGAAAGTCCCCTTCCACCAGCTGCCAAGTAACACACACAGAGAAAGCACTGTCTATTGGTCCTTATTAGACAAGGAACCTTGATCACAGACTTTCTTCCCATAAGAACTGTGAGAAAGAAATTTCTATTGTTTAGAAACCATGAAGTTTACAATATTTTGCTACAGTGGCCTGAACAGACTAGGACTTATGTGGTTGCTAGATTAGCTTCAAACAATGTTAGCCTTAGTATTAAAAATAGTCCAACAAACAAAGCATAGATACCAGTTAATCCATCTAAACAGTCTAACAATTGTTTAATGCTGCAATTTCATTATAGTTTTGTTATGGACCCCGTATCTTCTGGTAGAAAATGTCTTACATTTTCTAATTGTCTGTAGGAAAATTCTTAGAACAGATATCCTATATTATATCTCTTTGTATTCCTTATGTTTTTACATGGTAAATACATAATTCATGAACTGAAGGTAATTTTTTTTTTTTTTTTTTTACTTTTTTTTCCTTTTTTCCGGTACCGGGATCGAACTCACAACCACCTGCTTGCAAGGAGTGCTCAGTGCTTATGCCGCTGAGCTAAATCCCCAGCCCCTGAAAGGTAATTTATAATTATGATTTCAAACAATTGCAAAGCTCACCTTTGTTTTGCTATGCTAAATTCCAGTTAGAAATTATAACATTTTTATTTTCTGCTAAAAATGTCTCGAGTATGTATTTTTTAAAAATTATACTTAATTTTCTATTAGAATTTACATATTTCATCTATGAAAAACCATTAACACATACCAGATGCCCATATAATTGTACATATTCTTGGAATTCTAATACTTTGAAAACTGTGTATATTGTTTTTGATTTTTTTTTCTGGATGCAATCTACTACACTGCTTTTCTTTTTAACCTAGAACAAATTTTTATGTTAAAACTATGCACCTCTGAATATAGAGGTTGGTAATGAAAACTGTAACACAACATTAACTGTGGTGTTGTAAATAGCAGAGCTATAAACTTTATAGAGATCCACCTAATGTAAGTACATAAGAAAGGCCTCCAAAGCTTACAAAGACTTAACTTATCCTATTTGATTTCATTTGCAATTCATTTAGCCGGAGATAAGACAAGTGCAAGCTAATGACCTCCTTTTTTATATATCTAATTTTCAGTTATGCTTCAGTGTTATCATATACACTTCTAAATGAGCCATATTCTTCACAGCTAATTGGTGAGGCCAGTGAAGTGGATCAACATGCTATGGTACTTTGTCTTATTCCCAGTTTGAGTCCGTACTGGGTATTTAAGCTGACAATGTGAATGCGGCAAGCCTCCAGATTTCAGCTGTGCTGGCAGCGAAGGCCACTCTAAGAGATGGGCAATATGGCTTGTGTGCGTGCCATTCATCAGAGCAAGCATTAAAAGGAGACGAGTGTGTGGTTTTCAGCCTTCTGTACCTGGTGTGTATTGCTTTCATGCTGAGGTGTGTTGGGAGAGCGAGGTTTGAATCTGGTATACTGTCAAGCTGTGGAAGGCTGCATTTGATGCACTGTCAAGAAAGATAAAAAATCTTTGAATAAAATAAAGTTAAATGTATATTAACTTTGTCTTGCAAGTTTTTGAATGGTATTTTAACATCTCTTCATATTAGCAGTTTTAAATCTTAGACCTTTTTAAAATCTATGGCTCTGTAAAAAATAAAGTTTCCAAAATAAGAAATTTTTGAGTTCAACAATTTTAGTAAGAACTGGTTCATTTGAGACAGGTGTTCCAATCATTCTGAATCATAAACTGGATTTAATTTTATACTACTTATTTAGCAGTTATTGCATACATATTTTAAAACAAATTGGATGTTGATCAACATTGAAATGCTTGCTTAACCCACTCTGGTATGCATTAATTGTATTACATTTCTATACCAATTTCATACATTAATTACATTATCTACTTAGAAGTTTTTATTTGAAAATGTTATTTTATTTGAAAATGTACATAAAATATTTGAAGTATCTGTTTAAAAAATATTTTGTTTTTGCCATCAAGTAATACTCTATTTTTTTTCTTCACAAGAATTGAAAAATGTGATACTGATTAAAAAAAAAAAAAACAACCTCTTTTTCTCTGTACCTTTAGTACATCTAATATAAATTAGACAAGTGATGAATAATGTACCAACAGGAATCGTCTTTCCTTTGGCATTAATCTCTCAGTTTTATATAGAAACACTACTATTTCTAGCTTCAAGAGCACAAATGCATACTAAGAAAAATGAGTTACATACCTGACAATTGTAGAGAGGTTAAAATTCAGTTTAAATGTGTTTATTTCAGTGTTTTATTTTAATTCTTAAATTTTGAAAAAATATCGACTAAAATTTAAATAGTTTGCTATGATTTACATTTTTATCAACCAAGAAAGTAACCACTGTTGATTTAGAATTCTGTTTTAAATTCTCGGCAGTAAATTAATATAACTTCTACAAGTGAAGCGTTAGGCTCCTTATTAATATTGTCTAAAGGAAAAAAAAAACAAGTTTTATTTTGGGTAAATTCTTTGAATCAAGAAGATTTCTGCTCTAAGTAGATATGTATATTGTTTCAATTTTCCATTTACAAAATAATCCTTCAAGAAATCTTATTGCCTTTTAATTTTCATAAGTCTTTATATCAATATTTAACAGGGGTAGGTAATCATTTCCAGCATAGCTAGCCTGGCCTTACATAAAATTAGGCAGTGTAGGAAATTACTTTCATTACAGCCTTTTTTCCTTATCCTTTTCAAAGAGGAAGAAATTAATTCATCTGTTAGGCTACATGTAAAAAAAATTAGTTCTGATCTTTATATAGTTGTGTAATTTAAATTAGTACCTGATTCTCTAACGTCCACAATTTAGGACAGAACAAAATCTACTACAGCAACTAATTAAACACTTACTGTAAGGTTAAGTTTTTCATTAAATCAATAGGCCCCTAGTGTCAGTTACAAAGCCCTAATTACTATGCAGTAAATTTAGATTGAATTTGAATTAAGGACTGATTTCAATCTAACCGCAGCATGTAAATATTGTAAATTACTAGAATTACAGTTCAATAAAATTGAATGGATTTCACTTTAGATAAACCAAATGCAAATGAGAACGAAAAAGACCTGATGAAATTTTCTCTAAACATCTTGCCAACAAGCGTTACACATACCATGTAAGATATTGTTTTGGCAATGAGCATATTACAGCTCAATTGTTTTACTTCCTTTATGTTAGTGTTTTAATATTTGATTATCTATAGTAAAATGAATAAATTTAATTTCTCCCGAGTGATCAAGCAAAATGATGGTTAATGTGACCGCTTACTGTGTTGCTTTAGTTTGATGACTGTATTGTTGTGCTATAGCACAGTATGAAATCAGGTTATCAGGTTATAACAAGCTGGGATAAAATACACACAGGCAGACACACACATGCAAGATGAGAAACACATAACAAACCTTATGCTAAACACAAGTTGAATTATTTTAAAGTTAAAAACAACAAAAACAAACAAACACCCAAACCAAAAAAAAAAAAAAAAAAAAATGCAGACACTATTTCCGCGATGTAAAACATGTAAAATATAAACTAGTTAAAAGTTTGTAAGCCTTTCATTTTGCTTTAAATATTCTATGCACAGAATATAGACTTAAAAAAAAAAAATCAAGAGATCAGGACAGGTTGCACAGAAAAAGAGATCAATACTGATCATCTTATGGCAAGGTTAGTTTTGCTGATGAAGATGCCTAACAATTACGGCTTTGCCTTTGAAAGAGAAGTTTGAAGATTTTTATACTAAGATGAATAACATGACTGAGACTCTTGAGATACCTTCCTTAAATTACCTACCCTGGCATTTTGACAAAGGCTGAAAAGCTGAATCAAGCATAAAATGTCAAAAATATATGCAGTAAAAAGAAAATTAAGAAAAAATGATATCTACAAAAGCAATCACCTTACAATTTAAGTTAGTCACTTAAAAGAAATACCTCAAAAAGGGCCATCTGGATGATATTCTACACTTTTTTTTTAATTATGTATATTTTGGTTAAAATTTTTCTCAGACTTTTTTTCTAAAATTTGGATGAGAGCATGAAAGAAAACTGCTTTTATTTAAATCTAAGGATTTAATACACAAAATAAATATGATTTTTTCTCTTTCCACTCCAATGAGATTCACTCCACCAGCACCATAGTGTAAGCATATATCTGTGTCCACAAAAGTAAAATTATACCTCTCTTCATAGAGAAGTGTCACAGCAGTCTTAATCTGCAAAAAATAGTAATTAAAAATTAGTTTCCCCAAAAGCATTATTACCTGCCAGAAATGATATAGGTCCCAGATCATTCAATCTGAATTTGTCCAATGTCAACCTGACAGTGAATATTAAATCCTTTGTGTTTAAAGTCAGAATTTATCTTTATACTAGTCCAAAAGAAGAAATTTAGGTATTTTTATATTTTTATAAAAATTTTCTATTTTGCCTGAGAAAGCTGACGAAGCTCACAAAGAATTGTGAATATTTTTAGCAACTGAGATAACTGTTTTGTTGGGACAAATCTAATTATTACTCTAGTGTTTAAACATGCTATGTCAAAAACATCCTTGCTGGTCAATAAGTTATATAATCCTTCCCTTTTCATTTGTTTTAGATTTTGGATTTTAGTCATGGAAGAGGATATAGTTAAAGAAGAGTTACATGTATATAATGGTAGGTAAAATACAGATGCAAAATATGCAATGGAAAAGGCAAAACTGACCAAAAGAAAAAGGTGAAAATGTCTTTAATGTTAGAAAGGGAAACATTTTATGAGGGTAAAAGAGGAGAAGTCCTCTGTAGTCATCAGTAAAACATCTATTTGATTATTTTTCAGTGAAAAAATATACATTTATAGAATAACACTTTATGTTTAGAAATTCAAAATCTGTAGCAAATGTACAGTCTGTACCTAGTCATTTGTAACTTTAAACTGTTGTAACTCATTTTCTGTATGGGTTTAATGATAAGCAAAAACAAATATTTACTTGGCACAGAAGTAACGACTAAAAGTATTTCTTGTTGGTGAATTCAGTGATAGCGAGAAAGTAAATGTGTTTAACTGATTTTCAACCTATAGGTAAGAAGGAAAGGCTGTCATTTATTTTTGCAAATACATATCCACAACAATTTTTCCTACAGTATAAAGGCAGTCAAATGAAAGTTTTAGGGCCTGATTATCAATCATTACTTTCAAGTTGCTTTAATGTTCGTTTCTAATGACATGAATATGATGCATTTTGTTTGTTAATTAACATCATAATAAAGTACCAAAATGGAAACATACTGTGACCTAGCCACACTGCATCAAGCAATCTATTTTGTAGACATTTTCTGAGAACACAATAGTCCCTCTTAAGCATGGGGCAGATATACTCCAAGATTCCTAGTAGAATCCAGAAATCTCAATAACATCAAAATTTCTAAAAATTATATTTTTCCTGGATCTACCCCATGATGATGTTTTAATTTATAAATTAACACAGTAAGAGATTAACAACAAACCATAATGAAATAGAAGAGTTACAGCTACAGTCTGTAATAAAAGTTGTATGAGAGTGACTTTCTTGAATCAAGACAAAATGTCCTGACTGGTTTACCAAAAGTGACAAACCGTGGAAAGCCAAGCCAAGGGTAAGAGGGAGTCTTGTACATGAAGCTAGTATTGCACTAATGAGAAGAGTTATGAGAGCTAATTCTTGAGCACCGCATGCTATGGATTAGAAATGCAGTTTAAAAGACTCGGATTTAGTGAGAGAGAAAATGTGCAGGATGCCTCCAGGAGTAATTTCTATGAACAAGGGTTCTAGATCTAACCTGGCTACTTCTGCCACTTTTAGATTATGTGGTTTTATTCGAGTTAAATATTCAATCTATAGTTTATCACTATAAAATTTGAGATAATAGTAAATACTTTTCAGTATTATTAAACATATGAAAAGATTATAACAAATTGTCACATTCTCTATATATTATATATAATATATATTACAATATAGTAATTATACATTTGACTTAAATATTTACATTTACTGAATCATGTCTATAGTAGTAGAAAATCGCAAATATCCTCCACACAAAGTGGAATGATAGAACTTTTTAAAAAAGGATCTCTATGAATAGAAGAATATATGAAGCAATATATTCATAGGAAGTGAGTCTGGAAGGAGCATCTAAAGCACATGTGCTGTCTTTGAGAAGGTAGAGGTAGGAAGAGTTACTTTTTATTTAGTACATATCCACTTTGGATGGATGTGCTATGAATATACTGTGCTACTTCTGATATTTAAATACGTATAATAAAGTTAATCAAAAAGGAACATTGGGAAAGAAAACCATTAACATGTTTTTAAAGTTCTTTTTCACATAAAACTGCATTTGTAAAATTCTTAAAGCATTAACCTAACCATTCTTTCATTTATCTACTTAATTTGGAATTTTCATGGAGATTTTTTAAATGCTAGTTTACTCTAGAGGCTTCATGGTAAATAATTATTACCATATGAAAAATCTCCAACCTTGAATACCCATTCTCAGTTTTCAAATAGAATTGTTTCCTTTATCTTTGATCCTTGGGAAAATATCGCTAATGTCCTTAAGCCTTATCATTCATAGTCATACACGTATATGTATTGTATAGGTTTACATACATATATGCACTATATACACATATGGTATAGTGTCTATGTGTGTATTATATATTCATAGGATGGATAGCATATGATTTTATATACCATATACAGTAAGTCCCTAATTAATAAATGAGTTCTGTCCCAGAAGACACATTTATAACTCAGATTTGTTCTTATCTGACAAAATGAGTGTTACTCTGTACACCTGTGAAAATTCATAACTCAGTGTTCAAAAATTGGGGACCTGCTTATACTATAAAATTACATTGAACTTTATATATAGAATGACATATAATTTTTATCTTCAGTCTCTTTCTTTAGTTTATATTTATATCTAGAGTTCATGCCAAACTATATATAATTTTTAAAACTAGATATCTTTATGTCAAAATTTTCCTTAATTTAAAAACTTATACCAAACAGTATGGTGGCTTCTTTATACATATGTTAATTTTGGCTATATGAAATTTTAAAAAATCTTCCATCTAATTAATGCAGTCAACTTATTAACTGTAGATGACTCTTCCAGAATAATACCATCAACTCACAAATTATAATTGAAATAATAATATCTTTTCTTTAAGTTACCATTGAACATTGATACTAAGTTTCAGGAGAAGAGGGAACACTCTCTTAACTTAATGGATGATTTTAGCTTTGTTCAATTTAAATTTAATTTGTCAAAAAAATAGAGGGATGGGAGGAAAGGAAAAGGACTGGAAAAGGGAATTAATTGTGTTACACACACGTACCAGATCCACATGAGGATTACAGACATTATGTAATGCAAATGCAAAATAAAATGAAATAGAAAAGGGGCCAAGAAATGATGGAGAACAGAGAGAAGGAAGGGAAAGGAGATGAGGAAAAGGAATTAAGATATGTTATCTATATATGCCTTCATGGAATGTGAACATTATGTACTACAAACATATACTCATAAAGACAAAGATCTGAAAAAACGCGCTTTCACAGTTTTTATAAATTGAGGCAAAATTAGGTGCTATATGCCCCCATTCTACTGTTTTTGTGATCTTTTAGAGAAGAACCAATTACCTGTAGCCTGAATCATTAAAATGTTTTAGAATGGACAATACACAAGAAGAAGGAAAACATTTTAAATAAATGTGTTAGGGTCTTTAGTAATTTAGTTAATAGCAATTCATTTAGGGTTCTATGTATGATAATAGTGAATATAAATTCATATCTGATACTACATGTATCTGGATATAAACTATAAATTATCATTCTATGATCAGAAAGTGATGGGGGCAAAATGTAAATATATGTTATTGATCACTGTGATTACCCTGTAGTAATCACTAATAGGCTGTGATGAAGAATTTTAAATTTTACAAAGCACTTTCCAAATATTCTCCTTTCTGTTCAATATCAAGCTTACCCTGTGAGGTGAATTAGAGCATTTTAATCTCACATTATACCCAAAGGACCTGAATCTACATCTTGAAATCTAAATTTTATATATTCAAGATTTATTCAGAAGAGTAAGAAGGAGAACAAAAAGAAGAAGGAAGAGGAAGAGGAGGAAAAGGAGCAGGAGAAATAGGAGGAGGAGCAAAGGAAACAAAGTATGGGGAAGGGAAGAGGATGAAAAGGAGAAAGAGAAGACAGACAGACAGAGAGAGAACAGAAAAAAAAAGATACTTATTTTTAGTATCAAAAAGTAGAGAAAATTATGATCCTATATTAAAATAAGCCCTATGAGTTTTTTATATGGAACTACATTTCTTCTCTCTTTTTTTTTTTTTTTTTAAATCTGAAAGACATATTTATGCGTGAAAAAGTACAGGGATGCTGCTTAAAAGAAAGGAAGATAGAAGAATAGACACACATTTTTGGGCACACATTTTTTTTTTTTTTTCTTGAAGTGTTTTTTAATGTTTGTCTGGCTGTGATGACAAGGTTTCTCTCCAAAATTCTTTTCCTAAATTTCTGTGTAGGTAATTTGTTATTTGCTTTGTGACACACAGTTAGTTGAAACATGGGACTCTATTAGAGAATGCTTACTTGCAAATCTAAGCTTTTCATGACGGTACCAAGGGGGTATAATCTACTATTCCAATTAGCATTGTATAAGATGTTCATGATGGTTGCCTAATACGATCTTTTAAAATGTCACTGCTCTAAATAGCCATACAAAATTAACAGTTAGTGTAAGGTCAATATTAGCCTTTTTAAAGCTTTCAAATTTAATTTTCAATTGGCATCAACAAAGTCCATTAATTGGATGGTATACACCAAGTACTTGTTTAAAGTGTTCTTTGCTATTGGTTCAAATTCTGAAGCTTTTTGCTTTTTCATTTCTCTCTACTATGTGCAAAATCTAGAAAAAAATAAATTTGCATAAGAATGTGCAGAGCATTACTTATTTATATGTAAAACCTTTATTCTATTTTGTTATTTTAGATTAAATCCCGTTTCAATTCTATTCTCTCAGGGAAGCATTAACAGTTTGAGCTCAGCGTGAAAACCATCAAACACTTGAGCTGAAATTTAGATTGGGCAATTTTGTCTGGTGAAGTAGAAAAGGACATGTGGAATGGCAAGGAACAGAATGGCTCATGGAAAGGCAGATGTTTTAATAATGTATTATCGAGTGGTAGCCTTGGATATCTAAATCTAATTCTCAATATATTTAAAGAAAGTATTCTGAAGAGAAATAGTACATTTTACTTAGAAAATTAATAAACATATGTCTCCCATGAAGGTAAAGGATTTTCGAAAGCAAAGGTTAAAATCAAAAGCACTTAGAACCTGGAGCTTATACGGGTGAATGGATCACAGGAAGCTCAGGACTTTCACTGGGATCTTTTATGTTGGTTAGCGTGGCATGTTACAACAGGATGGTCTTCATCAAGTTGCTATTTCTCAGGCAGCAAGGAGAGGTGGAAAAACTACAAGAGAAACTGAGTCTTCTTACAGATGATACTTTAGTGAAGGACCATACTATCATATATCTTTAAATTATTTTATGACTTTTCAAAAGGAAATAAGATTATTATAATACTTTATGATAAGATTACATTAAAATAACCTATAAGCTTATAGCACATTTGTACTTCATGAACAAAACTGTGATTGTTGCTTGCTGAAATGGACAGTTACACATACATTACAATCAACTTCCTAATATGGTCACATATAGGCTGTGTCCTATTAGGAACAATTAAGATATTTGCCATTAGCATTTAAATGATGTGATCCTGTGGTACACTTGGCAATAACTCTTAGCAAAATCCAACCCATTTCTCACGTAGACAAGCAGGCTGCAAACATTTTTTCCATCATTATTGACTTAAATTGTCTTTGTGCAAAGGGCAGGAGGTTTTAGGTCATATAGAGAGTTTTCATTTTTATTTATTTATTGGTGCCAGGAATTGAACTCACTACCTCGGGCTTGCCATGCAAGAGTTGTGCCTCTAAGTTATAGTCCTGGCGCCATGTAGAGAGTTTTTAATCCACATTCCAACATAGGAAACCTGAATTGTGCTTTCCTATATTTCTGCTTAAAAATACATGATACAGGATGCTGGCACACTAAATAATGTGAGTAACTGGAACCACCATCAGTCCAAGGTGTCACACCAAAATGCACATGCTCCAATGTTTTTTATTTCTTTGAACCTTCGTTTCTAGTAGCAATTTTGTGAATGAAGCATTCACATCTTGATAAAAATATTTTAGGTACATAAAACAATTATTTTTAAAACAAATGCTCCAATTGAGAGAAACAGCCAGGTTATGTTTTGAGTGACATTAAGTATTTGGCAGTGGAAAAAATCATTTAGATAAAATATGTGTGTTTTCCAAATACTTTATTAGCAATAGTAGCAAAAATCATTGGTGTGATCCAGTGTTTATTTCTTCTTAATTTCTGTCGCAAAATTTTAAAAAGTGAGAAATTAAATCCTGGAAGAGTATCATTATTAAGTCAATGGGAAGGGTAAAATAAAAATAATAATAATGCAATTTTAAAATTGAAGCTACAAGTGAAGTTAAGGCATCACTTATCTTATTTGCATCCCTGATTTTCCCATTTTCTTCATCTCTAGTTATGATAGAAGTGAAAAAAAACAATTTAATTTATAAGGAATAAGAACTTGATAAATGTTCTTTGAATAAGTGGATAAATGGATGAATGAATGAATCAGTTAATTAGATTTTATTGTTTCCTTTTGGGTATAATAGCTACCTATACAAGCCACAGTTTTCTTTTTGGTAAAATGCAAGTGATAACACAGGAACATTTGTAGCATTCCAGATCAGTGTGAGAATCCAAGTGTCGGAGGTGGACGAGTGTGTGTTTCTGGAAGGTGCTGTACACACAGGGGCTGTTTTGATTATTGTGCTTCTTTAGTGGAGCTAAGTGGCAAAGTCCCAATGAGTACCTACGTTTCTGCACATACTTCCAAGGAAGCAACAGCTTCTTGTATCAGAATTTTTCTCTGTCTAACAACATGAACAAAAAAGGTAATTTTGAAGACGCAGAAACCTTTATTGTAGTCATCACCAACTCATTCAAATCATATTTATAGGTGCATTCTTTAAGAAAATTTGTCTAAAATGATAAGTATGTTCTTTTAAACTTAGCACATAATTCTCCTCCTTCTCATGAATGGAATGCATAATTTAAAATTGTGGTGTGTTGTGCAGGGAAAGAGTAATGCTGTTTTCCCCACGCCTACCCACACACCCTGCCCCACTGAACACCAAGCAGAGAACTTCCAAAGATTGCTACCGCATGGCAACCAGATGTTGCTGTCAGGGCCAGAGGCAGCCAATGAATATATTTATCACACCCTAAAAATATACTGGTCATAATTTGATACTATGGCTTGTCCTTAACTCACAGAGGAGAGGCATGTAGAGAAGTCCCAATAATCGTCGTATATTAAAAGCTTCCTGGGTAAACAGGCTCACGGATGAGTTGTTGCTGCATTCTGAGCCAGCCCGAATAACATCTATCCCACTTATTTGGCATTGCAATTTAATATTCGTTTTGCTAGGGTTGCCTATATTATCAATGTCAAAAAAAAAAAAAAAAAAAAGAAAAAAAAAAAAAGAAAAACTAAAAAGTCTTATCTTTAACTTTCATTCCAGGGCTTCAAAAGAGCTTTGAATTTGCATCTTACTCTAGGGAAGATGTAGCTTAAAAACATTTTTGCCCAGCTTGCTCCATTAATTTCTGAGGAAAATGCACCTACTGCTGTGAATATGACAGTTCTCAACCTTGGTGTTTTTACAGGATGTCCCTCCCCAGGGAACAGTCAGCACCGTTCTGACTTCCCTGCTAGAACGGCACCGCCTGCTGGGTAATCAGCTCCAACTCTGCAAGGAGAAACCTGGGCAGAATGAACCAGATGTCCCTGCCAGAGCCAAGGTAAAGGAGAACATAAACTTTGGGGGTAGAAACATATTTTAAGTGATCACCTACATTCATTTTGAAGGATAATTTGCCCCTGCCTATACCGGCTCAGTTATTAGCAGCACTTAGTAATTTTTTTGCACACTAGAATACGTTAACTAAGAGAATCTTCATCATTTTCTCTCAATTACTGCCATTGAGTCAGGAGCCAAATTCATTTTGTAATGATTATCTGACTGGGGTAGAGCTGATTTTCTACAACTCTAGGCTGAAGCCACTGACAAGGACACAAAAAAGGATTATTTTTCAGCAGTTTTCAGCCCAGCTAAATCAGCACATAATGGCATCTATGATGCAGAGTGATTCTGACCTAAAACCCCTCTCATTGTTAATGTGTCTCATATCTCAAATGCGCCACAGAGGCAAAAAATATTCTATAGACATCACTGTCTCCAGAGAGCAAAAGGCGAGGTTTAGAAATTCTTGATTTTTAGCCTTTCAGTCAATTATGCAACAACAATTGCTCAATAAAACCCCAAGAACCTCGTGTCTGTCTTCATAGAATTTCCATGTGGAAGTACACAGATAATAAGTAGAAAGACAGTGAATTTATTTGCATGACTTTGTTATGACAGTCCTAATGGTCTATAGGGGCCCGAATTAAAGAGACAAAACAAAACTTCTGGATGCTACGGCAAAGAGAAGGAAAAAAGGCTTTAATTCACTGATCATACTGACTGTTCAGAAATGAGCGTACGCTTGTAATATAGTGCTCCAGAGAGATCAGCTTTGCTACATAGATGAATTATGTTTTTAAAAAAAAAATCATTGTTTTACAAAACAGATCTGAGGTTGGTGCATTTTTTTTTTCCTGTCTTTTCAGGACTGTATTGTTACTATTTTAAGACACCTACAGTACAGTCATTGGTTTGTCATAGTGCTCTTCAAACTTTTGTTTTTCAGAGTCTCTTCACCAGCTAAGGCTGACGGTAGGGCAATGTAAAGGAATGAAACATTTCAATCCAAGTGACTCAGAATTTATCTGTGTTGTCCGCTTGGCATATTGGTTTGCCATATGAAGAAGAAACATTGAAAATCACTAGAGGGAACTGTAGAAAGTGTTGTTATATGTCTACAGTCTGGTACATGGTACTCACTCAATATATTTTCTTTGAAAAGATGAACAAAACCATTCCGCGTAAGTGACTCTGATTCTTAGGATTATTTTCTGTCTCTTGTAATGTATCTGGATTAATTGACAAAATGTGTTTGTGCACTGTATTTGAAAGACTAAAACTGTCACAATATGCTATGATTCTTTGTTTAAAATGTAATATGTTGTTCATCATAGATTGATTAACTTTGATTTTAAGATTTAATCCAAATGTTATTTTTGTCAATTGCTGAATTTCTGGCACCTATTCTCATTTTGCATCTGATACAAGTGCCTCAGTTATAAACAGAATAAAGCAAAGTCATATCAATGGAAGCAAAATACAAAATATTTTTTTTTGTAAAATCCAGGGTTTGTGGAGGTTGACTTCTAAGATCTATTATCTCATTAAATTCTAACAAGAAGTATGTTCATGACAAGTATTTCTTCATTCTATTTAACTGTAAGAAACCAAGGCAAAGAGTGGGGCAGGCAGCTTCCCAAGATAGACGTAGTACAGAGAAGGCTCCAAATTCAGTGTAGATAGTGTGGCTCTGGGCTCTACAGTTATTAGTTTTGATGCTGCATTGCCACACAAAACTAAACAAGACAGACAGGCTAAACAACAAACCTTACCCTAAAGGACTCAAAGATCAAGAACACACCACACTCCTCTCCATGGTTGGGGGATTCCTTACATTTTCTCCCAGCTTTGCAGGTGACTTTTCCTGTACTCAGAAGTGCATTGAGTCCTCAGCATCTGTTCCACGGAGGGTCCTGGCACCAGGCACAGTGGGAAGGTAGGGGGTGGAGCTGGGGGATGTCTTTTGGGGCTCCATCATTCTTGTTCTCCACTCTCCAGCAACCTGACTCTGCCCTGGGTTGAAGTAAACAGAGCACCCTTTGATTCAGGAAGTGTCACTCTTTGCCCTTGGGCCCCTGAATTCTCTTGTTATTTAACTGTCTTGTTAGAAGGAACCACGCACCTCATTTTTGTCTTACCTTACTGTTATGGTTACATAGAGACCACAAAGGCTCATGAATTGAGGGTTTGATGTGCACAGTGCAGCAGTGTGTAGAGGGTGTCCCAGAGAAGTGAATGGACAGTCAGGGGCTAACTCATCAGTGGATTCATCCATGCTCCTAGTGACCAGCTTCCTCCACATGGAACTCACGTGACTAGGAGCATGACTTTGAGGGGTACTTCCTGTCCCCGCCCCTTCTTTCCTGTCTCTAATACTCTCCCTCCTGGCAACCCTGATGTGAGCTGCTTTCCTGTGCCAGGCCCTCCCATGGTGATGCTTCTGCCTTCGAGTCAGCAAACTGAAACCTCTGGACCCACTGGCTAAAGCAAACTTCCTCTTTCAAGCTGCATATATCAGGTACTTTGGGAACAGTAACAGAAAGGTAACAAATGTACCTAATATATCCCTTTTGTTTTCATTTCCACTTGATTAAAACTCCCCATAAATCAACGAGTAAGTAAGTAAAAAACTAACTTTAATATAAAACAAAATTTTAGATGCATGTTTTCATAGATGACTGAGGGCATTCCCAAGTTTCAGGACATGATATCCAAAGTAAAGGTTCTAGAAACAGAGAAAATATCAGAAAAAGGGAAGTCACTCTCTTACCTTAGCCCTAATTTCTCCCCCGAAGATTCTCAAATATGGATGCCCCTCCCTCTTCCAAAAGGGAAGAATCTGCACACAGGGATGACGGTAAGGACAGGCTTTTGGAAGTCTCAGGCTGTTTCTTACCATGAGATAAGACTCTTGTTCTCTTACCTTACTTTCACTGTTTACCTGGAACTATGTATCTTTATACCTGAACGCTCTTCTGCTGCATAATACTAGTTAAATAAATTTGGTATGTTTTTTATGCTGTTAGTGTTTTGTTTTGTCTTATTTTTATCTTTTTTATTTTTATTTTTTATTTAGAAAAAAGCAAGACAGAAAAAAAGTAGAAATAATACAGAATTAAAAAAAAACAGTAAGAAATCACTAGTTGACAAATTACATTCTGTTATCTTAGAAGTAGTTGCTCAAGTCACAAAATCAAAGCACTTGTTACAGTGTCAGTCCTGTAACTTTGGGTAGGTAAAGAAAAGTCACAGATCAATTTAGCCCTTCAAATCACCTGAAAATGCTGGGCAAAGTTAAAGGACTTACCATAAATATCACTGAAGACTTGAAACCAGGTTTCTATAAACAAGTTTTAAAATTCCATTTGTCCTAATCTCACCATAGCCATAAGCCCAGAACAATGGTCTAGACAGTTCTATAGTTCAAGAGAATGGTCTAGACAGTTCTATAGTTCAAGAGAAGAGCAAATGACTTCAATTCTATTTTCATAGACTGTTACAAAATAACGTTCTGCATGAGTTATTAAGACAGAATCTAAAACTACGATAATTTCAAAGTGCATTTGGGATTGGAAATTTGGATTTGAATTAAGTTGAATTATTTCTGCAGTATCTATCCATAGTGATATCTTGTATCGCCTCAAGTTATGAACCTCAGTTATGTTTTCTAGACATACATTCTATTTGTCATTTGCCGCCTTTTTTGAGATAGTATTTTTATTAGTCATTAGAAAAAGTGCATTATGCCCTGGTGTGGCGTTGCACTTGATCTCAGAAATCTGGGAGGCTGAGACATGAAGATCACCAGTCAAAGACTAATGAGGGCAACTTAGTGGTCTGGCAAGACCCTGTTTTAAAATAATAATAATAATAATAATAATAATAATAATAATAATAATAATAAAAGAGCTGAGGAGGTAGCTCAGTGTGAAGGTCCTGCATTCAATCTCTAGCAATGAAAAACAAAAACAAAACCAAAGCAAACACATAACAGAGAAACCCCTCTGCTTTAGTTCTCAGTAGTTAGTGGCTATGAGCTTTCTGACAGGTCTATTTTTTTTAAACAAACAAATGAACACAAATTAAGCAAATTATGCAATATGTGAAAAAATAACGAGATCAAAGGTATAATAACGGGAAAATAAATTGGTTTTGTCGTATTGAGGAGGTAAAATTACTGATATTTGCAAGACCTTTCTATTTTTCAGCCTACAGTGCTTCCACTTGGTACACGCTCAGTAGGAGTGCTGGTTTGTAATTCAGGTTTCTAAGCCAATTTTTAGATCTTTGACAGAGAAAAGAATTGGTGCTTAACCTTCAAATGGCAATCCTGAGGCAGAAATGCTACTATTTCATGTAAGCTGAAGTGCTCTAGGAATGAAAGGGAACATGTTTAGGGGGAAGGTTGTCATTGACTTACAGAGTAACTTAACATTTTCCATTTCAATGTCTAGGTTCCCTTTCATAGTGACAGAAATACTACTTTACAAGCAAAACAACTTACCTTCATGGACATCACTCTATAGCACAAATGCACTAAAGGATAGAAAAAAATAAAAAGACAGCCATGGAAGGGAGGATATAAAAAAGGATTTTTGACTAAAATGCACCATACAAATTGTAAACTAAAATGAATAAACATATTTTATAATATTATTCTCTCAATATAAATTATCTTATTGTGTGGTTGAAAACTCAATGACTACTAAATTACAGTTAGACAGAAGAAGAAGTTCTGGTGTGCTACTGCATAGTAGGATGACTACAGATAAGGTATTGTACATTTCAAAAAGCTAGAGTGATGGATTTTTTTTGGTACCAGATATTGAACTCAAGACCTTGCACTTGCCAGGTAGGTGCTTTAGCCACCTAGCTATATCCCCAGCTCTACAATGAAAGATTTTAAATGTTTCATTGTAAAGAAATGATACATGTGTGAGGAGATAGATAAGTTTACATTGAATTAAACATTATGCAATGTATACCTGTATTGAAGTATTATACAGTACCGTATAAATATGTATAATTTTTAATTTCATAGACACATTAAAAATGTAAATTTAAAATAAAATTAAAAGAAATCCCCTTGTTTGATCTATGTAAGTTACAGCAACAGCAAATAAAATAATAGTTCCTTTGAAAAGGTCTACTATAATGTTCAGTCTACCTTTCATTTTTTCTCAATTTGAAAATCTTGCAGTACGGATTGGCAGAGAAAAGTCACAATCATGTATAAGGAAGAAAAACAGTTACCTCATGTGCTATGTTCTGAGATGGATCACATTTGCTGGAATTATACAGTGTGCTGCAAATAATAATCAGTCATACTAATAAAAATATCATGAAGGTTCTGTTTTTTCCTGTTCCACATATATACACAAAATGACCTTGCAGTTATAATTGATATTTTAAGGGTATAAACAGAGCTAGGTCAGGTATAAAAATGTGTTAAAGTAGAATTTGATATCCTACTTCAGTTTCTGGATTAGAATAATCCAGTCAAGAAGAAATAAATAAAATATGGTTATTTTTAACTAACAGAAGAATAACTAGGAAAATTTGCTTTGTACTTAATTATTGACAACAATTTTCTGGAACTGATGTGGAGTTATATTCACACAGGACTGCAGACATTTAGAAGTGGTTTACAACTTTTTCCTGTCAGCTTGCTCTTCTGGCCATGAACCTGGCTTCCTACCCTTAGCTATGATGCGATGTAAAAGTGCCTGAGCTCAATTTCTAAGTACAAAAATATAGAAGTGTTTTTCAAGGCAAAGTTTTAAACATTTAAACATTTTAAAATTTGACTGATTATAAATAACCTTCATTTTGTTCAAATAGAAATTTTATAAGATATTTAAGCCAGAGTTAAAACATTATTTCTTAGTTGCAGTAAAATTTGTATAAGTAGTAATGCTCTCATATCATATCATATATATATGGAGAAAAGGAAAAATGTTGATTGTGGGTATGAAAATATAATTTATTGCTATTCAAATATCAAGCTAGATTATATAATATTATTATACCAGTAAGAACAATATTCTATCACAACAATCAGAGTTTAGAAAAAAACCAACGGAAAAAGTATGTGTGATAATTGACAAAAACAAAGTCATCTCATTAAAAATATTAGCTCCTTATCACTAGCACCTGTAGACAAACTACTTATAAATTATATAAGAAAATTACTATATATGAAGAAATTCTGAAATCCAAGTTAACATCTTACACTTGCAAGCTGATACACCAAAAGGAAGCAAAGGCATATTTACATTGGAAAAGCACATGAGTTCAGTGGAATCAAGAGGTTAGTAAAATGTAGTGACATCGTCAGAAGCTGTATTTATAAGGAAAGCTGAGGATTCCATGTGGAAAGCATATTTAATCAGTGAGTGCAATAGTAAAATGCTGGCAAAAATCAAACAGAAAAAGCTGCAATTTAGGTTGGAGTGATAAAAAGATAGGCATCTACATTAGGGAGCTGGCAGCAATGTAGAGTGAGAAACATATCTAAGACTTGATTTTTCTGCTATAGATCCCAGGCATACTACTTGGAAAAAAATTCCAGCACTAATGTGTCATATTACATAAATGTATTTGCTAAAGGAAGCTAGAGAACTGAAAAGTCTAAGCGAGCACTTTACAGATGATGGCCAAACATGCATGACTGGTTGTGATTTAAATTGTTTGGAATTCTATCTGAGGATAATTCATGCTTTTTTAAAATTTTATAAAATAAAAACTAGAAAAGTTAAGCACACTTGTAACAAAGTGGAGCCAGATACAAAAAATACAAGGAAAGAAATGAAACCATTGGGCTAAGGAACTACTTGGCCTTTTGCATCTTGTGATTTCATACAGTGTATGGATGATGGTATAATTTGAAATTGGCCAAAAGCACTGGTTATAAAGGTCTCACATTTTTTATCCAGAAAAGTCATGAAAGTATATAATGTAGGATCAAATCTGTCTTCAACAGGATGAAAATAATATAAAAATAAATAATTGTCACCCAAATACACAGATATCACTAACTTAAATTCTCTAACATGAAATCACTAGCATCATAAACTTCTAAAAAATATACATTAATGCCAGTGAGGAGCCTACTATTTACTTCTTTCTTTGTATGCTAGTCTCTTTCTTTTGATACAGGTCTTAGATTTACAATTGCATTGTAAGTGTCACTTTATGATAATTTCCCATACCCTGTCCTTATCCACATCTAATTTATAATTTTATGTAAAGAGTACCTTATAAATTAGACTTTTCTACCCTCTAACTTTTCATGCCCTACTAAATTTTTTTAATCTAGTACAGTGATACAATTGGTACAATAGATGTATATTAAATATGTCTGCAATCCAAGATACTTATATCTTATTAAGATAATGATATAGCCTGATAGTAAAAATGCAAATCAGTTTTTACTTTCGCAAATAGAATAACTTTCCAGGATTTGTTTTGTTTTGCTTTATGTTTTTTGTTTTTGGTGTCAGGAATTGAACTCAGGACCTTGTGCTTACCAGGCAGGAACTGTGTCACTGAGCTATATCTCCAGCAACTTCTTAGGTTTTGCATAATATAGATTGAAGGAAAATTTTGGACATAATAAATTCCAAAATAAAGATTTAACTTCAAGGGAAGGAAAATATATTACTTTTCAAAAAAAATAGCACCAATGAAAAGTTTTGTGAAGGTACTAAAGAAGAACGACTATAAGAATTACAGATATTTTAAAATACAGTAATGTAAAGGAGTAGTTTGCTAATGTCAAATATTTTTGCAAAAGAAACACAAATGTAAATTGGAAGAGAATGTTTTTCTTTACTTGTAAATGTTTCAGGAGCAATATTTGATATTTTAAGTAATTATTTTTCTAAACATCAAGATAAAATGTGGAGTAATATGTTTTGTCTCAAGTATGAAATCAGAAAGTCATATAAATGTATAAACTATATAATTGTAGAGGGCTTGTTTTCTAATACAGAACAAACTGAGTGACTTTAAATGATCTAAATAGTTATTAGTGTCAACTGTGATGTGTTCCTCCTTCTGCCTTCCCAAGAATTTCTTGTATTATAATAATGGATTCTAGAGAAATAAATTGCACACACACCATTAGTTACTAAAATGTGTAGGTGGCGAACACAGCATGATGTATTCACATGGTGGTGTAGTCTCCTGATAACAACGTTGCCCTTAAATTCCATGGGATGTGGGCATCTTCACATGAGCATAGTCCACCCACATGCTCAAGAGGATGTCACGAATTCCAAGTGCACCTTGGGGTGAAACATGGCATGTAGGCTGCATCTGACTCATTCTCTGAAAGCAAACTATTGAGTCAACTAAGTTTTTTTTTTTTTTAAATTATGGCATTGAGAAAAGGCATGTTAGAAGGGAAATGTAATTTTCCAAGGAAAATTCTGGAAATGTAATTTTCCAAGGAAAATTCTCAAAAAGTAATTTTCCAAGGGTGAGATATCATTAAAAAATTTAAACCATATATTACATCACACATTCGTTCTCTGTGTGATATGATTTGACATGATGTGTACATCAGCAACTTCCTTTCCACTTTTAGGTACTATCTGTAAATACCGTGATGAAGAGGAGAAGAAGTAGAGTTTCAGGACTATTCTGGGACCTTTTTGCATATATTATTCCTATGGGCCATTTGTAAATGTATGCCTAAATATCTTCAGTTTTTAAAGTATATATTGTATAGAAATGAGACATACAGAGAAAGAAACATAACATTTATATAACCAATTCTAAGGTTTTTCATTTATTTCACTTATCTGACTTTACCTTTTTGCCTTGTTATAATTTTGGAAGTGAGAAGTTTTAAAGAATCAAAGGAAATGATAATTTTTAAGTGGGAGTACCTTTTGTTTTTGAGGACTCCTAGGCATAAAATGCTTGGTTGATTACTCTCTCAGGAATATTTTAGTCTGACACAGATAAATTTTTAAAATTTCAAAATATGTATAAAAGAAAAAAATGAATATATGATTCCAAGTTTTTTTTTCTTTTTTTCTTTACATGTATTTACATATGTATCTACTTAAAATATAACAGAAAATCATTTATCATAAGGATGGGAGAAAGTTTTTATTTCCTTCAAAAAGCTCTTTAAAGAGTGAAGTTGGTCCCTCTATTTCACATCATATGCACAAATTAAATTGGAATAAATTATAGACAACAATTTTAGGGATAAAACTATAAAATTATAGAAAATTTGCATGTCTTCTAGCTAGACAATTATATATGAGATGTGAAACCAAAAAGTGGCAAAAACAATTAATTGGACTTTACAAAAATTAGAAATTATATGCTTCAAATAAAACTATTTATGATTAAAAACACAACTTACAGAATGAGAGAAATATTCACTAATTGCATGTCTGATACATGCTTATCTGGCATACATGAGAATTTTACAACTCAGTCATGAAAATACAAAACTGAATTAAAAATTAGATCAAGAGTTTGAATAGACATCTCCCAAAGAAAATATATTGTCAATGAGCACGTGTAAAATGTTCAACTTAACTAATCATTAGTGGATACAAATCAAAATAACACTATCAACTTAAAGTCATCAGAATGGCTACAATAAAAAAGAAAATAACGTGTTGACAAGAATAGGAGTAGTGGAATATTTGTACATTGCTAGTGAATTGTAAAATGATACAGCTACTTTGAAAAATAGTTTCACAGTTTTTTAAAGTGTTAAATAATGATTTGTTGTATGATTCAACAATTCTACTTTTAGACATATAACTAAAAGAAATGAGAATGTGTCTATAAAGCAATCTGGGCAAGGATTATTTATAGCAGCTAAAGTGAAAATAACCCAAATATCAATCAATTTATGAGTAGGTAGACAAAATAGTACTTTTATACAATAAAAAATTATTTGGCCACTCAGAAATGAAGGACCAATACGTGCAGCAGCATGTATGAATCTGAAGTCATTATGCTAAATCAATGAAGCCACATACAAAAGACTAAATATTGAGTGGTTGTATTTTCTTAAATCATATAGTAGAAGCAAATCCATACACATGTTAATAGACTCAGAGAATACTGTGGAAGGCGAATGTAGGCTGCTAAATGTAGGATAGTTTTGGGGTGAAAAGGATGAGACAAGTTTTTAAAAATGAAAATGGGATAATGATATCACAATTCTGTTATAATAAACGTGACTAAATAGTACACTTTCAAATATGAATTTTACAATAAGTGAATCAAATTTTATAATAGTTTAAAATAATTGCTGCTGATAGTTATGATAATCAAATTTTTAAATTTATTTTTATTTATTAAAAATACTTGTTATTGGTCTACTCTTCTAAATTCAGATATAAACAGAATGAAGCAGATGGTTCATACTTTAAAAATATAAAAATCCATTTGAAAAAGGATGGAAGAGTTTGGTTGGGTTTTAAGTAAGACCAGTGTAGACACAGAGTAATGTGACTGTATATAACATATTCATAGAATAGAAAGTGGACAGACTATGATAAAATAGGCAGAAATATATAGAATATAACAGGAAAGATAATACAGGGAACATGATTGAAAAATCCTAAAAATTCCTACCAACGGTTATTAACCAAAGTTAGTACTGGAAAAGATGTTGTAACTGACTTGTACATTATTAGAAGAACAGACACTGCTAGAAAGGGCTGGTGAATAAAAAAATTTAGGGCAAGCAGAAGTCTAACTGCAGAAGGAAAGAACCAGGAGACTTCTGAGTGTTTGTATTGCGAGTGTTTCAGTTTTACTGGACTGTGAAACTTATAAAGAAAAGTCTCATCAAGACAGTGATCGTAGTTTACATTATGGATGTTATTGAAAACCATGATCTGATGTTCGTGCTTAATATGTAGACAAAGCAGAATAATTCAAGCTGCTTGTTTTACAGTAGTAATCTTAATTGATTCAAGTTAATACAGTGCAAGTCTTGGGCCATAGAGATTAATGCTTTCTAGTTTCCAAACTCACAGGCACATTAGTTGATGAGGCAGAAAATACTCAGCATACAGTGTAAAATAAATGTCATAATTGTTAGAATACTATAAATAAAGATACGTAGAGCTCTTAACAGGAAAAGTAGGGTCAGCATTTTTTTTTTTTTTTTTTGGAGTGGGAAAGAAACATGAATGTTTACAAGAAAAACAAGCAAAAAAAAAAAAAGTAAAAGCAAAACAAATAAAAAGTCCAATGTGAGAAAAAATTGAGTAACATGGACCAGCTATACGTAACTTAAGTTTATTATTTCAAAAACTTTTATTTTTATTTGTACATATTTTCAGTGCATGATTACATTTCTTGTAGGAAGCTGGCAAATGTACATAACAGAACTCAATTCTTTATTGATCTTTATTAATTCCCTCCCTTACACTTCCTCCCACATGCCTCCATCTCTTTGTCCCCTTTTCATTTGCAAAAGAACTATTTCTGTTTCCTATTATCTATCTTTATTTTTCGCTTTAATTGAGTTTTATGTTGACTTTTTCATATATGAGAAATCTTGAGATAGTTAAGCTTGTGTGTCTTACTTATTTCATAAAACATGATCTCAAGTGAATCTGTCTTACATCTAATTTAAAAAAATAGAAAACCAGATAAAAATATTAAAAAGCACTATTTAGATATTGGATAGAGAGGAAGCACAGGACTGTAAGTCTTGAGAAAAAGGAAACAAACATGCTTCCTAAATTTGACCCAAGTCACTACCTCAAGGCATTTCTGAACAAGGAAAGAGGAACTAAGAGGCTGGCAATCTTTCTGAGTAGAGGAGACAGAGAACTGAGTCCAGGGGAATTCAGGCAGTTGTAAAGTGCAGGAGAGGAATCCTAGAAAGGGCTTTAGAAATTTGTAGATAGTTACCACCCATCAAGTTTTAAATTTGTGTATAATTATCCAAATCCAGGGGAAGATCTACAGGAAAGCAGTAGTACTATGGTACTACTGGAAATTTGGGAAATGCTCAGGTTTAGGAAAAGCTTATGCTTCTATCAGCTAGCAGAGAGAGAGAGAGAGAGAGAGAGAGAGAGAGAGAGAGAGAGAGAGAGCGAGAGAGAGAGAGAGAGAGGGAGAGAGAGAGAGGGCATATAACATATGGATCATTTTATAGATTTTTCAAATGGAGAATCACTTGAAATTAGCCCTAAATTTGCTTTTGAGCCTTGATAACAAAGCACAAATGAAAATCTAGAAGTGATGGAACTAATTCCAAAATGGGATACTATTTAGCTATAAAGAATGACAAATTTGACGTATTTACAAGAAAATAACCTGGAAAATATAATGCTGAGTGAAATAAATCAGACGAACAAGCATAAATGCTGTAGGAGTAGCCTTCATTTGAATGAGACAAAATGTAAACAAAGAGGATTATAAAAGACGTACAGAAGGAAACAGAGGATGGATCTCTTGTAATAGGGAAGTGTTCCAAGGGAACAAAGGTTAGTGGTGAAGAAGAGGGGAAGGGGAACAAGCAGAATAAAGACATGACATGTGCAAGAAAATTATAACCTCGACTAATGTAAGCATTATGTACCATAATATGAGCTAAGATCAATGATGTCAAAAAGAGTGAAAAATGGAATAAGGGAACAGGAGGACACAGGGAAGGACAGGCAGGAAAGGGGATAAATAAATAAAAAGGAGAGGCACTGTAGTACATGCGTGTAATCACTACTCTATATGACTGCAAACTGAAGAATGTACTGCAAACGTGCTAATAAAAAATAGTTTAAAAAAGAAACATAACTGCTTGGCAGAACAATTTCTAATATTTAAAAAATTTGCAAAGAAATACCACAAAATTCAGAATCAAAATATCTAGCTACCAATTCAAATTTTGTAGGTATATCAAGAAACTGAAAAATATGACTCACAATGAGGGAAAAAAGCAACCTATAGAATGAAAAGTTTAGGGATCATGTGGGATTATATACTAGAACATTAAAGTAATTATTACAATAGTTACTTGTAACTATTGTAAAGGGCCAAGCATTTAGCATAACAGTGCCGTCCTGGAAAGTGCAAGGTTGTGAGTTATATCCCTGGTATGTATATATACATACATTCTATGTACTCAAGAATTTTGAGAATACATTATGCCATGGATGAAGAAGGGAAGCTCTGAGTGTGAAAGATGAAAAAGCTGAAATTAAAAATACTGGATAAGATTAAGAACAAATAACACACTACAATATGAAAAATCACTACGAATGAAAATATTGAACAGATATAATGGAAAATGAAGTGAAGAGAGAAATGACTGAGAAAAAGTCACTAGGGCATTAAGCACTTGTAAAATCTATTTAACACAGGAGTAACAGAGTTCTTGGAAAGGGAAGGGCCTTAATTTTTTTTTTGAAAAGTATTGTTAATTTTTTTTTAATTTGAGAAAAAAATCACAAATATCTTAAATGAAGTCAAATTTTAAACAGAATAAAAAAAAAAAAAGAAAAAAAGAAAAACTATACCAAAGCATAGCATAACCAATTTGCCAAATAAATGGAAAGGTTACACATGGTCAGAGAAAAAGACAGATTGAATATAATGAAAGAAAGTAGAGCATGATAGTAGACTTTTCAACAAAATTACAAAGTCAAAAAACAAAAAAGAAAATTTTTTAAATTACAGAGAAATGCTAACAAACCAAAATAATAATTTAAGAAGTTATCCTACAATTCTATTTCTACTGAAAGTATTTTTCTCACATAGTGATAAAATAAACCTTTATATTTCCAGAAACAAAATCTGAAAGAATTCATTTCTAGCAGATCTACCCTAAAAATAAAAATAAAAACAAAATAATATTAAGGTAAGCAAAAGGAAAGCAGTGAAAAACATAAATTTGGATATACATAGAAGAATCTGGAAATAGTATATAGGTTAATACAAAATAAATTTTATTCTTTGTTATAATTTTAGAGATAACTAATTTATTTAGACAACAGATAGTACTAATGTATTGTGGGACTTATAACATGTCTAAAACTAAAATGTGTAACACTACCACAAAGAATGAAAACAACATTGAAAGCTTACATGACATGTGAAATGGCAGAATATTACTATGAGTAGTATGTTATCAATGAAAGTAAAGCTCATAGGCTGTGAACAACTCCAAGGAATAAAATAACATCACTAATAAGTCACTGATAGACATAAAATGAAGTGCTCATGTAATCCAAACTAAAACAGGAAAAATGTAAAAGGATGCAATGACTATCTGGGCAAATGGAAAAAAACATATAGTAAATTGGGAGGTTCACATAAACATGTCAATAATTATATTATGTATAACTACATCTTTTATAAAGTAGAAATCTATAAAGGAAAGAAACTCCAATTAAAATGCTAATATGAACAGATTGTGCAAAATGAAATACTCTACCATGTGCTGCCAGGTATCATCATGTTAGTGGTAGAAGAATGAATGTTTCCTTCCTCAGCTTAGAACAACTCACATTGCTACTCTACATATCTCTTAGACTGGTATTGGTATTCCCAACTGGGAATAAGAAGTAAAAATTTATTCACAGATCATAAAATCATCGTTATTTCTGAAATCTACCAAGTTAATCATAGAATTAGTAAAGGTTTTTAATATCACCAAATACTGTATAAACATATAAATATCAATTGTATATATATTAGTGACAATTTGATAGTAAATGTATAAAACAGTGCCATTGAAATCAGAAAATATGTAGAAATAAATTGGATAAAATATGTATAATTTTTTTTAGTGAAAATGTAAAACACTGCTGAAAGAAGACACGGTTAAAAGAAAAGATTACCATATGGAGACTCAGTATTGTTAAGGCACCCATTTCACCCACATTGCCTTATATTTTCAATGCAATTTAAATCAAAATTCTAATGGTTTTGAATTTAAAAACCATAATTTAAATTTAGATTGCAATGTAAGAGAATTACAATAGCCAAAACAATTTTCAAAAGAATAATAAAATGGGTATTTGTTTTTAAGACTTACTATGAAAATAAAGGAATTAAAATAGTGTGTGATGCTGGCCTAGGTATAAAGAACAGAACAGAATAGAGTCTACAAATAGACTCATTCTATACAGCCTGTTGTATTTTGTCATATTATCTTTTATAATAAAGTGAGGTAAGGATATACTTTTGCAAATGTGGTGAGGAGCAATTGGATATTTATATGAAAAAGAAAATGACTTGTTTTATATCATTGGCACAACCCAATTTGAATCAGAAATCATCTGAATGTGAAAACCAAAATCACATAATTTATAAATGAAATATAGTAGAAAATACTTGTGGATAAGATAAAGATTTTTCCGATTAGTTTAAAACAACCCAAATTACAGAAAAAAATTGATAAACTACATTTAATGAAAAATTTAAAACATGTAGCTGGAGATGGTGGCATAAACGTGAATTCCCAGCACTCTAGAGCCTAATGTAGGAGCACAATTATAAGTTAAAGCTCAACCTGGGCTACACAGTCAGTTCAAGTTTAGCCTAAACTGCATAGCAAGACTGTGCCAAAACAACAAAACCAAATGAACAAAAGATTAAAATTAGTGTTCTTCATGAGATACTGTTAAGAAAATACAATGACAGATCACGCATTGGGGAAAAAAATATTTGCAAAATACATGTTTGCTAAAAGACCCAGAAAACAGAAGGAACTGAATAAGAAGAGAAATAATTACATTGTATGTTATATGCAACATATTTGAATAGATAATATTAAAAAGATATCCTCAAAGCAGTAAGTATATGGAAAAAAATTGTCAGTAGTCTTAAGGAGATGAACATTACAATCACAATGTTGTTAGTGGTATCACTAACAACTCCAAGGGTAAAGTTAAAAAACACTGGGGATGCCAAGCAAGTGAAAATGTAGTACAAATGAAATCTCATATATTGCTCAGGGAAGTAAAAATGTGCTAGAAATTTTAGAAAACAATTTGAAAATTTCTTAAAAGTAAATGCACACAGCGTAAGTCATAGAAATTCCTCTGTCTTGGTTCTTACCAAAAAAGAAATAAAAATGCATCTCCATATAAACAATCGTACTCAAATATTCCTTATCATCTTTATGAAAGATACCCAAACATGTGTTGCAATGTAAAAATCTGCAAAATATAGTATGAAAAATGAAATATATCCCTTCAATGTATTACTGCTTACCATATAAGGAAATGAACTGTCCAGGTACACAAAGAGAGAACATTTTTTCTGGAAAACTGTTATACTGGAGCATTCAGTCACTCCAGTGAACTGAATGGTGGTGTGGGTAGAAAAGATGAGGAGAGTAAGAGGTCATTAAGTCCCAAATTAAGCTGGGTCCAGGAGACAGACAACACATGAAGAAGCCGTTTGTGCATCCAATGACTTCTTGAACTGACTGTCACATGTAAGTATGTATGCATATCTTGTTTTTTCACAAGTAGAATTTTAAAAATAAAAATGCAGGATGGCTTTTCTACCAAATAATTTACAAAGATGATATGTTATACTTTTAATAATAAAATTGGAATATGGGCTGTTTGTCGGATATGAGATTTCACAAATAAATTACAGTGTAAAATATCTAGATTTCAGAAAACAAAACAATTGCTTTAAAAGTGGAGATTTCCATCAATCAGTTTTCTGTCTCACTTCTGATGAACAGTAAAATTCTGTCCTCTAAAATAATTTAAGATATGTTTCTTTCCTTTAGTCTCACTTCAGACTCTGAGTATTGAAAAGAATATATCAATTTGTAAGCTAACATTGTGTATGAGGTTTACCGGTGTGTAAGATTAGGAAGTATTTCTTTTATAAAGCATTATTTGTGGTTCAATATGATTATGTTAGGTTACTTTGAAACATAAATTTCATGATTTCTTTCTTTTTTTCATTCCTTTTTTATAGACAGGGTTTTACTAGGTAGTGCAGGCTGGCCTTGAACTTATTTAGTAGTTGAGACTGGCCTTGAACTCACAGCTTTCGAAGTGCTGGGATTACAGGCCTATGACACCCTGCTCATCCTGACAATTTCCTTTTAAATTTACTTAAAAAATAGGATATATATATATATATATATATATATATATATATATTCTTACAATGTATAGATTTGTTTAATTTTAAATTTCAAGACAAGTTATGTAATAGAAATAGGAAATCCATAAAAAGTTGTTTTTTTTGTTTACCATTTTCAGACAGTAAGTCAAGGCAGTGTCAAACCTAGAATCTAGTTTTCTTGTGTGCAAACTTTTAAAACATTAGTAAGTCACTCAATTATACCATCTGTACATTATATTAAAATTTGAGAATAATAAATTAAATTTTATTCTCTTTTAGAATCCATACACGTGATTTTTTGTAACTATTTCTTTTGAACAACTGGCTCTTTTATTTTGAATATAACTCATATGTCACATATAGAGTATCTACTATGTCTTCCTGTGGAGAGAAAAATCGATGGAAATAGCATGAGGAGATCCAGTAAGCTATTTTTTGATGAATTATGTCCTTAAAGATATACCCTGTATGTGGTTCAAATATATTGATTACTTACAACTGTTTTTGTAATATCAATAATGCACTATTCTCTTGAACTTCCCCTGAAGTGACAGGGTTTAATCGAGAGAGCCCTAAACAATAAATTGACTACCAAGAAAGAAGCAGAATAATGAAGTTGGCTCAAACTTCCAAAATAAATAATAGTTTTAAACTTGAGGAAAATGTATTGATGTCTCTGTTTCCCCTCTTTTTTGATTTTCATCTCTCATAATAAGCTGCTTACTGAAGGGATTATTATATCATCAAGTCATAACATCTGTATACAGCCCTTTGGCACTGATCTTTCTATTTGCTATCAAATACTAAGACATTAAAAATGAATAGAAAGTATTTTAAAATACCAATTTCAGTATTTTAAATCATCTTTTTCTACTATCAAAAGTTGCAGTATTAGATATTTAAAATGTTGTAAATTATTAACCTTAAACTCATGAGATTTGGTTTATTTTTTCTTGCTATGATTGGTTTCATCAACACTTAGCTTATTTAGTAACTTTCCTACTTTTAAAGACCTCCTTTAGAAAAAGAATACTTCTGTATAGATGTGTGATAGAATTAAGAGATTTTCTGAATATTCGCACTACAAATTAATTGTCCCAATACAAGAGTAAGTGGTATAAAGTCATATTATTTTCAAAATGTCGATCGTCATGTAGAATAGTTAAAATTTCATTCAAAAGAGATTCCAGAGAAAGTAATCTTGTGATTTTTGCAATCTTAAAAATTCCTAATATGTAATCCATTCAAAATATCTTCTAAAACATTTTAACAGAAACTTATTTTTTGAGATTGGGTTTCACTATGTAGTGATATTACAGTAACAGTTATTACAGTAATATTACTGATATTACAGTAACAGTTTCACTATGCATGATATTACAGTAACAGTTGTAAGTAAGGCTGCCCATGGACTCTTCAGGCTGGCCTTCAACTCACGTCCATCTCCTGCTTCAGCCTCTCAAGTGCTGGAATAACTCCTGTGTGCCACCACATGCTAAAGCTGGCTTAATAGAAACTTTTGAACAATCTGTTTTACACATTTTAAATCTCATTCAAAGTAAAATTTAAATGACAATGTATCCATCAATTTCCAAAAAATTATTTGCTAGTACATATTTTTAGCACTTGTATGACTTTTCTGTTCCATCAACTTGCATTTCTTCTTCATCACGTTTATGATGATAGAAGCTGTGCTATATTAGCTTACAAATCTACTTCCTACTTTGTCAGTCTAAAAACTATCAAAAGAATATGACAAATTTTGACAAAAGTTGTTTTAGCAATCTGTATTTTCTGAGCTTTCATAAATCATCTGTCCTTTGCTTGGTTTTAAACTCTTAACTGCCTAATCTATGTTATATCAAAATCAGAATAAACTGCTTAAGAACTTGCAATGAACAGGTTAATGGCTCAGAGCTCACTAGACAATCCACAAATGAATTGAAGTTTCGTAAGTCAGTGATCAGACTACTCACTTTTGCATTAAATAGAATTCAGTTTCAGCTCTGTCATTTAACGTATCTATTTTTTACTAAGTCAACCTTTGTCAGTATCTTTTTTTATAATGTGAAAATTGAGAACAATAGTTAACCAATTGAAGAATGATTCAATGAGATATGTCACATATAGTCTCTGGAACACTTCTGCGTAAAGAAATGTGCTCAGTGATATTTTGATGCCTTTTAATTTTGTACAAATTATGTAAGAACAATAATTCCTACATATGGTATATTTGATTATTATTGTTAGGAGTATTCTCATTCCATAATATACATCACCTGGTTCTTTTCCTAAGACACATTAATATAAAAGTTAAACCCACTACTTATAGATTTTGAACTCTCTTTTCATATTGAGGTCTTAACATTGCAATGAATATATGTTGCAAAAATAAAACAACTATATCTCTCTAAAGTTCATAATCTTTGTCCCAATTGCTTAATACAAATATTAACTATCTTAATTATATTATAGTCAACTACCTTGATATTATTTAATCTTAATTTTAAAAGGCTGAAATTTTGGTTCATATGGTTGATTTCTTATTGGCTATGACAACTTAAAAGTAACTTGTTTAAATAATAATCCAATTATTAAACTTTGAAATACTAGGTCTTCTTAATGTGTTTCTATGCAACTTAATGTTTTATAAACCTTTGCCAAATGCTACTCAAATATCTTTTTATCATATTTGAAATATTTCCAGATTAAGACCTCTTCTCAGCAGGCATCATATGAGGATGTTAGAACTTCCATCAATTCTAAGACTGATTATTGTAATTCATAATTACCTGTTTTCCTAGCCAATTACACTGGAAAACAGAATTCAAAATGAAGAAAAGAATCTCTGTATTCCTTTTTCAGTCTAAATGAACAGATTCTCTCTGATATTGGTTTTCTATGCACAGTAATTTTAGAGAAAAATTAAGTTTTAATAATATAAATTTCCATTTTTGAATAATTTTAAATTATATATTGTTTAGCACATATATTAATTAGGCCAAGGTCTGTTTCAAGTGCTGAAGGTATTTTTAGACTAACTTCTGTGTTCACTAGATAGAAGTTGAGCAGAGGATAATTTTGGAAAATATGTGAGCAGGTTTAAGACGAATATGCCAGATGGACATAGAACGAGGGAGACCTTGAAAGTATTTTAAAATATGTAATGTCATGGAGAAAGAAGAGAATATTGTTTACTAACTGGAAGGTTTTAGAAGTATTTGAGTTTAAAATATTAACAGATGAAATGCATGTAACAAATGAATGATAATAATTTCATCTGTATCTACTTATTAAATGCCTTATATGTGAGAGGTAATATCAGCCTTGACACCACTTCCAACTGTGACATCTGCCTTCCATTAGCTTTCACAATCCCACAGTGGAACTCTTACATTGATTTCTTCTTTACAGACAAGCAGGGTGATGTGCAGATTAACATCTCAAAGATCACCCACTTTACAGTACTACAGTAGTGGAGTCACGTCTTAAACCCAGGAACTCCTGATCATTATGCCAAAAGAAACTCCTGTGAATTTCTTTGAAGACTTGGGATGTTGCTCTGCTGGCCAAGAGGAGTTAGTGAATGCTCTGACCCCAGAATAAATTCAGGCATAGCTGTAGGACTAATTGGAGTACTTTGTTGCATTGCAGACACAGCTGTTTCCTTTCAAACCATGGAACATGAACAAACACATATGGAACAAGAACAAAAGAGTGATCCTTCTACTTAAAAACAGTGCCTCCATCTTTTATTGTCTCATAGGAAGGTCAGTTTTTGTGCTAAATAGTGATCCTGACTTTGCCTGTTCTCTTTGCTATCCACTATTACTGACTGACAACCAACTCATTCCACCCAACCACCGCCATCCTCAGATGCCATGATTTGGCTTCTTGGTCTCTGGATAGCCGCATTTTTTGCTATGTCCCTGCATCCCACCTTTCACCATGGTCACTGACTCTCACTGTCACAAAACCAACTGTACTTCGAAATCAAGACACCCGAGTTTCTTTTCTACCTAAACTAAGTGCTGTTACTCTCACTCTTTTCTACCTAAACTAAGTGCTGTTAATCTCAGAATTCTGATAGACTCAGAATATTTACATCAGAGTTGCCATAAGAGTACCCTTACTCATTCACTGTCTAGTCACCATCCTTTTGTCCTATGTTCTGCAAGCTTGAGAGTTTTCCTACAGAAGAGTTTCTGGAAGAACTCAAGTAGTGCTCTTAACTACTCAGTCACCAACCTCATTAATAGCCTCTCAGTTAATCTTTTGCATTTCTTTAATTGCTATTCTTTTCCAATCAGTGCAATGATTACTTGGAACATTCTTTATTCTGCTCAATTCTATAGTTCTATTTTTCCATTATTCTCAACACTATCTTCCTTTATATAACAAACACTTCACTCGTCACCAAACCAAGACGCTCATAGTATCAGTATGTACCCTTTCATGCTTCTCTTCTGATACAATAGGAGAGATCCTCATGTTTTAGAACCATAATTTATACCGGATTGCTGGATCCATCTCTGCCTATTTTCTCAATTCTGGGGAACTTCACATTATTGTTTATAAAATGGCCTGCTTATTTCACATCTCTCCCTAGATGTATTTCCTACTTCTCGCTTCAATTTCCCAGCTAAATTAGAAAGAGTTGCCTGTATTTGTTAATACTTTTTCTTTCTCTATCATTGATAGAACAACTTTCTTCAATACAGACTTTGCACCTGTATCTCAAAACTGTTGGAAGGATGCTAGTGGTACCCTTATTTAATTCACATGGCAGTTTGCATCTTCATTGTGGTGAGCTTTAAGCACTTTGTTGAAATACCATCTTTCATTGTACTGAGCTTTAAGCACTTTGTTGAAATACCATCTTTTCCTTTGGGTCTAGGATGCCTCCAATCTCCCCTTTTTTTCTCCTACTTCTATGACTGTTCCTTCTCAGCTTTTTTTGCAATTGCTGTTTTACTAACCAATAACAAAGTTTGGAGTTCTTCATTGTATTTTCTTTTCAGGACTTTTCTTTTTAATCTCCCCATGTTCTTTCCTCAAGGATTCTCAGTCACTATCATAGCTTTGGTCAGCATCTATAAGCCAATGACTCCAAATTTAGAGCGATGGTTCAGATTTCTAAGCTGTAAGTTGCAAACTGGGATTTCACAAGATATCTATTTTAGATATTTTGGAGCCATTTCAAGCTGAATCTAACTGAAAAAAGTCACCAGTCACAATCATGAGTCACTGTTGGTCCTTCTGCTTCCCATCTGTAACATCCCAGTCCATTTTGTTTATGAACCAACAGTGGGATCGTATCCTGTGTCATCCTCCTTCCTTTACACCTTCATCCCTTTCTCATTGGACTGGTATAAAATCTTCCAAATTGGTCTGGCTATTCCTTCTGCTTTCCATGTTTTGTCTATTATCCACAAGTCTAGAGTGATGATTTTTAATAGAAATCTGATCTTATTACTCTCCTGCCTAAAATCCCCCATGATTTCTCATTGTACTTAGATGAAAAGATCAAATTTCTATCATGGGGTCAAGAAGAATTGTTGCAATATTTTCTTCATTTGTTGAATCATTATGATCTCTTTCTGCTCTCTTCTCTACTAGGTATTGGTGCTGCAGGTGCACGAGTTTCCATTCAGTTCCACAGGAATTCCAAGCAATTCTTCACCTAGGACAGTTGGTCCATGGTTTTTCTGCTGCATACATCCCCTAGTTTTTCTTACATTAATACATCAAGATTTATGCCTGCTAAGAACTCACACTTGTCTTTATATACCTGTCCTCTCTTTATGACATATAAGCTTAGGTAAAAATTTTGTGCTTTGCATTGTATTACTCAGAACCACTGTCAGTGATTCACAGCATAGGTTCACTATCAGTTTCATGATCTTTAGTACCAAACAAAAGAATTTCTGGTGCATAAATATTTGTAAAGTGGAAGAATGCTACTTAAACTTCTTTAAAGTCTAAAATTACTTTTCTTTGTGTTTCCTTTGTTGCCATTATTCATACTAATTACAGCCTGTAACTGAAAATCATTACAATGGCACATTTTAAGTGGGATTTTCATTCTTCTTAGTGACACCGCATATTATGGAAATATTAGTTCTAGATTGATGTGATGCATCTAGGCTTAGGAATGACGATTCAAGGTATAAAACCTGATGCTTTCTATACTTTCTATGGAGGAAGGTTGTCAAAACATGAGCAGAAATTTAAAAGATAATAGAGCAGATAATTTAATATGTAATAGAAAAAAAGATGTGAAATCTGAACAAGTTAGGTCACATCCTGATTTGGATGCTCAAATTACCAACAGGCAAAATAGTTTTGAATTGCTCCATGCCTCTCTTTATCCCATAGCAAGTTATCATGATTCTGAGAAAGTGAAATCATTAATGGTTAAAGAACAGTTACTATCCTTGTTTATAAATCTTTCTCTCCTAGAAAGAAAGTAGTTGTGTCCCATCTAGTGTTGTTTTATTTCTGCAGAATTACAGAAAGTGTTTGCAATAACTTAAGTCACTAACTCCAAAACACACTACCATAAAAACCCCACTACATTTATTAATTGTACTGTATATAAAAATTATATACTTTGTCATTAATGTTGCTATGACAACATTATGAGACAAAGACATATGCTGGTACACAATTTGAATTCTTATAGCTTTAAGGACTTGTTCTTTCCTAGGAAGTGTCATATCTTTTCACTATTAATGTAATATTCTCAAAATTGATGAGGATATTATTTAAATACAGCTACTAACATTTTAGTTAGTATCTAAATGATGACCAAACTGACTTAAAATACTTAGTGATAAATGGGATAGTTTTTATTGTATTTTTATATGACACATTTAACTAAAAATGTACCATCTCAATTTGATCTGAAAGAAAATTGTTCCTTAATTTTATTTAATTTTTGAAAGAGTTGAATTTTGTCCTGTGAAAGAGTGTGAAAATCTTTGATTTTGTGACCAAAGGATCTAACAAAATAAACCTCTTTATTAATAACTTTTTCTCAGTGTCAACTCTCCTTTTGTCTTATGACAATTTTTATTACCTATTTCTCTCACCTTTACTTTTTGAAAAAACTAGTTTGTACAGATAAGTAATCTCCAAAGTCAAATCTATCCTATATTGCTAGACAGGACCTTCATCTCAGGATTTCTTACAATGCATGTTTAGTTCAGTTCAACCCATCAGCAATATTGAAAAACGGTGTACATCATATATCTTAATGATAACATAAAACCTACCTTTTCTTTATTTGTGCAAACAATCATATTCTAAGGTTTATGTGCATATTTTTAGTTTCTAGTAATTTGGAAAAAGGTGATAGGTGACAAATTCAGAAATAAAGTGTAACAATATGGTGTAAAACTCTAGTGATATATAATACCTATAAAATTTATCGAAAAGTACATTTCCATTCCAATAACACCTGTGACATTTAGACGTTCTATAGAATTTTTGCTTTCAGTCTCTGCCTGTATCACATGCTGAAACTAGTTCTCTCTAAATATAGTCTGAGACCTTAAAATAGTTTAACGCTCTGAAAGTATATGGTGCAGCAAATCATAAATTTTTATGCTTCTCTACTTTTTACAATTCTTGTTTATAAAGTGGTTAATAAAGTTATAATTAGGTTTGAAAAACCTTAGAAACTCAGACCAAAATACCTTTAAATTGCCACAGTAAAAAAAAAAAAAAATGTGCAGCTTCATACAACTTTTATAGTTTATGTGTAATAACTTTGTCCAAGATTTTCTAACAATAGATTTACATGTCATATCTTCTGCAATAAACTTGTTTTTCAGTAGTTGGAAAGGACTGACTCATTAACACAGCAAATATCCTTGATTTCCATTTAACGATCTCACTAGCATACATCAGATTTTCATTCACATACTTCTTTACACACTTGCTATGGATTTTTTTCCCTAGCAACATTTATCTTTCCTGCTTTATGAAACAAAGCTGTTTTGCATTTTCTACTTCTTCTATACAAAACCATAAATAATTACCATATTTCAAAGGTTCCTGGCAGCTGACAACTTTGGAATAAGTATCTTTAACTGATATTAAAAGAAACATGACAAAATAAAAAGATGTGCAAAATAACCTTCTCTCTCTCTCTCTCTCTCTCTCTCTCTCTCTCTCTCTCTCTCTCTCCCTATCGCTCTCTCTCTCTCTCTCTCTCTCTCGTTTGTATTTGTACATATTTACATGCACAAAGAGAGAAAGTGAGTTATCACTGGTTCGCAGAATTAGTCTGGCTACAGGCAGAGTACAGGAAAAGCAGACATAGAGAAGGTAGCTGTGTGATAGTTCCACATACCTGTCTGAAAGAATGACAAGACTGATTGTTAGCAAATCTGAAAAAGTTTATATGCAAGACTCAGCTATCCAACTCCTGGCCTCAGATGGACACTCACCACTGCTGTGGCTTCGCTGGTGGCTGCTACCACTCTCCAAGTAGTCTGCTGACCGTGTTGTCCTGCGTGAAGGCCCAATGGCCCTGCCAATGTGGAGCTCAGTGGCCACCTAGCCTAGGGTGCACTTCTCAGGAAGGAGCTTTTTTCCTGGAAAGAGAAGGATAACTCTGTTTACACACTCACAAGTACATGAGGTTTAAAGTTTTTGTTTTAGAAAAGAGGAATATAGAGTAAATTTTGTTATAACATGCACTTGTAGGTATACGATATTCACTAAAAATATAGATAAAACACTGAAAACATATAATAAGTAAAAAACCTATCAAGATTGGTTTTTTTCTTGTTAGCATTTGATTTTGTGTTGTTGGGATATTCAAGTTATAATGTTTGAATCTAGTGTGACAGTGTACTTTAGTATATGTAGTCTGTTCACTTCATAACATACTGTGAAGCTGATAAAGGTTATAAAAATACCAACATTATCTAAAGGATGTTTCCTTTGTAAAATAATATAATAATTATGATTTCAAAAGAAGTGAAGGAGACACAACACAACTTTTGGGAAGTTACTTCTTCATGTCTGATAGTTCTCTTTTATAATACTCCATTAATATACATAGTCACAGAATTTTTGCCATTTCTTTCATATGAAGTGTATCAATGATTTATCTTATTAATCTTATTATTGATTAGTTTACCAAAAAAATCTGGAGTTAAACAAGATTTTTCTGTTTCCCCCAGGAACTTGGCTCTGAAAACCTGTGTCCTTTGTTTGTATGTGTCATAAGCTTACTCAAAGGCAGGCACTATCCATGATGGGACAGGGTGGTGGCCAGAGCTGGTGTGTAATTTCAACACAAGAGAGCCCTACTGCTAGCCAATGTCTGTTGCAATAGTCATAACCTTGTATCTGCTATTCACCTCTCCAACCCCATCTTGCATACTAACATAGAACGAGAGACCTTCTTCCAACTCCCACTATATTTTAAGTATCTTTGTAGTGACATTATCTGCCTGGGGTATTCTTCCCATTAGTTTCTGAATAGCTGGCTTCTTTTCACTTGTGTTTTGATATGAATGTGATCAACTCACGTCTTTCAGCCACACAATCTGAAATCCTATCAATAATATTATAGTACTCTGTTCATTCTCTTTATGTTGAACTCAGTCTCACTATACACAGTCATTTTTTTTTTTTGTTTTGGGTTTTCCCCTCAACTCTGGTAAGAATTTTCCATCAACAATGGTAAGGATTAATAGTTTTTCATTTATTACTAAATGTAATAAATAAAAGAACTCACCTAACATTTCTAGAACAAATGATTTAAACAAAGATTAATAGATTTATATATTTCTGGGAAATGATGAGAGATATAATAGCTTAAGATCATCATGAGATGTCTGTGGCATGAGTATTGAATGTTATTGAATATTACCATCTTCAGAGATTAAATAATACCCAGAAAAAATGAGAAATGTTTTTCTATGTGATACAATGCTAGCATATCATAAGAAAATGTGATAACACCTGTCATTTTTCAACGTGTACTTGGAACAGTTGCAGAAATCAATGTTATCACAGAAAATAGACTATTCACTGAGTTTTGTCAATAAAGTTCAGCATTGGAGACATGCTCTAAGATATTTCAAACAGTTAAATGGAACAGTCATCAGTCAATTGCAGAACAGTACCTTGTGAGTTTGAAATACCACATGGAAACAACATAAACCTTAATTTTCAGATGAACAGAAAGGTTTGAAAAATAAAATCCTTAATTAAGTTTCATTATGAGATATTTTTCATGGTGGCCATAACTGAGATGGTAATAACAGCCATGAAGACCATAGCTACAGTGCCAGTAATTCTTGATGGCCTCAAGTAGGGAACAAAAACACAGTATGTAAGTATGTCATAGATAATAGGTCTTGGTGAATGCAATTTACTTTGCAGATTACATTTACCAACGAGTATTTTCTCTTTGTAAAATCTATTCTGTGTTCTCTCATAAATTCTCTTCTAACAGGAAGAATACAGTGGCAGAGTATCTGAAAACAAGTACAATCTATAACTCATTACTGAGTATACTAAAGTTAAATAAGAAAAGAACAGTGCCACATTTGGCCATTGAGGGATTCACTGGCTGCTGTCTCAAAAGAGCCAGTCTCAAATACTGGAGCTATCCTTAAGGCTACTTAGAGGTTTGGACCTCTTTTGGTACCACAGTGATCTTGATCACAATACAATGCCGGGTTAATCTAAGAAGGATAATTCACAGAAGATGTGGAGCAGACTAAACTTAAGATGAAGACTCTCTCAAAGATACAGAGCTTAAAAAAGGAACTCATGGGGCAATCGAGATAGAAATCCCCTGAAAAAAGAGCCAGAGATACATGGTGCATTTATCTGTCTCTGGATCCTGTTTGGGTTTAATAAATGCCAGTTAAGGAAGGTGTTCATGATAGAAGGCAAGGAAATTTACATTCCAGGACTGTCTTGAATTTCTTAGTGTAGAACTCTGAACATGTGCCCAGCTGCAGCTCACTTAACAGTTTATATTCTTTAGGCACTTGAGTTATGAAGAACACTATATTCAGTGATTTTTGTGAGTAAGCTACAAAAATAACAATTAGCAGTAACTATATATAATAGTAGATAATAAAATAATAAAATGTACATATGTAGAAATAAATAGGAACACATTTATAAAACATATTTGTAGCATAAACAAAGGTATTTATAATATAATGATAATATTTGTAGGTACACATTTTTATTGACACAATAATTATACATGTTTTTCAGGCACAGTAAGTTGTTTTGATACAGTTAAACAATATATAGCAAACTAGTTTGAGCAAATAGCATATACATCACCTAATTCATCATTTCATTATGAACATTCATTATGAACACATTCAAAATCCTTTCTTCTACCAGACACTAAAAATTATTTCTATTATCTCCAAATCTGTACCTGTTATCCAAGCTTTCCCTATTTCACTTTCCCCTCAATCTTTCCCAGCCTTTGGTAACTATCATCCTACTTTCTACTTCTATCATGAAAAAAATTATAAATATTGCTTAAAGCAGCAAGATTTTTTTTTTTTTTTTTTTGCAGTGCAGCCCTGCATTTCAGGTTCTCTTTGTAGTTTATTTTTTTCCCTGAAAATAGTGAATCTATACTAAATACCGCTAAATAAACATAATTAGCAGCTCTAAATATATGCAAAGTTTTAGGATATTCAGATCTAAGATAGCCGAACTTGTTTTAGGTAATATGTTTCATCACAGTATTTATTTTCCTGGCTGTGTACATATGTGCATACATACAGAAAACCTTAAACACCTTAGTGTGCTTCATTTCCAAACTGTGCCTGCCTAGAAGAATTCCTGCCAATAAATAAATGTGGCAACAAAATATTTGGGTGTCCATGTCATGCTCTCAGATTTTGTGCATTGCCAGTGTGTAATAAAGATTATAGCTAAATAAATGACTCAATAGTCAACCTTCTACAAATGGTTGTATTTAGCTTTTAGGGTAATGTTAACATCACTGTAGTATTAGTAATCTCATCAACTTTTTGGTTAGGGATGGATAAATAACTAGCTTTTAGTATGTAAATTACCAACAAAAACGTTTTGCAGAAAATGGGTCAGGTTAGGGATGTAAATGAGGCCTAAAATGTCTCATTAGGTTTTGAATTGCCTTTTTTTTTTCCCAAGCATTATAAATCTTGCAAGCTTTTGGGGTAATTTTCTTGCTTGAATGAGCTAGTAAGGTCTTTTCCAATAATAAATGAACTAAAATACTTCTCAAAACTAATTCTGCTTGAAAAGATAGAACAAATTGAATATTGAAGTATAATTTATTTGAAAGTTACTCAGTGTTTTTCTCTCCTAATATTTTTTAGTTAATAATTTTAGAGACCACGTGTGCAGATTTTATAATGGTCCTACTGTTTAGAAATAGAGAGAAATTTCTGTCAATGGCTCTCATTTAAAAGTGGTTGCATATTTGAAGGGTACTTGCCAGGTCTTGGGACAAGTCATTAACTACAGAATATGAATCTATCTTTTGTGAAGGACTTGGCTTTCTTAGATTTAGCAAAATATCGCTGCTTTTCTTTTGACAAGTCCTATTTGTAATGCTCATTACTACACCACATTTTCAGAAGTAACAGTATTCAAAAGCACGAACTTGCTCACAGCCCTGTTTGTGGCCCCCTGACATAGTTAAACAATAGCTGTAGATGCTAAAGCCAAGCACCACTGCTGTAGATCTTACAGACACTAATAAAACAGTGTCACGTCACAGAGTGAGATTGTCACCAGGAAGCTTCACACATCTTACTTTACTCACATTGGTGTCTATTCCACAAATCACTAATTTACAGCAGCCTAAATTAGTCTCGTGTGACAACGTATGAAGTGTTTGTTGGTTGTGTTCATCTATCACAGCATTGCCAATGTTTAGGACAGTTTAACAAATCAAACTCATGACAGGGGTTGAATTTTTGACACTGTAAAAGCTGCAAAAGTGAAACAGTAAATATGCAATTACAGCAACTACATACCTATATTTCACTAGATTAAAAAATCTAAAAGGGAAATCAATCAACTTATTGTCATTATTTGATTTGTTTCTGTGTAGGACTTAACTGAAGATAAACAAAGTTAATGATTCTGAAACTACATTAGGAGAGCTTTCACTTTAATTGTCAGCAAATATACTATTTGCCACCCAAAGAAAATAAGCTTTTCAGGAAATATCTTCTGCATTAGTTGTCTGTTCCTTCATTCATTTACTTTAATATTTTGCAATACAAGCTTTGTAATGGAGAAACCACTTCCATTTTCTGTAAGCAGTCCAAATTACATGTCTGTATACATCACATATTCTCACAGAATAAAGTGCATTGTTTCATTAACTTTATACATGAAGAAAAAGATGTGAGATTATATTGTGAACAAAGCTATTTGATTAAAATTGGTCTGCACTGTCTATTCAGATTTTATAGGTAAATAAAAGATATTCCCGTAGGTTTTAGCAAAGGATAACTGGAAAAAATGTCAGCAGATACTGAGAATGTTCAGGCCTATTCTCAGTGGGTTAAAATAATAGAGCTACTCAGGTGCTATGCAGCTATTTTATGTCATGTATTTTGATGTAAGATAGTTCTTTCAGATAGACAGGCCAGACAACCTGAAAGAGAAATATGAGTACCGTCATGTATTTATATGGTGCACCATGGCCATGTCACCTTTTTCTGCTCACTACTAAAATTCATTACTGCCTTCCCTAAATCTTGCACAGCTTCTCTTGTCTTGTCCGAGTCCACTGGGTATTCCTCCCACCATCATGTTGGTTGTATCTTTTGTGGACAATCTCTAATCCTCTCTGTCTAGGCAGACTATGCATTTGAAGACTGACTTCCTCTCTAAGGCTTTAGGGAGCTCTTTGGTGAGAAATGCTTATTTATCTTCCTCATGAATACAGAAAAGTTATTATATGTTCACTTATTTAGAGATTATAATGACTATAATTCACAGAACACATATTGTGTTTCAGAATTTCTTTGTGTTCTCCAGGCAATCCATATAGTCACTTTTTATAAATGAGCATACTAATCATGAAGTAGCCAGTCCTCCAACCAAGGTCATACAGTATATGATGATCTCAAAACTTAAATGGGGGTAGAAGGACACCAAACTCAGTACTTCACTTAGAGCAAACAAACAGTTGTGCTAAACACATCCTTCACATACGTGTTATTTTCTACAGAGGATCCACCCTTGTAATTGGTTATTTAGATTAAACTTCCAACAAAATTAGATCACATAATACATCTGAATGATGCATCCTTTTATAACAGCTATGAGGTAGAATGGATCCATGTTAAACATCCAATGCATATTTGTTGATTGACAAATGATCCGGCCCACAAGCAATTCATAATCCATGAGAGTAGATATGCAGAGAATATGTTTTACCCTCTTCTTCACTTTTGTGCTTGAGATCTCAAAATGAAGGGCCAGCCTCTGGTAAATATTAGGGAAGAACCTGTGTCTTTCTTCTCACTCACTTATGTAGCTCAGATATGTGAACCTATCTGCCCAATGACTGCAAGATCTTTTGCCCCTTGCAATGATCACTGTGAGAACTGCACAGCCCGTAGGCAGGTCATAAAGTCATATCTAGTTGTGTGCATTTGTAACTATTCTCATTTATAGATCTAGCAGACTAGATTTGAGGGTGAATGTGATAAAATGATCAACTCCAAGCCATGGTATTGTATCTAGCACTGTAATTCAAATTATTTTCATCCTTATCTGACTCCTATGCACATTTCTCATTATTTTTGAGAATGCAAATTGCAGAGTAGACCACAGCTGAGTGATTACATGTGATGCAAACCTCAAGAATAAACATAACACATCCTTGGAATTGTTCCATTCTTTCACAGAGGGTCATTTTGATTTGTTGCTCAATGGGCAGACTTGCTTATTTTAATGGTTATTTTCAAATTACCTTCTTTGATCTTTGTCCAAAACAAATATTTTAGCTTTAATACAGTTTTAGTACTCTAAAACATTTCACCTTCATTCAGTTAGAATTCAGCTCTATTTCTTCCCGGGTTTATTTCAAGTCTACGTATCTTAACTATTGTACCTTGGAGTCCTAACTTCTGAGATTCCAAGATTCACAGTGAGTAGGTATGTGCAGGAGTCATTCCTGGGAGTCAGTTCAGTTGTTGCAGGAAAAAAAAAAAAAAAAAAAGTGCTAATAGATTGGAAGTCAGCAGATCTGGCTTTGCCCCATTTAGGTTTATGACCTTGGCCCAGGCATTTAAGTTTTCTAAGTGTCAGTTTCCTCATCTGTAAAATTAGGATGTTAGACCAGTTGTCTCCAAGGTACCTTCTAGTTCTGTTGTTCCACTGTAGGAGATTCCAGCTGTGGCATAAGAGAATGGAGATCTCTAATTGCTTCAAAATTGTGTTGGCAGACAAACTTAATTGTATGGGATTCAGAATACAGGCTTACTGTCTACAACCTCACCACCCTCCATACACTGATCTCATGGAACACAGGCTCACCTCACACTCTCAACCCTCGCACTATGCTGCTGCTATTTACTATTTAATGGCTTTTTTTTTTTTTTTTTTTTTTTTTTCCTTTTCTCCTTTGATGCTTTTGAAATGCTCCTCCACTTTTGGATGGCTTTTTTTTTTTTTTTTTTTTTTTTTTTCAGTGTTTAGTTTTGCTGTCCAAAACTAAACAAAGAAACAACAAAACCAAAGTTAAACCTGTACCCTACATACATACACTATGATATTTTGACATAGAACCTCAGGGCAAGATATATCCACTGATTTACTCAAAAGGACAGCTTTCAGTCACCGACTATATTTAAATCATAGACTCTGTTGGGGGCAACCCAAAATGTTTTGCTTTACTTAATTCATTTTTGTAGGACCGGAAAAGAATAACATTTTCTCTCTTGTCTAATATGTGTGTACTGTTTTTATGTGTTTTAAAGGACTGTGTTTTGTATTTGATTTTCATAATGATTTTCTGAATTATAGTTTTACTTTTAAGTTCAGGTACGTCATAAGAATTTTATGAGAACTAAGGTAATTTAACAACTGATCAAGAAAAGAGAGGGATATAATGAACTTATTTTATCACTGAACTGAAATTAAATTTACATATATTCAAATTTTGTGTATGTCAAAATTTCTTTTTTATTTTCAATTACTGTATTCTTTTTCCAAACAATTCCCAAAGGAACCATTCTGGAGTGTTGTACTTGAGATGAAATATTTCAAAAAATTACCCATATGAGTTAATGAAACTGTTTTGCTTTTTAAATTTGACTTCTTTGTTGTTTTGCTTAAAAGTAGGTTTTCAGGAATTAGTTAAAAATGTAAAAATCATAGAATAAGGAATAAATGTGTTCATGTCCAGCTCATCTGGGTAAGATTACATCTATCACACTTTGAAGATTCTGATTTAAAGGGCAATATAGTCTTCATCAGCAAATTGCTGAAACTTCAAACCTTGTAAATACACTAGTGGAAGTTCCAACTCAGCAAGGGTCTGTATGCCGTCCTGGTGTGTACATGTGTGCGTGAGTGTGCATATTCATTGAAAATATTACAAAGCTACCCTGGGATTATATGCAGAAAGAAAAGAGTGTCCCTTTTTAAAGCAAATAATAGAAATTAGCACAGATTTAAGTGGAAAAGGTGGAGGCAGATGAAATTTAAATCCTTCATGCTCACAATAATACTTTCCTCTGAAGCGGCTACTCAGATCGTTCAGTGCCTTTATCTACAGCTGTAAAATCTCTGGAAATGACAGCAGGCAGGCAAGAAGGAAATGGAAGAAAGTGTCTTCTTTCTGATACTGCAATTTGCGAGAAGTCTCTGACATGAATCTATAAAATCAGGTTCAACTTAATGTCCTATTAACACTAATTGGGTTTTTCTACCATGATTTATGAGTGAATAAATACGAGATATGACATTTATTGATGTTTTGGTATGGTCAGAACCAAAGTGTCAAAGTTACAAACTGGTAAGTATTTTGAGAAACAATAAATGGAACTTATTTCTCTTTATGAGTGTGTGGTACTTGAAAGGAAAATAGTCCTTACGTGACATGTTCATCTCTTCTACAAACTTGCAATAACAATGTGCAAATTACTCAGAAAAACAGTTTTATATGGTAAAGTGTAAATTACTCAGATGTTTTCTGAGTATGCTATTTTAAAAGTCAAAACTCTTAGAATGAAAAATCTTGTTATATTTTGTACTTACTGGCTATTTCTACATCATTTTCCTGACTTTTCCCAGCTTGATTTCAAGTGCTTAAAATATAGTTTAAGTTTATTTTTCCTACTCCAGGATCAACTACTACTCAAATTTGAGCTATAGTTGCAGATGCTGATGAGGTCTGAAGTACTTGCTCAAAGTAGCAAATGTGAAAGAAGGTATTGCATTGATCTAGCCAACACTGAAAAGTCAGAGGCAGAGTGAATTGTTTACCAGGAAAAGAAACCTGGTCACAACATTCATTCACACTCTTCTCTGTCAAGAGGCAGCCTTGTAAGTGTCACTAGCTATTCAGCGGTTCACTCAGCTGACACAACGCTCAGCAAGAGGAGGGAGAGGCTCAGGAAGTGGGGGGCATGGCCGTACTCTAAGGACAGGGGAGGAATAGACAATGAAGAAATTGAAAATAAATAATACTATTCACTTTCTGGTGTAAAGTGCCAAATATTTCAGAAGGGAATGCAAATTCTCCACAAAAGACCTTTTTTCTTTCTCTTCTATTTTGACATTTTCCAAGACTCACTTGATAGCACTCACATTAAGCTTCATTTTAGATTCCCATCCAAAGTCAAGTTAAATACACCAGATGCAGCAGAGTGTAACAAAACTTTCCAAAAGACCAGAACGAGCATTTTTGTTTGATATTCATTCAATGCATTCCAGAAAAGACCAATTAAAATACTTAAAGGTCACATTAAAAAGCAACTTCATGCTAATAAAGCACTTTGTCCTACTATTACAAAAATACAAGACAGAATGTTTAATTTTTACAAACTTTTCAGCTGTTCTTGTAATTAAAGTTATCTAGTGTGGGTTTTACCTCACTAACAATAAGTGAGGATTCACATCCAAAGTGACTCTTAGTACACATATGAACACTACTAGGAAGAGTCAAATATCGGCTAGAGGATGGAGATTTTCATCTGAATTAGAGCACGATATATAGTAGTTCTACACACTTGCAATAACTCTATAAATGAATCTTATAGAATTCCTAATAACTCATTTTTAAAGCATGCACATGTTTGTGAAGGATAGTGCTAAATAGAGTGAGCTATATTTTCCAAAGACTTCACATCAAGGATCTAAGAATAAAGGAATAAAATCCAAAAACACAGCATGTTAAAAGCTTGTTTTCTCTTTGAGGTTGCATTACAGTTACAAAAAAAAAAAAAAAAAGAGAGAGAGAGAGAGAGAAAAGAAGAAAAAAGGAATGAAAGAAAAAAAACAGGAAGGAAATTAAGTTTCTATTTTCACAGGCAATAATGTGTTGTACAATTTGCAATTAAAAATAAATTAGGCACAAATTCTGCAACAGATTGTTTTTAAACTTTCATTAAACCTCTTGAGTTATGCTGCTAGATGCAATGTGCTAACAGAAATGCTAGGGTTGAAATGAGTTTCTGGCATATGAAATAAAACTATGTCTTCAATCTACAAAATTTAATTTACAGCTTAGCTGATTGGATGTAGCATTTTAACACCATTTTGGAGGTTTAAGAACAGCAAGTGCCATAATCCTCTGAGTATTTTGATCACTAGCACACAAGCATGTAACATACTTTGTGTTCAAGGGGAACCTTTATCCAGGATGCAAAGCTGGTGCTGAATTATAATCACATTTAAAAAGATTGCAAGCCTGTGGGTATTAAGCTTTGCACTCTCAAGCTTAGCCAAGAAGATTTAAGCAACCTACTCTGGGACCATACGGTTGATCTGATAAGAGTATTCTGAGACCTTGAAGTTTATTTTTATCAGAAGCTTTGCATTTAAGGTCTCAAACATTAGACCTTTTTAGTGCTAATAAGTGTGTTTCCTTGCAAGTTCCAGCAATGACACTAAGCAGATGGAATTCATAAGAAGAGGGGAACTGACACGATGGTTTATCACCTAACGAAAAGGAAATCTTGAAGGCCTAAAAACAACTTCTGATGCCTTAGATGTTATTCCAGATTTCTTTTCTGTATTTGTCTGAAAAAAAAAATTGTCAGATATTTTCACTACTCAGTTTAAATGACTTAAATTATTTAAATGACAGATGCCATCTGTATCAGAAAGCAGTCAACTATTTTGATGAACTTTTTCTGTTCTGATGAGTCAGTGATTTATTTATGGAGCAGGTGTTGCTCACATTCAGTCTCTAATATGCTGTACAAGGATAAAGTAAGAGTTTAGAATGTAGTTGTACACACTCTTTCACAAAATGATTATTGAGCCTTATTAAAAAAAATGTGATTGAAGAGCAACAGCATCAAATAATTATAGCTAAACTTCTGACCTAGGTTGTGAAAGGGTTTTGGCCCAGACGGACACTGTAACTAGGAAAGAAAGCCTCAACTGGAACCTTCCCCGCACCTAGAGATTTACCTGTGACTCTATCTCCCCCCACCCTTAGGAATCTGTCCCTGGCGCCAAACATGTGCCAATAAGATACCTGTGCATCTCTAATGGCCCCAGGACACTACCCTAAGCTTAGGCTACTTATATACCCCCCACACCACGTGTCCGCCAGAGAGAAAGCCCTACTCCAGCAGTCAGGGGGTGTGGGTTATCTCTCTCCGTGTTCTCAGAATAAAGGCCTCTTTTGTTTTATACTTCACATATTTTGGAAATAATCCTATCAGGTTGAGTTAAGCTCCTAACTTCTTGTGTTTTTTTCTTGATCTTTTCTGTTGTGATTATTTTGTTTCAGTGAGTATATTATTTCTCTTCCATTTGTATCATTTTGGTTGAATAAAGGTCTATGATCATTTCACAACAACAGTATAGTTTCAACCAACACAGAATAAGAGAGAAACAATCATTCTTATTTGTGGTCATTGAGACTTAGCTTGATCTGGATAGGTCTATTTTGTCCTTCTTCATCAATGAACTGTAAGACATAATTGCAGTATGTGGTAGCCTCAAGTGCCCAGGCACAATGCCCTGCCTGAGCATAGTTCAGTCAGGATAAGGAAGAGGCAGGGTTTCAGACTATTCTGGATCACTGTGAAGAAGATGTCAGAGTGGAAACATTACATGTGCTATGCAGATGACCTGAGATGACTTTAGCAGTTTTTTGCACCTGAGCTGAACAGCCATGTTGACTAGTCAAGCCAGGTGTAGTCCCTACAAAGATGCAGCTTGGGAGACAGATTGGAGATAATAGAGATCAGAATCAAACAATAAATCAGATTAGTTAGGGGTTTAGGATGCCAGTAGGCCTTAAGAACTGAAGCTCAGATAAACACATGTAATAAAATGATGAGAAGTAATTTGAGAATCATGGATAAGAGGAAGGCTGAACAATTCCTCTACCTAGACAAACATCACCAGGTGTAGCAGGCTTTCTATTGCAGTTTCTAGCAATCTTTGAGGTGCTATCAAGTCAAAGGTCTCACTTACCCCCGTTTTTTTTGTTTGTTTGTTTTTTTGCTTTTTTGTTTTTTTTTTCTTTCCTGTCTTTGCCAAGCATGTAAGGCAACTTTCTTCAAGTTCCTGTGATGACACAAAAATGAATTCCTTGGGGGTGGTCTCAGCTTTAAAAGGATCAAGAGAGGGGCTGTGAAGCTTTTCCTAATTAATTCAGGAATGAAGACAAAAGGTATATCACAGCTGATGGAGGTGATATATAACCTGTCCAAGGACTAATTTCAGGCCTGGCTGAACAATGAAGTATACAATTATTGTAGTACTGTCTCAAGTCCTCATCATATTTGAATTCCAAAATATTTGGCACCATGGATCACTTCATGACTTTGAAATCTCTCTCCTCTTGTTTCTTCCATCTTTTAAGCTGTTCATTTTTATTGTTCTTTCTGGCTTTTCAACATCCTCTTTATGTATTTATTGGGACATTTTAGGATTCTGCTCTTGAATCTTTGCCTCTCAAATCAACCCTCATGTTATTCAAAGACCTCTACTTTACCAGGCCCTAAAAGGTTCTTGGATTCTATGCTAAGGAATTACACTCTTCTGAGACCTAGAGCTACATTTCCTAGACCTATTGGATATGTCAAATCTGCACCCTTTTAGATACTTGAAAACTTAAAAGCTAAAATGTCATAAATGAAACCCATTTTCTTTCTTTTTCTTCTCCCACCCTACATGACCCTGTATTTCTCTATCCTCTGTAGTCTGTATCTTGGTTAATTAGGTAATTATATACCCCAAGTAGGTATAGTGTTGTCATTTTCAAACGATTTTCTATCTTCACATCTAACACCCAGCATTGTAAGATTCTGTCTGTTCAACCTAGAAGACGATCTTTGGTCTGGCATCATTTCTTTCATCACTTAGCTCCCACTACAGTTCTACTGATCATACTACCCACCCAACTTTTGGAATAACTGAGGCATTTGATTTCTCCAGAATAATAATAATTAAAATGCAGCCTCCAGAGGACAGCACTGACAACATACTTGTTAGAGAAAAAAGAATCTCAGGCCATGCAAAACCTATTGGGTAAGCAATTCTAGCTGTGGGCCTAGACTTAGTATTGGTTTTTAAAACAAATATTTCAACTGTTTCTGATGAATGATAAAGTTAAGAATCACTGACACAGATCTTCCTTGCTCTACTGGCTGGAAGATTTCTTATTAAGAAATCCAAATGTTTCTCTTTTTCCATGCATAGATCCACTGGCTACTCATAAGATTAGGAAATGTTTTCAGCAAAACTCATGTGACAATTAATAGCTCTCATAGATTCCATATTATGACTCACTTATAGGAATCATGCCATTTTTGTCTGGTCACCAAATAGCAACTTTTTCACTAATTAGGACTGAAATTTTTCAGTCTTCATTCCATCGGGGAAGCTAGCCTATAAACAATTTTTTAACTGGATATCTGTTGTAGTTTTCTAGAAGTAAAATAATTTCAGTCTTCTACAGCTATTATAATTTTATGTATTCTAATATTAAGTAGCTTTAAACATTGTATTGTTAGAACCCTGAATGCATTTTTTTGGTGGTTTTACCCAGTGTCATGTTAGGTAACAGCCTTTAGAAAGCAGTCTGCAGTAATCCCCATGTCCTCTGCTTAGGTGGCAACGATGACTTGGTATAATTAACCCCTCGAATATTGAAACCACAAATTTATATAGCAGATGTGATAGCTTTATGAGAGGACTCACCATGTGAAAATTATAGTTTTTATCTTTCCCCTGAATGCATTATCTTACATGTCCACAGCATCATTTATCTGTGACTTTCTGCCCACTTCACAATGTTTTTTTTCCTTTTTCTTTTCTTTTCTTTTCTTTTTTTTTTTTTTTTTTTTTTTTGTCTTTTTCCTTTTTATGGGTACCAGGGATAGAACTCACGACTGCCGGCTTGCAAGGCAGGCACTTTATGCAGCTGAACTAAATCCCCAGCCCCGCCCACTTCACAATTTTGAGAAGACTTTCTTTACTTTATTTCTGTCACTTTCATGTGTCCTTGTCCCAAGCAGTTTAAGTTCCATGTGCTACTAGGTATTTTATCGTGGATTTGCCCTTCATAGTTGATAAAAAAGACTTTGACCCATGTGTCTGGATCTGATTTTACTGAAGTCTCTATTCTCTGGGTTTAGCCCTTTCTATGGATGCTAGGATCATTCTTCTGAGATATTTTGTATTATTCTATCATCTTCATCCTCTTGGATTTCTGTAGCCAATCTAGTATGCATTGTCTTTCACATTTCTTTCTTTTATTTATTTTTTTTTCATACTGTCTTTAAAAGTCATTTGAGTTTTCACTGACTTCTAGTTAATTCTAACAACAATAGAAACCATACCATTCTGAAAACAATGCACCCAATCTTCTACTGATATGTTACTCTCATTGGCGAACTTCCTCCTATGGTTTCCCCACCCTGAGCTCTCCCTACTTTTCTCCACATGACACCTCCTCCATCAAAGCAGCCAGTCTTTGCCTGACAAGCAGTCTCCAGTGGAGTCCAACAGAATACACTTCACCTTGATATTCAGGATTGAACTTGTGGAATAAAGTGGTTTCTTTTCCTCTGAAACTTTTATCTCAAGGGCTGATAAAAAAAGTTATTTAACACAATAGACTACGGAGTCAAATAAAGCTAACAATTCATTTACTACAAACATGGCACCCTAGAATCAAGAGCAAATCATTTTGTGAAGAGGGAGAAAAGCCAGCAGTGCTTATTTGTAACTGGATCAGAGTTCTAGACTCTGATAGGCATGACCTGTGGTTGAAACACACTCCTTAAGCAATTCTAAGCCAGTGATGCTAAATCTTTCAGAGACCCATAGGTTTGCCACCACTGCTCTAAGCATTTAACCTTGAATCTGTACAATTTTGTGTGACTAAGAAAAATTTCAAATCTAACAAAAATACTCAAAAGTGCTAATATAAAATTTATGTGAAATATCTTCCAAATTGGTAAATTTGGTATTTGTAATAAATTTGTTATTCTTTATAAATCTTATAGGTTATATTTTCTTCATGTTAACCTGACCTCCATGGTTACTGACCACAAACAAAATAATGCACATAGTCAATATAAACTAGAGATTTATGGCAAGATGGATAAGTAGCAAAATTGTAATGCAATAACTTTCTCTAATTTTCAGTTCTGCTTCCTTGGTTTCAGTCATCTATAGGCAATCAGAGTCCAAAAATATTCAGAGAAAATCCAGAAATAAATGATTCATAAGTTTTAAATTGTTTGTTCTTCTGAACAGCATGACTTGACTCCTCTCTTTGACCAGCTATCTACACAGTATGAACTACCTGCATGCTGGTCAGTATCTGCTTTGTTTTTTTGATCAAATGTGGTTTCAGGTTACTCATATTCAGGTAGCCCTTCTTTTACTTAATAATGATCTCAAAATGCAAGAACTGTGATACTGGGGATTCAAATTGCCAAAGAGAAGCTATAAAGTGCTTTGTTTAAGTGAAAGTCCTTGACTGAATAAGAAAAACAAAATTCATATGCTGAGGTTGTTATGATTTATGGCAAAACAAATATATCTGAGAAACTATGAAAAAAATGTGCTAGCTTTGCTGTCACACATCAGACTATAGAAGTTGCAACAGTGCATGATAAATGCTTAGTCAAGTCTAAAAAAGCATTAAGGATGTGTATATGTACATATAGGTAAGAATCATGGCTTACTGGGATTGAGTAGAGTTTGTACTTTTCAGTCATCTTCAGAAGTGCCTTGAAATGCAGCACATCATCAAACTTTATGATGAATGTTTAAACTAAAAATATATTATAATGAAAGACACATCGCCATTGAACCCTCCAAAAGATCCTGTCCTCACTTACAACACACTTATGTCGTCATTCTTGACACTTTTTTGCAGCAGTTCTGAAAGAACTGTTTCTTACGTGTCTTTACAATGTGTGATGAAAAATAGAGTGAATTCCTTTGCATCCAGTGGAAAGGCAGCCTGTAAAACATCCCTCAGTTATAATGATTGTCAAAGTAAAAGTTTTGAGTTGACTCAGTACTCTGAGACAGGCACAGCAAACACATAAGGACACTCTTTAAAAAGGACTTCAAGAACTGCTTCAAAAAGTGGCAAAAACAATGGGATTAGTATGTTCAAAGAGGGGATTAGAGGGGAATTAAAATCAGTTTGCTTTTTACTGCAACAAAAATTGTTTTAAATATTGTATCTTTGGCTCATACTTATATATGTTCATACATATAAGATAGATTTCTATGCATACATCCCTATGATGAAAGTTAATTTACCAGTTAGGTAACATAAGAGATCAGTAACAATAGCTAATATAATATAAAATTATTATGCAATACTGTTTAAAAGTTATGTGAATATGGTCTTTCTCTCTACAATCATTTCATTGTATTTTACTTTCTCAGTTAAATCAGATGCTTTACACTTCTCTGGCCTATTCTAGTAGCCAACATCACTATTTTTGTGCATTGGAGATATTAGTAGTCAGCAAACAGTGGAATACTATCACAGTTAATCTTCTGATCAAGATGGTATTTACATGACTAACGGTCAGGTAATGTGTAGGTATCGAGACGACTCAAATCCCATGCAGGACCAAGTTTGCTGGGATAAGGTTTCATCATGCTACTCTGATTGACCTACAATGTCAAATTTACAAATTGCTTATTTCTGGAATTTTCCACTGAATACTTTTGAACTATAATTGACTACAGGTAACTGAAAATATGGAAAACAAAACTACATTGAGGGGATTACCTAACCAACAATGGAATATGATGTCCCTAACACAATGGCAAGAACTTTATGAAATTGTAGATAGCAATATCTTTAACGTCATAGATCTCAGGAATAGTGTGGGATTAACAAAACTGAGATAAGATGAAAGTTAAAAGAGAGCAGCCTATGTCTAGGTTAAGGACATATCAGGAATATATGCCTGGTTTTAAATGGACAATATTTTTTAGCCCCAGGCTTGCCTTATTTTAGCCTAGAAGTCCACTCATTTGCTGTTGAAGAGCAAGTAAGCAAATTAATGTGAAAAGCAAGGTGTGCTTTAGAAAGAAAAGGAAATTGCAAGAAAACTATAGCAGGGAAATGGGCAGGATAGAAGAAATCTAGTTTCACTTTTTGTAATCTTGCAGAAAACTCAAAAGGGTGGTAAGTTGATCATCTGTGTAAATGTCAGATGTTTGTGTACTTTTTTGTTTTGTTGCTTCACGTCTTATATTTATCTTTTCTTTTTTTTAAGCTTTGTTGATACATAATTGACAAATAAAATTATACACACGTAAATTGTAAAATGTGATGATTTAACAGATGCATCATGCATTATAAAATTATTACCGCATTCAAATCAGATAACAGCACCTGTCATAGTCACCTTAATGTGTATGTTGAGAACATCATTTTCGAAGTGCACAAACTTTGAGCTATCAGATAAAAAGATCTAGGGAGCCATTATAACATGAAGCATTAAGACTAATACTACATGTGAATATAGTATAACATATATTTGAATTTGCTAAGACAGAAGATCTTAACTAAACTCAGGTCATTTTGTCACAGGTCTGGTTCTTGCCCAGTTATTAAATGAGAGAATGTGGCATTGTTAAGGCCAGGGTTTGGGTACAGTGTCAGTAAGGAACAGGCATCAGGGCTCATGGGCAGTCCAGATAAGAACTATAAGCCAATATGAGAGTTAGAACATATCCACATACTCAGCAAAGATAGGTTCTGAAATGACTAACTCAGAGCTGGAATTTATGAAGAAAAGTCAGAAAAGGAAATGTCAATAATGGTTCAGGAACTCAGAAAAAATTCTGGGCAACAGAAATGGACCAGCTGTATCAAACAGATTTCCGCTGCAGTCACAGAACTTTTATAGATTCATGATAGGAAACTATAAGCAGCATGGTGTCCCATCAAGGACATTCAGAGAGGTTCCTCAACCACTGCAGCATATGAGGACCATTTAGGGATATTTTTAAAATATGGAAGCTGAAATCCCACCCCGGAAAAATCTATGTCATGGCCTTACTGCGGTAGGGCTGGGATTTTCACTAATATTTTTTCAAGTTCTAACTAGTTCTAATTTATTTAATCCAGGACACAGAATCAGTGTTTTAGAATGTCACTGGGTGCACTAGCTGAAGGGAACATGGTAGGAAATTACGAAGCAACAGTAGTTGCCGTGAGGTGCTGTACTTCCTTGATTACTGTGATCACAGATTGTACGCAGAAACCACTTAGGATAGCAGAGTTATGAGGCTGGTGATCATGCCTTCCTGCTCTGCCTATTATATTTTAAGCAACCAACATATTGGTTGGTTGCTGCCCCATAATAGATGCTCAGTAATGAATTGGTGATTTGAATGGATTCTAAGTACAAACTGGCATTTACATTTCAAGTTGACTGATTTCATAGAAAATCATGAATTGTTGTTAAAGTACTAGAATAATATTGAATTTAATTTTCAGGTAATAATTTAAGCCAATCTCGAGAGAGTTATAAAAGAGTACAAGCTCAAAGAGGTAAAATTCAAAGTTAAAATATAGTTCTGATTCTTACAAAGAAGGCAACATTGAACAATTTAGATATCCTTCCTAATTCCGTTTTCTTATCTGTGAAAGCAAGTCATGATATCAACTTTGTAGAGCTTTTAGAAGAATGAAATTTAAGCATGCAAGGTGTTTAGAGTATCACTTGGTGGTGGAGAGTATCATTAATAATAATAGCTACTATTATTAATGATAGTATCTTACCCAGAAAACTATACATGGTAGTTGCACTTCTATTAGACAAGAGTTTGGCAAGAATTGTTGCTAATAATAAATTAATGAAGTTATAAACTGAAAGAACAGGAACCCACAACTCGGTATAGTATATCTAAAGTGTATTTACCCAGAAAAGAAATGAGAGACTTTTAAAAATCAGGATCCAAGCATCGTCCTTAATTGCATATGATATGGAGAGCAATATTTTATTGTTGTAGTTGTTGTTACTGTTGTTGCTTTTGTCTTTTTGAGATGGGGTTTTGCTATGTAATTCAGGCTGGCCTTCGGCTCACTTTGTAGCCCAGGCTGGCCTCCAATTTGGCGCAGTTCTTTTGCCTCAATCTCCCAACTACTGGGATTCTAGGTGTGTGCCATCATGCCATGAGGCAAACATTCTTAAATGGAATAAAGCAGTTCTGTATCATATGCAGAGAACATAGAAGGGCATCGGAATAAAGACTCCTTGGTTCCTTTGAGACAAAAAAAAAAAAAAAAAAAAAAAAAAAAAAAAAAAAAAAAAAGTCATATAATTTTGTTTGAAAAATACAATCAGGCCGTTTACAAAAGTGTTAACATATTAAAATTTCTGAAGCTTTGGAAGAGTCATAAAAATGAGAATAAGTAGGTATGCACAAACTTTAGTGTTATGTTTTTGCATTAACTCCCAATATCTGTTCCCTAGAATACAAAGGTGACATTAATTTTGGTGTGGATACAGAAAAACATCATGTGACATGATTTTTACTGATCATTAAGAAAGCCCAAAAGAAAATACAAAAAGGATTTTCTTCCTATGAGCCTCAATTAGCAAAACACAAGTTATTTTTAAATTTTTAAAAATAATTTAAGACGTAACTAAATATTTTAGACAATAAAGTACATATTTCTTAATGATTCTAATCTTTTCAGTACTTCAGAATAATTTCTGGTATGAGTTTGGAATTCAAATTTTCATAAGAATATATATGTAGAATCTTTTATTAAGAAATTCCACTATAGAGAGCAGCAGGAAGCAACTTCAGGGGCACAAAGGATCGCTGGAGTTCTAAAGTCCATCTTACATATCAGTTAATAACAACCTGATTATGGTAACACTCACATGCAGGAAAATTCCAGGTCCCTCTGGCTGTACCTGCCTACTAGAAATGAGACTGAAAATAGGAGAGGATAGAGTGAGAGAAATGTGCTTGGCTTGCTTTCTGGAGAGCTTCTTTCTAATGTCACTATGATGTGAAGCTAGTCTTCTCCTCTTTGTATGTTTATTAAGACTGATCAGAGTTATATACTATATTGGATGAATCCCGGCAGAGAGATAAGACAGCCAGTGAAATTAACATGCATGAAGCCTGGGCATTTGCAGGAAAACAATGATAAAAATGGCCTTGTGAGAGCAAATGCAGAAAAAGAGGATCTGGAGAGTTTAGCCTAAGATGTGTCTTTAAAAGATCAATAGTAAAATGTCCATAACAGCAGTTTTAATACTGTAACATAAAAAAGATAGATATCAGTCAGAGCATGGCTAAAAAATGGTATTTTTGCAAGGTAAGTAAGTAACATTAAAATTATTTTATTTTTCAAAACAATTAATAATGTTCTCAATCATAAATGAAAAGCATATAGTGAATCTATGTGTCTAATACATTTAATATTCAATAAGGCATAAAGGACCTAGATAAACATAAATATATATGCAAATATATGTATACAAATCACAAAGAAAAGGCATTCTCAGAATGCAAAAGGATATCTTTTTCAGATAAATAATTGTAGGTATCTTTCTCAGTTTTTCCTCTGATAAATATCTTAGAGCCACTAGTTGAAAACTGGGTAGACTCAGGGTCAAATCCCAGCAATGGAACTCTCTAGCTGTCCGATGGTGGGAAGGGTAGTACATGTTGAATTTGAATTTTCTTTTCCTATTTACAAAATGAGAAATAACCTTTGTAGACATGAAGATTTATTTTGGAGGGGGAATTATTCAAGATTATATTTGCAAAGTATTTTTCATAGAGTCAGGTATAGTATGAGTGTTTTCTTCTTGCTAAGTGTTATTATCATTCATCTTGCAAAATAAAAAAAATGTGAATCGCAATTCGAAATTACATGGGTTTGTTAAAAATAAAATGAAAGATAGTATGAACAATGATAGAATACCAAAGTGCAGGTAGAGAGTTAATGAGAAAGAGCACAGAGAATGTAGTGTCTGTTGTCTGACCAGACCAGAGAAGGAAAAGGAGTTAGAGTGGCCACTGCCCAAAGCACAGGGATGATTGGAGAAAACAGCTTCAGAACTCTTTCCCCTTAAACCGGATCATACAGGAACAGATCTCATGAAAGAGCAAAAAACAGACACAGTAAATGAAAGAGGAAGGATAAGACTAGGACCTGAGCTCTTCCGGAAACAAATAGATAACATCACCGTCTTGTTGAAGAATTCAGATTTGTTGAATACTGAAAGTCCAATAATTTATCTCAAGCAGATTATTCCATGATAATCCCTAATTCTTTCATTCCCAAGGTTTCCCCACCAAGCATTCCTTCCTGGTCAGTGTAGGTAGCCCATTCCTAAATCTGTGTCTGTACTCTGGCACTACTGCAGATGACTGTAAAAATTGACAGCCTGGGCAGAGGTATTTCACTAGAAGCCTCATTGCATTTCCCCTGAATTGTGTGGATTCAAAAAGTGCTGCCCTGGGTAAGGAAAGGCCTAGACCATTTTATCCCTTCATCTCTTCTTAGCAGGTCAGGGTGCCTCTCAGAATTGATATCCAAAGTGAAATGCTTCAAGTACATGAAGACCTAAAAGTGATGAACTAGTATAAATCAAATGAACAATCTAAAAACCTTGACTACAAATTTTCTGACACCTCCATCACCAAAAGCAGCTCCCTGTGAAGTTTTAGCATCAAAGATCAAGTTTAGAGTGGTCAGATATTTATGAAATATTTTTCCTAGGGGAGTTTTCTTTCATGGATGTTCAGGAGACAGATACTGCTCAGATAGGTTGCATACAAAAAACAGAGTGAGCACATTACTTCAAGGTTATGAAGTGAGCATGTTTTTTAAGCCCCAAGCAATGATATGTTAGGGGTTCTGAACTTTTTCTTTAACATTTTTGTTAAAACAAATAAAATATTACTGTTGATTAAGAATAGTAAACTATGAAACATATATGGTATTTTTGCAGCTATTCTTTTTAAATTTCTCTTCTTAGAGGAAACAGAAAAATATAGAAACAATGTATAAATGTAAAACTTACAATCATATAAAAAAACCCAAAGAATGCTTTGGGCTCATGTTTACTTTTATTAGGTAACAATCAATTGCTTTTTTTATTCCTCCATTGCTTTAATCTGTCTACAGTGAAACCAGGAATAAAGCAGCTTGCAACATTTGTTTGTTTGTTTGTTTGTTTGTTTTACTTGAAAGAGTCAAAATATGGCTGGATCCCTCCCTTATTTCAGGTTTTTTTTTTTTAAACTCAGTTTATTAAAAATTCAGTCATTCATCATTATGCCCAAGTCAGACTGAGATTATGCTGAGATGCATTTTTTTCAAGATGAAGAAAATGATAGTGTATTACTATTGGAGTAAAACAAGAAAAATTTACCCAGTGAAGGAATATCTTTAGGTTGAATTAATAACATGTAAATGGAAACTAACAAAACTTTTACATGTTAAGAGGATATTTAGTTTTGGAAAAACTGCCAAACTGGTTTGCCAAAGAGGCTGTGGTTTGCATTTCCACCACTAATGACTGAAAGAGCTTTCCTGTTGCTCTACATCCTAACCAGCATTTGGCATTGTCAGTATTTTTATTTTAATCATTCTAGTTAGAGATGCAGTGGCATCTCATTATTTTAACTCACTACCCTGTAATAGCATTTAGGCTGAGCGCCTCTTCATGTGTATGTTTGCCATTTGTGTGTCTGTGTTTGTGAAGTGTCTGGCCAGAAATTTTATCTACTTTTTAATTAGGTTTTTTGTTTTCTTAGTTTTCAGTTTTGAGAGTTTTTGTCTATATTGGACGCCAGTCCTTTATCAGATATGTGTTTTGCAAATATTTTTTTCCCAGTTTGTAGCATGTCTTTTCATTCTCCTAACAGTTTTCTCACAGCGCAGAAGTCTTTGATTAAATTAACCAAATTTTCAATTTTTAAGAATATCAAACTTTGTAGGAGAAAAGTAACCATAATTTAATATTTTCTCAGTAGTGTTTGTACAGCCTAATTAATTTAAACAATATTTACATAAGGAAATCATGATATAAAATATATTAAGAGAGCTGAGGACAGGAATACTTAGGTATGTGTGAGGTATTATGCTAATGAAAGAAAGCTTAATCATCTTTATTTTGGAAAATGAAGAGACAATATTCAAAGTGTAATAATCAGGAGGGAATATAATCGCATGATCGAAAGTTAATGAGCAATATAACCTATTGCAAAATTTGAGTCATAGAATATGCTAACTATAAAAATGCTTAGACTCATATGTACAAAAATCAAAGGCTTCAATGAGTTGAGTGAAGTGATGCTGTAAAAATTATCTGTAGAAACATTTAGTGATTTGAATGTGTCCTTTTCTCCTGATTTCCAATATTTCCTTGAAAATGAGATTCACACTTAATTAATCTTTGTCATCTTTTCAGTTCCCAGCATGTAACCATTGGATTTGAAATACCTCAATAGTTTGTTTATAGAATAATTTTTGTCTGTTTTTCAATTCATTTTGCATAAAAAGCATTTGTTTTCTAACAATCTAAAGAAAGAAGGTCAAATAGCTTTCAAAGCAAACATTCTATTTGGTCAAAATCATTTCCCAATTCATAACTGAAAATAAAACAGTAAAGAGCAGCTTTAAAAAGTAAAATGATATTGATCATATGATTCATGGTTTCTTTTTTGTTAAAATCACATTTATGTTACCTTTTCTAGTCCTTGTTTTGCTTAAAAATCTAAACGTTGAAGCCTAAAAAGTCAGTTATTAATTTTAACAAAGATGCTACAATTTAAAATTATGATTCTTTAGAAGGAAGGTCAACATTCTCACCAATTAATCCTCATTTTTCATAATAAAAAATGTGGGCCAGCTGCTGAATCAGGTACTTGGACAAACATTGCTGCCTATTTTGTAAAATCAGCGGTAGCACATTTGTGCATGGAAAGAGTAGCTGATTTTGCAAGATGTTGAACTACACAAGTTACATATGGTTAAGTGTATTTCCCACTGTATTGTTATTTTCAACCAAAAAACACGTTAGGCATTTGTGCCATCCCTCCTTGACTAATGTTTTCTTTATGAAAACTGTAGTGCTAACATATAGCATTTGACTTCTTTCTCTAAGGGAATAAATATTCACCCTCAAGCTATGTTCTAAATTACTAAAATTTTAGTGATAATGACAAAATCTTTGTTTTGGGAATTATGATTTTTCATTTTACAAAGCAAAAACAACATGCCTATTAATGAGACACTGTGCCTTCACCTGTGAATTCCTCTTTCATAGGTCACCCTGCCATGATGAAGTAATGCAAGATCAATTTGTCGCTTTTTACATATATTGTAGAGTATCCTGTGATACACTAGAAAATAACTTTTTAAAAGTTTTTTTTTTTAAAAATCAATATATTAAAAAATAAGAACAATACAGTACCAGACACTTATTAAAAGTAGGAAGGTAATTTTACTCTTTTTGTATTTTTGATAGTGGGAATCAAACTCAGGACCTAGTGCTTGCCAGGCAGATGCTGATGCTGATGAGCTATATCCCCAGGCCTAATCATTCCATATTTATTAATGTAATTTCTGATTTTATAAAATTTCCTTTATTCTTCTTTAAAGTAGATGTCATTACTTTCTTTTAAATGTTTACTTTATATTGGTTTATTCATCTTCCTATATTTAATATTTACTTTTTCCACTTTATTAAGAATAGCTTATTTCCTTAGAAGATAGGAGTAAGCTTTTGAACATTTTGATCTTATATATATATATATATATATATATATACATACATATATATTAAATTCAATACAATACTCCAGAATAAAGAATTTTAGGATCAGAGGAGGAATTAACAGATAATGTGTAAATTTAAACATTATAGTAATAAAACAAAATTTTCACAAGAGAAATACCAGCACTGAGAATAAAGTTCAAAATGTTGGCTATAACATGACATAAAACATCCACAACACTGAAATGTTTTCTGTCTACAGTTAAATAGAGAACAAGAATTTTAATATCTACACTATTTTAAATGATGGGGAAAATGTTTAAAATCATCACTAGCTCTTACAATCTTTTTCAGCTACAAATAAATAATATAAAATATTTACCAAAATAGGAACAAAAAATATGACAAAAGGCTAAATCAGAAGGATTCTATTAATGGATATCTGGATATATGAAATATCCTTTTACAAATCTAACACAGCCTGCCTCACAGGACTTATGATACCAACTGAAATATCAGATTTTTTAGATAGAACTTATATATTGGCATTTTTCTTATTTTTATTTTTATTTTTGGGGGTTACCAGGAATTGAATTCAGAACCTCATGTTTGCAGGCAGGTTCTATGCCCCTGAGCTGTTTCCCCCCCAAAATTGGAGTTTTCCGTACATATGTATATAGCACTGTGTTTGGCAATGTATTTCCTAAGAAGTCTTAGCTTCATATGTAACTTAGTATTAAGAAAGTGTCATATAAAAAAGCTGAAATGACTTGGAAAGCAAAAAGACTTGTAGGATATTAAAACTGCAGCTCAGATGGCCCAGATTTCAATGAAGAACAGAATAGTTCCCATCAGGGAGAAATTCAGAGCATGCTTTTAAGAGTAAAAGATAACATTAAAGAGGGCTACATAGTTGGTCAAACATTTATGACCAAAGGATAAATTTAATTCTATAACTCATTGATTCAATGCAGACCACCTCACACTCTTTCATCATTACTAGGAAACAATCCCTCGAATATTCCTTCCCATCAGCAAGTTTACAGAGCAGCTGCCCCAGCACAAGAAGGAATCTGGATCACAAAATAGTCCCTGCTCTTAACTTCCCTTCACAAAAGTAAAAAGAGTAAAGGTAAGAGGCATATTGCTAGGATAACAAGTTCTTGGTAGATACTGGACACTCACTGATGGCCTTTATCTTCTGACTTACTCCCTCAGATACTGAGGCCTATCAATGTCAGGGATACAGTTAGAAGAACATAGAGTCATCAAAGGCTCCCACAATGACTTGAGCAGAGAAGTTTGTTTAAGAAGTCGTGAAACATCTTGGAAATGGTTACTGATTTTGATGGTCTGGGTCTTGGAGTTAAATAAACATTGCCAGTGTTTGAACTGATCTTTTGGTATCAAACTAGCACATTTTTTAATCCACCTGACCAGTTATATTACATTCTGGTTGGTGGGTTATTTTATGTTTTAAAAGTTTGACGCGTTGAAATTTTCCAAAGCTTTGCACCTCTATAAAGTTGAAACAATATACACTGGATACCTCATGACAAGAAAATGAAATATGAGGTGAAAATGGCAAGAAGTTAAAGGAAAGGAGCATGTATGTGAATATACCTTGTAGTACACAGTACAGAGGTTACACTGGTTAGCTATTTTCCTACGAATTTTCCATCAGACTCTCTTATATGCCATTTTCAAATTTCACACATGCCTTTTCATGATGTTATGGAAATGCAATAGAGAAATTAAACTGGAAAAAATTAATGGAAACTTTTTAATTTTTAATAACTTTCCACTGAAGTTTTTAAAAATGCTTTCCACTACCCAAATAATGACACAGCTGCTTTGTTTTCTGGAAAGCATGTGTTCAGTAACAATGCTACATGAATTATAAACCATACTCTTCAAAGAAGTCACCTCCACCATGGAGTCCTCCCTGGCATCCCAGCCCAACTAGATTTCTGCTTTTCTCCTAGAGTCTTCTTCCTTCTATTTATAACAACATTTAGAAACTTTATGTTTTGGTCTTTTAAAAACATCATGTAAAATGACACACAGCATTTAAGTCCAAATTCTACATTTTACTGCTGACTAAACTGAGATGAAGAATTTACTTTAATAACCTATTTAATCATAGGTGAGGATGACGTTGGTATAATTTTTAAAATATTTTATATTACAGCTCACAGCCAATCTAAGTTTGTGTTGTTATTAAACGTTTCCTATAAATGTCATTTTTTCCACTTACCAGTCAGTTACTTCAAGGCAGAAGTCACATTTTGTAATGGGGTGGGGGAAGGCATTATGTATACTAGCTAAGAGAGTACAGTGCATATAAGATTACCTGGAATTACAATTAACAATAGTTTCTTATTTAAAATACTTATTTGTTTCATTTATGCTACTACTTTAATTTGTTGAAAAGAAAATTTTGTGTTATTCTCTTTTTATTTTTATGGAAATTTTTTTGGTTTATATCTTACACTGCTTTGTTAATAACACACTGTGTTAACTCTTAAAATATGGATGTTGATAGAACTATTATGACCTAAACCTCACAAAAGTATTTTTTCCATTACTATAGAATATTAACGAAAGTTCTCCAATTGTTGTGCAAACATGCAAAATAAATCAATATTGGAAATTAGTAGTTATAAAAAAGAATATTATAAAAAATTAGGAAGCAGAAAACTGTCTTAGAGTTCAATTTTGAGGACTATAAATTTTTAAAAATCTTTTAAGCATGACAATGTTGTTAACTTTCAAAAGGGCAGTTCTAGGAGTCCATTGTTTCCTGGAACAATTGCATCCTTTATTCACTAACCATGAAACTGAGGCTTTCTTTTTTCTGTTTTAAGACTCCTACAGCTTGTTGCTTATTATGCATTTCCATTTGTACCTTTCATGATTCCTTCACATTTCAAAATCAATTGAAAAACCTCATTGTCTCAGTTTGTGTTTCCGAGTCTTAAAGTAAAACGCAGAGAATTATCAAACTGAATACCAGTCTGGAGGCTTTGGACCTTTGGTTTTATTATATCTTGTTTGAAATTACTGCAGAAGTATAGTTGAGGAAGCTTTTCTCCTATTAATCAATGGTGGAAGTAACGGCAGCATGACCTTATGATTATAAATATGGAATATTGACTCCTCTGGGCTCTCTCACAAAGCTGTCATTCCCCATAATAAGATGTAGTTTTACTTTTGAAAAGAAATGTAAATATGATCATTAGTTTACCATATAAAAAATACAAACAAAAAATTCTGAAAGCAATCTATCCCACAACTGTCCTGCTGTTTAGAAACCATTGGGGCCTCCTTTTTAATTTTGATTCTGCATAATGAAAAAGACAGGAATTAGAAAGCTCAAAGGACTGACTTTATTTTTTCTTGTATTTGGGAGAAGGAATTGCATTGGTAGCATTCAAAGCTGACAGGTTAGAAGGCTGACAACATGGACTCCAGTTCATTGGGAATAAAGTGACCCATTCCCAGCCCACAGGAGGCTCCCTACGACTTGTGATTGATCTTGCTCACACTGGGGGACGTGTCAGGCTGCTCAACACAGACTGCTGAAAATGCAGAAGCCTAACTTTTGTATGTGGGCTGGCACACAATTGCTGTATAGCTATGTTCTACATTGTCTTTGAATTTGAAGTGGAATTAGATGAATTATCTTCCTTGTTTGTTTAGGAGGCAAACCAGATTGGATCCTAGGCTGAAAAGTTATTTTTTCTGCTTTTGTGGGTTTAGGGGGAAAAGGATGGCAGCTTGGGCTGCAGCATTATTTTCTAGTGACTCTAAAAGTGCCCTCAGTTAATTACTTGAGACACTATTGGAAATATTTAAGGTAGAGGCTGAGGGCTTAGTGTCTGTGTTCTTTTGTCCTTCAGCAAATCTTGAGGAGGTTCATTACAAAGGAGAAGACTTGTTCTGTGGTGCTCTGCACAGGTTTAAGCATATGGTCAGAGTGTGTGTGTGTGTGTGTGTGTGTGTGTGTGTGGCATTTCCATGCATTCCTTACAAATAAATGTGGAGGGCTGACTAGAGACAGGTGCAAGCAGTGTGCTAGCATCTGGCCTCCTACTCTGGCTCCAATCATATAGGTAGCTTTATTTCAGCAAAGAAAATTAGTAAAAAAGCCAAAGTCTGACGTTCAGACAAATTAGGCAAGCCCAAAAGAAACTAGGGGAAAAAACAAAATGCCAAAGGTTAGGAGCTCCCAGTTTCAGCTTCTGCTATGGAGCTGTTCTTTTTGTTTGCCTGTCCAAATTAAGGTCCACACAGGCCTGTTCTCTGTGATGTATTTTGTTTCCCTGATTGCCTGGGTGACTTCTTCCTGTGTCTAAAAGGGAATAGCTTCTGTGTCCAGAGGTTATTCACCACAAGAGCAGGAGTTCTTTTCAGTGTCTATTTAAATGTTGTTGTCAATGGCCTTATAATTCTTCTGACTTTTCAATGAAAGGTAAAGTGCTTACACCAGATCAGTGAACTCTCAAGTGCCATTGGAGGTACTGCAGTGATCTGCCTGCTCTGTATCTTTGGTTTTGACTAATGTACAGAAAGATAGAACATGGGACACAATTTTGGCATAAAACTGAACTTTTAAATATTTCTGAAAAGGTTTTTAAATGAAAGTTTTATAGAAGAAAGACAATTGTAGGGAAAATTTCTATGATTCATTTTCCAAATGTCATAGGTTACTATCTTGCACCAGATCCTGCACCAGGGAATCCACCAGATCTGCTCAAATCTCTGGGCCATGTAGCCAGATAAACACAGGAGCTGGCAGAAACGTGACTGTCACAATGAGAGATAAACAACTAAAATCAAAGGACATTTGTTTTTCCTAGCATTGTTTAGGGTGAGCACTGGGCAGCTTTTTTGGCTTGAAGGAAATAAGGAGAACACAGAGGATGAAAGAAATGTAGACCAGCATATAGTTGCAAATGTAATTTTGTGGGAGAAAGAAGTACAATGTTATTTTATCAATAAGAAGATCTCTCTTTCTTGAAGGGCAATAGCAAAGTTAATCAGTGTGAGTTTGAAATGGATTGGCTTTGCTTAGCCACAGTCCAGACCAGCCTGTAACCATTCAGTTTACCTTAGAGAGACAGCGAGCATCAGCTGTTGAATAGTAGTTAAACAGGTGATTTCTAAGGATCATTCAGTCTAACATAACTGAAGTTTAAGAATTCAGAGGGGTATGGGATGAATTCGATTGCTTCTGCATATCAAAAGAAATTCACTAAGATTCATGAATAGAAGGTAGAAATTGACACGTTTTAGAAACATTTTAAAACTGAACTATCTAAATAATTTCCAATGAATTCCAAATTTTAAATGTTATATTAACCACCTATTTATGGTTAATATTTTGAACATATTTTATTGCAAATAGAAAAAAAATTGGAATTTTTGCCTCCATCATGAACTTGGTTTAGATTTTAAGCCCTCTGACCTCAGTTTACTCAATGATAAAGCAAGAAGAAAACTTACTTTTTTGAAATTTTCTGAAGATTTAGTAAAATGGTTTCATTAGAACACTTAATGGGTCATTAACAACATTGGTTCTCACTCAGGAATAAGTACTTGAATTATTCACAATTATAATTATTTTCTGTAAGATGCATCGTTATGTATCACTGTAAAGAAGAAAAGATTTTATGAAATTATGATGCAGTACTCAACAATATCATTTGTAAGATGAATCCAAATGTCAAAATAATAGAACTTGAGAAGTATATACTGTAAATAGTAACCTACAGTAATGATAGGTGTTGCATTTTAAAACATAGGTGTAATACATTTTTAATGTAGAGTTGTCTTTATTAGGGCCCTATGTTATGCTCTACTTTGTGAAATATCTAAAAAATTAAATAACATTATGTCATTATCAAACTTTTTATGGATTATCTGATACTTTTTCGCCTAGTCCTTTAAAAAGCAGTGCATCATATATAGTATTCCCTGTATGATATTTATCAAAGCACAGATTTGCTATCTTTAACCTATCCAGTAGAAGTAAGTACTTTAAAAAGCAAGGATCTTATGACTGTTTACTATCTCTAACTTTTTGCACAATGAAAAATCCAAAGTAGTATTCAATTTTTATTTATAATTAGCTTCTGATTCTAGCCAGTTAACAATCATTGAATTACATTATTTTAGGTTGCTTTTTGTTATCTGATTTGCATTTGTTCATTAAACAAACATGTGAGAATAGATATATCTCCTTTGACTCAAGTTTGGTCAAATCTACATCCAATTAATTTGTTTTTACTGAGGTAAATGTAGGAGTTGGTGACTCTTGGAATGAAATAAATATTCTTCATGTGTTACCAAATGATTTTCAACTTAGAATGCTTCTGTATCAATTGAGAACCAGAAGCAATTATCAAGCTTTGCCTGGACATATCACTGAATAATATCTTATGCCTAATGTCTTTTTAACTTAAAATTGCCAGTGGCTTTGTCTTCTATATACTTGTACAGTGTCCCTGTCAATGTTCACTGGATTGGGAGGAATAGTTTTATATATACTTTCAGCAGATGGAATGACTACATTATATGAACATTGTTATTATTTGTTTGAATGTTACCATTATTGCTTTATCTATGTTTTACAGAACTTGAATTAAAAACCTGAAATTAAGACCTAACAGCAAGAAAGTGGTAAAAAGATAATTTAGAGACATTGCATTTGGTATTTGAGGTCACATGTTTTGAGTTTGAATCTTAGTGACATAATCAAGGCATTCAATTTGTAGTAGGATACAAGAAAAAAATGTTAGTAAATTTGGGTGCTGTGTAAATGCATCTCTAAATCTGTATTACAATTTTCACCACTGTTCACTTTTTATTGGGTATGTATAAAAATGATCACTTAAACGTACAATTTTATAGATTTATATGATAATTTGAAAAAATAAAGTCATTTAATTTTGGTACAAACTTGATTTGTCCATTTATGGTGAAACTTCCAGTACAAACAGATTATTATGTAATCCAACCTCTCTAGATACATACAATTATGTATTTTAATGATTTCAAAAGGATAAAGTCTTTCTAAAATGTTCTTTTCAATATAACATGATGCATGATATTCTTGAAACTCTTAAAAAGGAAAAAAAAAAATTGCCCGAGGAAGTAAAAACTGAGCCGGTTTTCATATAGGCATGCTATTTCATGACCATCAGGTGGAAACTTTTCAGGTTTAATGCTTTATAATTCTCCCAGTTGAAGCTTTAGAACTTCAAAGCACTGTAGAACATTTCAAATTTCTCTTCTGCCCATGAGAAAACCCTTTGCATTGAAAGTCGCTTTCAAGTGGAATTCTACATTTGATATTACACAACAGTGACATATTTTTATGGAGATTAAAATTACACACCAAGAATGTAAAGTTGCCCAAGCAAAACCATTTCCCCTATTAAAAATGTTCCCACTATACTCTATGAAGAGCTATGACCTTCTCTTGTCTATAAATAATGCTTACTATAATAAATTTTAAAATGATTTATAAATTCCATATTTGCTTAAGAAATACCTGTCTGCTTACCATCTGCAATTTATAAACAGGATTTACTTGAGCACAATTGTGTTTCTTTTAGCTGGTAAACACTAAATCTATTACTGATTGAAAATACAGGCGATTATATCGAAAATGACATGAAAATCAATGCGCGATTCCTGGGAAAAGGGCACACTATACTTTTAATTTGAAATCTACCAGGGGTACTTCACGAATATAAAACTTGCCTCTGTCAAAATAATTTGTTTGCTGTAAAACTAGGAATCATCCTTGGTTATCTAATACTCCAAGAAACAGTGTATTAGCCCTTCACAGAATCTGTGTGAAGCTGGCCCCCTTTGGCAACTAAAAGAGCTCTTTGAACCATAGAACAGATGTAATGAAAATTGGTTCCATTAAATGCAGCTGGCAAATTACAAACTGAGAAATTAATGCACCATACCACGACTCTAGGGGCTGAAATGAATCAAGGTGTGGCTGCCAGATGCTTGTGTTTCCTCACCACCTCCCTCAATAAAAACATTCCTGTTTATAGATTTGTTTAATAGAATGTAAATTATTGGTATAGGCAATACAAATTATGAGATCATGATTTGTTTAACAGAGTATAAATCATGGAAATAGGCAATAGAAATTATGAAGATTAATCAACTAAAACAATAATTATGCTGTATTCAAGTAATAAAATTTACAAAGGAGTAAAACGTGAATCATATGATTCTTGCATACCCGTTAGGCTTGCGAAATGTGTTCGATTTCCAGAAACACTCACTCTCCTATGATATAAGCATTCTGAATTCCCACGGTAAGGGATGTTGATTTGGCAAGATCCATAAACAGCATGCTCCTTTGTTGATTTCAGTTCAGTTTATTCCAACTTGATGTGCTGCTGAAGGCTCTACTAGCAGAACCTGACAAAAGTCCATTTAGCATCTGTTTTGGAGGTGCTCTTCAATGGTTCTGAGTAGTCCTCTGGAGTCATTAGCTAAACATTGTTTCAAAGAACTACACTTGCAAAGACCCCCCTGTGAAGACTAGAGAGAAAGGAACTGAAAGCCTATTCCCAGGTAATTCAGGCAACCCCTAGGATGCCCCTCTCTCCAGCTCCCATTTTAAAATAAATAAACAATTGCTAGAGGCTTGCTTCTGTTAAGAATTCTACTGGGTTGTGGGTATACAAGCAAAGCATTCTAAAACTAAAGTGGTTTATTTGAAAACTCTTATCTTTGTTTTCATTTGCCTTTGATTGTATTAATTATTTGATCGCTTCCAAAGACAACTGAATGTAGTCTATGAAGACATACATTTTTGTAGCACTTAACTTGAGTTCAGGGGTGAGGGGAGAGAAAGTCACTGGAAAGGATTCAAAAGGGATTAAATTATTGGCAACATTTTATTTTTTAAGCAGATTAGTGGGTATATGATTGTGCCATTGTATTTTATCTTTTTGTATGTCTAAAATGATCCATATGCTAAATTTTGAAAAATATTTCAATGGGATCATAGCATTAATGTGTAAATAAAAGTTTTTCCACCCTGAAGGGTATCAATATTGTAATTTGCTTTCACACTAAAGTAGCTTTGAGTTTTCAGGAATTCAAGTAACAAAATTTACTGGATTTTAAAATTTAATGTCTGAGTGTTTTATTTTTCTTTGCCAAATATGTGTTTTATGTATATATATATATATATATATATATATATATACACATATATATATATATAATGTACCTATATTATTGAATCGATGCTATTAATATACTTATAGTAAAACGGCTATCTCATAAATATTAAGTCCACAATGGTGTACTGAAGTACAACATGACAGGTATTCTATAATAATTCCAAGTATTCTGTAATAATTACAATAATAAATAATGTAATAATTGCAATAATAATGACCTCATTGATATCACAATGTGCTCACATTTTCCTAAGCTAAAATATATATCAACGATTTTTGTTTCATAAACAACATCTCCTATTGTTTTAAAACAGCCATTAAGTGAACAATATATGACCACCTTCAGCTCATATAGATGAAGAAAATTATTACAGCAAAATTAATAAGCATATACATTTTAGGCACATTTAATACACATTATACATTCTATAGTAGCCAATTACAGTATGTACGTTGGAGTAGCCTATTTACTTTTCTGTCCAATAAAGCACTATTCTAATTAGAGCAGTGCATCACACAGAATTACACTACTTTCAGATAAAGAACTTTTTGTAAAGTGCACAGATACTGCAATATGCATGTTGTGTGCTTTATTGCTATTATAAGCATGCAGCAGTGACAATTTTCCACTGTTTTATAGTAGCATTATATGTATATATATTTTTTTCCTTGCCCATATACTCCATATTGCTTTACAATACCTTTTTCACAATTAGCAAATTATCCTGTGAATTAAATTGAAATTGTTGTCAATGTATAGATAATTTGTTTCCATAATTCTGCAAAAGGTCAAGTTTCTATATCAGTGAAAAAAAGTTGATAGTATACTGAATGCTCTGAAAGAGTAAGAAAAATCCGTGTATACCTAAGTATTCTGTCTTCTTTATTCATTTGAGAATTTTGTGAGGGGAGATTTTGATATGTGTGGTAATTAATTGAAATAAATGAAAGATCTGCCTTCTATCCAGACTAAATTCGCTTCAACAGCTGCTGATCCTCAAGCTCTGAATGTCAGCCAATTAGTGGCGAAGTTTTACATGGCTGTTGCCCTAACCAGGCTTCCTGTCTGACAGCTCCATTTGCAGCCACAACCAGGGAAGTAAGGCTTTATTACCTTTTCTTTTTCCACACAGAGGTAAAATCAGCAGATAAAACATATTGAGTTTTTTTTAGATTAGTTACCCTAAATAACACCATAAAACATAACATGTGATCAAAACTAAGACAATAATATTGAGTACTTGTGATTAATCTTTGAATAAAATTCTGGCTCCTATTAATTTTATGGGACATATTTAGATTATTTTTTCCTACCTTGATATAGAAAATTAAGAAATAGATATGAGAATTGTAAAACTGAAGATTTGGTGTACACTTTGAGGCATTTAGTTTAATTTATCCTCTCCAATGCTTCTGCAAAAGAACACATATTACTTTTTGGAATATATATATATATATATATATATATATATATATACATATACATATATATATATATTTCTATATAAAGCACAATTTTTAATAGACTAAATTTTTTATCTCATTTGAATTTGAATTTGAATTTTCATTTCTCAAAATCTGATGGGAAGACACTGCATATTCTTTCCTTTGTATAATTCAATCTACTGTATTTTTAGACTAATGCCTGTATATCGGCAAATTGAACAGAGAGGTTGTCACAGATGAAGACCATACAGTAGATAGCATCATTAGCAATAGGCATCATTAGAAAATTGGTGACTTTCTACTTTTGTGTTGCACAGAAATAAATATATTCTGGGTACTAAAATAATATTTATATGTTAAATCCTGCCTCTAATATCCCTTTTGTGATGTGATATACTTATATCTAACATAGTGAGTGCTGCCCATTCGTGAATAGTAAGCCTAGGTACAAAATGAGAAGTGAGATTTAGCTGCATGGAGAAAGCAGATATGATTCAGAGCACAATGAAGTTAATTGGAAATAAAATACATAACATTTATTGGACTTTAAAACAGTGAATTCCAAAATAATTAAGTTAATAAAAGAGACTCACTCTTTCCTGAATTAAATTAAACGGCTCTAAAATTAATTTCATTGGTTTTTTAATTCACTGTTAACTCAATATAATGAGCTTTTAAAATTAACTTCTTTGTTTTTGAACTCACTGCAGTGAAAGTCCATAAATGAACTTTTTTTTTTTAAATCACAAGTTAAACTTTTTCCAGATTTAGGCTACCCATTTGAGTCATGGAAAACAAAGGCTTTCATACTATATAGGGGGTTTTACTCATGTGTTTAGACTAAGATTTTAAGGAAGGTATTTACTTTTGTTACATAATACATATAGAAATGACAAATGTTTCTTGGTTCTGAAAAAGTATGGCAAATGTGAAATTGATTCAAATAATTATCAAAGAGATAAACAAATAGGAAACTGAATTGAGCTTTCCAATTCTGGTAAATGGCATTCTAAAGATGACCTCAGAAACAAGTTGATAAAATAATTTGAAAATTATACTGGCAAAACTCTATTCAGTCAGAGGTCCAAATTGTAAAGATTTTTCTCTAACATGGCAAATAATTTACAATCTCCCATTCATTCTTCTGTTTATATTAAATTAAAGTCAGCAAGAAAATATTTGCATGAATTTCACTGGTGTATTTGAATAACAATAACCTACTTTTTGGCTACTTTTAATAATAGATTTTTAATAGTAGAGTTATTTGAATTTATGTATGTAGCCATTATTATAATAAAATTCTCATATTTGTATTTTATTTTCATTTCTTATTGCTATCAATTTGCCATAGACTACTGCTCCTTACAAGGTAATTTTGTTTTTAATTTTTAAAGAATTAGTTTACATAATTTTCAAAATAAATATTTTATTTATAATAGTATATGCAAGCAGTGTATAGTAATAACATTCTTTACTGTGGAGTGATGCGCACCCCAAACACCCCCATGAGGAGCTGGCATATGCATATTACACATCCTAATTCTTTAGGGGCTCCTTCCCTAACAAAATTAAAGTTTACCTTCCTGCCCAAGTTTCTATTATGTTTGGAAATTTAGCACAGCACCAACCATCCTATCCATATTAGCTCTCCTGGCTGATTCCAGGTTTCTGTTTTTAAAGCAAAAGTCATATATCCTTGAAATCTTCTCTGACCCTATCTCCCAGAGTGGGTTAAATGACACTCCAAAATACAGGATTCATAACATCTACCTTTTAGCACTTTTGTGTTCTTGGCCTTTACAATTGTGGGAAATAGGTGTCTACTTATTCATATTTGAATCTAAACAGAATGCTTACTCAATAATATTTCTTAAATGAAAATACTTAGCCAGTCAAGCTTCTATTTCTTAAATATGATTTTTATTTTGTTACTTTTGCATTTAATAAATTTTTCTCTTTGGTTGCCTGATTAAATTTAAATAGTTTCACTTAATTTATGTGCTAGCTTTTTCATCAGAATCCTCATACTCTTTTTTCCTAAACTTTCTTATGTCTGTTTTCTATTTAGGATCCTTTCTTCCCTCTTCAGCTGACATTTTTTCTGATTTTGACATCTCTAACTTTATGTCAATTAACATTGATATTTTCATTGTCTTAGATATTTTTTGCAATCTAGTTTATTTCGTATTGTAATTTTTTCCTAACTGAATTATAATTCATTGGGGACAGCAATTGCTTGATAATGCTTATAGGAATACAGAATCATAAATGAGGAAACAAGATTATAAAAACATAACAAGTTCCACTAAATCTGTCACATGATAGAAAATTCTACATTTGAAACAAAAAATATATATATTCCTAAGGCTACCGAAAATGAGTAAGTCACAAGGAAATTCAGACCTCTAGTAAGTGGTAGATTGACTTTTGCCATACACAGCCCCTTTCTTATAATGCAGTCCACCATTGGTTGAGCAATATGTTGGCTAGTACCAATTACTAATTTCACTTAAACATCTGCATTTAAAAATTACTTTTGCCAATATCCATTTTGTGATTGTTGCTACTGATAGATTGTTGTTTCACACTAGTTTAGAAGTAGGCTTTTTAGTATGCAATAGATCTTTAAAGAAAGCTGATTCTAACAAACAGTTCCATCAGAGGACATTAATACAGAACACTCTGGGAATGATTAGACTCCAAGGTCTCCCAGCTGAGGCTGAAGGGTCTGAGGAAGACTGCACAGAAAGCAAGCTGTTAAAGTTGTAGAGTGATCTGCATCGTGGAGGCCGTGGGTATCAGTTTCTGGAACAGTGTCTGTGATACCCAGGGCAGCTCTTCACTGATAAAGTACATTTCTTGTGTGGCAAGATTGTCAAGGTTGCCACTAGGCAGGGGATCCATAATCTCTGCTACCATCAGTATATTAAGAATGATTAGAAGTTAGAGCTACTGTCCAGACAGATCAAGAGGATAAAAGAGATTGGCCTTAGATGTGTCACTGTCTATGTCCCTCAGTGTTAAGTACAGATAAGACCAAAAAAGTGTGAAGGAACTCCTTTATCCTGCATCCCTTACTGACCAGGTGGTGATTCCCATTAGGCTTCCATGCTCTCTTTGTTTTAAAAAGTTTGTTGTAGTATCATCTTTTTGGATCTGTATTTTTCCCACCACTGTGTCTTATAATATATAAGAGCAAATTATTATCTATCAATGCTTGTAGTGAAACATATGTATTATTCAAAAAGTATCCCACCTTAATGTATAGTTTAACAAGAATGCTAAAGTCGAATGCTATTTTGCTACCTTCATTTATTGCTCAAATTTTCTCATTGTATAATGCAGGTGATTATCTTAATTTTGTATTTATAAAACCATTGGTCTTAAAGTTCTAAACCTATTAAATCATGAATATTGTCATTGGTTTTACATTTGAAGTAAGTTTTTATTTACATTCAACTTCCGATGGAAATCTTTCCTAGTAACCTATAAATGACGACGTTTTTCTTACGCTCAAGTTTAAGCAAAGATAATTCCTAATAAAATCCACATGTAGCTTACAAAAATGCTTTAAAACTGGGAAATACGTAACTATCGAACCCTGCTGTTTGTGGTACACTATCTGAAAAAGATTAGCAGAAGCACAACTTGCATGCATTTCATAAGAGTACTTAGTACATAATTTATTAAGAATATTTTCTTTGGCACAAACCTGAAAACTGAAACATCTTCATTTAATATATTAAAATGCTATTTTCCATTGCATAGATAAGCTAGAGCACAGTGATGGTCTTCCTAAATAATATGCACTTGTAAGATGTTAGATCAGGTAATTAATATGTCTTCAAGGTCAGTTACATTGGGGGTCATAGGAGAGGTCATTAAAAAGCCAATCTAACCTTAAATATAAAGTTATAAATCAGAAGTATAGACACAAGGGTGGAGAAAGGAAATACTTTTCTTGTGTTATTTTTCACAAGCTATTTTGAATCTTTAATGTGTTAAAATTAATTACATTAATTATAGTACTAAGCTGTTTATTTCTTTGCTACGGAGTTTCATTGTGCTGTCAACATGAAAACAATCATTACAGGAGCAATTCAGATTTCCTAGCCCCCAGACTCTAACATTAAAACACTACATTTACTATATTAAATTATCTATTTTGGGCAAAATAAGATGTGCATGTAAAACAATAGAAAAAAATTAGTGTGAGTCTAATTAATTCTTATATTTTCTTGCTTGGGGTTTCGCAAATCATTGCAGTAATTTCTATGTTAATGTTTCTGTATAAATGTTTATATCATCTTATGGTTACACTTTAGCATGTTTAAATTTTCTGGGAGTAAATATATTGAATTCTAGATAAAATATTTCTCTCAAAGGGCATATAGCTTAAGAATCAACTTTTGTCTAAAATCTGTTGTGGCAAATTTTTATAAGCAATAACATTTTTCAAATACCTTTCAATTTGATCTTTGCTTACCAAAAAGTAAAACAATTGACTAAGAAATTTTATAATTAAAATAACAGAAAAATAAACATCACAATGAATATAAGTAATGGGAAAACAAATTTAATCCAGATATTTGATCTGGAAATATAGCAACAATAAATTCTCTAAATAATGCCGGCTGTACTATCTACTTCATTCATATTTATTTTGAAAAATAAAGTGAAGTATTTTGCATGTTTTGGGGGAATTTATTGACATCCATAGAAAACTTAAGGCTCAGTGAATATGGCCATCCATACTATATTGTGGTACATATTTGAAGAAGAAATGTCACCTGAAATTTTTATTACTCCTAAAGTATAATTAATGTGCAATCTGTTGGCTCATGAGTTCACATATTGTATACAAAAAGTTAAGTTGGAAGAGAAATCATCTTAACATGAAAGTTTTAATTACAACACACACCTCATGGTGCTAAAAGTAAAAACTATCACTCTTCTATACACTTATTATTACATTCTGTCTATAATAAAGAAGTAAAGAATTCACATGCTTGTGTTGTTAGCAAACTACATGACCGAACATCCTAGGTTCAGGTGAAGATTCTACATGTTTAGGCAGCAGAAGTAAATAGTAAGAGGATAAAATCTTATTTTCCTCTGTGTCTTTACCACTTCATGGCTTACATTTTGAAAAAGTTATTTAGTCATAGGTGACTAGAAAATAAACAAGCCTAAATACACAAATGCATCTTTATCCCATGATGCAATTTATTCTGCTAGGTAAAATATGAGTTCATTGATGAAATAATCATTAATGATCACTTTGACATAACATGTCTATACCAAGCAATGCATGGTTCATTATAAAGCCATTATTTTCATTGATCCAGGACACTGGTCTATATGAGGTAACATTGTACATATTTTGAGGTTTGCCTGTCTAACTGAAAATAGAATGTGTGGGATAGAAGCAAATAAAACAAGATTGCTCCTGTAAGGCAGACATGTGGTCTGTTTTCCTCACTCTCACATCCTCTGATTCCTATATGCCTCCTGGTAACAGCTTCTGGACAACAGCCCTGGTAACAGGGCTGTAAGAGGGACAAACGCTCAGAACTGTGTGACAGTGATTTTGAAGTGCACTGCAAGCAATATATCACTGATGGCAAATAAGTAGTATATTCAGTGCTTGAGAAAAGTTAATTGGAATTTCACATTCAAGGAACAGTTTTGAGCACCTTCTTCAGATACGATACAGAAAGCAGTGAACCAGAAGATAATGTTTCTGTCCCAGGGAGACTTTTATTGTGGGTAGAGACAGACAAATATTTAATCAATGTGTAACCTATTTTGATGTAAATACTGAGAGAGAAATAAAGCAGAGTAGATGAGAGACCCTAAGAAAGCTTTGGTTTGTATTTTGGATATTTAAATGTAATGGCTGGTGAAAACATGATGACCGTGCAGATACTTGATCCAAGTAAGAAGGTGTGGAGCAAACCGTGAGACTCTGGGATGAAATCACATTTGAGGTCAAAGTGAGAGGACAGGAGAAATGTGTTCTGCTCTGCTATGGAACAGGAAGGTGATTGTAGAGAACAGTTATGTATAGTACATTTCAAAATAGCTTGAAGAAATGTTTTTAGTGTTCTCAATAAAAATGAATAATAACTGATGGAAAAGCTAGATTTACCCTGATTTGAACATTTCACAATGTACAGAATATGTATCTCAAGTCATCACATAGGACTCTATAAAAATGTGTAATTTTTAAGTGTCGATCTTAAAAGATGCATTTAAAAATTAAAAATTAAATGGATGACCATATAAAAACCTTTAGAGCAGAATGGTTTTAGACTGTCCAAGAACTAGCAAAATAGGTCCACTCACCAGAGAGAAGGAAGAAAAGAAAAGAAGATGAAGACGCAGTGGAAACCATGTCTCCATGGCCTCAGAAGAACATGGGAATGAATGGTAGGATGGGAGGTAAAGGGTGACATTAAAAGGAATTCAGTTTTTATCTGAGTCTCCAGTTGTTTTGAAATCAGATTGTTAAGAATAAATGTGAAATCAGGGACACAGTTAAGAAAAGTCTGTGGTAACTGAAGTCAGAGAAAATTGTGATTTGGGCTGTGATGGTGTTCAGACATGTCAAGAGTCTGCTTGTAAGTTGAAAGCAGAGTGGACAGCACTTCCTGACGATTGATAGTGCAAATCAGGTAGGTCTAGAAAAGATAGTTTCAAAGATTTTGATGCTTAGGCAACACATGAAAAATGTATTTTTTTATTGAATATGTTTGAAGTATCAAGTTTGTGGGGTGAAAAATAAGATAAAATGTTCAATGTACTGAGAATGTAGTCTAAAATACATCTCCATTATTACAGCCCAAATAGTAAAGATTGATGTTCATAGGCAGAAATACATTTGAGCTTTCTTTCTTTCTAAGTTCAATAGTTTACTTATATGAATCATTCAAGAGTAATTCATTGAGTCAAAGTAAGAATTTAACGATGCAGCTACCATAGTGTGTCACTTGGTTAAAGTTAAATAGGTACTAATTATAAAAATCTAACATCAGCAATAAGTATCTATCTGGTTAAATTCTCATTAGCTTTATTAATAATATGCCCAAATGTACTGAGGAGAAAGGCAAGTAAAATATACTCTTTTATATACAAATGGTCCCTATTTTGAAGAAAGTTCGTTCCTCCATGTAACAGAGGCATTTATTATTATAAGTGTTCAGATGAACTTTAATGCCTAGAGCTTAATTCATGCATTCTCAACAGAATAATGTGGCCCATGGGAGACAAAAATTAGTTCAAAAGGGGAAGTTATAAAAAATTCTGATGCTACATTGTTTTTCTTTCTACAGATGGCACAGCACATAAATAGTACACAGTATACTGTATCTTTAGTATTAAAGTCTAGTGGCTGAATGAAAATTAGGAATAGAAAATGACTAAAATGCCTCTTTTCGGAGGCAATAATGAGAAGTTTTGAACAACTTCGCCAATATGAGGCTTATATGCAAGCATAATATAGACAGAACTTTTGTTAAGCAAAAATTCAAGTTGTGTTTGCATCAAAACCAAACTACAGTTGGAAAGAAAAAAAAAAAGCTGACAAAAATGACAGGAAGAAACTTGAGCCTATTGCCACTGTCATCTTTATGCCCAAAGGAACAAGCTTGTTTACTTGCTTAGTCTAATAGACAGAATCACTAACTATCCTCATGTGCACAAAGAGAGAGGGAAATCAGTCACTCAGAACCTTCTGGCCTGCAGGGACCATGGGTCAGGTCTAACAGTGACAACCACAGATATTTATCATATTGGTCAGTTTGTTATACACTAAAATTATGTTAGATTCCTGAATTCATGTTTACAGCCAAATAAAAGGCTACACATAAATTAAAAGTATGAAATCTATTCCAACAATTAACATAAATAAACATGGAGTAAAGAAGATAGCAATGAAACCTTACCATGATTTCCTTTATTAGCAAGACATAGACCTGATTTTTGATATTATAAAAATAGTTTATCTTTGACTTCTTCCTGAATTCACTTTTACTCTGTTTTGTTTCCTGTATTCTCTTCCGAACCATCCAAATTCTTAGCACAGTAAAATATTTCTGATTGCTCTTTTCTAATCTCTCTCAGTCGTTCATTTTCTGACACTTACCACCTGGAAGTGTGCCTTGTGCACTCTCTGACTTCTTTCTCTTCCAACTTTAGTTATTTATACCCTTCTTTTAGTCAAACTTAAGGCAAAGTCTTAGGAGGTTATCTTCTTTGAGGAGGAATTTCAAAAATTTGTATTTCCAATCCTTACATCTTTCTTGAACTTCAGACCAAACCATGGCGCCCCAAAGGTCCTCAATAAAATGTGTCATGTCCTCTTTCAGTTTCTCTCCTACTCCAGTTTTGTGTTTATTATGTCAGTTAATGGCTTACCTAAAGTTCTAGTCCACAGTCTAGAAATTTCGAATGATTTCATAGGCTGTTTTCCAGATGAAAATGGACTAAAGGATGTATTTATGTTTTATGGAAGGATCTCAAGATGAAATCAGTCTGATCCTTCAGAGAATGCCCTAAATCTAATGATAATTACCTTTATAGGATACACACAAATAAGAGAAAAATACATACCAAGGAGAAAACTATGTGAAATTGTAACTATGCATTCTCAAGCTAGGAAACCCTTACAGCAACCCAAAGCTGATAGCCAGGAAGAACTTTCCCCTTAAAAATCTCTGGAGTCTTTGGAGGGAGTGTTCTCACTGACACCTAGATTTCAGAATTCTGTCCTCAGGCCTGTGACAGGATATATTCCTGTTATTTTAAGGCATCACCATTATGGCAATTTGTAAGGGCAGCACTAGGAATCCAATAATATTCTCTTACTAGTAAGAGTCAATCAATAAATGAATCTTGTTCACAATGAAATATATTTATTCAATGTCTAGTTTAGGCTGTTATTTTCAGTTGTGCTCTTGCATACAATAGCTCACATGATAAACTTTTGAAAGGAAAATAATAACTAAAATATAGCTCACTATCCAGATTATCAAAGATCTGTAGATGCTTTCTGGAGACCCGAGTAATGTAAAGAAAATATTTTCCTGAAAATTTTTAATTCCTGAAAATATTTAATACAAATATGTTTTTGTATTTCAAGCTTTGGAAATAGAATTTACAATATTTCTCAGGTGGCATGTGGCAACTAAATCACCAACTATAAAGCCTTGTTGATGGCTTTAAGAGTATTTTAACCAAAATAACTTCATGGTTAAGACTGAGTGTTGGAAACTGAATGGGCCAAAATAATATTCAGAGGTGACATTTGCCATGTGACCTTAAATAATTTACTTCCTTTTCCATCTATGAGTTTCTTCATTTATAAAATGGAGATATCAATAGTTTTTCTGTAGTTTCTGGAAAGGTAAGTTAATACGACATTTGTGAAAGGCTTAATGTAGCTCCTGGAGCATAGCAGACATTAAAAAAATAGCCCCTATGATCATTGCTACAAACAGAATCTATAGTTAGGTCTGACTTAAGGTCAATGAGATGCCTTCATGACTGGAAATGACTAAAGTGCATGAAGATTACAAGAAATTTCAACTAATTCTTGCTGGAATATTAAATCCCATAGCTCTGGGCAAAGACACTAGAATAAAGGATGATCAGAATGCTAAAGATAACAATCATTTTTCATAGTAATTTGTTTTTAGATAGTACTGATATTTTCAGATTAGATGCATCTTTCAAATAACATGTAGGTCTAATATTTATGGAGCCTAAGTTTCTGGTGCATCAACTCTCCAAATGCTTTGTGGTTTAAATGAAGCCAAGGGAAAAAATATCAGTTTCTCCCCAACTTTTCCAAGATAAGCTGTGACTTTAAATTTGAGAATTTTGTTAAGTGTAGAGTACAGTGCATGAAATACTTGCCAATACTCAGTATTCAGGAATAATGTCTAAATGATCACTTAAACATTTTCAATATTTATGCACTTTGTAAATATTGACAATCTTTTACATTTGTGAAGGCTTTGGTTAGATCATCCTCCACTAACTGAGGATAGATTTTGTTTCAATACTGTTAAAAGAGAAATCAGAAAAGGAGTGGATCTCAGTACAATTCTTTTGTAAACAGCTTGTAGGAAAAAATGTGCTACTAGAAATGTATCACTGATTACAATTACTAAAAGTTAAATGGTTTTTCAGTGTTTTAATTATATTTCTTTTTAGAAGCAGTTTAGTGTAATTTCACATTCATAGTATGTTAAAAATACTTGAGATCAAGATTTTGTTTTGTTTTTGTTTGACAAAAATGTATTTCTTAACCAGATGGGTTTTGCTTTAAGATAAAAAAAAATCCCACAAAAGAGGCTTGTAATTTATACTTAGGTTAGGAGGCTTCAGAGCTGAAATTTTGTTAATTAGCATGTTGGCAGGTTTATGCACTGTAAACTTGTGGGATTATAAGGCATTTCTTGAAATATGACAGTTTTAAATGTAATATCATACAAAGACACACCTAGCAGCCAGCATTTTGGATTGGGAAAGGAGTTACTCAATTAAAATGCATTTTTCTTTGAATGGCTGACACTGATTGCTGGCCTTCATGTTGTTTGAATACATATCCCCCTCAAATATGTAAAACCATAGAACAGACCTTAAAATTCCCACCAAGTAAAATTTAATTTTAAATCAGCTCTTTTTTAATGGTATAAATATATACTTACTGGTTCATGTAGGATTTAAGAGCATGACTTCTTGGAACCAGTTTTCTCCATTTGAATCTTGGCTCCACATTCACTACACATAGGCCTTGGGCAAATGATCTAATTCTTCCTTGCCTCAGGTTCTTTGCCCAATGTTAGTGAAATTAGCATAAGAAGACTAAAATGAGTTAAATACATAACTATTTTAGAATTTGGAAGATAGTACTTTGTTGTTTTTATATTTGCTTTTAGTATTTATTTCATCAGAATATTGCTCCCTAGATCTTTGGTTAGGGAGGTTAGAATAAAACACAGGCATAATAATTTGAGGTGGGTATAATTAGAAATGTAGAAAAACGAAGTCTACCATGTCACTTGCTTATTTCTTAGAGGAATAAGTGGCATTAAGTTTTGTTTTTGTTTTTGTTTTAAGGAGAAAAAGAAAAAAAAAACAGAAAATGGGTACAAGTAATAGAAAATTTAAAAAATAAACAGTAAGAAATCACTAATTAATAGATTACATATTATTGTCTTAGAAATAGTTGTTCAAGTTACAAAATTAAAGCTTATAAAGTGGACTTTCAAACAGTGAGGGTGCAAACAGTTTTGTTCAATGATCCAAAAAACTCAGTAATATGGTTATCTATCTTATACACTTAAACATATATGCAGTTATAACCTTTAGAGCACTTTCTTTTCTTTTCTTTTGTACAATGACAATTACCTATTTTGGGTTTTATTACTCCCACAGTTCTTACTACTTTTTTTGAAGAGAGTAAAACCAAATGCGACATATCAGAACAGAGTCAGTCAAATCAAAAGGATGGACATAATAGACAATGTAAAAACAAAATACAAGGTGATCAACAATGGTTATCATACTGCCTCTTGCTATTTTAAGAAGAATTGCCAGTTATAATAAAATTGAACAAAACAGTAAAGAATAAAACCAAAGCATTGGACACATTATAGGACTTTAAAAGAAGGTAATAGTCAACCAGAATGGGCGTCATAATGAATCTTATTGTCTTCACAGTTGTTACCTATACTTTCGAACTTGGTACTATCAAGCAAAGCAAAATAGGGGAAAATCAGTCAAAACAAGATGGTGAGGGCAATACAGGATTTCAAATCAAGTTAATAGGAAATCAAAATAAGTTACTATAATGTATCCTGCTATTTTTAATTTATTTTTCCCTTAATTAAAAAAATAAAAATAAAAAAGTAAATAATTTAGAAAAAGGGGGATTGAGATAAAAGAGGGTGTAACAACAGAACAGCGCAGGTCAAAACATAACCATTTAAGCAAAGTAGTGTTTCACCCCAAGATATCCTGACATAAAAATAGTTATCATAGTGTCTCTTTCCTTGAAATCTTTGAGCATAACTTCGTATTCTGTAGCACCAAACATATCAAGACACTGTAAAACCATTCAAGAGAATGACATTGTTACAGGATATTTAGAACCAATTAAATTCAGGCAAAGAGCTAGCCATTTAAACAAGAAATTTCACTTTGTCCTTTACAGCACATGTGAACAAAGGTGATATTAGTCTCATTTTAAACAAGAGACAGGAAACAATAAATAGTTTCTAAAATTAATGGTGGACATATAGCTTAACTAGAATGCTTTTCTGATAAATGCTGGACTTGTCAATGCAATTGACCCTAGTAACTATGCTAAAATATACTTGAACGTGAAATGGATTTATGTAGACAATAACATTTATACCACTGCCCTATCCTTAATTTGTACTATGCAAATGTTAGTGAAAGGACGTACATCAGCCTTAGCTATTGGTCTATAATTCAATGGTTGGGAATCTATGTCACTCATGCTGCAGCAGGCTGTTTGTATCATTAAAAGTTCTAAAAGGTTCACCATCACTGGTCTATGTGCTTTTACATTTTTGTTTAGAACAATGATTAAAGCTTTTACACAAAGTATTTCCTGTTTTGTTGCTCTTTTGGGAAAATAACAAGAAAGTACATTGTTCAAGTTTAAGTGTGTTTTTGTTCAAGGACACAGTTTATACTCCAGAGCTCTAAGCATCCTCCTTGATCCTGCTCTAAAAGATTGAACTATGAAAAAAGAATGCAAGTCATTCTTATATGACCTCATGCTAGGAAAGGAGCACTATAACTTGGGTCATATATACCTATAAAAGCAGTGAAATTCCTCCCATGGGTAGCCTCCTTACATGAGAGAAGAAAAGGGTTCGCCAGTAACACAAAAAGTATCTGAACCTTCCTAATAGAAAAATTCTGCTCTCTGGTTAAGGGAAGAGACATCGCCTATTCTTACCCTCAGCATTCTCAGTCCTCTTTCCCTGATTCTTCTCTCTTTTTTTGCTGTGAATTTTGTTCTACCATACAAAATTCTCTTTATATTTACATCTGTATTTATATATCATATTATTTTTTACTATTAGTAATAAAGATCGCATAAAGCTTCAAATTTTTTTTTTCTGGAAATTCTCTAAGTTACAAAAAGACTATACACCACATGTAAGGAGTTAAGGTTCATGTAAAGAGAAGATGGAGATATGTTCCTTGTACAACTTTGATCTCTGCACTTAAGCTATAGAGATGTTCAGTTATGTCACTTTCAGAGCAAATTTGGTGATGTATTCCAGGGCTGTAGAACAAGACAAGTAGTCTCTGCTTCAATGAGGAATGATTAGCTATTTTTTCATACAGGAAGGAAAGCATGGAGCGCTTTAAAATTGCTGGATGATTTTGTTGCCACTCTAAGGAAAAGAAAACTATACAGATGACTCATGATTGAAAATATGGTAAGTGCACAAATTTTTGAAAAAAATTACTGCACTATAAGACACATAATCATTACTATCTCTCTTTCTGTGAACACACTCTTGCCACTTTTTGAAACTGTCGTGGAATCTTCCTTCCTGGCTGTCATTAGCTGCACTGTTGAGACTACCTTGATGTCTCCAACTCAAACAAAACACTTACCCTTCATGGTCATTTTGAGTTTTGGAAAGATCTAGAAGTTTCTAGGTGCCAGCTCCAGTGAGTAATGTGAATGCTGACACACTGCAATGGATTTGGTGCCCTGTTTTTGCTTTGGACGATACTCAGAAGCAGTGTTCACTGCATTTTTATAACACCTTTGGAAGACAGTAATGAAAGTGGACTTCTAGAACTCTTCAGAGAGTGGGAAGAGCCAAGGGATAAATGTATTTGAAGGGAGGGGAACTACTGTGAGGAGAACTATGGCAATGTATCATTTTAAACACAAACATTTATCATAATTTTCTGTCACACCTCATACCTCATATTTGTAGCAATTGGTCCCATTTACTACAAATTAGATGAAAAATTTTCCCATGCAGAATACTTTCAAAAATGAAATTAAAAGACAGAACAGGCATTGATGACAATAATAAAAGAAAAGTCAAAGATAAAGTAAAAATTAGAGGGAAGAAGAATAATTTGGCTACAGATGGTAGTACTAGATACTACCTAATAAAATCACTTCTCAGGAGAGCTCCTGGTAGATCCTATCTAAAGATGAATACTAAATAATGGCCTTTTGCCATTATTAATGTGGTCTGTATAATCTTATCTATAAATTCTCTATATTCTTGGTCTTTCTCCTTCACTTACGTAATCAAAATTATGGGTAAACTTTCATTTAGTAGAGCAAAATACACTATTTATTATTATGTTCTTTGTTCTTTCCCATAGAAAATAGGAGTAAAATTAGAATAATTACAAATTGAGTCAAAGTTAAAACATATACATAGACTCATTCTGAAACAAACTCAGTTATATGCACTGAAAATAAATATAGAAGAAAGAAAGCACACGAGACAATCAAGTCTGGTTTCAGATGACATGCAAGCCATTTGAATTTTTTCCTTCTTTTCTGAAGGGCTTCAATTCTCTGCCTGACAAAGACCCCTCCTATGTGGCATGAGTGGCTAGAAAAACAGTAAAGTTGATGTCCTCTCAGAAGGAGCACGTGGATAATACCCGAGTTAGTGGAGGCAAGACAAACGGAATCCCTAGTGGCCCACCGTCTCCTTTCAGGCTGATACAGCATGATTAGGCTGCTTCTGCAGTAACGAAGGGAGAATAGTCTTGAATGAAAATTGGAAAACACTTCTCTATGGAATACAACAAGCATCCTCTCTCTTTCTCTTATTGCTTCCTAGTGTTTTACATGGCTTTAAGGATTCTCAAAATATCTCATAACAGGAGGCAGTGGTGAGGATCGAGGGTAGGTTAGGGATACGCAAGAGAATCAATATTTGTAAATGAAACAGCAGAATCTTCTTTGTACTCTTAGTAACAGAATCTCTCTGTTCACCTCAAGCTTCTGGGCAAATACAGGATCATCTTTGTGTGGTTGTTACATATCTCTAAACTCTTGACTTGCTAATGTGGGCTCAAATTCCTCAGCATCATCTATTTTTATACGGATTTGGTTTCATATCTGAAATCTAGAGAATCGTATAATATGATAGTTAAGGGCAAATGGAGATATTCTGCTTTCACAAAAGAAAAGAGAGATGCCACAGCTTAGAACCTCAGAGAAGTATTAAGAGAATGGAGAGGTATACGAAGGAGTGAACTCCCTACAGATTACAAAGTCCTGTGATGTAGATTCAAAGAACTTGTATCACTACAGCACGAAGCCCATCTATATGATTCTCATTTTCAGTGTTCAGGCACTTACAAATAAACTACTAAATATAATAGATTACAAGTTCGCTGAATCAGAAGAATCCCAGCTTTTGGTATGATTAAGTTTTAATTGTATTTCTCCTTCGGGATCACTAGTAGCTAATAAGCTCATGAAAATAGGTCTTTAAATAGCAGGAGCAGTAAAAGTCTCTCTGTGCACTATATTTTGATATGCTTCGTTGCCTAAGGCATTCTCCTTCCTGTATTCTCAAGTGTTCAGTTTTCATATCAACGGAATATATAAACAATACTCAAAAATTCCCAAATTTTGAAATAATACCAGATCCTTAGCCTATGAGTGGAGATTTTTAAAATGAATTAACAAACTGATTTTTAAAAATACTATTAAATATTGTTTTCATGAAAAGAACTTGCACAACCCACAATGGTACCAAGGTACATGCTTGATTATTTTAAATAACTGTGTTAGTCTCAAAAATTCCTTCCTTACTGCTGCATCTTAAATACTATAAATTACAGAACATGTGTGTGTACATTAATGTCTCTATATGAGCTGTAATTTTCTAATGTGTGCACTAGGCAGTATTTTTTATTTCATAAGGGACCATCTAATAAAGTCTACTAGTTTACTGAATAAAAAAGACAAGTGTGATAAATATGTAAACTCTTTCTTAATAACATTATTAATTCAAAGGATATATGTGAGGGCTGTTTATATATTTTGCCAAGTTGCTCACATTTTCCATATATATGGAAGTTATATAATATATATATATATATATACATACATACATATAGTTTGCATTTTCCATATATATCATATATGTAACATGTTTATATATATATATATATATATATATATATATATGTGTGTGTGTATGTGGTTTTGATGGACACACTGCAATGTAACATTCAAGAGTAGAATGCAGGATGTATTAAAGGAAAGCATTATGTTGGTGGTGTCTAATTAATGATGGGTTGACTAACAAGTTTTACTTCACGATGGTTTGACAGCATTGCACATTAAATAGCAGCTTTGGTTTGTATTTTGAGTTCGAATTTGGACCCAGGCTTGTAATGTGCAGTAAGATACTTCCACAAGATGCTGGTCAGTAGTCAATGACAGTATCTCCCAGAGAGCCACATGGACACAAGGGAAACTTGTTCTCTACAGTGGAATACAGTGCTAAGCCATGTGGTTCAGTACAACAGGTGTATTAAATGCATTGCTCAGCTTGTGCTATGCTCCACTTCTGATGGGGTTATCAGGATGGAGCAGTCAAGGGGCATCCATATATAAAGCGTTATCTTTTAATCCCTAGCATCTACTTGCATACCTACTACACATTAGCATGTCAGTGTTCTACAAGCATAAAACTATCTGAAGATCTTACTATAAATGTAAGAGCTGATAAAATATACGTCAATCAATGTTTTTACAATGAGAAGAAATTTAACTTTTGAATGGCCACTTTCGTTTTAAAATAAGAAATGTAGCTTGATTCTTTTCACAGACTTAAAGTTAAGAATGCTTAGTGTCACTTCTCTCTGTTATATAACAAATATAACTTTAATTTTTAACTGTGCCTTTCATGGGTTTATTGCCTCCTGGCTAAAATACAGTGGAAAGGATGCTCTTACAGTATTTTTGACCTGACATGAAGTATGTGTCACCAGAATCTTTACTAAAAGTAGCTCTCAAAGGATCCTCTCCCAATTTTGAGAAGGCAAGAGGTCCGGATAAACATCACAAAGTGGAGCCTTTTGAGATTAGCTCATCATTACTACATTTCTTGCCCAATCATTTTTATGCTGCAACTGTCACTTCAATGATTTTGGCCAAAAAATCAATAAATAGTATTGAGTACCAAGAGAAAAGATTTGTTATCAAAATGTAAGACAGACCTCCTAACCACAACTGAGCAAAATATTTCAAAGCATATTAAGCATTGAATGATTCCTTAAGTTTATTTTGGTTACTGGAATAATTTAAAGTAGAGAGTTGGCTTAAGAGAGAGATTACGCACAGTCTTATAGATTTACCAACTTTTCTCTGCTGAGGAACCCTAATTTCCCACATGCTTTCTCCTCTCCCTGGTGACTGACTGTGGTTTAATAACATATGTTGCCTGAAGGGTAGGGAAGAGCATAGGAAGCATCCAATCTGACCTTCAATTGGAGGAACACTCCATGGAAAAGGAACACTCCATTTTATAATATTGAAAATAATTTCAGTTCAATTCTATACCTTCCCAGACACACATAATTCTTAAGATTACTAAATGCATGAAGTGTTAACAGAATTTATTAGAAGAAAATTTCTTCATTTTTTACCAAAAAAAGACCTAATTTACCCTGAAACTTCTTTAAAACTTACAAATATTCATGATAATGAACGAGGTGCATCTTTCAAAAAAATAATGCAAAAAGTTTATAGAATCTCCTACCAAAAAGTAATATATTGGATCATGAATAAAACTCAAAATTCTGCTTTTATTATGTATTCCAACATAGTATTTGCATAGGATAGTAAAGATAAAATGAGCTGTAGGTCTGTCTTCAAATGGGAGCTAGTTCTACTAACTTGTTGGCTTCACATTAAAAAATATGTTCATCTTTGAATAATACTCCAATTAATTTATTGAAAATTCCTTATAGATTTGGTTCCTAAATAGCTGACAATGAACTGTCTGCAGTTAGAGAAAGAAAGGCCTTAAGAGCTGCAAATGCAAGCTCAATAGACTTTAATACAAGTGAACAGCAAAATGCATGCCTTTGAGACCCAACTTTAAGAATGAGCAAGAGTGAAGATACAAAAGCAAAACTGAAGATTCATGGAATCTTTTGGCCAGAATGAACATTTTTAAAACAATGCACATGTAAGGGGCTAGGGATTTAGCTCAGCGGCATAAGCACCTGCCTTGCAAGCAGGTGGTCGTGAGTTCGATCGCCGGTACTAATAAAAAGAAAAAAAGACAAAAACAAAACAAAACAAAACACCCCAAACAAGCAAACAAACAAACAAACAAAAACAATGCATAAGGGGCTGGGGACTTAGCTCAGCGGCATAAGCGCCTGCTTTGCAAGCAGGCAGTCGTGAGTTCGATCCCCGGTACCGATAAAAAAAAGGAAAAAGACCCCCCCCAAAAAATGCATATAAACATACATGTGTACATATGAGTACCCACACAAACACATACACAAATTTCAAATCTGTGGTGACCAGAATCTTCATAAATTTAGCTGCAGCAGGGCACACTATTCTTTATTGACTAGCTGAGACTGATACCAACAAGCTGCACTGTTAGCTGCCCCTAAAATGCACTGCAGGGAATGTCAGTAATGCTCATCTGGGGAGGAACATCTTTCTAACTATGAAGAGCCAATTCAGACCTTTTGCTTAGCTCAGAGCTCATCTCTTCTCAGCAGGGGGCACCAATTGTGCCAAGCAGTGCTGAATTAATTGGGGTTGTTTGGCTCTATCTCCAGTTAGTTACCAATGTATACACGGAATAAAAAAATGAAAAAAAAAAAACAGAATAAGGGAAAATTAACTAGATTTTTTAATATCATATATCTTTCTATATCATATTCTTTTTGGATTTTTAATAAATTGACCATTCTGAATCCTAGGAACTTTTTAACACAGTATACACATTTTCTAGTTTATTATGGTTTAATTCTAATTACTCATTATATATCATTTTGGATAAACTTTTGTTGATATTGCTGATTCTGAGTCATCACATTTAGCAAATACAGTAACTTCATATGCACAGAAATGAGTTTGAACACCACATTAATATTGCAGTGAGGCAGGTTTTTTAGAAAACACAATAATTCAAAAAAAATAAAAGGAAAAGACAAGAATTTACATACATTGTGAAAATATAGTTATCAACAGGAACATTTTTAACCATGTTGCCCATAGAAAGTAGATACTATACTTTAGGGTAGACCACTTTTATTAAGTATTAAATTTGCTGATCCTTCAAAAATTCTACTTGGCTTGGAAATTCCCACTGGCTTAAGAATTTTTTAGGGTTGAAAGTACATTTCAGTACTTTCAAGTATACTTTCAATTATATTCCAGGAACCACAATTAACCATTATTTTAGCTGTGCAACTTTATTTTAAGATTTTTGCTAACATCAAAACATGTTTTCAGTTAATATTCTCAATATTTCCCACCATATTCACCTTATTAATTTCTGCCTCTTTGACCTCTCTTTCAGTACAGAAAGGCTTCTTTCACACCTACACAAACCCATCTCCTTGCAGATACCTCCTGCCTCTGCCTCATGTTCACCTCCTCCTCTTAAATTCTCACTATGCTGGATGTTTTACCAGAAGATGCTGCATCTGGTTACACCTGTGTTTGGCTATTTTCAAAGCCTTCCACCTCTGCTGACCTCATCTGCTCAAATAGATGGTAAGAAATTTGAAAATGTAAGTAGGTCTTTACACTTGTTTAGTGTCATTTTATTAAATGCATAGTAGATATTACCAAAATTAAATAAGTACACCTCACAAGAATGTGAATTTTCTTTCCCTGAAAATACATTAGGTTTAGAAAATACAGCCATCAATGTAACATTTTAGGGGGGTCTCAGTATTAGAGGCACACATACACACACACACACACACACACACACCCCATATATATATATATATATATATATATATATATATATATATATCCTGTGGTTTTATATAGATCATATAAATGCTCCAAGTAGTTCGCTAGATACCATAATAGCATCCATTCATGTTATCCTTTATATGCTAAGCACCTTTATATATTAACTATAATAAAGCTATTAAGGTTTAAACATGAATAATCTCCTGAATTCACATAGCAAACATAGCAAATGTAAAAAATAGAATGTTTATATTCTGATTTACATCATTTATTAGAAAATAATCAATGTCCAACTGGTATTGAACTCAAGACCTGATGATTATTAGGTAAATGCCCTACCACTGAGTTATTCCAACTTAAGACCTACTTTTATCAAGTATTTTTCCTTCGGTCTAAGCAAAATTTAACATTTGTTTACTTTTCTAATCCTTTATTCACTGTCTACTTTTAGCTTAATATTAATACAGGAGGCTACTAGTTTCAGGAATTGTTGTAACTACATATCATCTTTTCAGTGCCCTTAGCCTTCAAAAAGAAATATAGAAGTTTACAAGAAATGTAAGGGAAGACATATGATAAGACCCACCAAAAATTTTATACAGATTATTTGTAGCAATAGTTTTAGATCTTAAAAACACCACTATAGAAATCAAATATCAGAAAACTTGACGTTTCTGTGTGAATTGATGAACATATTGCAAACATATATGGTTCTTGCAAGTTTCAAGTAACTGAAAAGAGAAATACCTTTAATCTCTTATTAAAATGTTAAGCCTAAAAAAATGTTGTTCAGAAGTTTCAAAAAGGCAGGAGGCACAGAGAGCTAAGTCTTTTGAGGTTACATCACCAAGACTGTAATCACTTTGGAACTTGCTTCACACTGCAACTTGGAAATCAAAATTTCAAAAGTAAGTATTATTGCACCCAGTTATTTGTGTATTTTTTTACTTAGGACATGAGTTTGCTACAAGGCTATTAAAAATATACTTCATTTTTATACAAAATAATGAAATCAATTAAAAATTACTAAGTAACAAAATATTTTAAAAATGCAAGTAAGTGTATTTGAGAAGGGGTGTGTATCTTACAGCAGAAGGGACACTCCCACCCTATAACCCTTGGTACTAACAGTGAGGAATTTTGTCCTTGTCCTGTTCAACAATGGAGAAAAGAAATCTTGTAGGCTACATAAAAAGTAAAAGCAAACAAAGAAACATGATTAGAGTTAAGATACTCTTTGATATTTCCAGAGCTTTCCCTATGCCATGGAGGGACAGAAAAGTCTTACTTGAGTAAAAAATACAGTGCACTAAGTAACATAAAACTTCATTGGAAAGGTACTGTCACTTAAGCAAGACCACTACAATGTTTGGATTTGTTTACTTTTTTTTTCAGTTTTAATTTTTAAGGAATATAGAAGTTTTAAAGTATGCTAGGACTAGGATTTTAAGAGTAAAATACTGTAATACAAAATAACTGAAAATATTGATATTGATAACTCATTATCCAGTATCCTTAGCATATATGTTACATGTCACATCATTTTTATTCATTTTATAAGCAACAGAATCATATGTAAAACACATATCTACACATATGATAAAGTATGCAATATGCCCAAATTATGTATTATATATTATACATTACATATTGACCAAGGTCATCATATACTGAAGCCAAGTGGGATTATGTTTAATAATTACTTTAGAAAAATTGCTGGTCAGTCACTTATAAAATCAAATATATGCTTATCATATGACCATGCAAATCCCCCTACAATCTACCTCAGAGAAATGAAAAATCATGTGTGCAAAAAGATTTGTTGCAGGATGTTTAAGACATCTCTGCTGAAAATAACCAAAATTCGAAACAATTCAAATATGCAATGAGATACATAAATAAACACATTTTATTGTGCAATAAAACATTCTTCAATAATGAAAAAGAATGAAACATATTTAACAACACGAAGGAAGATGGAGTTTAATAAATGGTATTCGCAAATTTTAAAGATGTTAAAACTTCTACCAGGGGATTTAGCTCAGCGGCATAAGCGCCTGCCTTGCAAGCAGGCAGTCGTGAGTTCAATCCCCGGTACCGATAAAAACGAAAAAGACAAAAAAAAAAAAAAAAAATTCTACCAGAATATGAGTAATTTTTTTCCAATAATGTGCATAAAGTTCACTTTCTTGTTTCATGTGTAATCATACTTTTAAGCAACAATGATGCCAATTTTATGATGCTGGGATTTTTTTTCCAACAGGGTATAAAATTAAAGCTGTCTAAAAACATTATGGTTCCCTTTGCAGATTCAAGAAAATAGCAAAATATAGTAGGAAAAATGCAAGTAACCAAATCATTGTATAGTCTGAAAAAATCATATTATTGAAAAATTGTATCACTGGAAAATATGCAAAGTATAATATATTATATAATTACAAATATGTAATATTCCTATATGTAGAGGAAGGCCTTAAAATTTTACCAAATCTATACAAGGAATAAATATAAACAGGAACTGGGGATATAGCTCAGCAGTACAGCAACTACCTGGCAAGTGCAAGGTCCTGAGTTCAATTCCTGTGACCCTAAAACTATATATGTATGTATATATATATATATATATATATATATATATATATATATATAAACATGTACAAAAAATAGAAGGTCAACAAGTGATGGAGATGGGAGAGCTAGGGAGATAAAGAAAAGGGCATGAAAAAAGAATTCAGATGTGTTATGTACACAAACCAGCTTCCCACAAGCAATGTAGACATTATGCATTGCATGCACATTCTAGTAAATTTAAAACATAAAAAGCTGAATAAAGTGTTCATATTTATCTTTGGTAATAGAATAAGACAATTTAAAAATTTTAACTTTAGCTCCCAACAATTTCTAAAAAGTTGTAATTGGTATCATTAACTCCATAATCAGAATTTTAAAAATGCCTGTAATTTTTTGTGGAGATCTGCTGAGCCGGAGATGGACCACACGTTCAGGGCTAGAGCAAACCAGTCTTGAGAACACAGCACTAGAGGTGAGCTGCGAGAAAAAGTCTCTGGGACAGCAAAGCCAGTCCAGCAGGTGTCTGGCCTGGTGCTCCTGTCTGTTAGAAACAGCACAGAGAGCTCTAAAAATGCTTTGCTTTCTGTGCCCTCATCAAAACAGTGAGACCTGGCACTTTAGGCCCTGTCATTTCCCTCGTTTTTACTGTGTGTAAAGATGCAGACTGTGGTCAGCTGCCACTGCCTCTCCATCCGAGGTCAGGCCCCGCCATGTCCCAGCTTCTGTGCCCCTGAGCTAAACCCATAGCCCCAGCTGTCCTCTCATTTGTCTTGTTTTTCTTAATCTCCCATCACCCACCCTCCAAACCCTGGTGCCCATGCAGGTAACAGCAATTTTTGACTATCAAAATGAAAATAACTAATAACATACATTTTAAGTTTTATTTGTAAGGCTAAGTCTGGGTCCTCTTTGTGATTTCTCTTCTGTTTTACTAAGCATAAAACAGTAGTTGAGAAGGGCAAAGAAGAACAGAAAGAGCCAGGCACAGTAGCATGCACCTGTAATCCCAGCACTCAGAGGGCTGAGGCAGGAGGATCACTGGGAGTTTGAGGCCAGCCTCAACTGCCTGGTGAGTTCAAGGCCAGTCTGCATTATATATTGAGACCTTTTTAAAATATCAAAAGAAAACAACAAAAACAAAAACAAGAGAAAGCATCAACAATAATTGAAAAATAAGCTAAATTGATGTAAATGAAACAGAATTGGATTTAACTGACAGAAGCACGCTCTCTCTTCACTACCTCTGCCCTTCCCTTCCCTTTAAAAGTAAAAATAGTTAATGGGCAGCCTTCCAATAGTCTCAATATTGAACTTTTTTCTTCTGATTTCTCTTTGCTGTTTATTTTGGCCTTAAATGGACTGAGTATATTATCAAATATTCTATATTCTTCAGTTCTCTCATTGGCAAAATACTAGTTATTCAGACATCAGGCACTAACAAGGAGTGTAGGGAGATGCTCTCTTAAAATTTGATCTTTCCATAGGTTTATTGCCTTTAGTGCTATTTTCATTGAGTGCTAGTACATTACTCTTAACAGTCATTTACTTATCTGAAATTTATTTGCAATCATCATTTATTTAGAATTTTTGAGTGATGCCATTATTAAACAAGGATGTATTTGATTTTTCTTATGGGGACACACATATGTGAGGACTATAAGACATTCCAAAAGTTTTATTTCTATAGCTATATCCTGTTTTAAAAGACTGGGCATGCTAGTTCTTCTTGTTGTAATATTTTACAATGTTTTGAAATTAATATAGCATAAGTAAAGAGAAGCAACTAGTAGGTCAAGCTGAAACCAAAGAATTAAAGACATTTTAAGTTTGTAGTGAAACTCATAAAGCTTTCATACTATATGATAACTTATACAATGTAAATTTTTTTTCTAATATTTATTTGGACCTCAAAAATATCTATGTATAAACTCATAACCTATAGATTACCACATTTCATTATTAGCCAATAGTTTTTCTTCATGTGTTGTCCATTGATACATATACATCCTTTTCTTATTTAGCTATGAAATTTTTTTTTTTTTGATTGGCGCTTGAACACCTGACCTTGTGCTTAGCAGGCAAGTGCTTAAGCCACTGAGCTAAATCCCCAGCCCTAGCCATGACATTTTAGAAAACATTTGAGACCGATAATGATGTACAGAAAACTTTAATTGCCATTATATGGAATAGGCCTGATGCACTGTAATTCTACTACATGCATTGTATCTACAGCTGTCTGTACAAACTAATGTTTTGGGCATAATGAATTCTAATGCTTTCTGGAGGTAATTGTCCTATTATATTCAGAGTTCAGTAGTTAGGTTTATTAATATTATGTGGTACAATGTTTTAGCTAGGCAATCAAGTTTTCTTCAAAGTGAGCTACTTCAGCTCGCAGTGTTTATTGACTATTCGGATTGCAATTATGAAAATATCACTGAATTTTCAGTGTCCCTGTGGTTAAAGTATTCACTTACTGCAGAGTTGAGCTTCTACTAAAAAAGCTTAAAGCTGCTGACCCTCATTTAGCAAAGTTCGATTTGGAGAATGTGTATTCTTTCCCACAGCTTCTGTAATTATCAAGGCAAAACATTCTATTAGGTTCTTTAATCAATGTTTGTTTTCTCTTTGCAGAAGCAGCTGCCCAGCATAGGATATTTAGTACCTGTAAGGCTAATTTTAGACTGTAGTTGACTCTTTGGATTCCTGGGCTTTTTGGTGGCAAGGGTTATATGAATTCTCCAGCTATCCTTAGGCACACTCGACCTCAAGAGCTTCACTTAGGGAGCTGTGGAAATGAGGTAGGAAGAGATATAAAGAATAGCCTCGTTCTTCCTTCTAACAATGCAGAGCTGATCCCTGAACTACAGATATTGTCTGGAATGGGTTTAGAGCCTTGAGGCTTTTGGACATGCCTCCAGCGGCTCTTATTTCCATTATACTCTCTCTGCTTTTTGAGTCTTTGAGCATTTACAGTTGCGAGGATTCCCATTAACGATGGTGAAAAAAATAACATTTCCAAGTCAAGCCTTGGGAGTTTAGAATTCCTTTGATAAGTTGTAAAATTTTTCAACTAATTTCAAATCACTTACTCAAATTTAAATGGCTTTTTTCATTGTGGGTTTTGGGGTTTGTTTTCTTTGCTTGAGAGTTCTTTAAGTTAGACTTCTTTATTTTCATAAGAAACTGGTTTGTTCATTGATTCTCTTGGTTCTTGGACATGGAAGTGGACATGGAAACAAAGTTGGTTACATTTGTTTTCTAGAGCACATGTTCAGTGGTCATTGGTATTACCACTTGCACTAAAATTGTAATCTTGGATGCTAAGTCTGGTTTCAGGAAAAATAACATAAAAATAGTTTATTGTAACTACTTGAGAAAACTCTTGATACATAGTTCTCTAACTTGGTAGAACTTTAATTTAATAACAGGAGAAAAGTAGTCACTGTAGACTTGAGAAAGAAGAGATAAAGGGAATAATATAGTAAAGATAGTTGAGGTTGTCAGAAAAGTTTAGGGTCCAAAATGTCTTTCAAAGTCCTATAATATTGAAGATTTGCATATCAGGAAATAGGTTTTTGGAAATGATTCAATCATAAGAACTTTAACTTTGTCAAGTAGATTAATCCATTGATGAGTTAAATAGCTGAATAGGCTAATTAGGCAGTAGAGCCTAATTAGATAAAGCAAGTCACTGAGCTGCATCTCTGAAGGGTATATTTGTCCCTAGCACCTTTCTTACTGGCTCTCTTGCTTACTTCCTGCTTCCTGGCTGAGCAGAGTTCCCAAAGCAAACAGCTTTCCACTGCCAAGCCCTTCCACTATGATTGTTCTGCCTTGGGAACTGCGTAAATCAATGGAGTTAGTTATCTAACCACGGACTGAAAGCTTTGAAACTGCATATCAAAATAGGGTTTTTTTCTTTTAAATTATTATTCTCAATTTTTTTTTCCACTGCAGCAAAAATCTACCAAACACAGTATCTATGAAAATATTTTGAAAGCCAGAACTGATATATATTTTTTTATACCAGGGATCAAACTCATAACCTCCGGCTTGTCAGGACTTATGCTAGGCCCTGTTTTATAATCTTAACCATCCTTAAACCATGGATTATTTGTTTCTCAAGTGAAGTGACATCCATGATCATGATAAAGGTCCCTGTCTAAGTAAGATCAGAAAAAGAACAAACAATGTAAAATGTATATATTAATTGTTAGTGTATTTTCAACTACAACACTTTTATATAGCCTCCCTAGCAACCATTTAAAGTTTTGTAATCAATATATATATAAAACAGGTTTATAATTAGTATTTAAAATAGTATACATACAAGAGAATATAAAGACTCTGAGAGAATAAAAACAGAGTTGTCCAATAGAAATCAGTGCAATGACTTAAATATTTGAGTGTGTACTTTGCAGTATATCAATCAGTCACAGTGACTGTTAAGTACTGAAATATACCTATTTATATATGAAAATATTTATATTTTATTTAAGTTCATTAAAATTTAAAATTATGTAGTTGCATGGTGAGTAGCGGCTACCACATTGGCTACTAAGAGTTTGAAATTTCTGATGGCTAAAAATTTACATTGCAGCAAATAAGCAAATATTCACGAGTGCACTGTGTTGCTTCAGGTTTTATCTTTTATACTTACATTTTGAGGAACCTTGAGTGCATATGTAGATTAATTGTTAAGTCTGATGATAAGTGTTTTTTTAAAACTATAGATTCTGCATGGAATAAGTTCATTTTGTGATTTTAAGAAATAAGGTCTATTCATTTTTTCAAAGTTTCGCTTATGGTGTTTTACTCCAAATAGTTTCTACTAACATTTGGAAGTTTTGAATCTTTTATTTAGAGTTTGTTTTAGGGCAGAAAATATTAAACCATCTAAATCAAAAAGTGTGCAAGTTTGTGATTCTGTTTTCTTTTTTTTTTTTCTTTTTGGATTGAAAGGGCTCTAGCTCCCAAAGGCTACAAGAAAATTGGCAAATAGAAAATTTATCTTTCTTCAGATTGAGTGCATGAATTAGAAAATAATTAAATCTTTGTGGGTACTAAGTTTAGTTAGAAATATGTGCATAATACATGCAAATGTGAATAATATATCAATTGGTATGATATGTGTGTACAGTCTGATTCAGCATTTGGCCACATTTCTCGATTTGCCCAAGTCAGTAATTCAAATAAGTGTCAGATAATTAACATCAAGAGCACATTATTTATAAAAAAATTTAAAGTAACTGACAAGAATATTTAGCTTTTGGTTCAGGGATTAAAGGTATATAATGCTATGCTTAGAATTTTAAAATTGTTCAAATATTAAATTAACCCATAAGACAGAACTATAGAACTATTATACAGAAATAGTTTCACATAAAAATGAAATTATGTTGGATTATAAAGAACTGGGCTTTAAATAAAAATTATCAAAATGATATGAAATCTAGGATAACAAAAGATGATTTTCTCATGCAGTTTAATTTTTTAAAATTAGTTTGGGGTACATCTTAAATATACAAGATGATTTTCTGCATATTTCATTGCTGTTATATTTCTATGTAAATGGCATGATAATTTAATATACCAGTGATTAAATTCATTTATTCAAAATTATTAGGTGATCTAGTAAACTTAAAGACAACTGCTATATATTGTAACTTATTCGACATTCAGATTAATAGCATATATTGGAAATCTATTATATACTCAAAACGTGAATTTTGAAGTGTATAATACTATATTGCAGTATGATATTCCTATCAGCAGAAGTTATCTTTGTATTTTTTCCTGTTTATATATATTTGATCTTGTTGTTGATTTTGAAGTTACTTTGAGATCTTATATTATTTCAAATCTATATTCTGTACTGCTACTCTACATAGAATCTCCAATTTTTATTTTGTCAGTTGAAATTTCTTCTCAAACAAATATGTATAAGGAAGCCACTTGTGCAAAACAGACAGAAAATAGTTCAGATGGGGAACCTGAGTGTGTCAGGTTCGGCTCCTTGGCCCCTCTAAAAAAAACCTCTTTTCTGTGGTGCTTGAGGCTATTTTTGAGAATCCTTAGGGAGAAGGCTATTTTTGGGAATTCCTTAGGGAGAAAGACTTGAAAACTACTATTTTAATGTGGAAGTAAAGATTTATTTGCATTGATTTTTAACAAATTGACGTAATTTTCTTAGTGACTATTTGTATCTTGTATGAAAAAGAAAACATAAGATGTTATAAAATAAATACAACAAGCTATTCAATAAAGCTGGCTTTTATTTTCCTTTTATTCATATGACTACAGTTTAAGAATTAAGCATTGTAGTCAGGCTTAACATACATTTTATACTGGTTGACTTACAATTGTGATTAAATGTGGATTACAAAAACAAAAAGGTAATATGTCTACAAATTAATTTTATATATTAATGAGTTTGAACTCATTCCATGTCAGTTACTGGTTCAATTTATCAGTGAAAAACAGTGTGTGGTATTCTCTTCTGCTTTTATTACATGAATGTTTGTTGGGAATACTGACATGAGATGGTCCGTCTATGAAGTGAGAGCTGCTTACACTATCTGAGTCTTCTGAGTGTACTTCTGGCAAAGGCCTCAGAATGTGTGATAGAGATTCAACGATGTTGATGCTGAGTGTGCAATCGTCTGCTTCCATTTGTCCCTGTGGTTGGCATGGATTAATAGGCTGAGGCAGGAGATGGGCACAGCACAAATTGAAAATAATGGACCATTTTACACCAAAAGAGTCAGAGGATAAGAACTACAATGAGCAAAAAAGGAAACAGTGTACAAGCTGGAGGTGGCACGAAGTGTCAGCGAGACACCACACAGCTTAACCCATTTACCTCTAATGACGACGGGGCCACCTGCTGTATGTCACTTTACAAGTAATTCCAGAGTGGCTTTTACAAGGTAGTCTAATTTTGGACTTCAGAAGAGACTAAGGCACAATATCTATTAAGGTGACACATTAACATTTCAGAGCTGATGATGTAAACATTTAATCGCAAAGGAAAAAATACACATATATGAAATGTGAACTCACTGTGTGAAACAGTTGAATCATTTTCCATTACACACTAAGAAGTTGCCTGTTAAGTAATTTCCCTTGGCAGTTAAAATAGAATCATATGACTGTCAGTCATTTTCCAGGGTGTATCCAACACCTTCCCAGAGAGAGTGCAGAGGGACCAATGATAAGACTCTGAGGTCTTGAGATTTCCAACAAATGGGCAATAATATTTTCCAAGGAAATCTGAATAGGAAAAAAAACATGTTACACAGATAGCTACACATATTCGTGTGTACAATATGTCTTAGGAAATCGTAAGAATGAAGTACGGGAAAGTCTTCAAAGTTATGAATCTATGCCGTTACTGGCATTGTGCTCCAGGGAAAGAGGCTGCACAGTGAAGACCTATGGCTAGCAAAGCTGCAGCCTGACTCTTACAGAAGTAGTGTAAAGGAGATGACCCATTAGGCGCCTTCATTGCATGCTCCCCAGCACTGTGAAGTACTTGCAAGTCTACAGAATACCTGTGATGCTTTAGGAAGATGGCACGTCCCTTAGTACGAAGCACATAGGACTCGAAGTATTTCAAATTTGGCATTTTTGAATTTTGGAATATCTGCATAGACTTTATCAGGTACTCAACGCATTTTAGACTTTGAAGCATATTGGGTTTTCAGATTAGACATGCTCCAAGTATGTTACAATCTCTTGTAGCTACAGAAAAAAAATTGATTCAAGGAATAAATGACTTACAATTCAGGTATATGCTATTAAAATCATAGCTATTTTAAGAACAATAAAAAATTTAAAATCATTGGTACTATGATATCTAGTATTTTTAGTGTGAATTAAAAAAGTAACTTTGGGTAAGTCTTCACTTTCACGAGTCATTTTTCACTAGGAGTGGAAGGAAATAAGCATTCTACTCTATGAATTTATAGTTCAATACTTCCTTTCTACTCTATGAATTCACACTTCAATAACTCATTAAAGGTGGAAAATAAGGAATGACCAGTTGTCTTCTTTCTTACCTACTAAACTTACTGGCATGATGACACTGTGTGTATCTGTGAACCAGCATGGGTGAAAAAAGTAGGTCTTTAAAGAAACAGAAGCTTAAATTTAAAATAATGCTTGGATCAAAGAGTACTAGTACTAGAAAGGATTTATTGATCAAGTATAAAACTACATAGAAAAATCTTTAATTGAGTAGTTAATACAAAAACTGAAAAGCAACATAAAATAATTAAATGAAATACTTTAATATTAGATAAGTTCCTTCATGTATATATTATACCTTAAATAGGTTTTAATAAATATTTGGTATTATGGATCTATAATATGGAAGCATTTTTGTTAATTTTGTGCAAATTCAGAGTTAATGCCATTAAAATTCTAAATGAGCAGTACTAGTGTGCAAATGCCTGTTAAGATTAATCCACAAAATCCTGATATCTCTCAACTGTCTCATTAACATGATAACAAACCCAAAGGAGTTTCAAATCCCTTAACACACAAAAGGCCTATTTTCTCCCATTTTTGTACATACCACCATAAAAATGGAAATTAAACCACGTAAAAAATCTTCCAAAAATATCAAGGGTCCAATCCAAATACATAAAATACTTTTTTTATATTAAACCACAGAAGCCATGTTGAAATGCTACTAAGGAACTGACATACAAAAACCAAAAGAGGAATCTACTATTAGTTTATTTTTTATCACAAAGCCCCAAAATTTAAAGCTGTTGAAGAAATTGACAAATACTGAATTGTCTAATATAATAAGCCATTTATTTTTAGTAAAAACTAAGTACTATATAAGAGTTAAAGATGGACATTCAAAAATTTAATTGTGAGTCTGTTTTCAAAGGTTTAAGCCAAAGATATACATACTGCGATTGCACTGGATCCTTTTGAGGTCTAATAAGGAAGAAAATAAAAACAAATTATGTTCTTTGTTATGGAGGATATGCCTTACAATATCACTGCATGGTGACAACTTCTTGTCCTCCTGTCACTGCCTGTCCTTTAGACCATACTGCAGAAAAGCAATTTTCTGCCTCAAAAGCACTCTATTTTTTTAAAGTTTGTCTCTGGGCAATTTTCAGGTCTACTAGAGCTGCACAACTGTATACAGATGAGAAAGACCCAAAATAGGGCAATTTATTTGATTCCTCCTCTTCAAAACATTTAGCTGAGATTGCATATCCAACAGAGAAAGCCCAAAAAGAATATTCAGTAGTGACCCCCAGTGACATATATCCTTTTTATAAATTTGCATTAAATATTGTTTTCCAATAATGTAGACATCCTAGAGTTGCTTTTTATTTAATAATAAACCCTTAGCACTAAATTTTCTTTATGATATTAAAAGCTATTTTCTATTTTAAAAAGGGCAAATCCCTGAAAATAGGTAGTTAAATATAGCATATGGAGTTTTCAGATGAAGAATTGCTTAATTTTAAGTGGTCTGCTCATTTGAATCAGCAGTTTGGTTTTTTCTGGATGAGGAGGAAAGGGCACCTTTGATGAAAAAATGTATTCCCAAATGTTCAGTTGCTGATAATTTCACACTTATCAATGCCTAGTGCTAGCATGGCTGTAATAACCTCCTGATGTAACTTTGCCCTAGCACAGTGTGGAATGTTCCACAATAGTCTTTTACCCTAGTGGGAAAAAAAAATCTTTACCTCTAAGAGTGCCTACACAGAGGAGTAATTTAAAAGTTTTCAGATATTAGAGCTAATACCTGCTGATACACTTTTGAAAGGATATAGTCTTTTAAAAATTGCGAACCCCTCTTATGCTGAATTACCTTCCTCAGTTCATTATTCATTTTGGGTGTATGTGGAAAGACTTGATTTTCTCACAGATGACGTTGCACAATACATCTTATAAAGCGAGCATTAGGAAACATATTCCTCTGGACACAGCAAATTCCCAGGTGAAACTTCAGGATTATTAAACTAGATAATACAGTAGCTATGGATACAAACATGGATTACAGAAAAGCAAATGCACTTGGCCTATTACTGTCTTTCTTCTTGTGGTTGTGAGTGTATGTGTGTTACCATTTGCATCAGTGTGTGCTCAGTTTCCCTTTATTCTTATTCTCTTCTTGCTCTTTCATTTTTGATTCTGTATATGAGGTCAATTTTGAAAATCATATATATTAATTGTTTATCCTAAAGAGAAGCAGCCAAATAGCAAAGTAAAGGAACACTGTGCACGTTATATACTTTAAGCAATTAGAAAAATTTCCCTGGTACAAATGCAATTATTCCAAGCATGGTGACACTTTTATTTTTATTTTTTTTCTAGCATAACCTAAAAAAAGTCTTGTTAATTTTTCAAGAGCACCATGAAATTACCTGATGGGTACAGTCTTGATCTTAACTCCTCATCACACAAAAGTTCTTAAACTATGTTTCCTTTGCCTGCCCTCATTTCTTCTCATAAAACTGCTTTCTAACTTCATCTGGTCCAGCTTGTGCCCCAGTTGCTGGGGAGAAGCTGACCTTCCACGAGGTCTCTGATGACCTCATTACAACTGAGCCCAAGGGCCAGTCCAATTTTCAAACCTCATCTTTCCTCGACTCTTGGGAGCATTTGTCACATTCAACTATCTCCTGGTTCTCAAAATGATTTCTGATCTCAGTTCCTGACTCCTACTTAGTTGAATCTGGTCTCCTTCATGTCTGCAGTATGTTCATTCATTCTTCATAGTTACTTAAGGTAAAAGTTTAAGTTTTTCTTCTCTTTTCTTCTCTTTTCTTTTCTTTTCTTTTAATCTCATATCTACATAAAAATATTTTAGCCTGACCCAACTTTGTTCATCATATTCATAATCTGTACTGTAATTGGCTCAGATTTGCCATATCTTAGTACACAACATTTGCCCACCTCCAGAGACCTCTGAATCAGGTATCACTGCTGAGGCAGGATTTCAGTAACATTTCCAAAATATGGGTTTTCAAATGAGTCATAACGTTCTGGAATTTTAGGCTTGTGAGGAATCTACATACATCTTTTGTCCATTTTTAACATCATACTTTTTAAAGTTAAATCAGTTTTCCTTGTTTCCATTTCTAGTGATTTCTTCAATAGCTAAATGTCATGTTTTTTCTTCCTTGCTCCTGGACAGTAGGAATACTTCCTCGTAAGGCAGTAAGATGCTTAAATCTACATGATCTGGGTAATTGTAACACTCTAAACTTATATTATGTACAATATGTAAGATCTGCTAGCCAGGCCTGGACGTGTTTTGCACTGCGCCAAGCACTCTGGGAGGCTAAGGCAGGAGGTTGAAAAGTTCAAGTTCCATCTGAGCAACTTAGTGAAATAGAGAGACCCTGTGTCCAAATAAAACACCTCTGTGTAATGATTCTGTGTTCAACTGCCAGCACCAAACAAACAAACTGACATGTAATTTTTATCTTTATCTTTACAGAGTTTTGAAATTTTGTTACAAAAATGTGTCATTAAACTCTTAAGAGACACATACTAACATATCATTTTATTATAATTGCGATAATTAATATTCATCATCATCTTGATTGGCTTGAGAGCCATGAGGGAATTAGTACAGCACACTGCTGGGTATATCCGAATGATCATGGAGGTGTGACCTAGGAGATTTTTTCTGGTCCTTGGTCCCTTCCTCTCAGATTCTCCTTCTGCCCTCCCCTTCCAGCCCCTAGGAGAGGAGCAGCTTCTCTGCCCACCATGCCCCTTGCCAGCACAATTCAGCCTTGGGCTAGCCAAACACAGCCTGAAAGGTCTGAATCTGTAAGCCAAAATACATCTTTCCTCTTTGCAAAACAAAACAAACAAACAAACAAAACCCTACTATGATAACATTGAAGGAAATCTCTATATTTACTTAGAGAATTCACTTTTGTGTGTTCTAAGATTATGAGACAAGGTCGTGAATCATTTGAATCTACACAGATTTAGGACCTCACATTAGCTAGTGGTTTCTACTGTTTTCACCTATGCATGCCTTGAACAGACTTTTAAAATCATGATAAAATTAATCTAAACATTTCTTTCCTGTCTATTTCTATCTATGCTTTGAAAAGTAATCAGGCCACAAGTTAGAAGAACAAAAATGTACTAAGAGTCACAAATAATTAAAATTTGAGTAACTGAAAATTACTTGGCTAATCAATGTATATTCACAATATTTGGATAAAAAAATGAAGGAAAGGAAGGTAGGAGTGCACAAATTTGTTACAATAGTCTCAATGGATAAAAATACCAAAGATACATGCGAAAACTATACTGAAAATTACCTTTATTTCTGAGTTTATTTCATAATACTAATTATGTAAGTTACTATGCCACACTACAGACCTTCTAAATGATAGAGAACCTTACATGCAGTGGCTCATGCCATCAGTCAGGCCTCAATGGTCATAAAGTACTGACAGTTTAAGGCCCACCTGCGTGGGGCTGTGGGATTCATTCTGGTTTCTGTAAAAATAATGCTGCAGTGGTGTCAATCAGACTTTATCAGGAGAAAATGGAAGAAAGCCACTGATGCATACATTTACCTAGCCAGAAATCCTTACTTTCTAGGGAAAAAAAAAAAAAAAAGTTGAGTCTTGCCTCACATTTGCATCACATTGGTAGTTTGCTTTTGTTGTGCAATAAACATTTCATTTTAGCATGTGTATGTATAGGAGAATGGTGACAAAGAGCTGACTGAAATCAAATCGCCTCAGACCTATGTGGGGCTTAGAATGCAATTGCCTTATTGCCTTGCCTGCACATAAAAACAAGAATTCAGGAGGTTTTGTGTGTGTGTCAGCATGTATGTCTGATGTAGACATATATTCAAATGATTTTTCTGCAACTCTTTTAAATGATATTAGAATTTCATGATGGTTTTTGAGATACTGGGAGCTAAATCATTTAAACTTTCTGTGCATTAATTTTATAAAGCTAGGGTGTCATTTTATTTTAATCTCTTGTCCAATAGAATACGTTAAAATATTTGTAAAGTGTCAGAGTAAATGGTTTTAGGTTAGACACCTCTAGAAACCATATGCCTTATCTTGGGTATGGACTAACTAATCCATGAATCCTCAAATCAAATGTAGTGATCTCCAATCCCTGGAGCTGCTATTCCTTATTATACCTTCTCATTTATGTCAAGGGTTTTATCATTCTATCAGTAATTAAGGTTGTATCATAGCTGATATATCTTTCTCACACATATTTTCATACCTGAGATCGAACTCATGACCTTGCATTTTCCAGGCAGTGGCTTATGCCTCTGAACTAAATCCCCAGCCCCTTACACATGTTTGTATCTACTATTTCCATTTTGTTTTTTGGGTCATTGTTAAAGATAAAGTTCAGGCTTTAATGCTGTTACTGAGTTAATCTTCCCAAAGCAAAATTCTATCACATAAATTCACACTTTTATTATGGCAATTAAAGTTATCTATAAGTTGGTTAAGCATCATATCTCACAATTGTTATACAAATAACTTCAATCCAGATAATCTCATGTGCAACTTTCTTTTCTCATTTCTGTCTCTGAAATCTGCTTATACTCTTCCACCTGAAATACCTTCTGTCTTCCATTTACCTGTCCAAATTCTCCATATTGCTCAAAGCTCAGCTGATGCTCCAGATTCACTATGAAATCACTTCCTGTGTCTTTAGCCCTTGGATGTCTTTCTCTCTTCATTTCAATCAGGGGTCTTTTACTTACTTTTTAATCAAGAGTGTATCAGTTATGCATTACACTTTGCTATCAGGGGCAGCTATGTAATTTGCAAAACCCAAATGCAAAAAAAAAAACCACAGATAATCCTAGTTTGTGTTTCCAATACTATCAGCATGATTTAGCAGAGCATTAATCAAACATGGGACTTTCTTCATATGGAGTCCTGTGAGACTATACAGATGGCAGCTACACACATGCAACTGGCCCTGAATGTTCTATTACACTATTGTTAGATGTTTAAAACATAATTTATAATAGATACTAGCTTTTCTATCTCATTCATAAGTTGCCTGGAGAGGCATCAGATACTTGTTATATACATAGAGTAGCAAGTACTATGTGATCACTATGGAATAAATCATCTATTTATATGTGTATTATATCTTGCTACTAAAAATTATCATTGGCATTATGACAAAAGAAACAAAAATTCTTAGTGATTAAAAATTTGACTCTCAAACATGAAAAGTAATGGCTTAAAATAACAGCAATTCAGGGCTGGGAATTTAGCTCAGTGGCCTGCCTGACATGCACAAAAAACATGACAGTTCCACAAGTTACACATAAAGCATAGTTCACTGATGTATCTACTCTTATAATTTTAAAGGCATAACATAGACTCATACTCTATTTTGTGTTATCTTATTGCTAGGAGGTCCCCACTTAACATGATGTGTCTTTAAAAGGCAACATTGTATTTTTTCATCTGTCAATCAAACCACAACCTATTGATTAGATTGATGCTTTAGTTATTGGGGGCAGAGAGAGAAGAGAGAGAGAGAGAGAGAGAGAGAGAGAGAGAGAGAGAGAGAGAGAGAGAGAGAGAGAGAGAGAGACAGACAGAGACAGAGAGAGAGACAGAGAGAGAGACAGAGACAGAGATAGAGACAGAGAGAGACAGAGACATAGACATAGACATAGAGAGAGGGGACATTTTAAAAAGAGCTGGTAGGCAGGAGGAAAATGCAGGAAGAACCATCTCGGTTGTTTGGCATCTTCAAAGCTTCCAAAAGAGAATAATAATGCCCTATGCACCTTGTTTCTCCTGCATCCTCAAGCTCTACCTCAGGGGAGGATGGAAGAAAACAGGGTTCCTTTGCAGAGGCAGCAGATATTCTTATTGGATACTATTCAAGTCATGATACAATATGGTATCTCTCTTAAGGCTAATAAAAGATAAATGGCAAGACTTTCCCCCAAAGAGACTGACTGTTCATCTTCATTCAGACTTTAAAGTGCTTCACTTTCAAGGTGACAGTGCTAAGTATGGCCTATAAATCCATCTCTGGCTTGCCTTTAGACAGTTATAGTATATGTTAGATTTCTTTGCTCCAAGCAATACTCTAGACTAACCCTTGTTAAAAGTATTACTGTAGATATTTCAGTACCTCTTACAAAAGTGTCACCTTTGAAGTTATTTTCCTGCAAAATTCAAACTACATTAATCTTACTTCCATAGATATTTGAAGTTTGGGTTTCCCCAAGTTGAAATCATTCCTCATGACACTAAAATAAAAATCAAGCTCTATAACTTAAATGTCTTAGTAGCAGTAGGAAATAGACTAAAAATAGCCTTAAATACCACTTTAAAGTGGAAAAATGGCAATTGAGGAAAAATGGAAATATCTACTCCCACATCTGCAATGATATAGGAATATCTAAGTAGAATTCATGTAATTCATGAGAAAGTTTAATTGTCTTATACTTTCTTCAGATGTTGCTGAATTATCAGCTGATTTTATTTTGCAAGTGCTTTGTAAAAGTTCCTTTTAGTATAATAACTTATGAAATGTTTCATTGTAGAAAAATTTGCATAAAACTCATTTTTGATTTCCTCTGGTAATCAGACACAAGGACCCATCACAGTATTGTCTGAAAGACAGAAGAATGAACTACTACTTGTGATTTGAAAGGTTGAAGTTGAGATGATTTTGTTTCTTTATTTTGCTTCCAAGATGACCACACAGTTATCAAGCTCTATAATGACATTTTTTTTACAATTTCAGGTATTCTAAAAGCTACTTTTTCTTGAAAAAGCTTTTTTGTAATTATTTATCAAAAATGAGATACAGTAGAATTTGTATTCTGAATGCCATGAGAAATTGTAGGTAATCATGGGCATTCAAAATGCAAGCTGCTCTTCTCAGGACATCAGACAATGAAATGTTAGATAAAGACAGAGTCCTGAAAATACAAGCGAATAACTTTTATTTTTACAATGAAAATAGAAACAAAATAACCAATTTCATATGCATGGGGAGAAATTAACTAGAAGGTCTATGCGGAAAGTCAAAGACAGTGCAATAGAATTCAGCATATATTAATGCTGCTTATATGCTTACCTGAGCTACTACCCACATAAGATAAAAAAAAATGAAATATAATTAAAGCCATGTATGAAATTGAAATAAAATATGCAGCAAGTTTCAAATTTAAAGGAACATAAGATAAAATACAGAAAAACGTAAATTACTACACAAGTCATTAAGCAATAACAGTCATTAATATAATAAAAACATTTGAATAAATGAATATTTGGCAATTAGGTAAGAAACAATGGAATTCTAAAATGTCTTTGTTTAAAATGTGTATATAAATTTGTCCTCCTCAAAGACTGGACAACTAATTTTAACTTGGAAATCATCAATATATATATTTAATGGAGTCCAATATGGTAATTGTTAATTTATATTTTATCATCAGGTCTTTATCTCTGGATGTATGAATACAATATGTATACTTTTAAAGATCTGCGTAAAAAGAATGGGATCTGGTCAGATAACTGACAAATGGTTAAGGGGGGAAGGAGGTCCAGCTTGGGACACTCATCCCACAGTGCCCAGGCTATCTCTATAGTTTCCCTGGGTACAGAGACCAAATGTCATATTGCTTCACTTTGCTCCTGTACCATTATCCTGATGAATATTCTGTTTCTCTTTTTTAGTGCTTACTCAATTTTTATACTTATAAGTACGTGTTAGTAGTACATAATGATCACGTTCGCTTCAGACAGTAGATACATGTGCATAACACATCTTTGTTATTCCCTGTCCCTCTTTTCCCTACCCCTTTCTTTGGTTCTTACTCTTGACAGTACATGCATGTGTACATTTATGGTAGAATAGTAGTATCTATCAAAGTACACAGTACCTAGATGTTAAAATAAATATTTTCCCTAAAAAACAAATCTATGAAGTTGAATGGCTATCTCAGCTTTACAGTAGAAACAACTGAAGCTAATTATCTGGAAATGACAGAGTTCCCATTGAAACCCTGGTTTGTTGACTTCAAAGAGAAATATTGTTATGAATAAGTTTAGTGCTTCTATTTCCACTGTATTTAATATACTTATTGAATAATTTTAGGTTTGAAATTCTTTACTAATAATTTAAAAAGTACAACATCATGAACAAGTGGGGGATTATTTCATATTCATGCTTAAATTTTGAAAACATTACCTAAATTGCAGGCTATATAACATATTAAAAGCTTTGTTTGTGAGTTCATTTCTCGGATGCAGCTTGGAGTTAAATGCCATAGTTTCTTTCCCGCATGTGTATAAGTATTCAGTTCTCATTTTTTTTCTACTATACTTTTGGTCAAAGAAAAAAGAAGTTTCCATTTTCTGGGTTTTCCAAAACAAGTCAATATTCCCACATAAGATAATGAATTTTAAAAACCCAAGGATTTCTATATCGGTCAGATTAACAGTTCACTCAGTCTAGTTAAAGAATTGTCTCCCTGTCAAGTGAAGCCCTGCTCTTGACATTGCTTATCTTTCTTTCTCTCTTGGGACTGTTCATTTTCTATCCATTTGGTGAAAAAGAAAGTGATATGGGAGGTGGGAGAAACGAAAATACAGTCATAATCTAGAAAACTGAAAAACTCAAACCAAGACTTTGTGCAAAGTCATAAGGAACAATAATAGAAAGTTTAAAAAAGGAACAGAATTAATAAATGATGAAAACGGGTGGCTAAGAATACGTCAAATATGGGGAAAACTTACTATAAAAAATCGATAACATATTTTTACTTTCATTTATTTTACAAATATTTCCTGGTTTTTCCCTTCTATAATCATTTCCTTCCCTGTGTATTCAAAAAAAAAAAAATAAAACAAAAAACAAAAAAATAAATGAAATTGCTCGCTTTAATAAAGAATTCAAATAGAGATAAAACTATATGACTGTCATATTTGCATTAATTCTGGGGGAATTTTTCAGTGTTTGAACTCTGCTATAATCTGAATATATCCCCCAGAATTCAGCTATTGAAACTTAATCACCAAAGTGTGAATACAACATGCATATAGGAAGTGATTAATTCTTAAGGTTCCCCTCAGATCCTTCTACTACTTGAGTACCCAGGGCTCATCCCCTCTCTGGAACACAACATTCAAAAAGCTATTTTGAAAGCAGAGATCAGACTTGCGTCAGACGCCTTGAAACACCTTGATCTTGAATTTCTAGCCTCCAGTACATTGAGAAATAAATTTCTACTATGTATACATTAGCCAGTCTTAGGATTTTGTTGTAGCAGTATACACAGAATAAGACAAAGCAGTATACATAGAATAAGACAAACAGTAATAATTTTGTTCAAGTTTAACATTATATAGTTGTATAGTTTCACAATATATATCTTGGAAATATTCAGTCCTTGAAATCTTGGGGTGGAGTACATGATACCTTTCTCAATCCCCTAAGGTTTGGAGTTTCTTATTAGAAATTTAGAATGATATCTTTCGTGGGAAGTTATAGGTAGAAGATGTAACATTTAAATTACAAACTTCTCATGTTATTTAACTTTCATCCTCTCTTCTAGAGGGCTCTAAAGCATTGAATCTGGGAGCTCGTTTTTTGTACTTACCAGAAATTACCTGCTTGTACTATGAGGAAATCTGAAATTCTACCCAAGGGAAAACTCCTCATTCTTTTCCTACAATTCTAAGGAAATTTTTCTGAATCTCCTCTTCTATCATATTTTTTTCTGCTTTCTTGGGATGCACTTTTGTTGTTTTCTCTTTAGTTTTATTAAAAACATTTTTGTAACCTTTTATTCCACTGACTATTAAAAATTTTACAAATTTATTCCAATTTTATATGTCTAAATGCTACACATTGCTTTAGTTAAGTAGCCCACTTAAGGTCCTCAATGTTAGGAGAGATACAAAAGTCTCAAAAGTTACAGAGAAGTGGTGTTTTGGGCTTCTCCCAAAATTTCAGATAGCCACATTGAGGTTTAATTCACCTTATCTGGAATGACTGCTTGAACAATATATTTGCATGATGATTCATAATACAAATGTAAAATATAACCTTTGTAAAGTAGACATCCATATGGTCCATTTGCAAAGAAACACAATTGTCAAAATGTGGTTTCCAGAACTTTTTGTCTTTCTCAACAAATGCATTGAAGACAGATATGATGCAGCAATGTTTGGAAAGATCTTACCTCCCCCCATTCCATTTGGCTCTGCAGTGTTCTCTTGATTACCTTAAGAAACCCACTTTCCAATTGTTTCTCAGCTGCTTTCTACTCATCTTTCCCCCATTCCTTTAGATTCTGTGAACTGGAGGCCCCAGATTGCAGCAGTTACTTCCTTAGAATAAGAAAGTAGAAGATGATGAACAGAAATAAAGCAAATTCTCTTAAGCAAATGAGGGAAACAGCCAAACTAGGTAAATGTCTTCATTAGTGTTGTAGTATAAATCTTTGTTAATTGTGCTCATGGGCAACAATACAGAAACAAAGACTAGATAATTCCAAGATATATAATGGCCATATTTCATCTCATTATATTGTTTTCCATTTTGCTATGTAAAACAAAATGCCTCTCCCCAAAATGTTGACTTTCAAACAACTGAAGTAATTGAAAGCTGTTTTTTTTTTTTTTTTTTTTTTTTTTCTCCCCTGACTTTAGTAGCTATAGATACTAAGCAGGCATTCTTTATAATGTTGGGGTTCTTTTAATTTATGTATTACAGTATTTGATTTTACTCTTTTGATGTAGAGATTATTACATGTACTCCAACATCTCATCTGGCCCAAAATAATGTCTTAGGAATGTTTGGATCACTCATTAAAGATATTAATATGTTAAATTGAGAAGCATCAAACATAAACACATTAAATTGGATTAATGAAGTTTAAAGGAAAATCTACCCTTCACCAAAAACTGCACTGATTTCAGTATTAGAGTCACCATTAGACATTGTTATAAACAGAAAAAGGTGATATATTTTCGATATAACCATTTAGGAGTTTCTTGTTATGTCTAACAAGAAATCCTTTCTTTTACAAGCATATAATAAAAGATAATTTCATATAAATATCAACTGAATTTAAATTTTTGGTATTAGATTTCTTAATTATTTGCATATTATTTGTAACATTTAAAACTTTTAATTCAATCATATGCTACTCATAGGAATGATTTGATTGCCATCTTGCAGCAGCTTTGTTATTGATTGATTGATTGATTGATAATGGGAATTAAACTCAGGACTTTGTGTTTGTCAGGCAGGTGTGGTGTTGCTGAGCTATATCCTCTGCAACTTTAAAGAAATTCAAAATAAATGAACAAATCACATATCCTGAGAGCTGAGTGTACAATATAAATATATACAAGTATTCTTTTCTTTTAGGGGAAAGGAATAGGGATAATTTGAGATAAGCAAAAACAAATGATTCTATCCATGAATTTATTACACTACTATTTTAAATGGCAGATCCACAGCAATCCAGGAAATTCTGAAGTGAGTTCAGGACAGTAAGATATTCTTAAACATCAGAGGTCATAATATGATTGAACATGCCTTTTTAGATTCTTCTACCTCTACCATTTTCTTATTCACTTTATAGTTTTGGGAATTTAAATAGAGATTGTTTAAAAATGCAGAAATCACAATCAATCTCAGCAATTATTTCACTGAAAAATAGAAAATATAGAATAAAGGAATAATTGCAAATCATATATTGAATGTAAACTCACTGTAGATAGTAATTATTCAGTTTAAAAGTATGATAATGTATATTCATTTTCACATTAGAAAGACATTCAAGCAAGTAAGCGTTCTGCCCAGAATGATCTGCGAGAGAGAAACCAAGTATGGGTCACTCTAAGGAAAAGATCTGGATTGCTTCACTAAGGTCCGGTGCTCCAAGGAGTGATGGTAGACATGAAGGCACTGGTGGGAAAAGAAAGTTCCCTGGAACTCTCCGCCCAGGTCAAAACACCATGATTTATTCTGTTTAAAGCACACATACATATGAAGTTTTGAACTAACAACTTTTACTCTCTTTCCCCCACATTTAATGTGATGTGAACCAGTTAGAGAGCTTTAAATCCCAAGAAAAGCCTGTGTTTTTAAAGTGCCTTGTTGCTTGCTTCTCATGCTATGGAAGTTCAATTAATATTAATGAATAAATTCGAATATTTGCTGATTCTCTTCTACAGATTGTTTTTAGTGGTTACTTGGCATGGTTATTTCCTCTCATACTTTGGATATTTAAATACAGTCTATATTCTAGTCTACATTTGTAAAGTGAAGTACACTTAAGTAGGCCCAAATAAAATGATGTACCGATTTTTTTCCAAGTCTCTTTGCATACATAATAGTCTCTCACTGATTATATTTAAAAATTGCAGCTCTAAGCAATGTACTATCCTTAAGCCCCTAAATTTAAAAAAAAAAAAAAATCAAGAAAGCTTTTTACTATACAGTGACTGCTTCTCTTGTATAACCCTTGTTACTTGTGAAACAAGGTCACTTATAATGCCATAGAATATGGGAGAAAAAAAATGAGTGGAAACTGATTTTGTCCTCACTGACTCTGCTAAACTGATAGCAGACATTGATAAAACAAGAGGGAAAGATTGTCATGGCCCCTTATTCCCAGATCTGGCCGAAACGTAGTGAAAAAGAGGGAAACATCTTTTTCCATCATGTATATAAAATATAATACAAAATATTAAAATATATATATATATATATATATATATATATATCCTTTAAGAGATCAATATAATTGTTAACATTTGCTTTGAAAACAGCTTTCTGAAACATACTTAAAATACGAAGATTCAAAAACATCCTTAGAAAATGAACATACTTCTGTAAAATTAATTAATCACTTGGAGGATTTAGTCGGAGGAAATGGCCATAAACATCTTACATTCTCAGCTGGTGGTGAAAGGTAGACTGAAATGACAATTTGGTTTAAAAATGGAAAGAGAGGGAACAAAATTGAGATTTGGAATAAAGATATGTATGTTTGGGACAAGCAGAAAGAGCATTTTATACCTACATGTGGCCTACAGAGAAGTAGAAGGGGGAAAAGGTGAAAGATTAATGAGGAGGATTTTTTTTTTTTTTTGCATTTTCTATCATCTATGTGAATTATTACCTAGATGCCTGATATGTCCTAAAAGAAAAACTGTGATGAATAAATAAACAGCTCTCGAAATCTTCAATAGGGTGCTTTACCTTGCAGGGAATATTATCATTGGCTTTTGATACAATTTCTGCTGCAGGGAAAGACTTTCAAAGCTCAGAATGCTGAAGCATTGCCAGGCGCTCAAAGACCCCCTGCCAAGCGCGTCAAACTAAGAAATCTCTCTGAACTTGTCGAATTAAAAGTCATCTCCCTCTCTCTGCAACCCCTGCATGAGCTGGGAAGCTCTGTCCTCATTTTTTAGGCCCCTCCATGATAAACAAATGGAGCCTAGAGCATCTTTACTCTTTACAGCCATTCAATTAAAATTCTTTTAATAAATGTAATTGAAGGCAATGAATTTCAAAAGGAACTTCTAGTTACAATGAGACTAAGCAGTTGGAGTGGGCCACATTCAATTGTGTTTCAAAGGTAAAAGCAAAACAGCTTGTTAAGAAACAGAGAAGTGTCCTTTTTTATTTTTATTATTTTGATTGTACATCAAGAGGTTGTTCTCAACTTAAACATCTCAGCAGGATTTATGGATGCTGGAATGTCATAAGACTTAATTACTCAGACTGCAAAGAGGAGTACACTATTAAAATATGAACAAAGCCATATGAGATCCCTAGTTACTGCAAATCATTATTTATCTATCCTCTGCACAAATTAAAGAAGTTTAATTTGTGTTTGCATTTTTAGGTATCACACTGAAATTCTCTTTTTCTCCTATTGTTTTGTGTACATGGCACAAAGGCCATTGCAACATTTTAATAATCCTCATAGTATGATGAAGTTGTAATCAAATATGGCAACAAATAGTTTGAAGTCCTTTCCTAATGAGCAAAAAAAAAAAAAAAAAAAAGAAAAGAAGCATTTTAAATATTCTTAAAAAAGAGGATAGCGATGAAGAATCAGTTGCAAGTGTCAGAGATGAAAACATGTTTTTAAAAGGCAGACACTGTTGCATTAAATCTTTGTGGAGCAGTTTCTAATGATCATGCATCTTTGGTCAATCTTCCCTTCATAAGAGAAGATTGATATTGGTGTTCTTAATTGTTCTCTAGTGTCTAAAATACAATATTTGACTGAAGTTATCAAAAGGGAAGAAAATGTTAAACATTTTGTCTTACTCACTGAACCAGGGTTGAAGATATATGTGTGTATATGTATTTCTGTTTAAAGTATGCTTTATTTTTAGGACTGATATTGTTAGCCAAGGTGAGGGTTAAGTCCATGTTTTCAGCCTGAATATTTTGTAGTATATTGTTGGTGAGGAGAAAAAAAAAACACACTGAGGTGAGTGAGTACAGGTAATAGCTCAATTCTATTTTACTTACTCTGAGTGCAATATGCTGTTTAAAGCAGAAAATATTCAGAGAGAATTGAGATAGGCATGCATATTTTATTTAAAAAGGTAAACAAAAACAAAAGCAAACAAACACACCAGAGTACTGAGGAATCAGTGGGGGGTCTCTGAAGCCACCATCAGTTTTTGAAGAAAGAGTACCAGTGGCACTGAAATACTGAGAGAAACTTCTGCCAGTGAGACCAAGAAAATTCTGTTGATTAGCAATTCATTGCTTACAGAGGAAACACTAGATTGCAGTTAAGGAAAATATTTAATAATGCAGACAATAAGAAATTTACATTTATTTGGGGACATTATTTAGTAGAGGAAAGAATGACTTGATTCATGGAAAAGACAATAAAATTAAATAGGAAGCTTTTGTATTTATTTATTTATTTATTTTTGTGGTGCTGGAGCTGGAACCCAGGGCCTCATACATGATAAGCAAGCACTCTATTACTGAGCTGCATTCATCCACTCTGCTTTTTGTTTTTAAAAATGACTTACAATTGGAAGAAGTATTCAAGGATGGATTCCGGAAAAAAAAAAAAAAAAACTAGATTTATTAAGAAGAAAAGGCATCTTTTGGTTGACATCTTACCCTACTATGAAAATAATACCCTAGGCCAAAGAGAAAATATTGACATAAGTACCTAAAGTAGTGTCCCACGTGTATCATTACATGTGCATATAATAAATAAAGTAATTTTAATCATACAGAAATTTATTAATTTATTTAGATTTATGTAAAAACATTTGGTGAGTAGGCCAGAGTAAAAATTAAATATATGCAAGGAAATTTCTTAACCTGAAGAAATACAAATATTGTTACATCGCTCAAATTCAATTATCAACATTGATTGGAATATTTCATTTATAGATCATATATTAGTATTAAATTTTATTACATGGCCTTCATGTTGTTCATTTTATTTCAGATTTGTTTCTATGATATGGAATTAGACTGAAAGCATTGTTTCTCCTTTGTTTATGGAAATCAAACAGGTTAAAAACAACAAACTTTTTTTGCTTATAAAAACTATAATGTTTAGATACCTATTTGAAGTACGAGTATAATCTATTTAGAAATTCTTGCTGATATATCAGACAGCTTAACCCATTTCAGAAGACTTCCCCAGCAGCTCTTCTTGAGATATGTGTATTCTTCAATCAGAACAAAGAAGGATCTCATTTTCTGATATTATAGTAAAATGTAAGTGGAATCCTTTAGGTTAAATTATGTGAAAATCTTTTCTTAGAAAAAGGATCAGAAAGAAGCAAATGGAAATGAAATTGACTTGCATCTCTGAGCTAGAGCTACAATACCCAGTGAATCATAAACAATTATCTCATTTGATTTTATTTACTCCCCTTCCCAGCCCTATATTATTTTTAATGTCTGTATTTGGAAACAGGTACTACTAAATCAGCCTTTGCCATGTAGCAAGAATAAAGAATTAGCTACAATAATAATAATCACAGCACAATTTTTAGTCTATTTTGCATTAAAATTCTCAAATTGTATCCTTAAATCATGCTGGTAATATGTAGAACTGCTTTTGATCGAAATGTATTTGTCAATATCTATATTGAAGTTGTGTTTAATGATTGTTTAAATAAAGAAAAAACGTGCTTCCACAATATAGCCATAAGAAATTAGATTTTCAAAAGCTGGAACCCTCCAAAATGAAGTTGGAATTAACATTATCTGCCTTTCATTAAAAAAAAAAAAAATCTGGGGTAACTGCTAAGGGTTTTGCTAATCATTGAAAGTTGCAAAGATGGTTTTGCATGTGTCTTTCTTCTTTTTTTCCAGAACTTAACTATTTAATTTTACTATACATTTACCTCTTAGTGTCTTATTTCAGATTTATGTCTTTGAGTTGTGTGATGGATATTTATTATTAATATTGGGCATCTGGGTTTTGAACTGCTTTTTGAGCTTTTGTGGAAAGCACTCTCTCTAAGAGGTAGAACTATTATATGTCTTTGGCCAACAGGGGAGTGCGTTGATCCCTCAGATCTCCACTTAAGAGAGATACTGCAGAAAAGAGTAGTGTAGCTAGTCAGCCTGTAGTTGCCTTTGTCCTGAGATTCACTAAGAATTCATAGCCCTTGTCTGTCCACACTGGGGTCTGCTGGTGGGCGCTTCCAACGGGCACCCATTTCTCTGGGGCTATTTTCCTGACTTGAACTGTCTCAGAAGTACTCTGATCACTGATGCTTCACTTGTGTATTCCTTCCTCCTCTTTCCCTTTTTCTTTCAAAGGTGTCCTATTGCACAAAGTCTCCTTGCATAATCTTCTCTATCCTCTCTATAGTCATACATGGTACTGGACACATTTCGACACAAAAAAGTGCTCGTATTTCTCATTTGTTTGATATTTGACATGCAAAGGAGAAATTCTCAGTGTTGATTGCCTTAATATCAGCTATAAATATTTTTCTGCTATCGGCACTCTTCATGCCTCCTACTATCAATTAACTATGACTAACAAGACACTACTATACTTATCTTTCACACATGTTCTCCTTTATACATTTTAGGTATCTGTGATTGCATTTTGACAACTGTTACCTGGAAGATCAGACTGATGCATTACCAGTCCTCACACTGATATGTAATTCATAAGATCTTTTCCCCACAGAGGGTCAATGCATTTAATTCTGGAGGACTTTCTTATGATGTACACAAACAGAAGTGGGATCTAGCATCATGTCTTTTGACAAGGTATTATGAAGTTTCAAAATCAATAAATCTATTTCAAAGCAAACAGTTGAGTCAAATCCAGGCAAAAGATGTAGAGCCAAGATTAAATGCCATTGCAAGCTTTGGAAATTTTTTTGACAGAAACAGTCTTTTAAAAGAAATTCAATGGGGAGATTTCTTTCTTTATTTTTTTTATTTTAATTTTAATTTTATTTATTTATTTATTTATTTATTTATTTATTTATTTATTTTGTCTTTTTGAGACAGTGTCTCACTGTGCAGTTCAGCCTGGCCTTGAGCTCACTTTGTAGCCTAGGCTGGTCTCAAACTCTCAAGGATCCTCCTGCCTCAGCCTCCCGAGTGCTGGGATTACAGGTGTGAGCCACCACACCCAGCTAATGGGGATAATTCGTTAAAACAATAAAAAAAGGCAGTAAATCAGGGGAAAGTATGTTATAATTTGTAAGACATTTGTTTGTCCTTCATGTTACATGTTACACGTAATTGAATTGTTCTTATTCTGAATCTACTGCATTCTTTGTGATGAATTTATTTAGAATTAATGCCCCCAAAACGTCAACATATGAGCATTGCGATAGGTATTTCTATTCTCTACTCCACAGATGCCTGTTCAGTTATGTAGCATCATGCTCTGCAATGTAGGTATAGCTAATGGATCTGCTGTGCTCTAACACAGCCTAGCCCACAGGTTTTTGTTGCTGTGGTTGTTCTCTCTCATGAAATTCTAAATCAAATATAAAATATTTCCATACACTTAATAAAAGAAGTGGGCCTTTAATACATGAAGGCTCTGGGTCCTAAAAGATTTTAAATTGATTTCCGAGTTTGTGGCTTTCAGATCCAAAGAGCACCAGGCCTTCAGAGCAGGACTTGGAGATGAAAAAAAGAATGTATGAGTGATCTTTTTGCCTCCATGTGGCTGAGGGACAAGAGGAGTAAGTTTTGAGTGGATTGTTTGGGAGCTAAGGTAATTGAAAACACATTCCCTAAGGCCACACATGGGTCCAGTCTATTCACAAGATAAGAGCCAAACTTCAGGCATTTCAGGCTAGCAGTGGTTTGTATACTAAAATGATTCTGAATTAAAGAGAAGATGATGTGGTTTGAATAAAAGAAATAGCCAGGGGCTGGTGTTCAAGAACAGCACAATCTTCAAGGCACCAAAGTCTAGAAAGGACTTGCAGTTTGTTGGACACAGATAAGCAGACGGCTTTGAGATCAGGCTCCTGCATTACACATCAAACTTTTACCTTTCCATTATTTTCTAAGGTAATTAGAACTTTGGTGTTTCATAGGTAACCTCTTCTAATAAGCATCAGCTCAAGGAAATAGCTAAATTTCCTTTTGGAGCTGACCCAGATACCTAATAGATTCAATGTGTTCATTACATATCAATAGAGTATGGATATTATATCATTTGATTTTAATTTCAAAATGCTGATGGTTACAGAACCAAAGCAGGAAAATGTTTTAGAAGTAAATATATTAGAAGATAGCAATAATATGTATAGATCCAGGTATTTATAGTTTTCAATTCTATCTCTTACCTCCTGAATGATTCAGGTTTACAATAACTTCTACAGAGTCTCTTTATGTGTGATGCAGAGATAATGATACCTACTTCACGGCTCATTGAAAGATTAATGAAAATAAGTTGTGTAAGTTACTTACCACAGTGCAGTAGTGTAGAGCCATTTCTTCATAATCTAAGTTTTAGAATAATGTTCACAATCCAATGAATAGACCCTCGAATTAAAGACTTCACTTTGTAATCTCTTGGCCTTATCTGAGTATTGTGTCCCACACATACTGTCATCACTGAGAGGCTGAGGCAGGAGGATTGTGCATCCAAGGCCATCCAAGGCTGCATGGATATCAGTCTCAAAACAAAGAAACAACTAGAACCTGTCTGTCTTTCTGTATCATGCATAAATTTATCAGGTATAGTGGAATTCATAAAGACTACTTCTAAATTATTTGTACTAGAACAATTTTAGGCAAATGATGATCTATAAATCAAATCCCATCTGTAGTCTGTTTTGTAAGTCAGATTTTTAACATTATCACACTCATTTGTTAAGGGTGGCCTGTGGCTGCTTTCCCATTGCAACGTCAGAGGTAAGTAAGTGATGCTAATTGAGACACAGTTGTTGGCAACTCCGAAAAAATTTGCTATCTCATCACATGAAAAGATTGCTGACTCTTAGACTGCCAGCCTCAAATCTGAAAGAAAAGCCACTGGGTTCTAAGTGATAAAATTTAACAAAAATAAAAAATATATGATGTAAATAATATTAAAGTAAAAATTTACAGAGAAAAGAATAAAAATTCTACTAAAATATGACAATAAGATAAATACCATACCCTTTGAATGTCAGGTCCAACCACCATATTTCAGAGTTGGCAATTCATAACTGACTCATTGAGACAATTCATATTTCACTAGAAAATAATACTAGAAAATCATTCTACATTAAAAGGTTATGCTCTGGGTAACTGGTAACATTTTTTCAAAGTTCTGTACATGCAGTAGGCACAGCAGCATCAGTATTGGCTTTAGGAGCACACCCAGGAATGAGGACAGGTTAAATACCGCTCATCAGTAGCAGCAGTCACAACGGCATGGTATTACCACCAGTGTCAGTGGAAAGTGGGTGCAGGGCCCTCACTCACTCTTTACCTTCTAGCCTGGGGTTGGGAATAGCAGCTCACTGTAGTTTCTTAACTCTAGTTACTGCCACCGTTCCTCTGTCCTCTGTAAGCTTTTCCAACGATTTTTCAAAAACATGCTGTGGTAATTCCTCTTGCTATGAACTACTATGGAATATATTCTGTTTTCTGGAAAGTATTTCTGGAAAGTATTTTTTTCCCGAAGTTGGGTCTATTATTTTGCTTCACCATAGCCTCACTGTGGGGATGCACTTTTGAAACACATAATGATATTAATGGAGGCATCTTTATGTCCACATGTGGTGGTGCTAACAGAGGTATTATGGCCAAAAAAGGCCATGAATGAAATAAAAAAGAAGAGATCCAGTGATTGGCTGTCTCTGAAAATATTACCGCAGTTAGGATTGGGAGTTAGGATGTATTTCTACTAATGGCAGTTTAAGAGCTAATCAGTAGTAGTTTCTCAGTTTGAATTGGTGATGGAGAGTTATCCTCCAGGCACTTCCTGTTTGAATCCTGCCCTACTGCTGGATGGAGTAGTGTAGTCCAAAATTTGTGTCCATCTAGAACTTGTGAATATGTTATTTTGGAAGCAAGGCTTTATAGATGTAAATATTTTAAAATGAAGTTATACTGACGTAGGTAGGAGGTTTTGTTTTTGTTTTACTATTTGAGTTTGATTCAAATCCTCAGCTCTTTTTAATATTTAATTTTTAATGGTGATACTGGATATTGCTCAGCTTTCCATGCTGGCTAGAACTTATAATCCTCCTGCCTCAAGTCCCCAGAGTACTGGGATTATAGGGAACTACAACAACATCTGTTTATTTCTATTGTTTTAAACTACTTGGTTTGAGGTAATTTGTTACAAAAGCCCCAGGAAGCAATTTTCTCTCTCTTTGAAATACCTGAGGAAGTTTTGTGTTTTAAAATTAGATACAAAACAATACAGGTTTTATTTTCTAGTATATGACTCAGAAAATAATTTACATACAATAAGATCAAGTAAAACTATATACTTACTAAGTGTATATATATATGTGTGTGTTTAAATATGTATAAATATGATATACTAGATATATATAGATACATAAAATATATAAACTTATTTATTCACATACATATGCATATATATATATATATATATACACAATCAATATTCTTCATTTTTTTTCAGTTGTTTTCAATACATAGAGTAGTAAAGAGATTGATCTTCAGTATCTCAGCTTGCTAATGAAGTAAAATTTCTGTTTCTGTATTTCCATTTGTATAGTGAGGACAATAACATTATCCACTGCATATGCTTATGGGGAGCAATTAGGTTAGTAAGTATAAAACGCTAAATGTCATAGCTTGTCATTATCGTAGTTTTATGTAATTGTAAGCAATAGTATTGAATTTTTATGTGTTGATTTTAAATTGACCTTTTATAAATATGCATATATGGTGTATGTAGAATATCAATTTAATATAATTAGCAATGTAATAAGCATCTTCATGAATTTCTATGTCTCTCAAATAAGTGGATTAACAAGAGTATAATATAGGAATGACATACCCTATAAAGGATTATTTATAGAATATACAAACCATTGCCAGCATTAAAACTCAACAAAACATTGCTCTGTCAGTGCCTTCCACAAGTTTTCATTAAAAGCTATTGTTTTTAATGTGGTATAAATACTTCATAAACATTCTGAATTTTATCAATCCTGTTCACATCTGAACCAGTCAGAAGTGAGAAAAAAAAATATTTCTGATCCATTATCATAAATGCTAACATCTATTAACTTAAAAATTGCTATTATCTGGCAGAAATAGTTTGCCGCTGCAATCAAATCTATGTATCACTTGGCAAAACAGTAACTATAAAATCCATCTCATTGGATTAAGTAATTAGTAACAACTTCTTGTCCCTTTATTAATACTAAGCTTTCATAATGTTGAGCTAAATAAAAAGAAACCTAAAATGAAAAAAGCCAAACCGAGGAGCTCAAAGGCCCACATGAGAGGGGAGGAATGAATGGATGACTGAAACCTCAGGTCTCCATGGAAGGTTTGCACAAACTAGTAGTTCAGTGATCATTTTGACAGAACTGAATACACTGCCTGGTATCCTTTGTCATTCATGACTGGGAAAGGCAAGGTTTTGCTCTTATTTTTCCCCTGACTGAATTCATACTGTTGTTCCTAAGGTTAGAGTTCAACTCCACCAAACAGAGGGTAAATGCCTATGTTTTCATAAAGATCAGAAATGTGTTCTACGTGAAGTTTTCTGTTTTGATGAGAGCATATATGAAAACAGAAATGACTTCCTTGCTGAGTCAATGGTACATGCCCCTCAGCCTTTAGAAAACATCCCTGTGTTCACTTGCCATTAGCATTGCAACAGGGACACTGTAGATGTAAGTGGTCACCAAGGAGGATCTTGCTTAGAACAGCTGAAACCACATCTCTGTGCATGAGGACTAATAAAGAACTGTGTGCTCGGGTGTCTCCTCACCTGACCTTGCACATTATGGGTAAAATAGTCAGAGCTGCTAAAGCCATTTGAATCACAACATTCAAAATCATGGATACTGAATTCCTCTACTTTAGCTGTAGTAAACAGACGCGATTCTATTATCATAGGCCTTGCTTTTTTGTAAGCCAATACTTTCTCTTTTCTATAAGCCCTGATTTTATCTTGGCACTGATGTCACTATTGTATAAAGTGTTACTTTAGTGAACAGTACCCTTAGATTGCATGGAAAGCTGGAAACGGTATTGAATCTAAGAGGTGCAATATCCTGATGTTTCATAGTACCACTACTGTGTTCAGTGTCTTAAAAATCACTTAATCACTCCCAGTCTTGGATTATGTAAATACGAGAAACCTAGTTCATGTGGTTTCAAATGTTCCTCTCACTAATAGTGAATTTGATTTTGTATAGAATGACTTTATTTTACCTAACATCCCACCGTTAATTTGCTTTACCTTAAGTTTGTCTTAAGGGGAAAAGATTATTGAAAGAGGAATTAATGGAATATGTAATACAGGTAATACTGGTAAGGTAAAGATTTTATTTAAAATAAGTTGCAACTCTACTTAAAATCGGCTAAACCCAAGATGATGTAAAAAAGTTTTGACTGGGCTTGAAAAAGAAAAGGATGATCCTGAGTATGTTATTTTTAATGTGAGTAAAATCCAAATTTATATATTATTTTTATTCTACAGACCTTTAGTACAAAGGCCAAACAAATACTATGCACATTGCTTGTAACTGGTATCAACACTGAATGTATTCTGTCATAAAAATTTCATAATTCTGTTTCATGTTACATAAAAACATTTCATTGTAGAATTTGACAAAAAAGTTCCGATACTAGAAACTGACTTGTAAATAATATTATAGAAAACTTAAAAATATATGTGTTTTAGAGTCAACTGCAAAGTCATTGGATAGTCTTGGACAAATCATTGTGACTCTTACATCATTTTTGAGTAAAATCTGCCTTATTTTCCAGTGTTGCTGTGTCTGTTCAATATTGATGTGCTCTTCTAGATTTAAGGACTGATTTTTAGGGTATTTGAAGGCTGATGGAGAAAGAGTCACAGGGAGGGAGAAGCACTTAAGACACAGGATTTAGGGACCAGGAGCTAAGCTTCCTGATGAGAAGAGAAGAAATGAGATTCAAGGTACAAGATGGTGCCACTCATTTTCTCTTGGATGACAATGGGGGAGGGAGACAGAACAAGCACAGAGATGTTAGTGGATTTGGTGGCAATGTTTTATCTCCCTCAGAATACAAAGCTATCTGCTGAATGTGAGAAATACAGAAATGTACTCAGAAGGATTTGCGAGGGAAGTATTAACTCAGTATCAACTCACATGGAATTCAAAATTAATAACAATAGAAGCACATTATTTTCCTGAAACATCCATAAACTTTTCCTGGAATCTATTATTGATATGTCCTCGAAGCTGTAATACACACACACACACACACACACACACACACACACACACACCCTTCCTTTTCAGTCATAAAATGTGAATTGTTTTCTACTGATTAGGTAATGTGATGATTGAAGAAAATGACTGAAAATTATATTCTTGTAAGAGAAAGCAGTTCTAGAAAATTAAGCCTGCCAAAATTACACAAATAATTATTTAAAAAGAGAACATTTTATCAGGTAGGGAGTTGCACTGAGGATTGAGAAAGTTTATTGGAAGACACATCACACACACACACACACACACACACACGGCATGGTCACAGGCCTCTGAGGTAGAATTTCTAGTGAGCCAAGTGGTGGTGTGGAAATTTGGGAGTAAACAGGATTTTGCAGAATAGAGAACACTGTGAAATAATTCAAAAGGGTAAACACATAAGTGACAGAAAGTGATGAATTTGAATACCGTCAGAGCTGTGTCTGTACTGAGAGAATAAGCAGAACTTTGCCAACTATTTTAGGTCTGTTTGTGCTTCTTTTATGTTCTTCCTTTCTGAGAAGCAATAAATAGTTCTGAATAGATCTCTTAACACATGTCTTCTAAGGAATATTTACGATTCAGAAAGATTTTCTTTGGTTATATTCAAGACTGATTCTCAGTTCTTTGAGAAACTTGCTAATGATTGTATTTGCTTATAGTGTAGCCCCAACTAAAATGATTGCATAATGCAGATTTGTCATCACTAACACTATCTCATGGTGTGAATGGAGGGAAATGAAGCTGACAAGATAGAGCCAGGACACATATGGAATTTGGTAGGCACACTGTTTGCAGTTTTCAAAGACCATTAGTACAATTCATTGTGAAATAATATTGCATAATTCATAATAAAAGTGCCCCAAGTAGAGACAGGAAAAAACTACATAAGCATACCTAATACTAAAAAAACAAAACAAAACAAAACAAAACAAAAAAACCCTCTAAAGACTGAAATAAAGCTCGTAATTACTTGGAAATGATTTTGAATCAACCTCTCAAGGAAAAACAATGCTCTTCATACTGCTACATACATTTTTTTTTTTTACCATAGTGACATTTGAATGGTCAATACCATTGAAGTGTTTTTACTCTCACCATAAAATAAAGCTTTTCCATTTTAAAGAGAAAAAACAATGAAATCAGAGTTTCAAAACAGATTAGTCAGATAGTTACAATAATAATATATTGTGTATTGTTGTCTTCATAATAGCTATTCAGAGTACAAGCTATTGGCATGGTATCTTTTCCAAACAATATTAAAACAAACTTACTTGAACAGAGAGAAACAATTTATAAAAGTATCTTAACTATCTTGTGTATATACATATATATTTTTTTTTTCTTTTTCTCTTCCTTCCTTCCCCTTTCCCCCATCATAGTTGGTCTTTTCTTTTGAATAGTTTCTTCTCAATTTGCAATTTCCATTGTACATTTTTGTCTTTATTTACTTGCTAAGTTTCTCACATTAGTGAGACAATACAAAGTTTATTCATATGGGTTTGATTTATTTCACTTATTTACCTATAAAAATCTCTAATTTATTCTTCATGGCTGATATATATAATCTCACATCGTTTATCCATTCCTCGGTTGATGGGCATTTGGGTTGTTTCCAGGATTTAGCTATTACAAATTGTGCTGCTGTAAACATATATGTGTAACATATATATATATATATATATATATATATATATATATATATATTGCTGTGTTATGAAGTTTTTAATTCTTCTGGGAAAATCCCATCAGGACAATAGCTGTGTCAAACAGGACCTCTAATTCTAGTTTTTAAGAAAATCTACACACTGATTCTCTTAATGGCAGTACCAGCCAACACTCTTACCAACCATGGAGAAGCGTTCCCTTTTCCTCATAGTTTTGCGTGCCTTTATTATTGGTTGATTTTTTTTTTTATGACAGTCATTCTTTCTGGGGTGAGATGGAATCTCAGTGTTGTTTTAATTTTCATCTTTCAAATAACCAATGAAACTGTTTCCCATAATGCCTGGCTTAGGTTAATATTAACCTATTAAAAAGAGTACACATGAGCCAATGTGGAAACTAATTATCCATGAATGCATTTAGTCTTCTAAAATTCTGAAGTCATGAATATTGACAATGATTAGAATTCTGATAATGCTAATCAATTCCAGTGGGCCCAATGGCCACATGACTGCAAATAAATAATTGTATCATCTCAGAAAGTTGCATTCTGTATTGGTGAAACAATATTTTTAGGCTAAGCCTGATGTCTTTCACAGGGGCATATTGAAAAATATGTCCTAATTCTCTAAAGCTCTTCCTAAACATAGATTTCTTAATTTTTTGAAAAGGAAATTATTTATCTGAAAATGACTAGTTAAAAGTGGTGACAATAATCAGGTCTTCTGCGACTGACATCCTGCTGCTATGGTCTGTGAGTAACTTGTCTCAAAAGGAGAATGTTCACCTTTCTCTTTCTCTTGCTGCACCTCTGTGTCTTGAGGGGCCATTCAGTGAGGACATATCTATAAACTTAGGGAAGGAGAACTAGCTGCCAGTAAATTATCTCTCCCATCTTTTAACCCTATCCAAATATCAAATCTTACTGACCAAATTCTTCAATGTGTTATAAGCATCTTTTTTCTTCAGATGCTGACAAAGTTTTAAAAGTTAAGAACAGAGGTTGTATATTCATAGGCAGTTATTCACCAATATCTTCAAGTTTTGTTTGGACACCCTTTGTTACCAAAGGTTCCTCAGAAATGTGTTTACCAGATAAAATATATAACTTAACATTCACAGCACCTACATATTATTTAACACATGATCAATACACTGATACACTTCCAGGGGTTAGCTCTCATATGGACAGAAACATATGTATTCATTAAATAAAACATGGTGGCCAATAAATAACCTAAGTATTACTGATTTTAATGAAATAAAGTCCTTAAACTATTCATGTCTTCAAATTGACCATCAGTTCATTATTACATAATATGGAAAAAGAAAAGATTATAATTTTTAGGTAGAAAATTATTTTTTTTCTTTTAAATGCTTTGTTCTTTTCACAGAATTCCAAATCATAATAAATTTACTTTTATTTTTACAGTAAGACTGGAGATTTGGTGACTTATCCTGGTTCTAAGCAAGTTCATAAAGAACTTTAAAGACATCCATTGTGTTCCTAATATATGGCAACTTCACAGCAAGAGTTATGTGCACAAAGTAAAAAGATATTGTTCCTATTCTTAATCAGCATCAAGAGTGGTAGGATACAGTAATAGAAAAATTGAAATATTTTATTGATTTATAGAAGCACAAAGTATAAACTGTGTAGCACGAATGTCTTCTGTCTTGAAATTAGAAAGGAAAAAAGTCACAGTGAAATTGAAGAAGAGCTCAGGGTGTGATATTTCCAATCATTGCATGGTGCTCGCAATGGAACATCAGGCCTGGTGCATGCTAAGTGTTTGCTCTGCCATTGAGGCAACTCCAGCCCATATGTACTTATGTCTAAGTGGCACTAATACGTTTCACCTGAAAGTGAAGGAACTTCATGAATGTTTATGAGATTTCTTATAAATTTGTTTTGATTCAAGATGACTATCAAAATTTTCATCAGTGAGGACATAAATGAAAGCTAATTATAATCTGAAGATACTGTGAAAATTGCCAAGCATATGAAGAATGGAACACTTTTCTCACTTTTTCCTAAGAAACATAATTCTGCTCTTTCCATATTCATCTGTAATGAACTTGTGGTTGACACCAGCTGAAGAGGACACATGAAAGTCAAAGCTATGTTTGCCTCAAATGAAAGCAGTTTTCCCAAATGTATGAAAAGGCAGTTCATGTCCCAAGTAAGTGAATAGGTTCAAGATATATACTGTTGGAGAATGTATAGAAGACCTTTGGTAAGGTGCTTGTATGATCATGAAAGAGAAAACAGAGGTCTCACATTGAAGAACTCCATTAATAAAAGTTAGAGCAATGCACATATATAACAAAATACAGAAATTAGGACAAAAAGCAGTGAGACTGCAAAGTTGAAGGACAGCGTAGGGAATGAGATTCTCATTTTTCACAATCAACTTCCACTGAGAAAAATTTTTATATTGAATTATAAAACATCAATCAATATTGCTATGAGAAAACAGAATTGTAAATAAAATCAAGAAACATTTTCAAGTTTCTTCAACCACAATAAATATAACTAATTTCCCTTTATAAAGTGTTTTCCAGCCCTTGGCCATCTAGAAAACTACCTGGATTCTATCAACAGAGCTACCTTGTTGTTTAAGTTAAGATATCGGAGTTCAGCTATTTTTCTATATTCTAGACAGAGAAAGATGACTGCAAAAAGGACAACAGGAAAAGTGTCTACAAAATCGTCACCTTGTGAGTATGTTCCCTGGAAACTTCTTTAATAGTGGCAAAGATTTAACCTCATATCCAGCACCATGTATACATGGGATGTTGTAACAGATTATCTTTAAGGTGGTTTAATTATACCCTATTAAAATTCAAATTATGCTCCTTGACATAATTTATTTTTCTCTTTGATGTTGGAGATGGAACATAGGGCCTGGTACATGCTAGACATTTACTCTACTGCTGAGCTATACCCCTAGTCCACATATACAATTTATTAACAATTACAAAAAAACATAAAAACAAAAATTTATTCTTATGATTAACAACATTATGATCACATTAATCTTGTGCCTATTGTGTAATCCTGAAAACATTTTTCTAATCTATGGATTCATATATAGAATGTAAAGGTGGCAAATTTTTGCAGCTGAATAATTTCTATGTACCTTTGCCAAAATTTACTTGGAATTTGCCTATTTATATCATAGGCATTATTTTTTCATAAAAATGTAGCAATAAAACTGTGTATTCATTTTCCTTTTTGAATTATTTCTTATGATCCTAGTAAAGAATTAGTAGGTCAAAACATGTAAATATTTTAATAGCTAATGATAAGTGTTTTTGTTTTGTGTATAAACAACACATGTTTGAATACTTCTTTTTCACAGCTGCTTATAAATTGCTTGAAGCTAGGCGACCATGTTTCTTAATGGTTCCAGGAGCTTTCACTTTTCTTGGCACCTGAGAGATGTTCAACAATGTTTACCAAAAAATGGTAATTAACCGATATTTGCTACAAACTATCTTCTCTGTTGCAAAAAGATATAACTTGGATTTCAATTGTGGCATCATAAACCCGCAGTGAAAATAACCAATCAAAGCTTCCTAAGAAAGCTATATATCATTAATGGTAGATGTGAAGTTAAAACTTGGTGCATGAATACTAGAGATTTCCAGGAAAACTGCTTAGAGAAAGATAACCTATATGAAGATTTCCCTGCTAGCCTTCTGACAATAAGCTTTACTGAAGCCTGGAACATAGAAGTTATAGTAAGAGCTTCCACTGTTACCTTAAGCAGTGAGACAACTCTGGCGCAGACCCAAATATACGAATAATAAAAGAGTAACTAGGCGGCACCTGTATTTCAAAGAGTAAAAGATGATGACATTCCTTGAATTTCTATCTCAAGAACTTCCTTTTTACAAGAGAATAAACTGTATTTCAAGTTCACTTGGTTTCTAGAGTTGCTATTGACAGCTGTATTTATAGCCAATGATAAAATCATGTTGAATAAACTGATTAAAATATGATGTTAATCATTAGTTACTCGAGAGATGCAAATTAAAACAACACTATGGTTCTACCTCACCCCAGAAAGAATGGCTATTATCAAGAAATCAAATAATAACTAATGCTGGAGGGACTGTGGGGGAAAAAGGAACCCTTTTCCACTGTTTGTGGAAGTGTGGACTGGTACAAACACTGTAGAAATCAGTGTTTAGATTCCTTTGAAAACTAGAATTAGAGGTCCCATTTGACAAAGCTAATCCCCTGCTGGGTATTTGCCCAAAAGAATTAAAAACATTACACCACAGTGATGTACATGTACACATGTTTAGAGCAGTGCAATTTGTAATAGCCAAATTTTGGAAACCATCCAAATGCCCATCAACTGAGGAATAGATAAAGAAATGTGGAATGTTATTCATAATGGAGTAATACTTAGCTATAAAGAAGGATAGACTTGAAACTTTTATAGGCAAATGGATACAACTAGAAATGATACTGGTAAGTAAAATAAATCAGACTTGCATGTGTAAACATTGTATTGTCTCCCTAGTGTAAGAAACAGGAAGCGTAACTAAGATTCAAAACATAGAGTGGGTGTAGTGACAGGGAAAAAGCTGCTCAAAAGGAAAGGACAATTGGGGTGGGGGAAAGGAGAAAAGAAAGGAAAAGGGAAAATAATATGCGGATATGGTGTTTTCACAGATGTATACTACTAATTTTTATTAGTTGATTGATAAGAAAGGTTCATGCTTATGCTGCCTGATCAGTTTTTCATGCCTATATATTGCACCCTTAGCACCTACTCTTGAAGATAACAGCATGCAATATATTAACCATTGTTACTCTCCTAATATCTTGGTAAAACTTTGTGTTATTGTTTTTAGTTTTTCTTTAAAATATAATTTTGAATGAAAATAAATATAACTTTTTGCCTTTACCTTGTCTAGATATAGTTAATTTTTTTCATTTTATTACAATGTCAACTGATTTTAAAATTTACATTTATTAATAGAAATACTTATAAAAATACACATGTGATACAGTATATCCATGTGATACAGTATACTCTAAAAAAAGCTGTAACATCAATTCAATTTTTGCTTTCCTGTTTTCAACTGTATTTGAAATATGTATTATTTTTATAACATTATCTATGCATTTATCAACATTCGAAACTATTTTTATAAAATTTTCTACTTTTGTATATTTCTAATGTTTTATAATTCTTTCTTTTCTTTTCTTTTCTTTTTTTTTTTTTTTTTTTTTTGTCTTTTTCATTTTTTATCGGTACCAGGGATTGAACACATGACTGCCTGCTTGCAAGGCACGCGCTTATTCTGCTGAGTTAAATCCCCAGCCCCCTGTTTTATAATTCTTTATGTAAGATAAATTCATCATTCCTACAGAGAACTGGGAAATATACACATTTATTTGTGCTTCTGCCCTTAAGGTTCATTTTGAAATGTGAATCCAACTAAACTGAATTTGTTTTTAATATTGAATTTAAAGGTGTCTGTGTATACTTTATGCAGCAAGTTACAAGGTTTTGGACATTTTGTTTTGTTTTGGTACTGGGGATTGAACTCACGACCTCACGCTTGCAGGGCAGGCACTTGTGCCAGTGAGCTAAATCCCCAGCCCCAGTAACAAGATTTTGAATCTCAATAAATTTCTTAACTGATGTATTTCTTAATCACTGTAATTTCTTCATCTTTAAAGTTGCAAAATTTTTACAAGAAAACTGGGTCTGTACATGTCACGTTCTAGCAGATTGCCCTTCAGTTCCCTGCAGTCCTTTCCCTATGTTCAGAAAAAAATAAATTTAAAATAGTTTCTCAATGTTTGCTTAATCAGTTGTTTCTGAACTGTTTCTAAAATTTCAAATAAGACTGTCATTCAAGACGTGTCTTTAATTTGATCTCTTTAGAAGTGGTTGCCATCTAATACTTTTGGAAATCAAGTTACACATTCCTAGTTTTACATATAGAGACAGGTTTCACTAAGCTGGTACAAGAATAGGAATCACAAGGGTAGCACTAGTAATCTGTTTATTCGATCGATTTTTCCACAATTATCCAAACATTTGGAGTTGATTCATTTCTGTTCCTGGGAAACTGGCAAAGTTTTCTGGACTCTGAATTCAGTGGAAACATTTAACTGAAGAAAGCTTTTGAGGGGTAAACATTCATTTTTCTTTGCATTTAGTTCCCAAATGGAGACAAATAGCTTAAAAGCAATATTAACCTCAATGTACTTGGGCTATTTATCTTCATAAGGAACAGTCTGAAAACAAGAAAACAAAGCCTATAAAAATGATTTTATTTAATCACCAAAGTATATCTCACCAAAAATCTTTAGTTATTTCCTTAGGGCTTAATTCTAAGCTCAGTAACTCATGCACAAATTCTGTAGACATCAACAGGAGCTGTGCATGTGGAACTCTGGGCAGATTTGGTTGTCATGGATGAATTAGTCAAAGCAGGCATTGGATCAATTTTTAAAATGTAAAGTACTCTCATTCTGTAATCTTCCCCATCTTCCTAAATTTATTGACCTAATACAGTAATAATTATTGAAACTTTGTAATGCACGACAAACCACAATTTCATGCATGCATCACAGAGTCACTGGCCTTAAAACATTTACCTTTCCACTAAATGTTAATAATCTTGCAACAATATTTCATCATAGCAAGAAGATAGTATTGTGACATACATCAGGACCAGGTCAATTTCACTTAAGGAAAAATGCTAACATTTTAAAAGTCATCCATTCAATTTGGATTATCATTTCATTTTTGTGATCTTGTTACAGGACAATAATCTGATTTAACTAGTGCCACAGTTATTTAGATAGGCTTAAAACATTTATTCAAAATCAAGATATATAGGTGAAAAAATGTGTTTAAGGAAATCTGTCATTAAAATTGTTTACTTAGGTATTTTAACGTCATTTTTTTTTTTTACTTGTAGGAGTAAAAACTTCTTCAAATGGTATTCAACTTGCTAAATAAATGCTGCTTTCCTCAAGGCTTAACCCTAGGTCTCTCTCCCATTAGTGAATAAATTGAATGTTGAATCTCTTATATAACTTAGGTTATGCAGTGATCTTGTTGAAAGTATCCATGCAGCCTACCTTGCCTCATCTGAAGGTAGACCCAAAGTGACTCATTGACTTTGCTTGAATTTTCACATACTGTCATTTTCTTCAAAAGCAGTGTAATACGCATCTACAGAAATCTTGGTAGATTCCATTATGCTTAAATCGGAGGGAGCCCTAAGAAACTTCTGATGAGCTGCTCACTATCATTTTGATTTATGTGGCTTGGTGTAACTTCTGCACCTTAAGCCTTCCTGGAAGCTCTTCTGTTGGTCATTCCCAGATCTCACTGATAAACATCTCACTGACTCCAAAAAAGTAAAAGCAGATATGGCAAAGAGTGTGCGGTACAGTTGGAGGGTCAGGAATGCAGATGGTACACTGTTGTTTGTATAAGTTTGACAAATAATGGAGAAAGCATAGTATTAATAGGCCCTAGTAAAGGCATCTGGTTTTTTAAGCATTCAATAATTAGCAAGTAAATCTTGTTCAAACATTGCCACTCTGATACTATGTGTCCTTGTGATTATTTAATCTAAAGTGTTTCCTATAAAGCTCATGCATTCCAAGGTGTGGCTTTTGGAAGGTGATCTAATGATACCGGTCAACTCATCAGAAGTCTAATCCATTAATGAATTCATAGTCAATGTAAAGAAGATGTCAGGTCTCTTTAAAGGGGGAAGACCCACTAAGCACTTGATCTCTAAGTGTATGTTCTTCTCTCTCATTCCCTGGTTCTCTTGTTGTGACTTTTTCCTTGTCTCTCTTATTCTCTTTACCATGCCCTTGTGCCACAATGTCTCTGTTTTAGGACTAGCTTACAATGGACTCAAAGTTCTGAATCAAGAGCCAGAAAAAACCCTCTCCTTTTAGGAGCAGGTGTCAGCTATATGGTTCCAGGAGCAAGAAAGTTGGCCTGTATAATTTTGATACAGCACTACTATGAATGATGGCTATGGGCTGAATTACTCACACCTTACCATTTGTCCTAAACCCAGGTACCTCAAAATGTAATCAGATTTGACTATAGGTTCTTTACAGATATAAATTAATTTACAATAAAGTCAGTTAGGGTTGGCCCTAGGCCAGTATGTTTCATTTCTTATAAATTTTATAAACAATAAAATTTAAGTGGGTTTTTGAAAGTGGAAAGGAAGCTATTAGTATACTAGAATCTATGATTGGATAACAGGTATAAATGAATACTATCCTGCCAAACAGAAAACTATAGTGTCCCTAACTATAAGGCATATGCACTTGATTGTAACAATATAAGTAGCTTACAATTTGACATTTGGCCTTACAAGAGCTCTGTTGAAGATAAAGTAAAATGGTTTTTCAGATTTCCTCACTTTAAAAAAGTGATTTGTAACTATTGAACTCTTGTTTACATATACTTTTTGTCAATATAAAAGTCTGTTTGGAAGAGTTCCAAGAATGAAAGCAGAATGAAGTGGTTATGCAAATATTTTCAGATAACATGGCAATATCTGGATGACAATGTTCCTACTATTTCATGGTCTCCAGAAGCATACATAAGTGGATGTATTATTGGAAAATTACAACTGGAACAGGTAGGAATTGGGAGCTTGTATAGTTCATTATCCATTTATGCTTCTCAGTCTCCAGATTACCATGAGGACAAGCACACACAAGCTTATTCTGTTAGCTCAACATGGTAAAGAGAGTCCATAGCCCTGGACAGGCAGCTGTGAAGTATCTGTCACTAGACACAAGTCAATGAATGGAATACCTTTGAAAAATGTCTTTAGAGAGCAGTAAAGTTATAGGCTGTTTTCCAGATGCACATACTTCCTGACATGTGACCTTAACAGTAGAGAAAAATGTGGTCTTACCATCTTGGTTAAAGGTGGCATGGGGAATGAAGTGTTAGAAGAGACCCTGGAAATTTAAGGAGAAATTTTTAGAAAGGAGAGAAGACATACTACCAAACCTGAGTATAAAATATGGTCAAACCCACAAAGACCTCTAAGTTGGTCAGCAGGGAAGATTTAGGTGTCACTGGTTGGGATTACCAAGAAAATGCCAGAGAAAAGATTTCAGAGAGTTTATTCCTGAAAGGATTTGTTGTATGGTGAGAAATGAGGGGCATTTTTCTGCTTTTTAAATAAAAAAAAATTATTTCCTGAAAAAGTATCACAAGCTAAGCACCACCCAAGAAAAAACAGATGGTGGAATGGAAGAACAGAAAAAGAGGGCAGAATTGTTTAATGGAGAATAGAGAAAGCATAGAATACGTGAAGCAGGTTCAAAGAGATTACCAGGAAACTAAAAAGTCTATCGGAAACTGGCATAACAGCTTGAAAGAAACTAAGGACAGATTATCTGAACTGGAGGGCAGATTTGTAGTATGGGAGCATGAAATGAAAAACTTCTTAAAAATAACCAAGAAACAAACAGCAATAATACGAAGACTAGAAGATGATAAGAGGGTCTATAACAAGAATTAAGAACATAAAAGAAGAAGTAGGGACACAAACAAATGAACTACAAAAGCTACTCACAGAAATAATCCAGGAGAATTTTCCTAATTTAGCAAATGGTAAAGATACCTCGTTTTATGAAGCATACAGGACCCCAGCCACCTACAACCCAAACAGAGCAACACCCAGGCATATAATAATTAAAATTCCAGAAATCCAACACAAGAACAGAATATTAAAAACTGTCAGAGACAAGAAACAGATCACTTACAAGGGAACACCCATCAGAATTACTGTAGACTTCTCGGCACAAACAATGGGGGGAAATAATTCAAGCTTTGAAAGATAATAATCTCCAGCCAAGATTGATATATCCTGCACAACTATCCCTGGAAATTGATGGAAAAACAAGGTGTTTCCAGGATAAAGAGGAACTAGGGGAATATGCAACCAATTCAACTCTACAGAGAATACTGCAAGATATTCTAAAAAAGAAAAATACGAAGAATCCAGAAGTAGCGGCAGAGAGGCCACATGAATGGAGCAGAAAACAAAATGAAGAAGACAAACTGACAACTAATGACAGAAAAAAAGGTCAGCAGAAATGAGGCAGAGAAGATTGGATGACAGGAGCACTATTTTGGAGAAAATGACATCTTAAGAGGTAATACTGATTTAGTATCATCTTGTTTTGAAGTCTCATCAAGCTCTTGTTCTTCTGTCTCCATTGGTCTAAACAGGTTGTATCTTATTGGATTTTATTATATATGATAGTATAAGCAAAACGTTTTATAGACAAGGAGATTATACAGAAACCATTGTTCATTTTCTGTTAGTTGATTCTAAATACCCTGTAATACTGTCATTCTCTTAAATGGTTTTACATTGTTTTGATATATTTGATGCTACAGTAATATGAGGTTATACTCAAAGATTTCAAGGAAAGAGACAATATGGTAACTACTTTTATGTCTGGATTATCTTGTGGTGAAACACTATTTTGCTTAAATGGTTATGTTTTGATCTGCACTTTTTTGCTGTTATGCCCTCTTTTATCTCAATCTCCATTTTATTATTTACTTTTTTGTCTTTATCCTTTTAAGGGAAAAATAAATAAAAAAAATAGCAGGATCTATTATAGTAACATGCTTTGACTTTCCATTATCTTGATTTAAAGCCCTGTATTGCTCTCACCGTCTTGTTTTTACTGATGTTCCTCTATTCTGTTTTTCTTGATAGTACCAGGTTCAAAAGTTTAGGCAACAGCTGTGAAGATAGTGGGATTCATTATGATGCCCATTGTGGTTGACTATTATCTACTTTTTTTTTTTTGACTATTATCTACTTTTGAAGTCTTATAATGTCTCCAATGTGTTGGTTTTGTTCTTTACTGTTTTGTTCAATTTTATTATAACTGATGATATAGGCAATTCTATTAGAGATAGTGGGAGGCAGTATGGTAACCATTGTTGATCACCTAGTATTAGCTTTTACATTATCTATTATGTCCACCCTTTTGATTTGACTGACTCTGTTCTGTTATGTCACATTTGGTTCTACTCTCTTCTGAAAAAGTAATAAGAACTGTGGGAGCAACAAAACCCAAAAAGTGTAATTGTCATTGTACAAAAGAGAGGAAAAGAAAGTGCTCTAAATGATATAACTGCATGTATATTTAAGTGTATAAGACAGATAATGATATTACTGAGTTTTGTTGGATCATTGAACAGAACTGTTTGCAGTCTCACTGTTGGAATGTCCACTTTATAAGCTTTAATTTTGTAACTTGAACAATTATTTCTAAGATAACAAAAAGTAATCCATTAACTAGTGATTTCCTACTGTTTATTTTTTTTCTATAAATCTGTATAACTTGTACCCTTTATCTGCATTTTTTTTCTTTTTTCTCCTTAAATAAAATTAAAAAAAAAAAAAACAAAACAAGACAGAAGTACAGGTTGGAAAAAAGACAGAAATTTAGGTGCATTTTTCAATGGCAAAGATTCCATAGAAAGCATGAAACGTACACTTTGAACATATGTTTTTCCTAAATGCTTGCATCATCACCTAACTCCATAACCACAGGGTAGATGCACAGGAGATCAGATTGAAAAAAAGAATCAGAGCTTAAAGTTCGAGTTTAAACAAGCTGACTTCCTATTTAGAACTAATAGTGAAACAAGAATGCTCTGTCACTGTGAGAAGAACATGGCTAGGAGTAAAAAAAAAAAAAAACAAAAACAAAAAAACAAGGCCATAGGGCCCAGGAAGGCACTGAGGGGAAGTTGACAGCTTTCCTGTCTTATTATCACCCAGAATGCCTTGTCCACTAGGAAGTTGGGCTTCAGAGTACAACTGTTTGCTTCATTATCCATGAGATGTTTAAATTCTAGGAACTGCTTAACTTTGCTGTACCTTGTTTTCTTAACTGTGAAGTAACAATACCAATAGTACTTTGCTTCAGTATTTTGTGAATTCAATGAATTAATATGGGCAAAGCACTTGTGAAAAGAACAGCCACATATTATCTGTGAGGACAATGATAATATCATTTGGGTGGGAACAGTGAAGTCCAACACTTCCAACACTTAGGCATGGTCCCAAGGTGAAAAGCAAGGTCACAGGAAGAGACCTTAAGTTTATTAAAACCATGTTGAATCAGTTTAATAACTCTAAATTGCAAAGTAACAGGCAGAGGCTGAAAATAAGTTACATTGATAAATATTGTGATTAGATTGAATGTTGGATTAGACTGGTACCTAACACTTGCCAAGGGAAGGTGTGCTTATATACATTCTTACATATGCTGTTGGGTCACGTGAGATATCCTGGTGTCATGGTTTATGTTTGTGTCTCCCAGGCCTCATGAGTTTGCATTGTTCATTTGTGATGGTTCATTGTATAGTGCTTGGATTGATGGTGTCAGTGCTCCACCATATATGGGTGGAGCCAGAATGTGATGTAATGGCAGGAAGAAGGTGTGTTTTTCTCTTTGCTAGTTCGAGTTTGCTGTGGGCGGCCACCATGAACTGCAGCCCAGCCATGCCTGCCTGTCTTGGAGCCAACTGAGTGTGGACTGAAACCTCCAAAAACTGTAAGAAATAAACCTTTCCTTTCTCAACTTTGGGCTTCAGGTATTTTGTCTCAGCAACGAGTAAAAAATAACTAAGACAGAAATTTGGTACCAGGAGTGGCGTCCTTTGCTGTGACTATACCTGGCCATGTGACTTGAGAGCCTTAGAAATTAATTTGAAAGTATTTGAGATACTGGCCAAAGAGACAGCCCCTGTGTGCTGTATTATTTTGGAGACTCTGGTCGGAACCTAGAAGATCGGAGTACTGATGGAAATGCTGCCAATTAAGATGAAGCTTGGGAGGCTGCTTTTGAGAAAGACTGCAATGTCTGCTGAAGTCCAGGTAGTATATTCTGCTTTAGATGAAAGTTGGTCTTCTTGTTTGTATTTAGAGATATTACCTGGGTGGCAGAAGAATTTCAGTTCAGTCTACTTTTGGGATGGTAGCATGGTTATTTTAGAGAACTTTCGACCAGATGTATTTTGAAATTTAGAGCAAAGGGCCAGTAGAGTAATTTAAAACACTTGGCCAAGAAGAAGGCTTCATTGGAACTGTGGGTTGTAAAGATGAAACAGAGAACATGGTTCATGGAAGAATAGGATAATGGAAAAATCAAGAGTACATTTGAATTTCAGGAGATTCTTATATTTGAGTCTTGCCATGCCATGTTAAAGTTAATGGGAAGCAAGGACTGTGATTGTAATTGTTCTTTTACTGTGCTTTTAATGTTTTATATGTTTGTAACCCAGTTGATTTGTCAAAGTACTGTGTTTTAATGTTGAACCTTGGTCACCCTTTAAATGTTTTGTGTTTGATGCAGGAATTAAGTGTAAAAAGTTGTGAATATATGTAATTGTTTTATTAATGTAACAAATCTGCCACTAAGGACTATAGGTTAAGGTAATGCGTGTGGTAATTAAGTTGACCAGGGGTGGATTGTTATGGTTCGATAACTAGTGGTCAACTTAACGCCAGCTGGATTACATCAGCATGTATTGAGAGAAGATGCTCCACCTGAGGAGGGTTGCCAGGATAAATAGGTGGAGAAGAAGAGAGGTGTGAGGGGGATTGAGGCGTTATGGAGGCATTGTTAGTTCTCCTACAAGTTGCTGTCTGAGCTGTTGGTTCTGCTGGAGAAGCTTTGGTCTTCACATCGAGCATTGCTTCCTGGCTCTGGAGGGGAAGACATGTGCTGCCTGGTCTCCAGGGTGAACTCCTCACGCTGCTTCCTGGCACGTTCCCGACTGTGCTTGTCGTCGGAGGAGCTCGGGGCCTCCGTGTTGCTGAGGACAGTTGTGGTTCCTTTCAGGACAGCCCCGTTCTTTGTTGTGAGTGTGACTTCTCAGCTCCAATGTAGAACCCTCATCCCACTAGCACAGCTCCTTCATCCTGCTGGCATGGACTTTCTGGCTTCCACCGCTGAGCCTTGGGTCTTCTCAGCACGAATCCGTAAAAGAGACTGGCGTGAGTCCTTGTGGGCCCTGGACTTCCAGTTGGACTCGTGGAGGCGTTGTCCTGAGCTCTGGGTTTTTTTATCTGGACTCATGTGGGACATTGCCGTGGGGTTTAGGCTCTTGACTTAAATAATCTATGTCTTTGGTGTTGCGGATAGATTTCCTGCATTCTCCTGTGTTAATTTTCAGTGACCATTATAAAAATATTATAAACTCCATGTCCTGACCTGAGTTGTTCTCTGTGTAATAACCCCAGACTACAACACCTGGATACCATTTTTTCAGTCCATTTTATAAGTAGATTGATTAAAAATATGACTTCCTATATTATTAAGATGAAAATTTTGAAAGTTATTTTAAAATCACCATCATTTAAAGGATTGTTTTCTTTTTAAAATTCTAAAATTATTGCATTCAGCACAAGAAGTAAGATCTGTAAAATTTATGGAAATTGTTTTACTTCCATTTTTTAGTATATGGGGGAAAGCTTCATCTCTAATAATTTTGCTCCCCTGTTCATGTACTCAAACCCTTTCACTTCTGTGCATGTCTTTCTGATAATTGTGGTGCTACAATTATGAATAAAGTACATTTTCTCTTCTTGAAGATCTTATAAGCAGTGAGAAGCCAACATACATCTTCTTAAGTAAGTAAAAATGGAGGCAGTAGGAAATAATAACAGCATTTAACACAGTATTATCAATTCAAGAAGTAATAGGGATGCTATTTAAACAACATCACAAAGATTGGGAAGTCAGTTTCAAAATAAATGGTGGAGAAAAATTCTAGAAACAAGTAAAGATTATGTATGAAGTCACAATACAATCAAGCAGTAAGGCGAATTCAGGGAATTATGAATAATTCCAATTTTTTAACCATAATGGGACATAGGGAATAATAAGATGAGATCTAATGGGAAGACAAGATTCAGATTGGATTTTTATTTAATTTGTATGTAGCGAGAGCCTGAAATAAGACCCTTGAGGGAAAATTGAGAAAGTAGAATAAATTTATGCATACCTACAATAGGACTATCTAACAGGTATGTTATTCAAGGGATGGAAATCTGATGTAGGTGGAGGTTTGAAGCCACAGAAAATCGAAAGTATTCAAAAAATTAAAGATAAATGACATTTCTGGATTAAATTGACAACTATTAGTAGTAATAAAATCTCTATAATAAAGGGCAGGTTGAGGTTGGGAAAGCTAAACCTATTCATTTATATTTGGACCTCAAACTTCCGGTAGGATATCTGCATAATGCTCTCATTTAGGATGTTGGGAACCATTAACTTGGGATTCAAAATAAAATTATGAGATAGACACATGTATTTGAAAAATTCTGAATGTAATCATGTAGGGTGAGACAATCAGAGCTTGAAAGACAGAGGTCTAAGAGATAGATGTTTAAAAACTAACACAAATAAGGGGAAATTGATCAATGATACTGTTTATTCAGGATTCTCCAGAAAAACAATCAATAGTGTGTGTGTGTGTGTGTGTGTGTGTGTGTACACATGTGAGGTATAAGGAATTAGCTTATATGATTTTGAAGGCTGGCAAGTCCAAAATGTTTAAGGCCAGGAAGAAAGGCTGCAGACTTAGAGAAAAGTAGCTTTTTTGAGTTAGAAGGAGGCCTCCTACCAGAAGTTTTTCCCCTTCAGAGAGATCAGCCCTGTTCTATTAGTTTTCACCTGTTTTGATGAGGCTCACCATCATATGAACAGGATCTGCACTACTCAAAGACAACAGGTTAATATTTTAAGTTTACCAAAATTAACATTGCAGAAACATTTAGAATAATGCTTTATCAAATGCTGGGTATCATAACTTTACCAAGTTGACACATAAAATTACCATTCACAGATACTAAGGAGGATTCAATAGATAGAGAGAGAAATATGGAAGAGAGAAATGGAGGGTTCTCATGAAACAAAAAGAGGAAAGGATTTCGAGAAAACAAGTGGCCCAGAAGGTTTTAAGTAAAATAGGACCTGAAAATATACTAACCCCTAAAGTGGTAGGGAGTCACTCTAGCAGAACATCTGTCCTTTGCCAGAAGACAAAAAGCAAAATGTTGAGAAGTGAGATATGTGGAGATACTGTACCTTAGTAGTGCTAGTAAAATTTTAGCTGGCGAATAGAAAAAGGCTATGGCCAAGGGGAGGAGAGGTTGAAGGGGAAATGCTTGCAATGAGATTTGGAAGGAAATCAAATAAACTTGCTAAGATTAACACCTTGGGTGCTGATAGTAAATGTCACTATATCTCAACATGTTAACACTCTAGGTGTAACTGCAACTTAATAGAGATCCTTAGAAACACAATACATTCATCATAGAGGGTGATTCACTAGTAGGTGAATTTAAGAGGTGCTTGAGGAAGAGGGGTGTATTTTGGATGATCTGAGGTTGATCGAACAAAATCACAATCAGTTGTGTGAGCTGCAAGGTAGATTAGATGAAAAGTGACAGCCATAGAATTGCTTAGAGCACATATTAAACATCATTTCCTCAAATCATTTTTCATTATCAATAATTTAATGAAAGCCATTTAATATTCATAAACAAATTTTATTAATATTCTCATTCACTTTCCGTTTTCTTATAACTTTTTCAGATCAACAGAAAGTGAAGGAATGGTGATAGACATGAAATCCTCATTCGCTCAGTAAGCATATTATTGGTGATCTCTAAGACTTGAATCCAGACCAGTGTTCTTTCTTTCATTCAATCTATTACAGTCTAAAATAAAGAAAAATTATCTACCACAATATATATAGAAGAAGATCTTTTCTTTATGGTAGCCAATTACTATGAATTATGTTGTAATTTAAGTTATATGGCTTATTATTTCAATTTTTCACAAAACTTACCACAAATGAAAGAAACTACAGCTTGATTCCAGGATTTCATACAGTAAATATTTGCAAAATGTGAAGTCTTAGCTCCTATGATTTCATAAGGTATATGACACATTTTTGGTTGTTGTCTCAAAACAAATTTTGAAAAACTGCAAAAGCTTATCTGTTCCACATGGCTTGGGCAATCAGTTATTATGCCCCATTTTAAGAATCACCTTTCAGTATAATGGGTTGTGGTAACTACTTCTAACATATCTCATTATTTTGTGGGAATATAATCATTTCAGTGAGTTGTTTTAAATTTAGGAATTAAAAAAATTCAATGTGTTAGGGGAACTAGTATCATTTTTCTAATATTTTTTGAAGAATACAAGATGAGAAGATTTTATTTTTTTAAATATTTGGAATTAGATTTTTTTTTTTTTCTTTTTGTACCAGGAGTTGAACTTACAATCTTCCTTGTACTTGCCAAGGCAGATGCTTATGCCATTGAACTAAACCCCTAGCTCTAGAATTAGAAGTTTTAAAAATAAATCCTGGTATTGAAAAATTTCCAGTGTTTTATCTAAATTAATGTTTTGCTACGGAAAAATTAAAAAAAAAATGTTTAGTTATTTATTGCTCCTAGGAATCAAACTCATGACCTCGCAATTGCCAGGCAGGCACTTGTGTCACTGAACTAAACCCCTGGCGTTGGCTTTAGCCCTTTAGATCTCCTTGTCTTTTTCTTGATCTGGAATAAAAACAGTGGTTTTGTTCTTGTTTCTTTTAGATCAGTGGCTGAAGTGCAAGAAACAGAGTTATATTAAAGGCACTAACAATTGTGCAAAAAGGCCTTTGAGTATGTAAATTCATTGCAGGTATACAATTGTCTTCTAAATTAGGTTTGACTAAGTTGAGTCATGTGAAATTATTGCTTTGCAGGTCAAAAGTTGTACAATATTAGTAATTTTGGTTAACTTAACCTAAAAGTATTTTCACTCTTGTAAAGAAATTGACACTCAGGAGTTATTACTCAGACATGCCAAATAGCTAGCATATTGCATAGTATACAATCATAATTTGGTACTCCATTGTTTTGAAACTCAAATTTGGTACTTGATGAATTTTCATAGAAAAATTTTGCCCTACTATTTACTGTCTGCTTGTTACTTGCTGTGCAAGGTAGAACTTGTTGGTACTGATGCCACTGTGACATTTTTCTTTTTCCAGCCAAAACACTTTTCTTCTTGTTTTTTTTTTTTTTTTTTTTTTTTGGTATTTGTGGCATCTCTTGGAGCCAACTAATGATGAATACCAAGTACCATTATATATCAAATTCTGATTTCTTTATTGTATCATTCATTTCTTAAGAAAATTAAATGTCAATAATCAATCTTTAAGAAAAGTTTGGAGTTTCAATGTCTCAAAATTCACCTGTAGGCACTATTTTTTGTGTTTAACCATGGCCTAATCAAGTAGAGAAAAGGGAAAAGGAGTCACCTAAAAGACCTTCAAAATTAGAACAATTTGAACAACAAAATAAATAAAGCAGCACTGATTTGTAACTGTAAGCATACAGCATAGATCCATTAATCCATACTTATATAAATAAATGGCGGAATAAATAAGTAGAGAGGTGAAAATAAATCTGTGTAAAATTCAAAATTTTTATGTATTTACCCCACCCTCTGTTCTCAACTCTTAAGTGAAAACTGAAAATTGTGATTTGCTTTCAATAAGAAGATTACAGAATGGGATAAAATAACTTTACATACAAAAGAAAAAATCTGACAAACACTACTGCATGTTCAGTGACCAAGGTTAACCTTCGTGGTGATGTGTCATATTGATAGCAAGTAGTTTTGATATGATATGATGAGCATGGCAATTTATCTCTGTGATCTTCCTCACTAGAACTCATAACCACCACCTCTCAGCCCCATCTAATCATGAGAAAAACATCACACAAATCCCAACCGAAGGGCATTCTACAAAATACCTGCTTAATACTCTTCAAAACTGTGAAGGTCATCAAAAACAAGGAAGTCCAAGAAACCATCCAAGCCAAGCAGAACCAAAGAAGACAGGACAACCGCCTGTTGAGTGCTGAATTGGCAAGGACTCTGTACCAGAAATAGAGCATTCAATTAAAAAACAGAGAAATCTGAAAGAAGCATGAAATATTATGGCTGAAATAAAGTATCTATATTAAGCATTAAGTATAGTAAGCATTAAACATTAAGACCTAAAGCAACACACTAATGAAAACTACTAACGGGAACTAGGTTTGAGTTCATGAAATTTGTACTATTATTGTAACTTTTTGATAAATATATCTATGTCACATAATTTTTAAATGTTTTAGTTTAAAGTCAGTTACTAGCACATTTTTAATTTAGTGCAAAATTAAAGTGTTAGTGTTTTTTGTAGAAAGACAGTGTACATATATATTTTTAATAATAATAGAATACCAATTACTTGAAGGACTTAAACAAAAAGTAAGGGCTATTTTGAATACAGCGTGTCTTAAACATCATACATATATTATTTATTTATGTGTATTTTTAGAAAACTTATACTATTATTAACAGTGATATGGCTTAAAAAACAAATCACTCACAAATATTGCTGATATTTCTAGGAACTTCAAAAGAAAATAAAGACCGACTAAGGCTTGAAAATAAATAAATGCTTTATGATAGCAGAAAATAAACTAATGAGAATAAGAAAAATGTGTCCAAGGCACGAGCTTTTCAGTGAGAGGCTCCTGGCTCTGTACTTACTCTCCTCTTTTAACTGCAAATTTTTCAAAAGAGCTCAGTATACAATGCTGAGACTAAAGAATTAATTGACAGTTACATTCTAAACTGTTGGGCAATTAAAGGAATTAAAATTACCACTAAATATACAAATAGCTATAAGACATTCTTCTTAAATTCAAGCTAACCTTTTCAAAAATTGAAAACAATGTAAAAATTGAAATAATACAACAGTGTTCTTGCTTCAAGCGTGGATAAAGACACAACTTCTTTGCTTTTAGGCATTGATAGTCAACTTTTATTTGTTCAGTATAATCAAATTCATTGTACTCCTAGTGTGCTACAAAATGTGCAGTCTTGTGGTTCTTTTTTCAATCTTTCTGTTTCATAGAAAAGAAAGAAATTTAATACTTTCAACAAGTGCACAAGACACACTGGAGAACATGGGATATTTTTCCAAATTTCTAAAATAACCAGAATGGTTAGTAATACTTCCTAAGAACTCAGAGGAAGTTTGATTATGTGTAAAGTTATTTAATGCATAAATGTTTACTATTAATCAAGTAATGTTGCTGAAGTGTCCCATGTTATTACTTTGCTACTATTTTTCTATTAAAAAATATTCCAGAGGACTTATTTCAAATGCAATGCATCCCCTTTTCTATAACATCTTTAGAATGTAGTCATTTCATATCATCTATCACCTCTGTCACAATTTTGTTAAGATTTCTAACCTCTCAAACTTACTTCTCTTATTACAGACCACATGATTTATGAGTACCGATAGCTACAGAGACAGATGTGAGATTAGCATTGTAACCTATCCAGGATCACCTCAGAAACAGTTTCTTCTGAAATGTACTGTCACATTGAAAAGGAATTACAACAATTTTGGGATAATTCTGACATGTACTTTTAAACTTGCTTGCTCAATTGTAAAGAAAAAAAGTAGAAATTGGAAAAATTGAGCTATTTGCTTTGACTTAAAAATAATATGGGCTTTTAATTAAAGATTCATTGTAAGAAATTTCAGTTGTCTAACATCTTACATATTTTCTATAACAAAAGTATACAAGTCATTAAGAATTGAAATAAATGAGTGATTTTAATATTCCATTGGAAATATATTAGAATATATCCTTTTAAAAATGATTTTGTGCCACAAGAATGCTTTAAACATTATGGAAAAGAAAATTTAAAACGTAACAGTACATTTTGATTCAATATTAAGTGTTAAGTATCTGAGGAAGAAAACATGAGAATGTTGCCTAAAAATAATTTATAGGAAGAAATTTTGGAAATAGAAACGCAATAGATTTACAGAAATTTGTCAAAACCTTCCCTAAGTGTTCATCACAACAGTTACCAACCATCGATGTGAAAATTACTTATTACACTGAACCTTTCTGGCGTAAACCCAAAATAGCATGGCTAGGTCCAACAGGGATAGCTCGGATCTTTCTACAAGAGAGACATCCTGGAGTTCAGGTGAGCAATCAGTTACGGAAAATGAAGCTTAATGCAACTGAATAGCTTTCCTACAAGCATTGACTGCTCTCTAAACTTTCATCTACGCCTGTGCTACTCCAAGTGTGGTCTTCAGGCCAGCAGCATCAGTGGCATCTTAGGTTTTGTTTAAAAAAAAAAAATCTCAGGCTCCATCCCAAATGGATTCCAAACACTTCATTCTCACACTGAAATCAGAGAAAGACTGACTTATTATTCTTGCCTGTATATTATGTAGAATTAAATGGAAACATTTAAAAAGCATTAGTGGTCAGAACTCACTCCAGGGCAATTAAATCAGAATCTCTGGGTTTGTAGCCAGACATCAATATGTTTTGAACTGCAGTTACGAGTTTAAATTGTCTGAGAACCAAGACCAGGTCAATTTTATCTACTTATTCTGTAACATCTGAACCACTTTCTTCCTTAAGAGGAGCCCAATGGTAGTTTTACATTTAGGACTTTGCATCATGGTTCAAATTTATTTGATTCTACTCTAACTCTGATTTTATTCTTTCTTCTTCTTTACTTAACATTTCTAATTCACATATCAAACTCCTGATGATTCACACACACACACACACACACACACACACACACACACACACACCACAGATTGTGTTTCCATTCTTTATATATTTAGATGAAATGATTTGAGTGGAACTCTAAATTATTCAGAAGCTTCCCTGTCTCAAATACCAGTAAATTTTTTTTGTCCCCTTAAGGAACTGTGATGAAAACATTCCTATGTGTGAGTTATTTTGTGAAGCACACATTTCTTTCTATTACTTCATCTCTCTCCCTCTCTCTCTGTCTCTGTCTGTCTCTGTCTCTGTCTCTCTCTCTCTCTCTCTCTCTCTCTCTCTCTCTCTCTTTCTTTCTCTCTCTGTCTCTCTCCTCCTTCATAAATTACACACACAGAGAAGCAGAGAGACAGAGACAGAGGGGTGGGAGAGAGAGAGGAAATTAATTTAAAATGGTAAAAATATATTGGGAACAATTTCCTGAAATACTTAGTAGTGAACAAATTATCTTTTGTAATAAGAAAAGGCATATGCCAAGAAAGGGGAGCAAATTTACAGTGGTAATGAATTGTGTGACCTTGCGTGCAGGGATTCCTGACCATCAACACTCCTATTTGAAGACACTCTATGAGAGTTTCAGAAACCCTAATAATAGCTGGAAGGATTGCTCCTCAGGCTTCCAATCAATAATCAGAAGAAAAGTTATTTTTTATACATCTTCCTTGGTCTCTAGTTATACTTTTGTTTGTATTTTTTGTTAATCTTACTAGGGTGAATTCTGAGTGAGAAGTAGGAGCATTTTAAAGAAATTTCACTTTTGTTTGTATTCATCTTTAAATTCAAGTTTTATTGGAAGAGAAATTTGGAAAGTTTAAAGTAGGAAGTTGGAAATTGAAATATTGAAAATCCCTTATTTAACCATGATACTGCCATGCAAAAATTATGCTCAGCAAGTCATGTAATTAGTTACAGCAGTACCTTGGTTCATAAATACTTCTTTTGAAAACAATTTGGATCTCAAATTTTGGTTTGAAAAATTTGTGCCTTGGGTCACACTCTCCACATAGAATGAGAAACACAACTGCATGTTTCTTTCTCGTGCAAACACTAATGCAGCCATCTTCCTCCAAATTGTAAAACAAATTAAGTTTGTGAACACTGTATATACAGTAACATTCCTCTTTCCCCAGCAAAAAGATAATTGAACTATATATTTTATTTGAGTAATAGCTGATTAAGTTTTCACTTGCTGTCAATATGTATTTTTCAGGGGTGAGCTATTTTTAAAAAGGGGCTATTTTAAAATAGGAAAATATTATTTCTTAATTTTCCTAAAACAGGAAGCAAGACTGCCTTCTGTATGTCGACGGCCTCCTGCATAGGAAGTGTGCTAGGTCTCTAACCCCTACTTCTGCTCAGTTCAGTCAGTGAGAAGCACAAGCAGAAAGCTGAAAACTAGAAGCCCTTCTTGTACCATTTCAGGTGCATCACCGGCAATGATTATGTCACGTCCCTGACTTGTTTCCAGCTTCTTGGCTCAGTAAGGCACACATTCTCACCTTGCTCTTCAAGCCTGAAGTATGAAGCAACCCTGTGCTATTAGTAATCTCTGTTTTTTCTCAGAGACCCTATTGGATTTGTAGCTCTTTTAACTTCAATGAACCAGTATCCTATATGGAATCACGTGACTTGCATCTTGTTATTTTGACTGTACCTAGCTAACCAAATGGTATCCCGAGAAGGAATTAAGATATAGAGCTTGGGATCTGGCTTTGATTTATACTGGCTTTCACTTCCTGGAAAGTTTATTACCCATAAGTTTCATAGTGTGTCTTCTGCATATTATACTTATGTCTGTATGGTCTTTCTTTATGTAACTCCTCAAAGCACTTATCAAAGCCGACACTGTAAGTTTGTGGCTCTGCTTTCTCTAAAATCATACAGGAGACATTAAATATCAAACCACAGTAGTTATAAAAAGAGCTAATTTTGAGTATTAAACATACATTTGTTTTATGCTTATGTTTTACCTGTATTATTCTCCTATAGTTCACAATAAAATATAAAGTGGATACCAAGTTATGCTATGTAACAGATATAAAAAATGGAGATTTAGGGAATTCACACAAAGTAACCAACATTATCATATAGCCAGCTCTGAACCAATGTCAGAATCCAAGCCTTAACCAAGCTGTTCCCCTAATTCGGTCTTGGAAAGTCAGATTTCTTTGGTGATCTCACAGCCTTTTGTCTTTGACTGCACAGAGGTTGACAGTTCAGCTACTTCTAAACTGGAATATTAATTTTCATTTCCTAAGAGCTTTATCTTAATTGTATGTGATCTGAATTGTATTGGCTTACTTTATTTTGTATTATAGACTGGATTTTGAATTGTGAGTATCCACATTGACTATGTTTTATATTGTTTTAAAATATTAATATAGAATATATAATGCACAAAAGCCACGATGATGAAACGAAGTAAAGTAGTGAAATACAATGAAATTAGTAACTGAGAAATCAGTTGTGATGCTTCGCTTTCTACAGCAACCTGACTGAATGATGGCGACGGTGCAAGTTATGTGTGCAGAGTTGAGGCAAGGTTCTATAAGAGATTAGTATTTGAACCAATAGAGCAGTAATATTTTACTTCACCAAATAGAAAAGAACTATGTAATGCATTGAGGATCTGAATAGAATGACAGTGTACAAGAAAGGAAAGTTGTGGGTTTTTTTTTTTTTTTTTTTGGTTTTTTTCCCCTGAGCAGACACATTCATCTTTTTCCCTTGGGGACATCAGGGCTCCAGATTCTTGGGACTTAAGACTCATTACCTCCACCTCAAACTCAGACTGAATTGTACCCTTGGCATTTCTTATTCTCTACCTTAGAGTTGGCATATTATAGAAGTTTTCAGCTTCTATAATCATATGAAAACTATAATCATAAGTATGAATAATCATAAATGTGAATTAGTAAATTTCAATCTCTCATCAATACACACACACACATATATATATATATATGTGTACAACTATATATAAAATATATATATGTTTGTGTGTATGTGTGTGTGAAATATATATATGTGTGTGTGTGTGTGTGTGTGTGTGTGTGTGTGTGTGTGTGTGTATCCTAGGGCAAAAAGCAAAATAACCAACCTTATTAAAAAGATTCAATGCTTCTATTTTAGTAAGTGGTTAATTATCTAGTATAACCATCCAATGGTGCTAGTGTTTTTTTTTTTTTTAATTTGATGCTGGTAGTAGTGTTGAGGGCCTAGATTAATTCTAGCATCCACTCATTTCCATTGGGTTCCTATGCCTAGATTATATGTTCACATGACTGTTTCCAGAGATGCAGTAGTACAGATTTGTAGTTTTCATATACTAACATTTGCTTCAAACATATCACACACTGTCACCTTTATATTATGGTTTTCCTCTACACTTCCAGGGCAGTTTCACATAAATTACAATCTATCACATATTAAGTGATGTAAGAAAGCTTGAACTAGGTTAGCTGAACAGCTACTGACTATGTTGACTCCAATCACCCTCCATTATTACATCCTCTCTCTGCGAGTCAATATATTCAGAAAAACTAAAGCTGGCTAGGTTAAAGATTAGAGGCTGTCTTTTTCTTGCCACTCAGATTTGAACCAGCTGAATGTCCCTTTAATATCATTGTAATCCATCTTATTTAAGATGCAGCATATGATTTCTTCACCATCAAGTCTCCCTTCCACTTCAGGAATAATCCTCTTTCAATCTCCTACTCATTCAAATAAAAATACCATCTCATATTAATGACATCTTTCTAAAGAAGCCCAAATCATTTTTAAGGTATTTCTCTAATCCTCACAACATTCCTATAAAGTAGGCAATGTCCATACAACAACTCTTCTCAACCAAGTCAGAAGGATTATGCAAGGGTATTAGGTGCCCATGGGTATTACTGAACTGACTTTCATTCCTCCTAAAAATATATTTACTGGGAATTGAAGCAGTGCATTTATTTGAAAAAGATATATTTGGGTTTAAGGATAAAAATTTGACTTGGAATAATGACTGTGTGGTCCTACGGTAGTATTTTGACATTGATACAGATACATTGCTTCGAGCAAGATGCAATATAACTCATTTGGATACTGCTAGCATAAATTTCTGAGGGGAAGATATTATCAGGTTGAAAGTATTAGTGCAAAAATTTATGGATTCCATTAAAGAATGTTTTGATGTAAAATTATATTTAAAATACTGTATTTAAAAAATATTTATTCTATAAGTGAAAACAAATTCAAAAATTTAGATTGTTTCAAGACAAGATTACTAGGCGGTAGCCTAACAATTTGATATTTAGTAATAATATATACTAAGGCTAACCAAATGGTGGATTTAGTATTATAGAAGATTTGTACTGGTTAAAGAAAAAATAAGTAGAATATTTCAAACATGATAAAATAGTTTATTAGGTAATAACAGAAATTAATCAAAATAAAGCTTCTATCCACTCTTGCACAGATAATTATAGATAATACCAATGGTGATATCCATGGAAAGTCTCATTCTAAGTGTACTAATACAATTGTTTTCTCCAAACAATTATTAACCTCTTTCCAGACAAGGAAATTCTTGTTTTTTTTGTTTTTTTTGTTTTTTTGTTGTTGTTGTTTTGTCTTTTTCCTTTTTATTGGTACCTGGGATCGAACTCACAGCTGCCTGCTTGCAAGGCAGGCGCTTATGCCGCTGAGCTAAATCCCCAGCCCCTAGACAAGGAAATTCTTATACATATTACAGCAGTTAGCCAAGGTGGTGGACTGGAATTTGAATGCATGCTGTCTAGCTATCAATTCTGTTCTCTTGTTACACTTAAAAATTTTACTAAAATATATATCTAGCTGTGAGGAATTTTCTTGGTAAACAAGAAGTGTGAATAAACTTCTATAATAAGAAACAGTGTTAAAATTCATTGTGCAATTGTTAGAAAGAGAAAGCTAGAGCAAACCGTGCGTTGCGTGCACATTCTTTAGACTTGGTGATGCTTTCCCTAGAAGTCACTTGCAGTCCTGTAGATTCTCCTGGTGGGAAACCCTTGATTTCTGCTTAGTCCCAGCATGTGATATAACTGTATTCCCCAAGGGAGGACAAGAGGCTTGGAATGGGTAAATAAATAGAATTCAAAACAAAGAAAAAGTCAAACTCTCTTCAGTGCCACAATATAGAAAATTAAAATTTCTATGAATGAAAACTGAAAATAGAAGTAGTAATACTGTATATGTCCCTAATTAAAAGAGTAGATTTATTGACGTTTAGGAAGATTTTAAATAAATTTATCCAAAACAAATCATAGAAATATATGTTGACTCATGACTAAAGTTTAATTTTCCTGAATAAAATTAAAATATTACAAGTAGCTAACATTTTTTGAGTATTAACGGCATGCCTAATACACTTTTGGTTCTTCAGATACATGAATTTATTTAATAAAAAATTCTAAATCAAGAATTATACAGTAATACAATTATTATATCCATTATTTCAGATAAGGTAACTGGGATCAAAGGAAAGGTACTAAGCATATCAAGTAGGTGGAATCAGTAAACAACAGAGGCAGGAATCAAAATCAATATGTCTCATTTCTAACCTTTTAACAATTATATTATTGTGTATATTCTCATAAATTTCTGAAGTTAATGTATATTCAGTACTAAAATAGTTTAAAATATCACTTCCAAAAAGACAGATTTATTTTCTAATCATATTTGTTTTTCATCCTGAAAAATTTGTCTGGCAAAGTACTTATTGATATAAGACTTCAGAATATAATTCAGGTATCATCCTTTATGAGTGCTTTATTTAAATTGGTATCTCAGTCTCACTCAATAATATAAATATCTTATGTAATTCACAAACTAATATCACAGTTTGAAGTGTGTGTGTGTGTGTGTGTGTATATATATATATATATATATATATATATAGTTCTTTCCTAAAAAGACAGAAATACAAAAAAAATACAAATATATTAACACATAAAATGTATTAGTTATGTGTCACATACATTTGTTAAAGATAGGAAAATACATGCTTAGGCCAACAAATACAGAAAGTTTTTCAATGAGATTTAATATCAGTTTATGATTAAATCTGGCTTAAAAACTTGAATTGGAAAAGTACCTACTTAAATTGACAAAAGATACCTACAAAACCCTGTTACAAGCACTGTATATAACTATAAAATGTTTAAATGCATTTACATTAATGTCAGGGCAAAGACAAATTTTTTGTACTGAATATACAACTCAGATCAATAAAATAGAAACTACATAAGGATTAGAAAGAAAGAAATAACATTGTTCAGTGTGTAGAAGGAAATAATTTTACCTTTCTTGTTCCTTCCCCTCTAAAACCCTAAATAACTGCTGGGCAAAATATGAAAATATACAAATATTTAAAACAATATGGTTTATTATGGGAATAAACATAAATATATAAGTAAACTTCATTTCTGTAGACCAATAACAGAATACTGTTTATAAAATGAAACATTAAAAATAGCAATAAAACCAAGACAGTATTTAGAAATGCATTTGATAAAATTTTCACAAGGCTATTTTGGAACTTTTAAATTACTATAAATATTTATGTGGAAGTAGAGGAGAGGGAAAAAGTGAAAAGTTGATCAACTGGTGCTAAGTTACAGTTAGCAGAAATGTGATCTGATGTTCTGTTCTACAGCAATATGACTATACATTAAAATGTAGTTTACATCTCAAAAAAGCTAGAATAAAGAATTTTTAGTGTTTTCACCACAAAGAAATAATTACTGAATAATACATAAGGAGAAGAGATAAATTTGTTCATCCTGATTTGAACATTATACAATGTTAAACATTATACAATATCATTATACAATATCAAACATTATACAATACATTATACAATATCAAAATATCACAGAGTACAACATATGTTTGTATACATTTTTGTATCAATTGAAAAACAAATTTAAAATTAACAGAGAAATAACCTCAGAAAATGTATATAGAAGAGCAAAGACCCCAAAATTATAGGCATTATTAGATAAAAAAGTTATGTAAAGCTTAGAAAAAACCAAAGAAGTTGTAATTAAGATTAGATGAGGTAAAAAGTAGGAATCTAGGACAGAATCAAAAGTCCATAAACACACTGTCACATGAAGTTAGATTACTAGGAAATCATAAGAGACAGTGTAGACTATTTCATGAGAAGATGCTTAGACATTTGTTTCACTTTAAGAAGTGAAACTGTGGCCTTTCCTCACACCACACACTGAATCAGTTTCAGATGAACCAAAGCATTACCTCTGAGTGGCAAACTTTTGAAAGAAAAAAAAAAAAAAAAAAAAAAAAAAAAAACAGGATCAAACCAAAAATGATACCTTGTCACCTAAAGAAAGGCAAAAATTTTTCAACAAATACAAAATTCACACAAAAAAGAGGGATTCACTGGACTACATAAAATTAACTGTTGCACAAAAGATAACATAGATGATGTAATAAAATTACTCAGTTTAAGAAAATATACTTTAATTCAAAATAATAAAACACTTACAGTGGAAATTTTTATGGAAAACTACAACCTAAGAAGGCAGAAGAAAAAATAAAAGATATGAAGAGGCATTTCTCAAAAGAGGAAACCCTAGTGACCTTAAACACAAGATAACCATAATTGATAATCACATGATAGGTGTTATAATCACAAAGACATTTAGCATGCAACACTGGGAAAAAAGTAAAATTTCACCAAACATTCACTGCTGAAGCGAGGGTAAAATGGAAATCTGTAAGTTGTTTGTAGAAACAGTAATTTTCTAAAAATAAATTTAGAACGCATTATGGTATTATTTCAGAGACTATATGCTTGTACCCTATGACTCAAGCAATACTATATTAGTAATGTACCTATTTTTCTGTTTCATTGATAATTATCATAACCCATAAAAATATATTATTCATAAATGGCATACATGAAGCACAAAAATTTTGTGAAAACAATGCATATTGTGATTATGTGTTATAAATTCTATTTTCTATCATATTCACATATTCAAAGTCACTTCTTAAAGAATACTGATTTTGACTTAGCAAACTGATTTTTGAAATCTTCTATGCATTTTAAAAATATTCTCCTAGAGAAACTCTGGCACATAAATCCCAAAAGAAATATATAAAAATCCTTATCACTGTACTGTTTTTAATAGCATAGGTGGAAGTTAATGCCCATTAAAGAACATGTAAGTATTTCATCCTTTATTCAGAAAGTTAATCACCCCAACAGCAACACTTTGACTAGTTTTTTTATATATGCCTCAAACTTTAGAATGTTCAAAACCAGAACCAACTGATCTGCAACACTGGAATAAGGATTGGCAAATAAAGTAAGCAGAATTATTGCACTGCATGTCTGCTACCTTATTTGCTACTTAACTTCTAGGAAATTGGTAAATCCCAAATTACCCTCAGATCAGATTTTTGTAGATCCTTAAGCAGATATGGTTGTCTTAAGACTAAACGAGTAGTCCTGAGGTTGATCAGTAGCTCAGCACTCATAAGCTTCTTGTGTTTCCTCTATTAAATTAAATTATTTACAACTGTTGGTTAGAGAGTAGACTAGTACAAACACTGTGGAAATCAATGTGGAGATTCCTCAAAAAATTAGGATTAGAGGTCTCATTCAACCCAGGTATTCCCCTTCTGTGTATCTTCCCAGAAGGATTGAAAAACATCACACCACAGTGACATATGTGAAACCATAAGGTTCAAAATATACAATAGTCACTGTGAAATGGGAGGAAACTGTTCAATAAAAAGAAGAAACTAAGATAGGGTAAAAGAGAAAGGATATAAGGGAAAAGAAAAAAATGCAAGTTAGTTATACCATTAGTGTCACTTAGTTCACTGAAAAGGAAAGGTTGTGTTAATATTGATTGAAGAAATTTTTATGTCCATATTTTGTACTTGAGTGTAATTTATCAACAATTGTTACTTTTTCATTATTTTGTTGTGAAAATTTGTTTTACCTTTTCTTCTTAATATTGACAAATAAAGTAATTTATAAAAAAATAAATTATTTTCAGGGCAGTTCATATCCTTCTAGAAGTGAGTTCTATCAAAATAAGTGGATCCTAGCACATGTGTGTTCATCATGATATATTCTGCTTCATGTTGACTCTTATCAACATGAAATTATCTAATTAATCCTAGTTATCTGCAGATTTTTTCTTTTAGAAAATCAATGCTTTTCCCGTATCATGTTATAAATATTATTTTAAAATAATTTATGGTATAAGGTTTATGCCTTACAATTTTACAATATGAAATATATAGATGAAATACTGTTGAGATTACTCTTATAGGAAAAAGTATTTTGAGCTCACCCCAACTAATGGCCTTTCCTGTCAAAATGGAAGGATGAAAATCACTTTATCAGTATAGAAAGGCAGGGAAAATCCTAACTGCCTGTGCTGTTATTACCAGAAGAAATTTAAGAAAGTTTTGGGAATGATGCTATGAAATGATTAAAAAAATAGAGCAAATAACTTAGTAGCTAACAGCAGTGAAGATATTCATAATCTTAACAACAGAAAATAAAAAAGAACATGACCATTAAATTTCCAAGTCCCTGTTTCTCAACATGTATTCACTGCGCATGAGCAGTCAGGGCTGGTAACCTCTGAACCTTTCCAGTGATTGAAAGATGGAGTTGAATATATTTGTGTGAATTCCAGAAAGAAGGGAGCCTGTGTGACTCTGTGTGAGACTTCTGCAGGAGGCAACAGAAAGTCTATAATCCATTTGTTCGACATTCATTAAGAGACTTGGTGTGGGAAAGGTAATATTCTAGGCTTCAGACACAAAGACAAGCCTTGTGCTCCTGAGAATTGTAGCAGTGAAAAGAAACTGAAAGCATGACCAACTACTAGAGGGATGGGAACAGTTTGTGATGGAAGAATACTCAAAATGGAGAGAGGGAACCAGATGGCAAGCTTGGGCTGAATTTTAAGAGAGAACAATAAAATATCTTTCTTTTGGAAGATTCAAGTCAATCTTGGAAGACGACTGCAAATATAAACAAGTAAACAGTGTGCTTACATGGTTTGGATGGAGACTTGACTAGTTATCAGCCACTGTCTCTGGATTCCAGAATTCTAGAACCATCCTTCCTATGATTTTTACCTCCAATGCAGTCTTCTATGCAGCTTGTACTAAGTCAATCAAAATGGCAATTCTGACAGCTAGTCTGAATTTACACACATTTTTTAGAGTTTGTCTTGTGTGCTTTTAACATTAATTGATTTTTCTGTAGTCTTCAGTGAGGCTAGCCTGGCAAGTTTAATATGTTGTGTGGGGTGAGGTATAGTCAAGACCTAGTCACTGGTATTGTATAAATAAATAAATAAATAAATAAATAAATAAATAAATAAAGGGGTGATATGAGCCAATATATTCTTACACCACTTGTCTGGCAGATTCCTAAGGAGGTAATACACAACATGATTGATCTATCTGATTGGAACTTTGCTTGGGAGGACTCTATGTCCCCTCATTTTCTAAGTAAGGACTCAAAATTATTAGTTACTCCATGAATACTATCATAGACCAATTCTGAATCTTACTTTTAGAACATGTTCCAATTCTAAAAGGCATTAGTTTATAGGGATAATAGGGATGGTCTACTAATGTATCATAAATATCTATGAACTTCTATTAGCAAAGACAGATTTATTTGCTTCCTCATTAGCTTGAGGACATTTTTTAATATAGCAAACTGCTGCTTAGGTAACCTTGGTCATTGTTATTTCTAGAAAAGCATTTACAATTTCTTCCCTAAAGGCCAGCAGTGAAGTAGGTTTTCTGTGGGTCCCCCATACAAGGGTAACACTATCTGTTGAAAAAACATCATACTAATTTTTTATCCATAAGTGTATACAGTTTTTGACGTTCTGTTTTTTCTCTTTCTCTGTTTCTCTGTCTCTGTTCCTATTCTCTCTTTCTAAAAGTATATTTATCAATATATTTATCTTTATGATATGCATGTCTATCTATATGATATAATTAGATATAATATCTACATACAGAGTTATATAATAATCTAATAATTAATGATAATAGACCTACATATTATATAACAGCTATATATTTATCTTTCTATGATACATATCTTTATATGTATGTAATAGCCTTAGATTCTAAGGTGAGTTTATAATTCAATGAAAATTCTACCCTTTATCTTAGAAAAATAAAATGTGGCGCTCACAATGGTGACAAAATAATTTGTTATTCTCACTACATTTGAAACTGGATACATTCAAACTTGTGTGATGTAGCACATATTGAATTTCAAAGTAAAATATTATGTCTTATTTTCATAGTAAAATAACTGTATTTAATAGATTAAGCTATTGTGTGTCATCTAATATGATCTTTAATGATGAGAGATATACATATATATTATTTATGCATAAAATTGCTATCATACTAATTTAAAATACAAATTTGTGACACAAAATTTTAACAAGTACATTTCTAAAATTCTTCCGAATAATGGAAAATATCATTCATAGTTAGTAAAAGTAGAGCTCCAAATGTACAGAAAAATGTCAAATAGTTTAGACTGTGCTGTTCTGACACCTTTTCTCTCCATCTATGAAAGAGTTAATATCGTAAGTAACAGATGCATGGGCTGATGAGACATTTAAACATATTTGTCATGATAAATAAAGAGAGGTGAAGTGCATCACACCAGCCCTGTTGCTTTACATTGCGTGAAGAATAGAGGTGCTGGAGGGCTCATTTGTGATGCTTAGTCTATCAGAAGCATCAGTAGGGTACTCTCCCTGGCAGCGTGCGGAGTAAACTAACTAATGCACACCCAGACTGCAGGTGTTGATTAGACATTTGTGCTCCAAATGAGAATTGCCAAACACTACTCAGCTAAATTGGCCCTTTTTTACTCTAGATACAAAATTAATTAATTCTGTAGGGACTAAGTGATTCACAAAATTCAAATTTAAATTACAAAATATAATGAGAAAAGGGAAAAAATTTAACTAAAACTCCTCGCAAAATTCAGGCCACAGATATTAATTTTTAGGCAAACTATCCTTAGCTTTTAACCAACAGGTTAATATACTAAGTCAAAATTCAGTATTCTTGTTAATCCCTGTCTGAAAAGCAATGTTATAATAAGATTTTCCTCTTTATTAATAATTTTCATCTACTCACCTAGAACTATGACACATAGTAGATTTCCATTATGAAATATTTGTAAAATTTTTTCCCCAAGTACTTTGACTTTCAGTAACACACATCTTACCTTTCAACTTTTGATGAGGAAAAGTTTACAAAATGGCATTTTAATTCCAATGAAAGAAAACATACAGAGCTGATAAACACATGCACCTGCATGCCTGTCTATGGCTGACAAAATCTATGACAGAACGCTGATTGGACATTGCGGTTGAGTCCTTATGTGGATATATTCCGATGGTAAGAGGTGAAATGAGATGGATGAGTCCTTCTCTAAACGCTTTATATATCCCACACTGAAAACTTTAGGAGACTTCATTGTAAATTGTCTATGTAAAACCAGAAGAAATGGGAAATACTACCCACTGAAATCATTACTTAGTATTCCCCGACATGGGGAGTATTTCCTCTACCTCTCACTTGACATACAATGGCTTTGCCAGGGCCAAGCACCTATCACACTTTGCCATTACCAAAGGATTTTTACAAGTAGGTAACTCTCCAAGATCATTATGAAGTAAAGTATTTGCCTTTCCTTTTTAAACGCTCCTTTCTCCTCAGTATTCCTCACTCCTCTCCATGTGAACTGATTCCTCTCTGCATTGGCTTTAGATCTCTCAAGACTAAGTAAACAATCAAACTCCCTAGTTTGGGGACCAAATAAGATTTTGTGGAATTATTCAACTCTTGATCCTTTTGAGAGTCTTGAGCTCAGTAGACCCGGCACCCAGTTTTCCAGAAATTTTAGAGAGATGTTGGCTATTTTATCATCTTCAGTGAAAGCGATCTGTTTTTGCTTCCATCAACTCCTTCATGCTTTTGACTGGACTGAAGAGCAGAGCCAGGCTGAAGTTCAGTAACCCGCAAAACAGTGTGCACTGATTGAATTTATTTAAACCAAAAGAAATAAAACTAGATGTAGCTAATAAAAATGGAGGGGGAGAGGGAGAAGGTGGGGGGAGATAGGGAAAGGAGAGGGGAAGCAGGAGGGAGAAGAAAAAGAGTAACATAAACATGAACCAGCTACAACAATGCAACACTTGTCTGTGATTCTTTTTAGATCAAAGAAAAGCCAGTTTATATTTTTCTTGGTATTTATTTATTTTCAATGAAACAAATATGGTTCTTTTATAGGCAGGTTGAGAAGTGTGAGTGGATGTTGTTTTACACAAGGGGAAATAGTCGAAGATGTAGTAGATGCTGTGGAGAAGACATTCCAGTGAACTGATTCTTATGTCAACATGTGTCAGTACCAATTTCTGTCTATGTATCTATCTCAGTGTATCAGTCAGTCTCTCTACCGTCCATCTATCTACAGAAGCAAAACTCAAGAATTAAATAAGAAACAAGAGTAGGAGGCAATGTAGTTTTTGGACTCCTGTTTTTTCCTGTTGATTTGTTTGGGAAATTTGCTCATGTTTACAAGTGAAAGTCTTAAGACACAGGTCCAATCCAATTCACTATGTGCATCTGGCTGCCTGTAGTGATACAGTACATATACTAACCTGAGGGACCAAGAGAAAAGTCAATTGGCTGCTCCTGTGCAGCATCTCTGCACTTGTAGTAAGGTGAGGTAGACAGAGCATTATCATTGTATTTGTGTGTTATAACTACCAAAGCAGCCAATCACTATGAATAAAAAAGGGTCACATCTTCTGATAAAATTGGGTTTAAACCTAAACTTTTCTCTTTAATACTTAAATATTTTGAAGAAATTTTTTATCTTATTTATTCAATCTGTTTTTTAATCACAAAGTGGAAATAGGGAAAGGATTGAGTAGCAGAAATGTATAGAAAAAATGCGTGCCTCACAGGTGTTCAAAATAGGCAGATCTCTTTTTTTATGTTTGACATTAGTTATATGAGGTAGGAAGGATCAGTGAATAATTAAGATATTTTTCCTCTATCAGAATGATATTTTTGTGGAATAGTTGATGGGTAACATACTTTGTGTACAGTACAAAATAGTGCATTCTGAAGTTACACTAGCTATGCAGCTGTCTGAAGACATAATTTTTCCTACTTTTGTCTGTTTGACATTTTACTATTCTTCAGGGAGGAAAAACTTCACCAGGGATTTCATTGTTCCAGAGATGCAGTTTCTAATGGTATTTTTTAGTAACTCAAAGATCAGGCATGTGTGGAAAACCCACCATCAATAACCAAGCTGGTACTACCCTGCACATCATTTTAAAAAAAGATTTAGTCTTCAGTTGCTGGTGTTTCTAATCATGTGGCTTATTTTATACCTTATGTCAAATCATTTTAATAAGCATATAAAAATAAAAAAAAATAAAATTAACAATTCTCCGCTCCTATTTAAATACCATGGCCCACTTATACCAAAATCTCAGGATGAGGAGGACCCTCATTCAGTGCCACATGTCCCACAGATTCAAGTACCTCCTGGGGTAATGATATTGCACATTTTGGTGCTGTGATTGTCCCATGGTAAGAAGCTGGGTGAAATGAACTGCTCAAGAAGGAGTTTGCATATTTCTTCACCAATGTTATTATATTTATATTTTCTGTGTAGTTTTAATCTGTTAAGTTGAAATAACAATAGCTACTTCATAGAAAATTGGGGACACAATTGATGTAAAGCATTTACCCTATGTATACAATATAAGAGGTACTTTACAGACTTTTGTTTCATTTCTTCCCAATTATAACCTCTAATATCCTAGCATCTAGTCATTATGGGCCAGAGAATTTCAAGCAATCTCACTGTAGGTAATAAGTTTCTCATCAAGGGCAACTATAATGTTTCATGGATTCCAATTATCCTTTAAAATTCTTATTTCATTTAGCTTGCTCATCTTTTGAACTATTTTATTTCACATATGGATATGTTTCCTGCTAACTCCATTATCTGACCATTATATGGGTCTGATTTAAAAAAAAAAGTTGATGATTGGTCCACATGATAATGGATATTTTTCCACCTACAAGGTGCTATGCTTTTCTTTATCAGATATACAGAAATGAGACACATTATTCCCAAGATCTGGACCTGGTTCTGACTGAATTTAAGATCTAAATAAATGTAGTCCAACTATGATTTGCTCCCATTCCTCAGATGTGGCCTCATGGGCTTTTGATAAGAGTCTTGCAGACCATTGTTCACTGATCTCTGAAGGTCTGCTGGAGATTAAATTCTGCTTTAGAGATCTGAGTTTAGCTCTTTAGCCTACTGCCCCATACAGCTTCAACTTTTTTCAGTCTTGACGGAGAGTGTGGTATGTATTGTGGTGGGTCGCCTCTAGAGGGATCTTGTTTTCTAATAATTGCAAAGTGGCAAAGAATCCCCCATTCTCTCATTCTACCCCAGAACACAGCAAATGTTTTCTGGGAAAACCTACTTTTGTGTTTGTAAGTCTTTTAGATTATTATGCATCACATTAACACACTAGACCAACAAAACCCTCTGTCACTGGTCTATGTTTGTTTAGAACAGTCTCTATCAGTGATCTTGTGTCTTAAATCTGTAATATCATTAAGAAGAAAAATAATTCCTAGCTTACATATTAAGGGCTATTTGCTCTTGTAACTTTATTTCATCTAGTCCTTGTTACCTGTAGAGCTTTCCACTCTTTAAAAATATGATTTTACTATAATGCATCCATTTCTTTATAACAAAATAACATACTTTGAAAAAGAAATCTAAAATTCATAGTTATAGTGCATAATAAGCATGGTAAAGTTTTCATGACTAGCAGCACTTTGTAAGGACTCTTTGTAAAAACTGTTGCATTTTTCCTAGAAAATAAAAGTGACTTGTAGGAGTAAATCTATAACTGGGCTGCTTAGAAAGTGTTACTGATTGATTATAGGATGCATTCAGAGGACTATGCCTATCAGGATGAGTATCTTATGAGTGAACAGGAGAAAAGTTAGATGCTTCAGATACTGAGTCAGGGTTCAGAAAATTGCAATATTTACAATAGTAACGATATAAAAGTAGTGTTCCAAAACATTACATTTAAAGTCTTTACTTTGCCAACCATGGACATATAGCTGTATATATCAGCATTCATTTTCATTGAGTGAAAATATTTATTCTCAGTTGTTCTGATTCATTTATTTTACCCATAACCAACAGAACTAAAACATAGTATTAGAATATCACTGTCTACATTACATGGATTTATTTTGCAGAATCCATTAAAGTTTGAGAAGCTTGCTACATATTCATTTTACTCTGATGTTCATAGATCTGAGGAAATGGTAATTAAAAAGAATGGAGAAAGTTATCTTGAGCTTGAGGTTAAAATGTAATACAAACTAATAATTTAAGGTAAATAAAAATAAATGTTCGCCTCCACTTCATATACTTATACAAAAATAAGCTGAAGAAATGGATTCAAAGTACATAGGATTAAATGACTTCAAGTCAGGAACCTGTGTCAAAATATGAGTTACACCTAAAATCACAAATAACATTTTCATTGTTCTCATTAAAAGTCACCTTGCTAAAAGAAATTTGAGATACATATTATTTCTTTTCCATTAAGAGTGTCTATTAAATGATTTTAAATGTTTCAAAAATGTAAGTCTTTTAAAATAGACTCTTCTTTTTATATAGGTCTTTTAAAGTTATACTTAAAAACACCTCAACAAAGATCTGAAATGTAAATGTGGTGTTTTTAAATGTATTTGGTTTAAGAAAAGAAGAACATATATTAACCCAAGACCCAAGAGAAATCAATATATTGAACAAACTATGTATACAAATGTCCTTTTACACACACACACACACACACACACAAATCATGTTCTTGTGTGTAGCAAGATGTTAAACTCAGCATTAGTGGTGGATGATCAAAAAGGAAAACTTATTTCTTAGTATGCCAAAAAATAGCAAGTGTTATTATCTAAATTTTCATACCATTAAAAATTGTGATGAGAGATGGGTGCATCATATAGCTTTAAAAGAGATCAAATTAAGGGATTATTAATAATCCCCAGCTAGAAAAAAATCTTAAAAGTGATCTAAAACCATCTATTTTGTGCAGGCATTATATTCATACACAGAAGTATATAAGCATTCTTGGTAATATATTTTGCCACTCTTGGAATATTTTAACTTTCTTTGACTGTTTCTTTCACAACAATAAAAAAATCAATTATGATCAAATGTGTTCTTAGAGTTAATTCTAGTCAACAAACATGATAAATGAAATCCAGAGTTAATGCCAAATCTTTATGTTAAATGATGTTTCTGTTCTGTAACTGTCCAAAAGGGAGAATATTGAAGGACTTGGATTCCTCTTGCTTTCTGTAACACTTTAATTTACATTTCTAGGATTAAAGAAATTGGGGTGGGGGTTGAATCTTGACTTTAAACCAGAATAATCTTATGGGTAAAATTATAATAAGCTATTTTTAGTACTTATGCATAAGAAACTATATACTCAGCAGAGAAAACACATATTTGAGCCTCAGTAAGCCATACCAACAGATAATTAGATATGATTTTGGAAAATTAATGGGTCAGAATCCCATCGTTTGTAAGTAGGTCACCTAAGATGAAAATCTGACTTCTCTTTTGTTCATTGTAACAGTAACCTTTCGCTCCCTAGATCCCAAAAGGCAACAAAATGATTCAACCTTACTAAAATTTCACTCCAGTAATCCATTATATCTTAACTTACACATTAAGATTTTAAAACCTCCATCTGGTGGACATAACTTGACCTCTTTTGATTTATAGGCAACCTGTTTTCACAGGTAAGCAAAATTATTTTTCCTTTGACCACCTGGCGAAGGCGGGAACTGCTGAGGCAAGTCTGCTCTCTAGTGAGCTATTACTGCACTACCAACATGCCATTAACAGGGAGGAATCAGAGTGATTTAATGCCTAGGCAATTAGAGCTTAAGATGCTCTTGGAAACTGTAGGCCCAGTAAATGTCTCCTTATCCCTAATCAATTGTGTGATCTGAAACAATAGCTCTACCAGCAGTGGAGGAGTCATTCTCCTTGCTTTAGTTGGAGACATTGGTGGTGTTCCTGATTATTAAGTGAGGAGTCTATTAAGGCAGAAACATCTCAGTTATATGCAAAGGTTACAACAGATGATGTTAGAGGCCAGAGTTTCTCAGAGCATGGCCAGCAAACGGTTTCGATCAATATCATCTACTGTTAGGGTACAGGGCCATCTGTTGCATAAGACGGCTTCGTGGATCCCACTTTCTATTTTCCTTGTCACTAAAACTACTGAAAGTTATTTATAAATATCTTCTATTTTATAAACATTTTTCATTTTATAAATATCTCGTTCTATGCTAGTTTTCCTTTAAGATCAAATGCTCCAGTTACATAAGAATATATAAGGGGAACAATAGGGATACTCAGGAAATTGGTATGTCTTTCCATTTTTATCTGTGCATGCTATTTTCATATAATGTGAGAGTATTTACTTTTGTTAAATGAATGAATAGTGGCACTTTTTGATATTAGCGGAAACTTATAGTCCTGGAAAGTGGTGATGTTTAAGATATAGCCCCATCCTTTTCTTTTCCTCCAAAATATTCCCATCCTTCTGTGTTTCCAGAAATGGCTAACAGCCAAGGAGCAATCAGACTACCATACCACCTCCATCCTTCCTCAATACCTCGGACTTATCTCCTCTTTTGGCATTAGTGCCTTAGAACTTGTAACTCCTTGGCTACTTGCTCCTTTGAGATCCAGGCCCCTTCACACATACTTCTCACCCTAGGTTATATTTATTTTTAGGGATTTACATATTATTCAGTGTCCTCCTTATCACAACAATATAAATGAAACTTCTAAATTATCCAGTGCAATTCCTCTTTGGCAATAGCATACATAGCTTACAAGTCATGAGAGCCAGCAGTACATTGCTTTTGCATGTGCTATTTTGTTATGCTTCTAACTGTGAAGTAGATAGATTTGCATTTTTCTAAAGCCCATTTTGACAACAGTATGAAAGATGGTTTCAAGTGGTGAGGCAATATCTGAGAAACCAAGTACAAGTCTATTTAAATTTCTAAATTCAAACAATGATGGCACTATGAAAGAGGATAGAACCTTCAGAGGGATTTAGGAGTTAGAAACTCCTGAATTTTATCAACCACTGGATGTGGGAATGAGAAAACAATATGGCCAAGAAAGACTAAAGATCATACCTTCAGAGTCATTGAGGTGCAGAATGCAGTAAGAATATCAAGTTTGTGGAACTGATGTATTTTTAAATGTGTCTACAATGAAATTTTTGAAAATGATTCAGTGAGCCTTCTAAATATAGTATATAACAGACAAACATTTTTAATGAAATATGAGCAAGCAACTCAGAATAATAGAGACATTAGAACATGGTAAACAAAAGTTTATTAAAAGAAGCAAAGTTGATTAGCAAAAATGCAAACTTCAGATTGTCCAGTTTTCACTTGCCTCATATTTCGTTCTGACCGTGTCAGCCAATGCAAAGAATGAAAAGGAGACAGCTTCTGAGAACATTTGTTTTCTCAAGAGAATGAAAACTAACCCCGAAGGTAAGTACTGAATGAATGAGCAGTTGAAGCTCTAAACTAATTTACACAGAATATTAGCTTTAAAAATAAAGAATTTTGTTTCAACTTAATAGTTTAACATGCTGACAATTTAAAATTGCCATGAGGATTCCTTAGATGGAAGCCAGAATTCCTATGTTATGACAGAAAAAAGACACTGGAAAGGAATATTTCTGAGATTTGTACTTATTTTTAAATTTGACTTTACCAATTTTTGTTGAAGCAGATGATTTTTGACACTTAAAAAATCTAAGTTTCTGTCTGATAATATATTTTTTTGCCCCAGAAAACTGCTCCTCGAATATTTAGAATATAACCTATTCAAATAAAAAGAACTTCAGACTTTCTTTTTTAATTATTTTATGATTCCTGTTACTTTCAAGGATTACAAAAATGTAAAATATGAGTTTAATCAAATTTTGGCTAGGAGCATAGGCAGAAGGCCATTTTAACACATAGATTAATTATTTTAAAACTCAAAAGTTTTATGAACCTCTTTGCAGCCTATTATACTAAAAGGATTAAACGTACCTGTCATTCAGAGGAATAAAAACCCTTGGCTTTTATTGACAAGATGTAGTGGAATGGAAAAATTGATAGGGTGCAGGTAAATCGTTTTTGTGACATTTATTCTATAGATCAAATCTTCTATGTAACCAGATTTTTTAAAAAATCTGAATCTTTAATTACTTATAAAATGTAATGGGAGTAGAAAGGGAGAGAAAAAGGAAAATGAACTCTTCTGTATTGTACAAATGTTCTGTGCCAGACAGGGAACTACATGATTGTCAGGATTCTAAATGAGGGCATCTAAGTTTTTATGTTTTCTGGCATGTATGTATGAGGAATTCAAGTTCAGTTCACTCTAGATTCAGCTTTAGCCTTTTGAGAGTTGGGATTGAAACGCAGATTCCTGAATTCCAAACTAATGTTAAAAGAAAACCTCTTTTTAAAGATTATTTCATCCCTAAAATAGCAAGAACAAAGATTGCATAAGAAAGACAAAAACGTATAAATGTGCAAGCATAAAAAACATTCACCAGCATTAAAGTATAATCTTATTGTTAAAATATGAAGAAAAGACAAGTTAAAAGTAAAATCAGGACTCTGGAGAACATGGCGGACAGACAACAGCAACTACTGAACGCTCTCTAAAGGCTCGGCTCAGAGGCCAGGAATGATGCGGACTAAGGAGATACGAACCAGTAGAGATATGCTCTGCTGACTCAGGAACGAACTGGGCTGAGAGAATACAACTTGGAATACAGTCCTGGCGCTAAAATAGGAACAGAAAAATCTCGGTGTGGAGGCTCGACTCCGCGCCATTGGAAACCGCGGCTTGGATTTCCCGCCGCGCGGCGGCCGGCCACCTCCACAGCGGCTCAGCAAGGAGAGACGCGACCCCCGAGCTCTGGGAACGGGTGTCTGGGAACGGTCTCAGAAACGCGACGGACAGGGAGGAAGGCTGACTGGTGGCGAGGTGAGCGAGGAACTGACTCCCTACCACAGTTTGACTCCAGCGGAGGTTTTTCTGGGCGCGGGCAGTCCTGTAAGAGCAGGGCGCGGTGGCAACTGCAGCCGCACGGTTCCCTCTCGGACGGGATTGGTGAAAGGTGCCTGGCCGGAGGGACGCTGCTCGCGGACTCCCTAGGCTGGCCTAGCCCAGATCCCAGAGCCTGACGGTGGCCCGGAGGAGCGACCGACTTCCGCGTAGGCTGCCTCCTCCGCAACTCCCTGGGGCGCAGCGGTGAGCTGGAACAACTAGCCAGCGCAATTCGATCAAGCTGTAGCTGACAGGCAGGGAAGCCGGGCCTCCTGTATAAGATTACATTTTATAAGGAACAGAAAATATGGGGAAGGGAAGCAACAAAAAAGGCTCCTCGACCCCCAATCCTGAGAATCAGGCAATAGTGGACACTGTACCAATATACATTAAGCGCCATTTAGAGAGCCTCATAGACCAATTCAGGAATGAAGTTATCAATGACCTGAAGCTAGAAGTATGCAGAATAGTTAGAGAAATGCTAAGCACCACCCAGGAAAAAGCAGATGGTGGAGTGGAAGAACAGAAAAAGAGGGGAGAATTGCTTGATGGAGAAAACAGAGAAAGCATTGAGTATGTGAAGCAGGTGCAAAGGGACTATCAAGAAATCAAGAAATATACCCAAGACTGGCATAACAGCTTGAAAGAAACTAAGGACAGACTATCTGAATTGGAGGGCAGACTTGAAACATGGGAGAATGAAATGAAAAACTTCTTAAAAATGACAAAGAAACACACAGCAATAATACAAAGACAAGAAGATGATAAGAGGAGCCATAACTTAAGGATTAAGAACATAAAAGAAGAAGTAGGGACACAAACAAGTGAACTACAAAAGCTACTCACAGAAATAATCCAGGAGAATTTTCCTAATTTAGCAAAAGGTAAAGATACTCAAATGTATGAGGCATACAGGACCCCAGCTACCTACAACCCTAACAGAGAAACACCCAGGCATATAATAATAAAAATTCCAGAAATTCAATACAAGAACAGAATATTAAAAGCTGTAAGAGACAAGAAACAGATCACTTACAAGGGAAGACCCATCAAAATTACAGCAGATTTCTCTTCACAAACCATCAAATCACGAAGAGCATGGGGAGAAATAATTCAAGCTTTGAAAGATAATAATCTACAGCCAAGATTGAGATATCCTGCACAACTGTCCCTGGAAATTGATGGAAAAACGAGGTGCTTCCAAGATAAAGAGGAACTGGGGGAATTTGCAACCACCAATCCAACCCTACAGAAAGTATTGCAGGATATTCTAAAAAAAGAAAAATACAAAGAACCCAGAAATAGGGGCGGGGAGGCCACAACGAATAGAGCAGAGACCAAAACGAAGAAGACAAACTGACAGCTACTGACAGAAAAACAGCTCAACAGAAATGAGACAGAGAAGATTGGATGATAGGAACAGCTTTTTTTGGAGAAAATGACATCTTAATAGGTAATGCTGATTTAGTACCATCTTGTTTTGAAGTCTCATCTAGCTTTTGTTCTTCTGTCTCCAATGGTCTAAACAGGTTGTATCTTATTGGATTTTACTATGTACGATAGTATAAGAAAAAACCTTTTAAAGACAAGGAGATTATACAGAGACCATTGTTCATTTTCTGTTAGTCGATTCTAAATACTCTATAATGCTGTTATTCTCTTAAATGGATTTACATTGTTTTGATATACTTAATGCTACAGTGTATGAAGTTGTACTCAAGGACTTCAGGGAGGGAGTCAATATGGTAACTATTTTTGGGTCAGGATTAGCTGGTGGTGAAACACTATTCTGCTTAAATGGTTATGTTTTGATCTGCCCTGTTTCGCTGTTATGCCCTCTTTTTTTCTCAATCTCCACTCCATTATTTACTTTTTTATTTTTACCCATTTAATTACAGGGAAAAATATAGCAGGATATAATATAGTAACCCACTTTGACTTTCTATTATCTCGATTTGAAGCCCTGTATTACTCTCACCATCTTGTTTTTGACTGAGGTTCCTATATTCTGTTTTGCTGGATAGTATCAGGTTCGAAAGTTTAGGCATCAGCTGAGAAGATAATGAGATTCATTATAACGCCCATTCTCGTTGACTTTTATCTACTTTTGAAGACCTACAATGTCTCCAATGTTTTGGTTTTGTCGGTTTTATTCTTTACGGTTTTGTTCAATTGTATTACAACTAATGATATAGGCAATTCTATTAGAAATAGCGGGAGGCATTAGGGTAACCATTGTTGATCACCTTGTATTATGTTTTTATATTATCTATTATGTCCACCCTTTTGACTTGACCGATTCTGTTCTGTTATGTCACATTTGGTTTTACTCTCTTCCAAAAAAGCAACAAGAACCGTGGGAGCAATGAAACCCAAAATGTGTAATAGTCACTGTACAAAAGAGAGGAAAAGAAAGTGCTCTAAACTATATAACTGCATGTATATTTAAAAGTATAAGATAGAAAATGATATCACAGAGTTTTATTGGATCATTGAACAGAACTGTTTGCAGTATCATTGGTGGAATGTCCACTCTACAAGCTTTAATTTTGTGACTTGAACAATTATTTCTAAGATGGCAATATGTAATCCATTAACTAGTGATTTCCTACTGCGCATTTTTTTATTCTGTAAATCTGTATAACTTGTACCCCTTCACTGTTTTTTTTTCTTTCTTTTCTTTTCTCCTTAAATAAAAATTAAAAAAAAAAAAGTAAAATCAAAGAAATCTATGCTATAAATTGATTTGCTATAAATTTACTGAGTACAAATAACACTTTCAGACCAATAGAAGATAGCCTGAAAAGTCATGACAATAACCCTGAATTCAGTTTTGAGTTTTAAGTCTAACTTATTCTAGGTGTATAACAATCAATGCAATGTTTCTTTTCCAACTTATTTAAAACTTAATTTCTAGATATAAAATAAATACCAAATCTTGTCTGAAACCTTTCTTAAATGCTTTTAACCTGGTCATTCATTGTCAAATGCAGATTTAGACCAACAAATTTGCAGTGAGCTGCATGTGACTTTACATCCTAGTTCCATCCACCATGCTTAATTTACACACACCTGTGGCATGGGAATAACACAAATGTCTGCACCTTACTGAATTATCCAGATTGAACAGTACAATGAGTAGCAAAGTGCCCAGCTCACACTAATAGATTGCTCAAAAATAGTGTAGTGCTGGTAAAAACATTAGCATCAGTTTGTGAGGTTCAAATGGGAAAGTTAAAAATAGCTCTCATTTGACTCTAGAATAAAAATCACTGTACTGTATTACAAATTGGACTTCTTATATATTCTTTCTTCTATCCAGTCCCTTCCTCCTGTTTATCATTGTTTACTCTTCCATATTTTCTCGAGAATGCATATGTATATAAGCATTATATAACTTCATATATAATTATAAATATGCAGGTATAAATTATATATAACCTTTTCTTGAATTTATATTGAAGTCTTTCATTGCCACCTAGTACTATTTTTACTTTGTCTTGTTTTTTGATTAGTTGATAAACTCTTAGATGACGGGTACTGAAATCATCTTCTGTAGAACTTTTATACTCGCCATCTCATGTACCTGAACAGAAAGTTAATTTCTCTCCTTTGGAGAGATCTTCATGTCTCACTCTCTGGTGTGCTTTAATTACAGGTATGTGTCGCCATGCCGAGCAAGTACTCAACACACCCAGACTATATATATATATATATATATATATATATATATATATATATATATTACACACATATTGGTACCAAATAACTCATGTTGCTAAACAGGCACTGTGCTGCTGAGCTATAATCTTGGCCCACCAAGACCTATTTGCATGTGTGAGGTATTTTAGCTTATGAGAAAAAATTGCTCTATTTGAAACTCAAATCATGAAAGAAACATAAGAAAAATTGAGAAAAAAGTTATAAGAGAAATTCAGAAAGAAGATAAAAAAATGGCTCAGAAATTAAGTTAGCAGTCATTCAGGTATCAAGTAATGGAGTAACAGTAAAACTCTTCAATAGCTAAGGATAATTTCACACTTACATATTATTTTCTTCTTAGCTATGTTTTAAAACACTAATGATGCACGCTTAAGACTCCATCTGTGTTTTGAAAGCTATTGGGTGATTTAAATTAGAAATGTGGCCTGCTTATGCTTTTTCCACAATCCGGGAGTGACCCAGGTACAAAGCTGAATGCTCCACTCAGGGTCAGGAGTCATTGATTCCTGATGAGGATGTGATCAAAGACCAGATACTAAAAAGCTAGAATTCAATGAAATCAACAGAGGAAATTGACAGCTCTTCACATGGCTTCACTGACATTGCTGTTGTAAGTTCTTGAAACATTAAAAAAAAATATGTTATTGGTTCTTCAGGCCAGGAAGAATTAATTTCATAACCCAGTGTTAAATAAATGAAAATAAAAATAAATAAGCAAAAAACAACAAAACTAATTTTAATGCATCATTTTTAACTTTCTACAATACATTTAATTTATGAAATGCTTGCTACTGCTATATTAAATCCAGGAGAAAATTGCTAAAATTTATGCACAATCAATATCATTCAGACTCAGATGCACCACATTCTCATTTTATGCAGGGACCTGTAGAGATCACTAGTATCTTCTTGTTTTAAATTATTTGTAACCTATACTGAGAAATGCATTAACTTGACAAAAATAAAACTTTTAAAAAAATCTGAAAGTATATGTGATGCTGACTGAGTGATGCTGATATGTGATGTTGACTGAGTTAACAAATAAATCTATTTAATACTGTCTCTGTATTAACTTGAAAACATGTCTAATTTATAAAGTAATATAACTATGTTACATGTAAAATTTGGAAAGAGAGAAAAGAAAAATATCTAGAACTGTATCACCCTAAATTAGGTGTTATTATCATGGCCATATTTAATCAGTGTTCTTCTGTTTGATAGTTGAGATCATAAGCATAATTAAAATTTATATTTGACATAAATGCCTTTATTTAGTTTTAATTCTACTTTTTCACCTTGTAGGAAGTATATTTCTTACTATCTAGTGTTCATAAGCATTGGTGGCTGGTCACAGCATAAACAGAATTCATACACTATGACATGTATGACATCCTATTAAGATTAACACTCAGAATTACACTCAGAACACAAACTGGTGAAATAAATGTCAACTCTAGTTTCCCAAGGAGAATCTTTGCACTAAGTATCATTGCTAATATCCACTATCAGATTAACATATCTGGCAACCGCTCTCCAGATAACATCAAATTACTTGCACCCCTTCCTTCAAAAATTCATTGCACATTCTTATTCCTCTTCTTCTAAGAAACATTACTGCAGCTAGCTTTCTACTTCGTTATACTAAAGCAAAGCATTCAAAACCTCCCTGAATTATGCAGCTAGCTATCTAATCTGCCCCCTCCAGCTCTCTCCAGAAGGAAAAGCTTCAGCACTGATTCTCTCCCCTAAAGTGTGACCACCTTAAAAATTTCCTGTGGCTCCTCCCCTGTGAGAAACTGTGTTGGCGTGTATGAATGGGGAAAGGAATGAACAGAGGATACAGTTTTGATGCATCAAATTCCAACTGCTAGTGCTATAGGGTACTGTTTAGATATAGGTACTTAGAGAAGGTTTTCCTCTGTAAAAAAGATTATTCTTAATAGGATAAAAAAAAATCCCTTAAACCATTTTCTTTATACATGATGACTTGGAATATAGTGAATAAAAATATAGAATGTATAAATGAAATAAATACACACTTTATCACAAACATGATGAGTTTTCAGGCTTCTTGGGGGTAGTTCCTGAATCTGGGACAAAAAGATTGTGTCTAATCAAAATTCTATAGTAGATTCCATTTTGCAGGGTGCCATGTGCAAGGCCAGCTTTAGGCTACGTTAGTTCTTGGGTGAGAGTTGTCAGGGAAGCAGCTCTATTCTTGGAGATTTTCTCTCCCCAGTCAGGCACTAGTGGCCTCCTTTCCTCTTTTGAAATCCCCAGGTCAAAACTGAAATGCGAATGGCTGATGACAGTTTAAAGTGTTACACCTCCCAGGGGGAAGAGAATTTGAATAGGCATAAAGCTTTAAGCTACTGGGTAGAGTTCTGATAGAGAAATCCCAAGTATCAAGAGAGCTCTTTTTATAACACAAATAGGTACAGGAGGACTCGGGGAACATTAAGGGCACACAGAATGAGAGACACACAGTCTTCTCTTCGGTCCACGCTGGTTGTGACATTTGTTTTGATGGAAAGACCTTATTGATAACTTAAAATTCCCTGTGCTAGAGAGAGATCCAGTGTATTTTTTTTTTTTGTCCTTTTCCCTCCTTACATTAGTATATGAGATTGACATAATAAACATCACTAATTTTAGGAGCTAGATCTTTCTCTGAATGTATTTGCTATCCAAATTTTGGGCAAGTTAGTTAGATTTTTGAACCTCAGTTTTGTTTTGTATTATAATTGGATTTTTCTTTGTTCATTTTTTAAATAAAATATAAATAATTGCTGTCTTCTGTGTACATAAAATTTCCTTACATACTGCACGGTACTAAAAGGCACTCAAAAATGGTCTTGTTTTGTTTTGATTTTTGTTTGTTTATTGGCTATATCCTTTTAAGGAGTTTATAATTTTTAAATCAAGAGAATTTAAAAGTAATGTCTATTAATATTTTTAGCTCCTGTATCTATATGTATGTATCACAGCATGAAGATTCATTTAATGATGAGGAGATTCTAGAAATCTGAACACAAAAATCTTTTAACTGATTACTGCATCATTTTCTTTATTCACTCTCATCTTTGTGTCCATTTGAGTAATCTAACATGTCAGTGTCCACATTAATGATTATAACACTCCCATGATGTTTGAGAGAGATAATAACAGTCTATAGTAGCTAACATTTATATGAAGGATAGAATCAGGATTTGTCTAAGCAGATTTTATCTTAAATATTTAAACACTAAACCGTAACCATTAATTTTAGTGTGAATCAAGAGACTGCATTTTAGCATGCAACTTCAAAAATTATCACTAAGTACTATATGACTCGGAAGGGACAGCAATGTATTAAAAATCGTGATTACTTTTTCACTTCAAGGAACTAGTCCAGAAAGTATTGTGTGACATTTTTCAATGATCTACATTATTAGTCTTTTCTTAACTCTTCTGTTTCTCCAAATAGATTTTTAAGGTTAATGTAATCTCTAAATTAGACTGAAAGACGGTAATATCTCTTATCAACTAGCACAGTAATTCCATTCTCAACAGTGCATCATAATCATGTGACAGGAGAGGCTTTTAGACATACAGATTCCTGGCCACTGTTCCAGACTATGAACTATAATCTATAAAGTGGGAAACTTTTATCTTTATTAAACAAGCTGAAACTCCACAGATAATTATTTTAGTGACAAGATTTGAAAAGTTTATCATAGACTGTATTTGGTTATATTGGGGCTAAAACAAATGGGCAGCTCCCTGATTACTTCTGAAGATAAACAAGACAATTAGAAAAGGACAAAGGAATCCATATTTGTTCAACATGAACTGAGTTTTGCAAATCTGCTAAACATTTTGCCCATTTAAATATTACTGTGAATTGGACCATTGTATCTATTTTATAGTTGGAAGCCTGGTTTGAGAATATAAATGAGTTTACCATTATGACATTTATGAATTTTATCATTAGTTAAACTTATATATGAACTCAGGTTTATCTCAAAGTTGCTTTTTTTTTTTTTTTTTTTTTTTTTTTTTTTTTTACTACTGGACCACAGTTTCACATTTAAGTCATTTAAGTTACGGGGTTAGATCTTGTTCAAACAATTTTTCAGCTTCTTTGTTAAATGCTTTTTCTCTTTGTGCAAAATGTAAAGCTTAAAAACAATGATGCATGTTACTAGTGTAACATGAAAACTTTACACTGCTTAGAAGACACTGAGGAAATAGCAGAGAGTGATATAAAGTGAAAGAGGAAAAGGGCTCTGTCTTTAGGCTTCCTGTAATCCGGTTGGGAGTATAAGGAATCTCTTAGGGAAGAACAAAGCAACACACTCTCTACGATAAGTAAAGGAAAAATACTTCGTCTGAGGCCAAAAAATTTTACATCTCGTCTAATTTACAATTAACTGGATTTATTGTTAAAAATATTATTTTATGTGTCATTAGGTGAAAAAAATAATAGTAAATTTAGCAGCCTACCATTGTGTTAGTCTTGCAAAAGCAACAGTAGGTCCTTCCAGCTCCGTGTTACTTTGAAATTTCTTTTACTGATTCTCAGGGATTCATTTGCCCATGCTCCAGCCAGTTGTCAACTGAGTGGCTTGATAGCAATCCTTTTGCCACACCTCAATAATAAAATGAGTCAGTTTCATTTATTTGTGAGTATTTTCCCTTCTTTAGTCCCATAATATACTTGCTGCTTTAAAATATTTGCTTCACCGATATGAAAGTCACGGCCCTCTGCTCTCTTTCTGTTCCTCCTATATACATAATAATTTGTGTTTCCATAAGCAAGCAGAGTATACTTTTTTTTTAAAGGTATTTTAAATGGCAATCAACCTTAACTTGTTTAGTGTTAGGTAGGCACATAACTCAGTTGAAAGGAAGAAGCAGCAGTTCACACCTGCCTTGGTGAGACACAGCCTCTTGGCCACTGCCAGTGGTCAGCAGCTCTAAAAAAGAAACAATTATTGTGAGTCATGTCTGGATTTCAGAATTATTAGAAGGTAAAAAAATCACCCATCAAAATTCAATTTAAAATGGTCATTAAGCATACTATGAATCTTTGAATGTGATCGTAGGGGAAAGCGACGTGAGTGGGCAGAGGAGTTAATTTGGAGTTCTTCAGGGTGTTTAGACAAAAAAGAGAATTCCAGGTGAAAAGGATTGCTAGCGTTAAAGGTGCAGGGAAAGAAAAACGAAGCAGCATTTGGCAGGCAATCAACAGACACAAGAAAGCATGTTTAAAACATTCCTGTATATTAGTATTTAGATGTTCTTACTGTTGTGCAGTCCTTTGATACTTTCTCCTGCCGGCATCATAAAGGAAAAAACTCTTTAGGCTAGAATCAGCTTCCTTAGATTGCCTCAACCTACCATTTCCACTTGCTCTCCTGCTTAGCCAGTGCTTTAGGAGTCAAGATCACGTTTCTCTCTTCATGCACTGCCTGGAGTACTCTTCTTTTCTGACCATAGGCCCTTTTATTTGAATGTACCAACCTCCTTCAGTGCACAATTATGGCATGAATGGGCATTTCATGACCAGTAATCCCTTCTGTAAGACATCTACACAAAAATCACCTGGTGGCTTATGCTTCCCAGAGCCATTTGCAAAAGCAGGTGGCATTTTGCTTTTTGTGACTGCCCATTAGATTCGTGGTCAGCCTTAAGAAGAGCCTCCCTATAACTGATTGCTTCATGCAAAAAGAGGGAGCACAGCCATTAAAGGCTACCAGTGTGACACAGGTGTTGAATTACTTTTCTCAGTGTGTTTTATTTCATGCTTTTCCACTACAGAGAAAGACAACTAGATGGTTAGCTTGAATGTGCACTGTGCATGTTTATGTGCTATTATTCATGAGGTTAAACACAATCTCAGCCAAGTCATGGTTTGTCTCACTTTAGTGAAGCATTTCTTTGAAAAATTTCAGGAAATGTAATTGCATTTTAAAGATACATAATAAATTGCTATTAGGCTTTGGTTAGGAGGTTTGCTGAGGTGTGAACTGACCATTTTGTTCCTTTTCTTTTATCAATAGGTTGTGCTTCAAGCCCTGTCTTCAGAGGACAAAAAGATGTGTTTGAATATCAAAGGCTGTAAGTTTATTACTATACATTATGAATAATTTAACGCAGTAACAAAATAACACACTGATAAAAGCTAACAAGTAATATTCTATTCATAGCTGACTGGATAATCAAAGCCATTGTAGGTGCTTTTTCTAATACTAATTTAAAATTTGCATTATGGCTCTTTGCCTTCCCACAAGATAACCACCTACCTGATGAGATATGCTGCACACCCTTTGGAACCCTTTACAGTTGGGTTCAAAAGTACATTTTCACTGTATGCAACAGAAAGAAAATAATTCATGGATAAAGAGGAATTTTGCTTATTTGATTGTCTAATTTCTAAAATCTTACTATCGGTTTTCTGTAGTTCCACATTGATTATGGTGACCTGGGGGGGTATTATATTATGGGGTCATAAATAAGGTATGATTAGAATATTGAGATTTGACAGTCTTAAAGTATACATTTATCATAAAACTATTTAGTGACACATGGTAGACTGAACATGCCTTGATTATCATTTTCACTAATGTATAGGTTAAATCCCATTTTCTATCTTTCTTCATGAAGACTCCTACTATGAGAATTAGATGGCTTTTCGATTGTTCTTAGGTGTTTTAATTTTTACTTTACAGAGAAACACTATATTTACAACTTTTAGCAACAGGACAGAATCCTGGGGAGAAAACTGGACCAGTCTCTTTGTGATGGTTGAATGCGCTCATTGAATTACTGGTTTTCACTTTTCTTTTTACATGTGAGAATCCTGTCCTACACTAAAAGAGGAGGGAAAAGTTCAAGGTCACCTTTTGTTTGTGGAGTGCTTTAGATACTTGGTAAGTCATATTCCTTTTTTTGTTTTTTGTTAGACTTGGATAACATTAATCCTGAGGAAGTGCCTTAAGAATGATGACAGGGAGGGGCATTCTATATTTTGTTTCTCAGTCAGAGCATGTTCTTGATCAAGACCAAAAGCACTGAGCTCAAATTTCCAATCACACAAAGCAAGGGAGAGACACTAAGTTTTGTGAGGGAAACTTAGTAGGCCCTGTGAATGGAAATTAGGGAACATTTTCCTAAGGATGGGGAATGGGTGCAAATTGCCCCTATCCTATCTTTGCAGGTTCTGCACACCTCACCTCCAGTTGAAAAATTGCTAGTAGATTTTAGTAGAGCTCAAGCCTTTTTCTGACGGCGATATATTCTTATCTGAAGCCTTAAATCTGTGTGTCAGTCAGTGACAGCATTGTAGAGCTATGCCATCTTTTAAGTAATCAAAGCAGAGGATCTCTGAAATCAGGTGATAAAGTACACAGGAACGAGACTGATTTCATTCTGTTTCTCTCAGAGTAGCAGAATCACGTAAGACTGCGGAAAATGAAAACCTGAGCCTTTTCTGAAATTGCTTGGGTTGGGAGGTATGAATTTTCATTTAAATGTAGGACATTAGTACAGAATATTTGAAGATAGTTAACAGAAAATACATTTGCTTTTGCCTATAGAAGAATACATTTGGGTGCTATTCAATGTGCGATTCAACAGACCAGCAAAAAACGTAATTACAATTGCTGTTTTTCATTTTTCTGAAGAAAAGCTTCAAGTTAAATTTTATACTTGAATGTAAGTATTTAAACTCCTTGGCTCAGCTTTCATTGATAATGAAATTTAAAGCATATTTGTAAATCATCAAATTCAAACACAACAGAAGATAAAATACTTTTATATCTTTAATTTTTGAAGTAAGAAATTACAAATAGTTTATTCAATAAGTAGTTATTGGGCATCTACTTTGTGCAAATCCTCAATTTAGTCTCAGAGGATAAAATTTAAAGGAAGAGGATGATATCTTCAAGCCTAGGAATTTATGATCTAATAAAATTCCTAATGTCTTTGTGCTATTTTCAATTTTATTTTGTATTTTTTTAAAAATCCATTAAAATAGCAGACGTTACATTCAATAAATTATGTATGACTAAAAGTGTCGTCTGCTGACTGTGGATATGAAAGAGAAGTGACATTTATTTAACACCTACTGCATGTCAGTCACTATGTCAAATACTTTACAAGCATAATCATGTTTTAAAAAGAAATGCTTTAAAAACAATTTCAAGTTTGTAGAAAAACTGAAAACATAGAACAAGAACACTGAGAAAGCTGATATGAATTTGCTTTGTTGCTCTTTGAGTAAAAAGCTCAAATCTAGGACTCTAATCTAAAACAGTTTTTCAGCCTTCACCTGACTTTCATGACTCTTAAACACTTTTGAAAGTTACAGAGCAGGTGTTTTGTAGAGTACTCAAGAAATTGGCTATTCCAAAGTTTTCTCATAATTAGATTCAAATTACACATTTTAGGTTGAAACTTCACAACACCTATGTGATATACTCTGACTGCATTCTAATGATAGGATACTGAGTCCATTTGTACCATTGCTGATAATCTTATTTTAAATAAACTTTGCAGATGACAACTAGAATCTAACTCGATTACCAAGACTCAAATATTGAAAATGCTACTAATGTGCAAGTTAGATTATGGCTTTCCTACCCCACAAACTGCTCTAATAATTAACATAAACCATCTGTTTTGCTTGACTATTTTAATAGGCTGTAACATATATATATATATATATATATATATATATATATATCACTATATTGCTTTATCTTTTTGATTTAGTTTGAACCTGTGTTTGCCTAACACATTTGTTCAAGGTCACATAGGGAACAAGGATGTGAAAAGACATCTTTTTGACACAAGATCCTATATTTTATTACATAGTATATTGAGTTCTATGGTGTACTAGTATATAAAAATAATTGTCAGGTAGTGAAACCAAATATCTTTAACACTAATGAGTGAAGCAAAATTTGTTAACCAATAAAATTATATAGAAATTTTAAAATACAGAAATAATAGTAATTTTGTGAGGAAAGCCCATTCTTAACATTTTTATCATGCTAATAACTATTTTTAAATTATATAAATATTTGCTGATCCACCTGCATGAATTTATATTCTCACTTTCAACTTAATATTATTTGTGGTCAGATAATAAAATTTTGATAAGTCGTACTAGTATGGAAACCTATCCTGGGTAAATATTTTAAAAAGTCTTTGAATCTTATTACCAAACTGTCATAGCTATGAATTCTGAGATTTTATCAATTTCCTTTTGTCTTAGTTTTCTTATCTGCAAAGTCAAGAAAATAGCCTCTCTTGATTTTACACATATTATGAAAATTGGTACAGTGGAAAAATCAGTATACGAACAGATGGGAAATAGTTATATTTTCTGTTTCTTGTCTTCTTTTTCAATTTTCTCCTACACTTCTTCAACATATACCTCAGTGTCCCATGAAAAATTGTGGCATCCCACTTGGCATATAAGGCTCATTACCTATCAAATGGAAAGGTAAACCAGCTTTTTCTTTGAAGGTTCCAGAAATCTATATTAAGTACTCCTGAATGTGCAATCCAAAACTCTTCAATTCATGTCTTTTTTCTTCCTGGAGAAAAAACCCAGGGCTGCTTTATGCTAGGCAAGCGCGTCACCAAGAAGTACATTCCTAGCCCCATAAAACAGCTCTTAACATCTTTTGGACTATCAGGACATGGGTTAGAGGAAGCTGTTGGGTTGTCTCAAAAAAGATAGTAGCACTGATTCCTGCCAGAGGGCTTAGAGTAGTCAACTACAAACTCAAGTAAAAGTTCATTTTATATAATTTACCATGTATAATTCACTCGATCTTCTTCATTTCCATCCAGTCGTTGTCACTTCCTTCTACTTTATCCCACTATGCTCTTTCCTCTAGAACGAGTTTCAGGTCTTGGAAAGACTCTGTCATTCACCCCAAAACACCTGTATTTATATTTCCTTTAGCAGGACATAGAAATGAATTATAAAATGCCCTTGGACAACACAAAGGGATAAGAATTTTAGACCAAGGCTTATTGAAAGAATGTGGCTGTTTTCTGGGAGTGGTCTCTTGAAAAGAAGGGGGCATGTATGCTGAGTGAGCACAAGGGGTACCTCTTGGTGAGAGAAGTCTTTCATACAGGGGATCTTGATTACGCATCCATCAGGGTGTCACTCTCAAGCACACACAAATTCTTTCCCCTTTTGCCTCTGCCTCCCTTCCTCCTCCTCCTCTTCTGCTTCTCTCTCCTCTCCCCTCCCCTCCCCAACCCTCCCCTCCCCTCCCCTCCTCTTCTCTCCTCCCCTCTCCTCTCCTCTCTTTCTTTTTTCTCTCTCCTTCTCTTTCTTCACTAAACTGTTGAATCATTCATCCAATACCAAGCACTATATTAAAGACACTATGGCAAGAGTTGAGAAAATAAATACAGACATCAGTACCACAGTTTCTGCTTTGAAAAAACCTATATAGTGCAGTAGTGGGAACACTTTATACAGTGAAATATTTTTTTCTCCAAAAAGTGTCTTGGCCTATTCTCTTCCACATGGACAAAATTGAGTCATAAAATTTACATTTTTTTCTAAAAAAGTATGTTGATTTTTAAATTAATAAACTAACTGCATTTCAAATGTTACAAAATATAACTACACTTGGGGAACATCAGCATTGCAAAACTCTTGTAACCTGACTACAGTATAACCTAAGGAAGTAAAATATCTCATTTTGTTCTGTTACACTGAATTTTTTAAAAAACTCACTTCTTTTATTGTGTCCATTATAACCTGACAGATACCATTGCTTAAAGCATTATATATTTTTGCTTGTTATAATTACTATTCTTTGTGTTAGAAGTATTACACACTCTTACTTTAAAGAAAAGCTATTCGTTATTTTTTGTCAGTTTCAAATTCATGATTTTTTTTTTTATTTAGAGAAATGCTGCTTATTTGAAGTCTTGGTATAATGAACAGTTAAATTGGTAGAATCTGGTATCAGGAGCCATAGTTATATGTAAGAACTTGCTGTCAGTGGTTCTGGAGATGTGAGCAGATTCTATCGGTACTGTTGGTACTACCATGAAGATATCAAGTGAGTGGATATACACAAATGAATTGGTTAATCCTCGATTTGAGGCAGGGATAAATTAATACACGATATGTTGTATTAGAGCTAAAGTCTTGTTTTGTTTGAAATGTGCGTTTGGAGGATCCATCAAGAAGCACTGGATTATTGGAGCACTGTTTTTTGTTTGTTTGTTTTAAGTGAGTCCATTTGGAATTTAAAACAATATTTTAATCATTAAAATATAACATATAGTTTTAAAATCTCTTTAGAGAAAAGAGTGAAACACTGACTTGAGAGAGAAACCCCTTCCCATTTGGGATCTATTCATCTCGGTTGAATCATGACCTTGTAAACTGGCTGTGAGAATGTAAGACATACATTTTGGTCTTGGTCTTGATTTCAAGTGTCTGCTTCAAATTTGGGTTAATTTTCAATGTTTTAACTACACTGAAATAAAGATGCTTTCTAATAGTACCAATATGTACCCTACTTGAAAATGAAGCTGTCATAGTAGTTCTGGACAAAAGCATTCTGGGATGCCTTTATCTTCTTCTGGGGGTTTTATTGAGGGTTCCAGAGACATGTTTTGCCAGCATTTTACAAATCTCTTTAACCAATGAACATCTCATCACTATGCTCACCCTTAAAGGACAGATTCTAATTCATGAGAGGGGCCTAGAGCTGTAAATCTAAAATTGGTCTGTTCAAGAAGTTTCCAGGGAATTTGTAACTCTTCTTTACATCATATTTAGGCCAAAAGCGGTGGTCATAAATTAGAGGATTATAGACAAATCTAGCCTGCAGATGTTTTCTATTGGAGTCAGGCCATGCTTTACCATAATTTTAATTATTTGTTCACATTTTAAAACTAAAAATTACAAAAATATGGGTTTCTGTCTTTCTTAAAAAATCAGAAATGACCACACTGGCTCAATGTCCTTGTAGCTGAGGAGCAGGTAGAGACCATATATATAGTAGTTGAGAGTACAGATAATTAATTTATTTCTGTGTTGTGTCCCTTTTTAACCATGTCCCTTAGGCAAGTTACTTACCTTCCCTATGCCTCACTTTTCTTGATGTTAAAATGAGTGTGACAATTGTACTTCCTTATTCAAGTTGTGATGGGGAAGAGTTAATGTCTGTCAAATACACAAAAAGTATCTGGCCCATAATAAATAATATATGTGATTATCTTTAGGGCTTTAGTTGGGCTATGGGCTTCCTATTTTGCTCTTGAATGCATCAGCTTCATTACTTCAAGTATTTTATAATTGGCCTGTCACTTACCAATGTTTTAACTTTTAATTGTTAACCATCATTGTTTTTGTCTCAGGAAAATAATAAACATAGAATGCCCAGATTTCATAAACTACAGTAAATAAATAATTCAAAAGTTAAAAAAGGAAAAAAGACAACATTTAACTAATTGTTAAAGCACTAACTTCACATTTTGTGAGCCAAATATAAGAATTCATAATTGATTTTTCTGCCAAAGACAATCAAATTAAATAATATGAGACTATAATTTCTCCATAAATAAAAGTAGTTCATTAATAAAAAAATAACTAACTTTTATTTACTATTTTTGCTATTTTAAAATTTAGTTGTAAAAGACTGAGAGCAGAATAAATATACTGTCAATATCTAAAAACAATTGGAACATAGTAGAAAAGGATGTAAAATTCATTTTTGGATAAGATTTCAATCACTTAATTAAAAACCATTACAAGTGATTAAGATAAATAACAATAACACATTGACTCTCCATGTATTTTACTTCCATTGATTTCTTTTCAACAGCGTCAGTAGGATAAACAGAATTAGGGAGTTCTTACACTGAAACTATTTTTCTGGACGTGCTCCTAAATTTTTCTCAGATTCCACTGCCTTTCTTTTAAAATAAAAATTTTCTGGATTGTGTTATAACAGGAGTAGTAGGTGCATGAATTAAAGGGAAACTTTATATGTCTTAATGAAAGGCATAGAGCTAGTGCTTATGTGGATATGTATATACAAATATGTGTGTGGGTGTTGTGTGTGATTATATTTGTAGTTTTATACACACATATACATATATATTTAAATAAAATCAAGTAACTGAACTGATAGTGTGAGGAATTCTACTACAGTGGATCTCAGTCAAAAATCAAGAAGCAATAGTAGTTTTAAATTTTTCAATTTTTAATATTTCTTCAAGTTTAATACTGGCATTTCAGTTTTTTTAAAAATACACAGCATATTGATTTAAGTCTATTACATCACATAGAAGAAATCTGCTAAATAAACCAGAAAGAAATGTCACAAGTCTCCCTTTTCAACAACCAACCTGTATATTTTGTCTAGGAACACAAAGCTAATAGAAATTGATGCTTGGATTTCAGTATGTTTCCCAAACTAGTGTTGTAAGTAAAAAGCTGTGCTTTCTAGTGGATAGATGCCAAAAGAAAAAAAAAAAAGTCACCCCATTCATTATTCTGCACAGATCAGAAATCTCTTCTGGGAAGCCTGTAAAAATCTACCGCAAAGAATAAAGCTGCAATATACTGTCAGCAACAATTTGCCTTGGCAGGAGACGGACAGAATGATCTAACAGTCCCTTTTATTTCTAATTTCTATGATTCCATTTTTTTCTCAATCCTTATATAGTTCTCTTAACCCAGTTCTGGTACATACTGAGCCAGAATCTCCCAGTGTTTGAGCTGCTCTCCAGGGTTATGGAGCACATTGGAAAATGCATGAATATTTCGTTCTGGAAGTTAACTCTTTTGTGACTTATGTTTTGCAAAATGAATCTCTATATCCACATGTGTAATACAATATTTTTATGAATTATTACATTTTCTCCCTGTACCCACAGAGTCAAAATTAGCAAACATTTTTAAATTATGGTTCGGTTGCCTTTCGTGTTTTTAGTTCTTATAAGACATGAATCCCAGATAATTTTTCATTCCAAATTCTGCTCCTGGAGAATCTCTCTATTTCCCTGACTTTGCTCAAAAATTCTTTACATCTTTCAATAGCTACAGTGCAAAATTTAAATTCAGTTAGGGTGATCTTTCTCACTACCATGCTCACAAATTTTGGAAATAATTATATACTGAACACCTTCTTGCCACAGACACAATTCTCTGGGCAAAAGATAAGATAGTGAAATACATAGTAGTTACTGTGTTTTCCTCCCTGTGGCTTACTTTGTACCAGAGACTGATGTAATCAAAATGAGAACTTTGTAAAATTCAGAGTAACTTCATAGTGATGAGGGCTAAGGAGAAAATAAAAGAATAAAAAGCAGACAGGAAATACACTGAACAAAGCCCAATTTTAGTTAGGGTACCTAAGGAAGGTTATTTATAATTATCCTCTTTATCACATTGCACTGTTTGATTTTCCTCAGTGTTAGATAGGACCCCTTCCCTGAATATCGAGAAGTAAGGTAACAGTTAATAATCACTAGTTAATGAAATGTTATGGTATTATCATACAATTTATGTTTTGGAAGACTCTTATATTCTTCTAAGGAAAGATGAAACTGAAGGCTCTTATTCTTGCACTTTGGATCCCCCCCCACACACACACACACTCAAAATACAAGTTGTACTAAGACAGAGCTATCATCTTTTTTGTTCACAACAGAACTCTAAGGTCACAGTAGGGGCTCCATAATTGTTTGAATGTGACAATGAAACACTGAAGGAAATCTACATGTATCGGTAAAAGATGAGACAGAACAGCCTCTTCCCAAAAATGTACTGTTTTGTTATTTCACAGAATTTGATTGTGAAAAAAGATACTATTTTTCATTTTTCATCTGATAAGACAGGAAATTCTCTCTCTCTGAGAGAAAATGAGACAACCATGAGTATAAAAGCCCGTCATATATATATAACATATGCTTCCTTTAAGAAGTGCTAGAAGGTGATTGATTTCTCAGCTTAAATTAAAAAATAACAAAAAGTCTCAGTCTCTTATTGACAATTAAAACAGCATTCTGCTACCTAATTACTTGGAATGCAAAAAATCCCTGTGGAAGGGAGAGGGGTCAGAAAGTGATACTTTTACTGGTCATTATTGCTCTTTCTAAAATTTAATATCAATGAATTTCAGATAGTTTCCTCTAGGGGCAGTTTTCTATGTGATGATGATAAGAGGAAAGTGGGAAGGAGAAAAACAGAGTACTGGGACATAGAGGAAGGTGGTCGGAAAACTTTGATGTATGTTTCAGTTTTGTCTAGTGATTCTATTCTAATTACTGGCAAAAACTTCTCATATAATAGAATCATTCACTGGCATCAATGAGGAGATTTCTGGATTGTGTTCTTAAAAATAACTGCAAATGAGGACTTGAAAAAAACGCTTGGCAAGCCCTTGGTTTAGGGAGGGTTTCCAATTCAGAGGGCCTGAGTTCAAGAGTCTTTATGCAGCTCTCCCTTCCTGAGCCTATCAACAGTTTCCTTGAAAAATAATTCTCTTATTTACTCAAAATCAGGGAAATGAAAAGTTATACTGAACCAAACAGTGAGAAATAACTTACACAAACATTGGTTATGCGTTAAACACCAAAACATCTTTCTCATATGCTACCTGGCTATGCAGAAAGTAAAAATGAAGAACATTAAATTACAATGTATTTGTTTGTTGCCTATATGTGTCTATTAGATATCCCTATTTTATGATCAATTAAAAGGTATGTGCACTTCAGGCTTCGTATAAATTGTTTTCCCCTTCTCTATTTAGCTATGACCCTCAAAGTCCTAACTCTCATCAGACTGGTTAAGTAAGAGGAATTGAGGCCTTTGGGAATGATTAGGTCATCTAGTGAATGAGATTGGAACCCTTAAAAAGGTTCCCTTTCCCACATTTTCAAATGCACATGAGAACATTTGTCTATGAGCCAGGAAGCAGCTTCTCAACAAACAACCAAGTGGCAGTAGCTTCATCAAAGATTATTCAACATGCATAACTGTGAGAAAGTCACCCAGTCTGTGAATGTTTTGTTATAGCATGCGGAATGGACTAAGACAGCCTCTGGAATTGTAGATTATCTAGTATCCTAGCACTTTCTAGAATTAGATTTCTTTTCTTCAATGTGGTTCTGAACTAATAGATACATTTTCAAAATTATTTTGACTGTAGAGATGATAATTTTAAAAAGACTACCACAATAAAAATATCTGGCTAACATATTCATATATTGTTAGTTCACTCAATTCTTAAATTAAAAACTATATTTTGCATGTAGCAGCTTGAAATACAAAGAAAAATATATGTGTTATGGGCATGTCAATTCGCTGTTGTTGAAGTTTCTATTTTAAATTTTAACCAAAATCATATATACCCATTAGTTTATTGTCTCAGTTAACAAATCTTTGTTATTTTAGGAAACTCACACATGGAGGCATGAAACTACTAATGATTTTATTTTTATTTCAGGAATTTCCTGAAAGTACAGAATTAGTAATGCTAGATAGCTAAGACAAAAACAAAAACAAAACAAAACAAAAAAACAAAAAGCTGCATGAGAGACTTTGACAACTTTGTCTTTGCTGGGTACCAAAATTAAACCATTAATGCATGAATTTGACCAATCTTAACCAAACTCAAAAAATTCTAAAATTTCATGCAGATTTTGCTTTTTCCTATCTTGTCTAAAGTGCTACTAAATTTCTGTAGGTAAAACAATCACTGATTGAATAGCAATCAACTCAGACTTAACTTTATCAACAGGTAATTTTTATGAGTTGTATTCCAGGAGCTGGCATTTGACAAACTAGGAGATAAAAAACTAGCAACATCTTTTTATTTGAGGTATTATAATAAATTCAAATATCTTTCACACTGAATTGTGAGGTCTAGACTTTAAAGTATTATTTACATGAGGGTGATTCCTCAAGGCATGAATCAATGTTCATCTTCTTATAGAAAATTAGTAGTTGACAAACTCAACTTTTGTACTGCAAAATGAACTAATCACTTCTACAAACCACTTGATTTTGAGTAGTATTTGCTGAATTGCACTGTGTCTGATATACAATTGTATGTATTTTACATGCTATGTGTATTATATGCTTTTTTTCCTTTATGAGAATTAAAACCTAACAGATTTTGACCAAAATGTCAGTGGTTTTCTGTTTTTCTGTTTTTTAATTCGTTTGACTCCTCTTACCTGAAATAGGTGTTACACATATGATGGTGAATAGACTTTTATTATCTATCAATCAGTCACATTTAAAAAGAATCCTTCATGTGTGTTTTTGAAAGTGATGTACTAAAAAATGGAAATTATGCTTTCAGATAAAAGCAGTTCTAAAAATATATTAAATGTAAGATTAAATTTAGATAATGTAACAGCCTATTTCACTTAACAGGTGAGAGGATTTGAAGATGAAGGACAGCAAAGAAGGTTTACAGACATACCAAGTTTATGTCTGCTGAGTTATAAGACACATTCTATCTACACACTGAGGTGTTAAAAACCACAACTGAATAAAAACATGTTATAGAGACTATGACCATATGACACATCTAACCTAAACGGCAATGTCAGACATCTGATAGTGAGTATGACTGATGTCTAAGAAATTATATAAACTGATTTTTAACCTGTTATGAACTGGTTCTTATTTCTGAAGCTTAGAGAGTAATATATACTTGCAAAATCTCTAATCCTCCCTCTGCACCCCAGAAAAGACTATGGATAGATCATTTTAGCACAGAACCAGAATTCATGACACTTTGAATTCTCATCTAATCTTTATGTGACAATCGGTCAGAGTTAAGAGCACAAAGAATCTAAATGAGAAAAAGACACCTGGAAGACCACCTAAGCATTTTTAACACTACCAATAAAAATCCTAAGGAGAGATTGGCAGAAAAAAATAGTTTGAAGTCAATAAGCCATTGGCCTCTGATTTTGAAGCTACTAACAAGTTTACCCGCAAAGTAGACTGCATTGCCTTGGTAAACATTTTTAATCTGGCACATAGAAAAAGAGCTCTAGTTCACAATAATTCAACAAAAAGGAAGCTATAAAGAAATTTATTTCAATTTTCTAAATGTGTCAAGTCAAAATATTTGTCTAGACCCCAAATCACCAACTTCATTAGCTGCCTGATACAGGTCAAAAAGAAAATCAAAACAATTATTGAAATAAAAGATAAAACTAAACTTTGTTCTCATCTCTCCCTAGTGCCTTAAGTCATTACTGTGGGGCTAATTCCAAGTCTTACTAAGAACTATTTGAAGCCATTAAAATGTTATTTCATGCTGCAAAGATGTACATTTTCTTAAATTATCATTTGTTAAAGAACCATCATTGCCACGTAAGGGAATATGCTCCCACCATGTTCAGACTGTCATGCCACCCGTGGCATCAGTTCCTAAACAGAATGGTTAGCGGTGTATCAAGTTGATTTACGTGTTTATAAGACTGTAAAGACTGAAAAGATGTTCTCTCCATGAGCGATGCTTGTGTTGACTGCCATTGGATTGACAGTTGCAAGTGTTATTTTTTGGGCCTGGTTCCATGACTCTAACACTGGAACCCATGCAAAGCTTAGCAAGATTGTTACATGCCAGAATGTGACCATTCTTGGGGAATTATTTTTAAAACTGGAAATATTTTTGTTTAATGTTTAGAGATGTTAAATATTTTAAAAGTATGCATTTGTTTTCATATGTTTTATTAGGTTCCCCACTCTGGAAGAATAAACTTTAAATGTCGAAAATCTCACTGAACTCCCACTTTTAGTTGTTGTACTTTTACTGTCTGTTGAAGAAAGCAAAATATTGACTAAATACAGTGTACTTCAGAAATGTTTTAGGTGCATTTGTATTTTATTTATCATAACACCTATGTGTAATAAATGGTATTGCATGAAGAAAAACTTGTTATTTACCACACAGAATATGCTTGTTGGGAGGGTTCCATATGTGTACTAAATTTGATATTCCTTTAAATATCTGCAACTCACAGTTGGAAATGAGAGACTTAAAAAAATAGTAAGTGAAAGTCAGATACACCTGGGTTTCAAACAGCACTAGTGTGAGACATTATATGTCTCACTAGTGTGAGACATTATATATCACCTTAGGCACATCACTGAATTCTTTAAAATTTAGTGCACTAACTTCTGATACTGGTTTAGGAAAAATAAAATAATATCAGTTGAAGCATTGGCACACTGTTTGGCACACTGTAACTGTTCTATACTTCTTTGCTCTTATCCTGTGTTACATTCCAGAATGTTTGAAATTTTGAGATTCCCATACATGAATGAAAGCTTGAATTGACTCAAAATATAAGAGAACAAAAGCTTACTCCACAGAAAGATTCACAGCAAACTGCCTGGAATACTTTACCCAGTAAACTGCTAATGTATTTACAAGTATATGGCTCAAGTCTAACATCTGTTTAAATGCCTGTCCTTTGAGTTGGTGTATCTCCAGATAACCAAGGTAGGGTATGCTTTGGATCTGGAGCCTTCTCCTCATTGAAAGTATGATCTGAAACATACTGATGATTATTAGAGACCTGAAAAGTAAATGATTTTGTGAACAAAGGGATCAATACCATAATAATTATGTTGAAATCATTGCAACACAAGTTTTTTGCTAGTTTACAAGATGAAGTATCTATTGAAAATATTTGAGCATGCCTTTGTACACAGCTGTCCTGCTGGAGTTAATTACTACTTCATCTCTTTATTTCTTGGTGTGGTGGAAGATATGTTTCAAGCATGTGGCTCAGCAGCAGACATCAGAGGTGCTGATGTTGGAGTTTTGTAGCCTTGTCTGTTAAGATACTGCTTCTGCTACAGGTATTGTACGAATAATTATAAGTACTATGGGGATTTTATTTTTCTCAGTATAGAAGTTTGAACCTTAAACCTTCACTCTACTCTGTATGTGCAGCACTATTTTAAATACTGTTAGTTTTAATTTTGAGAAAGTTGTGAATAAATCACTAAGCTGTTCAGACAGGTCTTGAACTTGCAGTTCTCTAGCCTCAGCTCCCAAGAGTGCTTGGATTATAGGTGTGTGCCAAGCACAGCTGTAGATTTGTAGATTTCTCTTTTTTATCCTGCCTAAACATTTCATCTCAAGAAAAAATCGTTCTCTCTCTCTCTCTCTCTCTCTCTCTCTCTCTCTCTCTCTCTCTGTGTGTGTGTGTGTGTGTGTGTGTGTGTGTGTTTCCCCCTCCCTTCCTCCCTCCAGCAAACACTATGGTTTTGTCTTCCATAAGAAATGCAAAACTTCTCAAATGAACAATTCACCACTTTAGTCCTATTAATCTGCTTATTACACTTACAATGCTTTAATTTTTACAATAGTTTAAAGATGCAAGCAACCTAGAAAATGATTCCTATGAAGTTTTGTACTTTTTGCCTTACAGGACAGTAAAAATCAACATATGTGAATAGGAAAGAGATAATTTTATGACATTTTAATTTGAGTCATCTTATAGGTTTGTATATGACTAATTTGGAAGCTGTCTTTTTGTTCCTCTGCCAGTTCTTTCAGAGTTTCATACTTAGTCATTAGAAGAGCTTACTGAATGCTTCTTGGGATGAATGCTGTGCTGAGCTCTGTTCATAGATTTTACAGAAACTTCCATAGTTAAGAACTACTTCATTTTATATATGAAGAGTGGGTCCACTCAGCAAAGTATAAGTCAATATTCAAACACAGAACTGTGTCTGTATTTTTTTAAAATTAAATGCTTTGGAAGTTTTCAAATGTTTTGGGATGGTGTGATGAAGCTTAGTTTCTACACTATTTGTCTGAGAGCAGTTAAGGAAAAACTGAATCATGCTAGGCATGGTGGCACATGCCTGTAATCCCAGCTCTCAGAAGGCTGAGGCAGGATGATCACTAAGCTGCAATACAAGTGAATTCAAGGCCATCCAGAGCTACACAGGAGACCCTGTATTGAAATAAATAAATACCCTATATATCATGTCAATAAATACAAATGTGCTGCATTAAATTGGTCAATCTATGTTCCTTTAATTTTCCCATATCAGTAATAGCAAAATTGTATTTCTTCAAATAGAATGCTAAGTTTTAGAAGCTTGTCTAAGCTGAATTTCAGGGAGAAGTATAGTAGATGGTAATTGAGCGATAAGCATTTAAAAGAAGAAATATTTCAAAGTTTTTAATAAAGTAAAAAATAATATTTCCACCAGAATCAAAAAATTACTAGGTTAATTGATTAACTGATTAATATAAGGAATAATCTGTCCAAGTGTTTGATCTTTTACGCTATAGTCCATCACAGAAAGTAATGGAAATGCCAACACCATCTTCACAATCCTGGCACCAGCAGGAGTCCATGCATTACAAACGAACTTTCTTTCTGCTTTTTCTTCTTCTAAATTGAACCCAGGAGAGCAGAGCTGGGTCTTTGATTCTGGGAAACTGCTGTTTGCAGAAAAATTAGGTGAGATTTTCAATTTGACAATTTCTAGATTGACAATTTCATTCCATGGCTCCTTCTGTGTTTCTAGGCTTCGGTTTTAATTATCACTTAGAGTAAATATACTGAATGTATACTTACCGACGCTTCATTTCCCCTGTGGACCACACTGTGGGTTACAAAATACAATTTCCATTTTGTTTGCTGATGGCCTAAATAAGGTACACACAAAACAACAAGGAAGGGCTTCTTAATTTAGCAGGGTGAGATGTTCATATAACAGTGGCCCTAGGGGTTAGATTAGAAGAAAAAGAGAAGTAGATTCTACCTCAGTGGAGTTGAATAATTTCTAAAAGATTTAACACAAAAAAACTGGGCCATCACACACTATGAACATTTAGAAAAACCTAACAGTAATGTAACTTTTTTTCATACTCTTTAATACTGGGATTCCTGGCATACATGCAATTATAACCTACATGATATTTTAGGCACAACTATTATAGGAGCAAAATTGTTAAAGGAATATTAAAAGTATGAATATCAAGGTAAGGTTGTACTAAAATATTTTATACTATCAAATATATGATGTATATAGTATGTATCATTTTATTTAATTCCTAATATTGGCATCAAGCTATGCTAAGTAAACTTCATACTCTAATAAACTATCTTGATACATAAACGTATAATAATTTGAATAACTGGATTCTAGTTTCAAAATTAACTTTCTCACTTGTGAACTATTTATACATCTCATCTCTCCTGGAGTATATGAGCATTTCCGAGAGCATTCAGTGTAGGATGAAAGTCATAATTCTTATCATCATCATCACTGCTTTTTGTATCAGCAAAAATGAATGATTATTACCAGCTGAGTCTTAGGCATTCAGACAGCTATATGCAATGTTCATGTTTTATCAAATTAATATGACAGTCTGATATTTTTTAAAAGAAATTATCATTCAAAACAGTGGCAGAACATGATGCTTTGGTAATATTACAGGGTTTCATGGAAGAGATGTAACTTGAGGTCAGTATTAGGACATCTGTTAGCACCCCGGACTCAGAAAAATACTTAACTATAACCTGTAGCTATATAGCCGGAACAAAGACATTATTTGTTTAACCTCTTTACTTTTAAATAGGTTTTATGCAATAGGAGAAGAAAGTGCAAGGATAAAATATTTTATAAAATAATAATTATTGACCTAGATAAGGCATTTTATGTCTCAAGCAATGAAGAAACATTGAAGGTTTTCAGGTAGAAGGAATGATACTTGCATATTTTTTTATTTGAAGAATCCACTCATCAGTGCTCTAACAGAAAGCAGTAAAGTATATCAAGGACAAAGAAGATCATGTCTTAAATATAACATTTTGGATACATACACTTTGTATTTTCTTATTCATATGTGTCACATTTTCTTGTGTCTACATTTGTGATCACATCCAGCATTTGTCTATACTGCTGGGAACCAAGATAAACCACAGTTTAACATGGCAATGGAAGAAATATTGCAAAGACATCACTTATCATTTTGCCTAAGAGAAGACTTAGTGATAGCACATTCTAGAAGTCAGAGAAGATTAGAGTTTACTGGGGAAGTATCAGAAGAAGAAAATTTCAGGTCCATACCGATGTTTATGACTTTGTTTTCTATTATTCAAATTAAAAATTAAAGAAGTAGTGAACAATTTAAGTAGTTAAAATTTAACATATGATTTTGTTACTTAGCTTCCCAATGAGATGCAATCAATTTGTACTCTCTGAGGAGAACTTGACAGTACAGAAGGTTACCATTGCTGGCTGGGAAAGACAGTTTTCCTATAATGGATTGTTGATAATTCAGGTCAGTACCTGCAATGACTCCAATAAAAAGATTTCATAATCTCAATTTTACCTAAATGTTTCGATGTATAAATGAAATTATTTTGTATTTATTGTAACATAACTCATAGTGTACTATTTACGGGATAGTGCATTATATTTACTACAAATACATTTTTGAGTATCAATTAAACTTGATGATAAAGTGAGAGCAAGGCAAAACATAATTTGTAACGTATATAATATCAGCATGAGCTCAAACCTGATCACAAATTAGTAATTTGGGTTTATGGTGATAAGTAAAATTTAGTAAATTACGGGAAGTTGGAATGTTGCATCTTTTAGTCTTTTCTTCACTTAAAATATATATGCTTAAGTTGTGCTACCATTGAAAAAGAACCTTAGGGACTGGGAATTTAGCTCAGTGGCATAACCCCTGCCTTGCAAGCATGGAGTCGTGAGTTCGATCCCCAATACCGATAAAAAGGAAGAAAACAAAACAAAACAAAACAAACAAACAAAAAAAAAAGAACAAGAAAAAGAACCTTAATCAATGAAATAATAGTTCCATGATAATTTATTCATAGAACTGAATTCCTTCGGCTTCTTAAAAATCTAACTTTGTCACTGGAATATCTTTTATTTTACATCCAAAAAGTATTTTATTTACATCCAATATGTACTAATCACCTACTTGAACAATTAGATTTGATACGTTTCTGGCAAAATGCATATTTTAATGATGAAAAACATACAAATAAATCATACTATATATATGTATGCATATGGTAATATACAAGATTGTATCTAGTAATAAAAAGATGCAGAAAAATAAAACAAGGTAAAGGCAGCAGAAAGTTCTGAGTAGCTGAGGAGAGATGATGAAAGCATTGTTTCCTCTCTTTAGAGAGTAGTTAGGAAGCGCTCAGTGGTTAAGTACCATCTGAATATAGAAGACATTAAATAAGTGCTGATTCACACAGGAATAAAACTTTTTTGTCCTTGACTTTATGCTGAAATTTTTCTGCATATAAAAAACACGCCTTATCCCAAAGCGAACACAATATTCATTAGTGACTAAAATTTCCAAAGTGATTCTCTGTTAGTTAAAATGTCTTCTTGATGTTCCATCTGCAAAGATGTTATAAAGATCAAAGCACTTTTCTCTAACAATTATTTACTAAGTGCTTACTTTGAATAAATTCTCTTAGACACCTGCCATTTATTTGCCCAACAAAATAAACTGTCTTATAAGCATTTTACTTTTCCTTTGGGAGTTGGTCATTTCCATTTCAAAATATGAACAAGACCTTGTCAATCGGCATGGCCCTTTCTCCCTGGATGTAGAAATTGACTCTGGAAATGCTTATGATACAAGACAGGTCGATCAAATTCACTGTCAGCCCAGATACTGCTGGTGGAACTATTGAAAATGGACATTCTACTGATTTTCTTTATCACAGGATAAAAATCTGGGATATGAGGTTGAAGTTTTGAACGTTCCACTTGTCAATATCTGAAAGGAAAGGGTCTGAAAAGATGCTTGGAAAGAAGAAAATAGATCTAAGAAAGAAATAGAAGTTCTCTGGCAATATTCTGAAGCTGTTACTTATGGACTTCTCTTTGTTAGATTTAATAAATTACTGTATTTGATGAGTTACTAGGATTGCCATTTTTATATCTGCAACCAACAGACTTGTGCCTGTCACAAAGGATCTATTGGCTCAGTTCTATTAACTCTGCAGGGTTTTTTTTTTTTTTTTTTTTGTTTTTTGTTGTTGTTGTTGTTGTTTGTTTTTGTTACTGGGGATCGAACTTATGACTACAAGCCTGCCAGGCAGATGCTTATGCCGCTGAGCTGAATCTCTGGCCCATTCTGCTGAGTTTTTTAAAAGCATTTTTTTTTTTTAACACAAAAAAGACTGTTTCACTGCCCTATGATCATGAGCTCTTAAGCATTTGTAATGATGATTATCATTTAGTTATCTTTTCATAGTTTAAAACACGATGTTAGCTCAATAAGTATTTTAAACTTATGTAGACTTGGAATAAAGATGAAACAAGTCATTTTCCTTACTCTAAATACAAAACCCTTCAATTTGATGTGGGTTTTAAGTGTATTAAATCTACAGTTAAAATAAGGAAAATACCACAGAAAAGGAGTGCTAGGATTACAGGCATGCACTGTCATGCCCAGCTTCTCTATTAGATATTAAATTATTGAAATCATAAACCGTAAGTTTCCCAAGCTTCATTTTTAATATTTGTTTCCAGAATAGTGATATTTATTGAATACAGTACATATGGGGGTTTTTTTTGGGGGGGTCTCATTAATCTGCACATAACGTTTTGTAACAACTATTTAAATGTGGATAATTTCTACCATTATTACTTTCATTTGATTAATAACTTTATCCACTACCTCATGATTTTTCAATAATATCCAGAAGAATATGAAATTATCCTATACAATATCTTGATAATTTTTCAGTAATTTTTTCCCCAATAGTTTCTTGCTCCCAAAATAAATAAAACTGTCCCTAAGTAATATACGAAGAATATGTATTCTTAGGTTCTCTTCCTCCCCACAACTCTCTCACTTTATAATAAAATGATGTCAACACTCACAGTACCTCCTGATCACAGCCAGACTGCGAGACCTTGCAACTTTTCTATTGCAGATCTATTTCCAACACTGTCCTGACCCAAAAATATTTGCCATTTCCTTAAAACACCTGCTAGAACTTCCAGCCACCTTGCCCTCTCAGCCTTGAAAATTAGATTTAATCCAACAATCAGGCTAAAAGTAAGAAATACAAAAATTTGAATAAATGAAAAAATACATCTTATCCTACTAAATGGCGCGTATGTGCTGAAATAAACCAAGCATCGGCATGTGGGTTCAGGGATATGAAGTAAGGTAGTCTATTTCCCAGGAAAAAGCTGTATTAGTGAACTGTCCAACACTACTCCCCTGATTTCTCATGCAGTATTTTATTCTCATTAAAATGTTTTCCAATTGCATGTCATTTCTCCTACTTATCTAGCCATGGTTTGGAGATGCACAGATACCAGGCAGGTGAAATGTCTCCCCAAGCACTCCTGTGTCCGCCAGCCCTGCTGCACAATCCAGACCTCCGTGAGAACTAAGAATGGAGCCAGCCACAGGAGTAGAAGGCTGAACTCGGACGTGGAGTGGTTTCAAGGCCTCAACAGACGTGCTGCCTTTGCTTCTGCAGGGGAACAATGAGGGAGTGCATCTGTGGGAGCTCTCCTGCCCGCTGGGCGCTCAGCTAGGAGTCCCAGAATATCAGACACAATTGTATTCAAATGTAAGTACAGAAAGTCATTTTGACTCAAATATAAATTATTTTAGCTGCCATGTTGGATTACTCTCACTATTGCTCCTCTTCATTAGCAGTGATAATTGAGCAACGACTCTATGTGTTTAAATACTAATATGATGGGTGATCTATTTACCTATCTTGCTTGTAAGCTCCCTACACAAAGGGAATTTCTTTTTTATTTTTCATTACCTTCATCATCTTCAAACAGAAGCTATTTGAGCCACTGTGTTTGTAAAGCTTGGACACTGAAATTAAATCTCTTTCCCAGTCTGTTGCTTTACTACTGTTTTCTTGGTATTTTGTAAGCCTCATTAATAAGAAACCAGAATTATTGCTATTGAATGAGAGATAAAAAGCAAATTGCTGCTTTTCCCTTTCACGAATAGCATATCATTTGTATTCTTTTCATCGTTTCTTAATGTTAGTCCATAGGTTTACTTTATCTGGACATGAGCTGTAGAGTGTAGATTTCTGCAATATTTTTTTCTAATTATTTGCAAATGTTATTATCCAAACAATGAGCCAAAATAATCAAGTAAATTAGAAAAATATACTTGCCTAAAAAAATCATTCATGAGTATGTATAACAGCACAGATCTACAAAGAACAGACCAGCATCTGGTCTATCTTGTATTAAAATCACCCAAAAGCTACAAAATGAATAATTAACAATGCGAGCTTATATTCAGCACACTGACACCTTTACTAACTTAAGTCTATAACTCATAGGTGAAAGTAAGTGGAATAAGTTATAGGGCGAGTTAGCATATAAAACCACTTGAAAGAAAAATTCACAAAAACTGAAATGCCACATTTTCTTTCCTCTCATATTTTGTATTTTGAGAATGAAAAAAAATTGCTAACTACAGTAACACTTGGAAAAGGCATGCCTAGTGGGACACCTTTTTTATGTTTATTAAAAGAAAAAGAGCCTTTGTTAATGTGCTTTCCTTATTACTTTAATTTTCTGTTGGCAGATTCCCACTTTCAGACCCCTGTAGACTTACTGGTCCTGGAAAATCGCTTTCTTCTCTGGTCCCCTGAGTAGACTAGCGACAACTGAAAATACGCAGGTAAAACTAACACAGAATGGTCGTTTCAGAGCCAATTTTCTATGGCAGCAATGATGTGCAGGCAAATTCACTCGTGCTGCTTGCTGCAAGGATTCTTTTTTTTGACAACCCCCCCCCCACACACACACACTTTTGCCCAAAACAGTAGGTTATTAGGCTATCCTTTTGGGAAATTATTTCACTTTCATTTTGTTTCACTTCTCTTTAATCTTTTGAAAGTGGCATTTATATCCTCTCTGCTTGTATTTCTAAGGAGAAAACAAAACTCACATAATTTGGAAAGTCAGTGAGTTCTCACTGCTTTGGTAAAACCAATCACTGGTTTGTTCTTTTCAAATCAGATCCAAATTAGAAGTACTCAAAGGTCCTAATAAAAAACAATGCGTGAATATTTACAAGATCACTACCCAGAGGAGAGCACTAGTAAAGAACACATGCTGTGCGACACAGCTATTCTAAAAGGTGGCAAGCTGTCCTACACACGCAAAGACACTAAAGCTTCATCACACTATTCAGTCCTCATGAAACATTTCTGTGAGGTCAAACACCTACCCTATGGTTAAAGTAACCAAGTCTCAGAGATGATAAATAGTTTACTCAGGTTGCGTAACTGTTAAGAGAAAAGGCCAAAATCCAATGGATGCCTGAGTTTAAAGCCCAATTTTCATCATATTATATATGTGGTATATTTCTTAAAGTCATGGCATTATACACATTTTGTATGTAATATAGTACTTTCAGCCATAACAAAGTAGGAGAAAATTCAGACCTACATATTATAAAACTTCATATGTATACCTAGAGCTGAAGGGAAAATATGTTATCTGTATTAGGGAAAGAATTCACCTTTTCTCTTCTGGATAATTTCATTTTAACTAGTAATTATCAGCCATCATCACTTGCCTAACTTCAACTAAAATAAAAACTTCAAGTTTTATGAAAAGAATTTGAAATGTAATTTAAACACAATCACGAAAGACTGTGATGAAATGGTGACATCAAACAGCAGAAATATCATGCTTTATCTCCAAAATGACTCCATATACCCACTCAGCCACACAAACAAGGCCTCTTCTAGTTTTGGTGAAGCCCAATAATACTTTGGTTCCCTGAGTTGTCCTGCCACATCCAAGAATGCTTATCAGTGGCCATCAGAAGCAAGCCTGTTTTTATTATTGCCTGTCACGTGCACATACCAAGTAGAGTAGTTAAAACCTCGTTGTTCCACCAGTGTTTAAATTAAACTTTGGAAGATGTGGTAGATGTGATTGAAGAGCAAACTTTTCCACTTACTTATAGCTGGATCTCCATCAAACACCCTCTGAAACTTACTGGTAAATTTAATTCATTATAATACCAACCTCACACACTTGAATGGTCATGAAGGGCTCACAGAATGGAAAACTCACACAACATCCTATAATTTTAAAAGCTAATAAATTCAAATATTGTAGTATGACTGCTACATTTTGCTGAATGTCCTGCTATGATACTGTTGCAGAAAAACCCAGGCAAGCTGAAAGAACACCTCTTTCCCTCTGACCCAGAACATTTTTCCTCCGTATATAGTAGGTTTTTATAAGTGGATGATTCCACTGTATGGCTGACAACTAACTGCATTCGTGTGTTTTGTGAAATCAGCCACAAGCAAGAGGTTTCTTACACAGGAAGTGTATAATGAGATGAAAGTAAAATACAAGCACATAATTGATACAGTGATCTCTTTAGTTTTCACAAAGGCAAAAAATGTCAGGTAGAGGAAAGATATTCAAGTGAATACATTTCATAGTAAACAATGCACCATCTAAAATAGAACTATTTTAATGTATATAACATTTATATTAATTTCTCTCATCAGATTATGGAATGAGCTGTCTTTCTTTGAAAACAATGCCAGCAACTATACTTGATTTTATTTTTTCTTTTTCTTAAAAGTAATATTTTTGTCCTCTTGAAGAGAGATCTAAAATATGAGTTTTATGCAAGAAAACCTCTTTTGAATCTCCTGTACAAAGCATAGAATATGAAAGTGCTTTAGGAAGAAACTTGTATTTAATCTACATATTTGTGTTTTTAAATCAGTTTTCTACTTTCCATTGCCACCAGCAGTGGCTATTTTTTAACCTGCTGAAACAGATTTTGAAATTTGAAATATTTTTAATTTTTTTTTTCCTTGAGAACTCAAGCTGAGCCATAGCTCCATCTGCTGGAAGTGTATATCACTAGCAGCAGCTAGAGAGAGGCATGCTACCTAATTCATCTTCAAACTGCCTGCAACACATGTCCTGTGTCTCACTCACTAGGAGATTTTTGTTCACTCAATCAAAAGGAGAACAGTTAGATGTAGCAAACTTTGAGCTTCTCGGGAAAATTGTTTAGCTTCATCACGATGGAAAGAAAGCCCGTAGCTCATAAGCTCTTCTCACTAGTCTAGGCACCTAGCGCTTAGACTAGTCTACAAACATAAGACAGCCTTCATTGACATAAGAAAATGACAATTATTGTATTATGCTTATATTTGAAAAAAGTCAAAATTCATTTAATGTATTTTTCCATTTTAAATGTAAAAGTATCATTTTCCTGAGTTCAGCTTTATTGTATTCCATGCTGTATTTTCCTAATGAGCATTAGGTTTCCTGTCATTAGGTTGCAGAAATGAAGTATGATTATGCGAACCTTTTTTCAGCGTGGCATATCTTATGCATGTTTATCAAGTTTTAATGTTGGGCCAAGAATTTAGCTCAGTGGTATAAGTGACTGCTTTGCACTGCTGGCAAGCGTGTAATCGTGAGTTCAATCCCCGGAAACAACAAAAAAAGGTTTTAGTGTATCTGCTTTGTTATACATTTTATTTTTCATTTATATATGATTTCACTCTCTCAGTTATTAATTTATACAGAAATAAGTACATTCTTACTACAAAATAACCAGAAGTTAATTCATAAGTGTTTTGTTTTTAGTATTTTTATTGATAATCATTTTAAAACGGAAACAGTTGTTTATTCACACTTAAATGACAACAAAAATTTAATTGCTTGTTTTACATGTTGCCATGCTTCACTCTTTTTAAGATAATGTGAAACTGTGCAGCATTAAGGCAGTCAGTTCATGTATAGTAGAATCTCCTACCCTTCTCTGTTATATCTTGCAGACCACAAAGACTTTTACTAGTGTATCTGAAACTTAGAAGAATGCAAACCATGCTAGTTGATAAAGATCAGTGCTTTAGTAAGAAAGGTGGGTAAATATTTTTTTTTACTTACTTGAATATATTTTCCTACTTTTCTACACTAAGCACTAAGCTCTTTATAGAAGCCACACATCTCTTCAGTTTCACTAGTTTTAAAACTGTGTGGAATAGAGATTAAGATCAGCTTACTGGACAATCATATCTTATTTGGAAACAGAAATAATATATATATATATATATATATATATATATATATATAACTATTAATAGAAGATGAACTGAAGCCAGCATTCTGATATTAATAAAATAGATACAATACATAATAAAGCACAAAACTCAATTTATTTAAAGTGATTTAGAATATGGCTGTCTGCAAAGATGAATATTGTCAGAATACTAAAAATCCCCACATGCTATTTAATTTTCAAAGAATTAAATATGCACCGGCTAAGCTTAACATGAAAATTGGATTGATCGTGATATGATATCACTTTGATCTTCAGAAAGAATATTTAGGGCCTTGGGATCATTATGATGAACACCAAGTGTCACTGTCAGGTACCAAAGAATGAGAAGATGGAAGAGATTACACTGATTCTGTTCTAAAATCAGGATATATCCCTTTAAAATATTTCTAGATATTATGCTTGGTAATTACGTATTTTTCATTTATGAAAGTTTAATGGAGAAAAATAGATATGAACTTCTATTTCTGTGGGACAACATGGAATTTATATAGAATGGACATTGCTTCACAGTGAAAGTTTATACCTGGTGTCTTCCTTTCTCGTATGTGGCTAACATGCTCTAGTCAGTGGCCATAAAGAAGCACACATTTTAGATTACAGTTTTCTGTGGGGTTTTTTGATGATTGGCTTGCAGCCAAAGCACTTATCCTGCTATTCGGAATATATTGTAGAAAGCCATATAACTGCACCTAAGAGTCTTTAATTGCTAATTGTTTCTAATAACTGTTTAGTATATAATGCAAACAATAATGCATGATGTCAGTTTGAATTTCAAGGTTATTATTCAATCTCAAGTTTCTGCTGTGTTATGTTCTCTTCCTGTGGTTAATGATGTCTGAAGAACCCTCAGTGGAGTAACAATCCTGGTTTGGCTAAGGGGCAAGGTCTGTATTAAAAGAATAACAATGAAAAATAGAAAATAGAGGTCTGAATAATTGCCTACTGTAAGTTGGAGTGTGATATCAAGTACTACAAAATGAAACGAATGGCCACTAGTGCTTCCAACTACAATATGCATATTCAGAGATTAACTGCACAGTGGATTATCAGTAGAATTTGGAACCCTTTTCTACATTGTTACCAGCATGTAAGGAGTTTCGTTATACTCTGGGAGTCACTTTCTCCAGTTCTTAATCTTAAAGGACGGAGACAAGTTTCATTAGTTCTGAGGAACTCTCTCACAGATGCTCATTGATCTCCCTTCTCTCACTTGCTCAAGCAGGAACATAGAAGCCTTCTTATAATAGGCAATGGGAAAAATGTGATGGGGACAAGCTCTGGCTGGCTAATAACCCTTCAAGTACTTCTCTCTCTGTTCTGTCTGCAATTTCAGTAAGATTTCCTCTAGCCCTTTAGAAGCTGGCATCTAATTGCTTCTTCTTGCTTCCAAATGACTTAGCATTGTCTTCATTGACTTGGTTTCTGCCAGATTCTGGAATAGACAGCAAACAGTGTAAGAGAGACTGGGGGAGAATAAAACTCACTCAGAGAAGGAATAGAGCAGGTCTGGGAGTCAGGGATTAAATATGGACAGAGTAAAGAAAAGCCAAGAAATAAATAGAAGAAAGTATAAATTGGGGGGGGGGGGACTGACACAGTGGGAAGAGAAAGAGAGGGGTAGGGGGAGATTGAGAGAGAGAGTACCAGAGTGGAGTGGATTGGCACTAAGGGTAAAATTTCTGCTGTTCCTGTGAAGTATTTAATGAGAGCATTGTAAATGCATAGACTTTGATATACCTCCTCTAGTCAAAAAAGCACAGTACAATATTTGGTGCATCTTACCCATTTAACATAATTGCTCATTACTTAATTTTGGTAGATCCCAAACCGGCTAAATTCATTGAACTTTTCTGTGCCCATACCTTTTGCTCTGTGATTTAGAATTTCCTTCCATTAACAGTATGTTTTATTTCCCTTTGAACATAAGCTGCCTGGTGACTTGCTTTGGCCCAGACTATGATGGCAGTGATGCTATGCCTTTCTTTCATGTCTCTGCTGGCTTTCTTGGAATCCTGCCCAGCTGCCATTTGAGCAAACCTATAAGATGGGAGACCATGTGGAGAAGAATTTTCCTAGCACAGATGATCCTAGAGTAGCCAGCTACCAATCATCTTTGCTGTTTGCAGAAAGTACTGAAATGAATGCATTTGAAACCAGAACTACTAATCTGAAACCAGCTCAAATTTATGACTCGTGTGCTTAAGTCTTAAAGAAATGTTTATTAAACTACTGTTTTTTAGTGTTTCTTATTAATCTCAGTCTAATTGTAACAATAGACAATGGATTATAAATCTTGATTCACATTGTCTTATATTCTTCCTGTAAAAATCTGTTAAGAAACTTCTAACACCTGGACATATTATGTTTTTTTGTTCAAGCTACAAGATCATTTCAAGGATAAAAATATGTAAATCTTGGGAACATTTAAACTTTCACTAAGAAGCCAGGCAATCCCAGTTCTGGGAGGCTGAGACAGGAGTATCACTGTGAGTTTGAGGACAACCTAGGTTATTCAGGGAGTTCAAGGCCAGCCTGAACTATATGCTGAGACTTTGTCTGAAAGAAAAAAAGAAAGAAAGAAAGAAGGAAAGAAAGAAGAAAGAAAAGAAAGAAGAAAGAAAAGAAAGAGAAAGAAAGCTTTCACTGGAAGTACATCTATTATTGCATAGTACAAATTCTATTATCTATTTGTTTTTTCAATGTAGATAACATTTCATAAAATCTAAGACTTTTTGAGTTTGAACCCCAGCAAGTATTTAAGACTTGAATTTTAGGAAATGATTTACTCAGGGAAAGAAAAAACAATCTAGATTCTAACAGTAGTTCATTTTTACTTATTCTTGCTCGTAATGCTTTGATTGTTCACTTATTACTGTAGTACACAGACGTATTTGCATCTCATCTATATTGCATCATGTATCATAATTTAAAGACTCATTATGTAAAAAATAAATAGGTTGATAAACATCAGACACTAAAAAATCTAATGATGATCAAAAAGTCTCTTTAGGGCCCTGGGACATAACTCAGCAGTATAAGTGAAAGCTCAAGGGGTTTTTGTTTGTTTGTTTGTTTGTTTTTCCCCAGGGACTGATCTCAGGACCTCATGATTGCCAGGCAGGCACTTATTCCACTGAGCTAAATCCCCATCCCTGAAGCTCAAGGTTTTGAGTTTGATTCCAGATACAAAAAAAAAGAAGGAGGAGGAGGAGAACATGAAAGAGGAGGAGGAGGAGAAGGTGGAGAGTCTCTTTATCCCATTGTCTCAGGTAGTTCATAGAGATGGAAATGACATAACAATTCTGTTATACACAATTGTCTCAATTATTTACTTATAATTAAATTGGAAATTATTCACAATTAAGAACTGTTGTTAAACAGCAGGTTAGAGATTCCAGCTGAGTTACAGAAACTATACCACATACTTAAGAACAGAAACTTGTTTCTTTCAATTGAAGAAAAACTAGAAAAAATGATTTTATACAGTGAAAATTAATATCATATGGATAAAATTATACTAAGTCTCAAAGATTTTTGTTTCATTCAAGATCTATTCAGAATAGGTGAAGTACTCATTGGGTAGTTCAGGATGGTAGGAGCCTGATTTAACCATGGTGTGGTTAGGAGATTCATTAAATTATACCCCAGCAGTACTAGGAAGCATTACTGGAACCCGAGGTCTAAAAGAATAAAGAGAAGTGAGAGGTGCTGAACCCTAAAAGTGCTACTTAGAAACAATTCAGATGAACCATGCGGTCTCTAGGCATGCAACAGTGAGGCAACCTGCCAAAGAGGGAACAAGATACCCCAACCCCATTCTCTTTCTATCCATTCATCAGTTAGTGCCTCACATTGGCTAGATCAGCAGTAAGCCATGGGCAGTGATGGCCATCAGTTGCATTCAGAAAGCTCAGCTACCTGCGACCCTGAGAAGAGTGAAGAGAGAGGGACAGAGAATGACCCAGAGGGACAGACAGGTGGGGGTGTCCAAGCATATCGTTTTAACAAAGAATGAGAATAGAAAACACACTTTAATGAGTTTTTATTCTTTGAGTATGGTGGCATATCTGAGTTAGTAAACTAGTAGCATGTATGTTTTCATTTATAAATGTGTAGGGGAGAGAGTTGTGTAATACTGGAAATGGGTAGATATATTAAAAACAGAGTGTGATCCAAATATCCATTTCTTCTATATTCAATTTTCTGTGCTCTTTTACATTTATTTTTATTATCTTCTCATTAGTTCATTGCATTTTCCTCAACATTATCATGTTCTAAACTCTTAAAAGTGTTACAGTAAAACACATTAAATTTTGTGCTATAGAACATGATATAAATTATTCAAATCCCTTTAAGGCAATGTGTCAAATGATTTTTAGTATCATTTTTATTCTGCTTGTGACAAACTTCTAGCCTTAGGCTCATTGACAAACACATATTTTGGCCCCAGATTTCAATTCACCTAGTAGGGATAACCCATCATAGGATAGTTGTGTTGATTAAGAGTTCAAATACAGTATTTTAAATATTCCCAGCATATAATAAACACTCCACCACTCAAATGCTAAAAAATAATGGTAGTAATGAAAAAACATTATTTTCAATTTGTACTATTTGGATAGTATTCTTGTATTTGTGAAGAAGCAACCAACTCCCCAATATATCTTGCTACTTATTAAGAATCTCAATGTGAATTGTAATTAGGCCATGTGAACTAACTTCCCTAACCCCTTATCCTAGCATGAGTCGGATGGGAAGTAATCTTAAGAAAGACAGATCTGATTAATCTAGGAGTTTATATGATTTTAAGGATAAATTTTACTACCAAGCACGATTCGACAAGCAGAGCAGAATTATTGAGAGCGGTGTTAGAAATGGACTTTTCCTGAAGCATTGTTCATAGTGTTCTTGGTTTATTTATTTAAAGTAACCACAAATACCAAATGGACATAATTTTCCAAAAAATCTCACAACTAAGACATCTTCCCAGATAAAATACAATAACTTAAGATTTTAAAACTTAGTGATTTGCCTACCTTGGGGTACCATGTTATACTCTCAAGGCATCAACAAACCCTCTCTTCAAGCTGAGCTTAGTCCCTGATTATTTAAGATCCTCTTTGACTCCTGCAGAGTAAAACATCTTCCTTGATAAAAATAGATTATTAGCTTTCTTTGTTTGGAGGCAATCAAACACTGAGAGAAGCAAAAGACATGTGTTAAAGACAGATAATCAGGTAATTGAAGCTGTCACCACCAAATAACATAATAAACTGAAAAGATATTAATTGATGGAGAGAAGTGAGGGTAAGGGTAAAAGTACTTTATTGGAATTAGAATTCCTCATTTGAGGGCTATTGTCAGAATAGTATCACCTTATTTCGGGATCATCTTTACTTCTTTACAAAATCAGAGACAATTGGGTGTACTCTGTGGAACTATCTCTCAAGAAAGCTTGTGAGTTTTTAGACGTTTTGGAAGTCTTTTTTAAGATTCAGTCATCTGCCCCAAGACAGAAACCTACGAAGCACCTTGCACCATGATAATGTTTATAGTTTGCCATCAAATCTGTCACTAGAACTAGTGGTGCCTTTTGTCTGCTAAAAGATTTTGAAGAAATAAGTGAGATCATCGGTAGTATCATTGTCAGTAACGGTTCCTTCAAATTTTCTGAAAGACTGAGAGCTAAGGATCTACAAGGTATGAAAAGCTTTGAGAAGACAAAGTAACAGAGCATAAGCAACTTGATATAGAGATACACACAAGAAGAGTATGGGACAATAAGCTGGGCGCATGCTTTGGAGAAAGAAAGCCAGAAAACCTGAGGTCTCTACTCCTAGGATACCTAATTTTTGTTGAATAATAAGAACAAAGGACTTTATTCCTGGCACAAAAATAAAAGGAGCAATATTACCAATTGCTTTCATTTCTGTAACCATTACTATTTGCCAGGCATTATTGTACTTGTGACTAAATTGTATTACGATTTTGTGTACAATTTGAAACAATGTACAGGATAGCTACTGTTATTTTCCCATTCTATAAGATAGGTCAATTGAGGCACAGAGAGGTAAAGTAACTGATTAAGGTCAGGTAATTGACAATGGTATAAAGTTTTACCCATATTTATACTGTCTTCCCAAATCCTATGTTATGAATTCAGGGTGCAGTGTGTGTGTGTGTGTGCGTGTGTACATTTATAGAGGCATATAAATAGAAAAAAATCCTTAATATGTGAGATGGAAATTTCATATGAAAATATGACAAGAAGTGATCACCATCATAAAGTAAAATGTTAATACTTTCTACAAGCTGTATGTCAGAAGGTAAAGGAATGCTTGTATCAGGTTGGAGAATACGATGATTGCTAGAGGAAGTACATTTTGGAATAAAATTTTCTATAAATATTGTACTTTAGAAAATGGCGACCTTTCTAGAAATCAACAACTGAAAACTAGACACTTTTATGTAAAAGAGACTGTATATATAAGAAACTGAATGTGTATGTATGGTCAGATTCAAACATTAACGTCCTAATGCCCAGAATGATACTACTGGAAAGTAGGACTTGGAGCTGCAGAGGAGGTCAAGTAAATCAACGTTGACAAATGTATTAGTGTCCTTATAAAACAGGTTTCAAAAGGCCTGAACGCCTCCCACCATGTTTGCTGTTACCTTGGTTTTGGACTTCTCAGCCTCCAGAACCATGAAAAATACATTTCTGTTGTTTTCAAAGTATCTGGTTTATAGTATTTTGTTATAGAAGTTCAAACTAATTCAGACAACATGTAAGGTATATATCATTAAGACTCAGATTTTCTCCTTATTTGCTATTTAAATTTAGACAAGCTTACTTTTCTGTTCCTAATTTTCTCCACTGTAACATTAAAGCCCATGTTTTAGGGGAGCTCATACGCAATATGGCTTCATTGATAGACCTAAAACTCTTAGAACCTCAGCAGAAATTATAGTTCAATAAATGAATTCAGCTCTTATTAGAAGAATAAATTGACCAGAATTAAATTGAGAACAGCAAAAAAAAACATATTATAAATTTTAGGGCTCCAGTGATTATAATAGGGGTGCTCCATATGTATCCCCAATTGAATGAAGATGTAAAAGTTTTAATTACATCGACAGCTGTAGAAGGCTTATTATATTTTATATAAAGACAATGTAAACAAGCAGATGATGATATAGCTGTCATAACAGCAGGAAAAAAATGATGCATGGATTCCTGTAGAGAAAAAAAATCAAGATTTCCACCTTTGATGTCAAGGATATATTTACGGATTCTCAGATGATTTATCTTTGAGAAAGTTTATCAATGGTTCAGAAGAGTAGTGTGCAGTTGCTGTTTCTCATAGTGTGAAGTTTCTTTTTGTTACCATAGGCTAGGAAAGGGTAGAGAAAGCTGACCTATTGGGATCAGCAAATTGCCAGCCTTACAGCAGTTTTTACTTTTCCTTGCTTTATATATTGGTGATTCTCTCAATACTTCCTTTGGGAAAAAAAAAGAAAAAAAATTCCTTTGAAAATAGATTCATCTGCTTAAAACATGGAACTCCATGATCTGAAACATCAAAAAAATAAACTCTTAGTGTCTTTAGGAACTATGGACCATGACAGTCATTTCATGCAACATCCATCTGGTCTCCTTGTTTCCTTAAGGAATATACATGTACCCTTTTATCATCTTATGTATTCAAAAATATTAGTGGAACATCTCCTATCCTATAAAGTAGGCCCAGTGCTTGAACTTGAGAATAAAATGACAACATGGTCCTCTACATTCATACCCTCATAATCTGTGAAGATATCAAAAATTGAGGTATAGTTCTTGTCATGCTTGGTTTAGAACTGGGGAGTTAGTAAGGTATCCTAATTAGGGGAACCTAAGTACTACAGGTCTCTGAAACCCTCCTTTAGAAAGTGGATTTTCCTAAGATTAGGTGACTGAACTGTGAACGAGAAGAAAAGTGTTTTAAGCTGAAAAAGAAATATGAAAATGTTGGAGGTAGAAACTCTCTTAACTTTGGAGGGATTAAAAAGAGTCATAAACTCCCATAAGTCCCATTAAGGTAGATAAGAAATGAAGAAACAAAAGATGAGACCTGAGCAATTAAGGAGAGACCCTCCATTCACGTCCCAGATTATCTTGAACAGTCTCAATTTGTGTTTGTTGTCAATGGATAGTGGTAATTTTTTCACCTTTTATCCTCATAACAGTTGTTAAGTAGCAAGTTATATGATCAATCTGATCTAGAGCTGTTAAGGACCTGATACTTTGGTATACTGTCACTAATATGTTTTCTGGAAAGAGTATAACTATGTTAAGATTTGACTTGTAAAATAAGTGTTTTTGTCTGCCATGTGGCAAGTGAAATGAAATGGAGCCAAAAATGGATGAAAATATTCCATGACTTAGTTTTTAAGAGGGAGAATAGAAATACTAGACTTACATATACTTAGAAGATAGAATTAATGGAGCTTGGTGAATGAGTTATGAGACAGAGGAGAGTTCTTTCCTGGATTTATTTTTGAGTTGTCGATGTGCTATTTTTCAACACTAGAATTATAAGAGGAGGAAGACTTTTGTGATAAGATCCATGGGTTTGGTTTAGGACCTGCAGATAAATTGCTGGTGAGGCCTGTTGGAAGACAGTGTTCATGTATTTTATCTCTGTGCCCCAATTACAATGGATATATCTAGCAAATTGCAGATGTACATTTGACAAGTGGCAGTATAAAAATGCCAACTGAAACCATGGAATTGAGAGAAAAAATTCAAGTCAAGAGTAAAGAGTAAGACAAATAGGTGGCATATCACTCTGCTATGTTTAACGAGCTCATCTTTATGCTCTTAAATCTTTCACAATGTATTTTTGTGAAAGTTGCATTTATACTCTACTACAATCACATGTTGTTTTCAAACAGCCTCCATTGTCAATAACTGTGAGCACATGGGTGTCAAAATAAGATCACTTCATATCATTCTCTCACCAACATTATAGGCAGCAAAGCTGTTCTGTGATATCCTTGTGGAAACCAAAGCATGCGGAAGTTGTCGAAGTTCATGCAGCCTTTAAAGAATCTGGATTCCAATCCAGACTTCTAGGACTTCTAAGACTGTGGTATAGCCCTTTTATTAATGTTTCATTTTCACTCTTTCTTTCCTCCCCTCCATTTTTTTTTTTTTTTTTCTTAACAACCAGTAGAGTGTTTGACACAAAGGTGACATGGTAACACTTAATGTATATCTGTAAAAAAGAACAAAAGGATCAGGGATGTTCCAGATAGACTTCACAGAGATCCTCACTGGGCTGCAACTTCACTTTCCTCAGGCAATGAATTCCAACTATCCAATAAGGTGTCATCTTAAACATTGTAAAAAGCAAATCAAACGAGACTTTTTTCTATAATGATACACATTTGGCAAAAAGCCGATCTTTTCAGGTAACATTCTAGATACTGATTTTAGTAGCTAGCTGTTTTTTTTGTTGTTGTTGTTTATTTGTTTGTTTGTTTCTAAGTAATGTGACAAGAATGAAATTAAAAGCATTAGTCCTAGTCTTCTTGGTATTTCTCTGCAGTGATACTGATAGCAGAACTCAGATACCTGGTGGTTATAATTCCCAATAATGGATTGCATAGCCAAAGTAAAAAAAAAAAAAAAAATAAGCAAGAGATACTTAAATATAATGGTACGATCTTAGGGTTTATTTCACACTTCTCTCCATTTAATTTGTGAAGAGAAAAATCACTGTGATAGGTATAAGTTGGCAGTTGTGATCATTAACAAGAAACTATTGCCCATGGGTATGCAATAAAATGTGGTACATATTGATTCCTTTTAACATTAACTATTTTGAGGTTGTGATTGAAAATTACTGTTGAATTGCAGATAACACTAACTGTGCTCCACAAACAATAAATATTGTAAACTGCTTATAAAAACGGTTAAGGTATTATTATGTGTGTGTCATTAGATTTACTTTACTGACATAAACAGTTCAAAACAACACACATTTATGTGTAATTTAAGTACTATCTATTCAACTTACTTTAACAAATAGTGCCATACACAGTCCTTTATGCAAATTCAAGAACACAGGCTTCTTTCAACTTGACTGAACAACCATTGCTTTTCTATTAAATGACTTTTCATATCATTTGGGCACCACATATTCAAAATTAACTTCTTTGTATGTTAGAGGAATTGCTCTACCAAGAGAGAAAAAAAGACAGAAATCAAGCAAAGAAAAAAAAAAAAAAAAGGTGGGTTCATTGGGCTTTGTATTCTGTGAAACAGTTTAAATAAAGTGAGGCAAACATCAGAATGCTTCCAACCTTGTGGCAAAAAAGATCTCCTTAGTAATAGGAAGAAATCTGCATTAAAATCATCCAAACAATTGTTGTCTCTGAAACCAGTTTTAACTGAATATCCTAATGGAGACTTTCACTGGGGTCATTTAAAAGCAAAGCCCTGAGCCCGCATCTGATAGTACCCATCACAGCTGGTAAAGTTCTATCAGAAGGAATCTTTGGGGTTAATAGGATGCACGCATGAAATTTTCATTTGAAAATATTCTTTCTCATCTGTGCTTTCTGATTATTCACAAATGAACTAAGTTCTGTGTGCAAAGTGAATGAATAAGAATTTTTTAATGTTTGTTTAAAGTCAATGTGTATGCTCGGGTCACATTTAACCCTTAAAATAATATTTATACATATAAGGGGGTGCACTTTTATATATTTCATACTTTGAAATTCCAATAACATATTGTCTCAGTTTCCTGTTTTCCTCAGTGTAAAATTTCTGAAGGGAAAATTTGGGGTGGGAGTCTTCCTAACCTAGAAAATCCTGTCATGATGTATCCTGGTTACCTCTCAAAATGGCTTCTCCCTTGAGTGACACCAACCCCTAGTTCCTGTCACATATACCATAACGCTAAAATGGTTGCTGCAGCACCAAAATTTTAGCACTGGGAGAAGGATTGAGGGTGAAAGTTTTTCTAAGTGAGGAAATAAACATATTTTCTTTTACAAACTCCTTCAATTCTGTTAGTTTGGCTTTTTGAAACAGGGAAGTTTGTATTCTTACAAAGGAATATAAATGATAATATGTGGTTATTATATATAATTAAAAGTCACTGAAAGTGCTGGGGAATGATGGAAAACATTTGCACATGTAGAGTAGCAACAGTGATGTATTTTTACAGTCAGAATAAAAAATCCTGTTGAATTATTCAAGAATTCAAATGTAAAGCTCCATAAGGGTAAAAATTTTAATTTATGCTCTTCCTTGCCCCATTTCTAATGCCCAGGATTACAGACATACCATCAGATGCATATTATGTATCTTCACAAAGTGATCTAGAAGGAAAAACGCAGCGATTTCTAAAGAAAAGCGCCCTTCAATAATTTCTTCTGTATTTGAATTTTTCTCTTATAAGTGCAACTACAAAAGCAAATCTGTGACCAAGTGTGGTGGTGCATGTCTGTAGTCCCACAACTCAGGAGGCAAAAACAGGAGGATTGCTGTGAGTTCTAAGTCAGCCCTGGCTACGTAGAGTTTGAGGCCAGCCTAAAATTGTCACACACACACACACAAAAAAGAAAACTAAAAGGCTAATTGTAGGTAGCTCATCTAGGAAGAACGGAGGTATATTTTTATACTTGACTTCTGACTGCAGCTGTCAATCTAAGTGCCTGTATCTGACTCCTGCCTACCTGGTGTCATGTGCTGCTATACTCAGTCCTTGTTCATCTGCTCTCTGTTGGCTGCTCTATGCTGTTTGACCCTTGAACTAATGCTGGCTTTTCCATATTATTAGAACGTATGTTCACCACGTCCTTGAAGCATTTTTTTTTGTCCCTATTCAGTCGGAATGCCCATCTTCAGTGGCCCACTTGGAAATTGCTTTGATAACTGGCTGTCAGCCATTCTCTTTACATGACCAACCTATTGAAACTGAATTACCATAAGTATGACTTTCCTCCTAGTGTACTGAGAGTGCTCTGGGCCCTCATTAATGCAGATCATTTTGCCATTTAATTTTAAATATAGCATACAGGGGAGAATTGACTAGGAACTGGATATCACATCAGTGACAGGCCCGACCGTAGCACAACGAGAGAGAATCCTTTGCAGACTGCCATGTCCTGAGTTCTCAATTAGAATTTCATGGAAGAAACCAAAACTGGTCCCATAACAGGCAGTCTCTCCTTTTCTCTTCACAGGTGTGTTTCTCCACATCCTAAATCTATCTTTCTAATCGTGTCCCATCTTCTTATTATACAACAGAGAGGGGAATATAAAACAAACTTCTATATTGCCATCATTCTATTAGATTTCTACTCATCTTCACCTTTCAGTCACCTTAGAATCTACCATTTTAAGAGAAGAATACAATAATCTCCATAATCTTTCCATGGTCAAAAAGACTTGGTTTGGTATACCACTTATCACAATTTTATTTCTGACCTCTATTCTATCTTTATATCTTACTACAACAATTTTTTCATCTTAGTAGAAGTTAAAATCGGAAACAAAAATAAAGCAAAGATAATCCTGACTCTTCTCAAATCTAATTGAGTGGGTGAAATTAAAGATTTGAGGTATCTATACTCAACCATGATAAAAAATTTAGTATATTAAAAATTCAAAAGACATAGCCATAGTTATATAGCATCAGCGGAGAAGAGCATTATAAATAAAAATGTTTTCCAAGCAATGGAGGTAAGATTGTTTAAGCACACCACTCTTTTTATTTAAACAGCTTGCAAAGGAATTCTTCTTAATGTACAAGGATATGTTATGCCCCCAATTTTCTTAAACAGAGAACACAGTCCATCATTTAACCTTTTCTCAGTATCTTGGGGTCATCAGTACGAATGTCAGCTTCTGCATTTTTCAGTAATATGATGATGTCCCAGGGGTCTATAAGGGCACATGTAACTGTCTGACTTGACACAAAGTGAGTTCAGGCTCACTTATCTCTTAAACTTTTAATTTGACTTTTTTTATTTTCACCATTTCAGGCTTTTAGATATTTTTTCCACTATCATATAGACCCCACTTGGAGCACTGAGCCCACTTGCAATGTGCTTGTGTGTATACGTATATAATACATGCAGTGTGTGTGTTTGTGTGTGTGTGTGTGTGTAAAATTTAGCATTCAGGAAAAGCCTGAAGGAAGGGCTATTGTATCAGTAATTACATAGACTTTAATACATATTTCTGTGATACATATTACTCTACTTAGAAAGCCTGATATTTTCGTTACTTTTTCTGGCTCTTAACTATAGTCTACATAAGAACAATTCACATTTAAACAAGCATTTGAAACACCCAAGGTATCATGCTAAAAATGCAGATTTTGATTCTAACAGTCTGAACAGATGCCCAGGACTCTGCATTTATAACTAGTTTCCAGCTTCACATTTTCTGTAGTGAGAGTTGACATTATATAGGTAATTAGAAAAGTTACTAAATTAGGTATCTGAAAATAAGAGTTTGCAAGACAAATGTAGCCCATTGCATATTTTATCTGGCCTGTGAGATACTAAGTTTATACTTATAAATTTTTGGAGAAAATTATATTTTGTGACATGTCATAATGATGCGAATTTTAGGTGTCAGTATGAACAAATGAAGGTTCATTTAACTAGTCATACACATTGGGTTGCAAGCTGTCTGTGGCTGGCTCTGAGTTACAATAGAGTTGAGTCCTGCAGAGTTCTCTCTGTCCCAGGAGGAGCAGTTCCAAGAGTAGATGCCTGAAATGCCAATACTACTATACCACATAACTGAGTACCTTTTCCGTCTTGCCCCAGCACTTATCATGCACTCTGGCCAACTTTTGTTGTTTGAGATGTAACAGCAAAATTAGCGTGAATTTCCTCTACCTTTTTCACAATTCCATGGGTAAAAGATTCATTCTTACTGTGGATCTTAACGACCTCAGCATACTATTTTCCTTCATTCAGGCAAGCAGTTTGATAGGTACATGAAAAGAAATCACTACAAGGCTTCTGTCTGTCATATCTTAATTACCAGTATCACTATTCTTTGAGGGTTATTATTAAGTACAATAAGGGCTACTTGTATATAAGCACTGTGATACTTGGAATGGTCAGTTTTATAACTCAGATGATTACTAGGTTATGGGTAGCATATACAGCATGGATACACTGGAAAAATAGATAATTCATGTTTTGTGGGAATGGAAAGAGATGAAGGGAGATATCATTATGTTACTTCGCACAATGACCAATTTGAAATTTTATTTCAGAATTTTCCATTTAATATTTTAGCCATGTTTTAACCTTTAGTATGTTAAATTGCAGAAAGCAAAACCATGGATGAGGTAGAACTACTATTGCTGCAATGGAGACAAAACAGCTAGCCAAATAAGATATTAAGTATCCTGCTCTTTACAAAATCAATGTGCAAGTCTTGTTTTATATAGTATTACTTTATATTTGGGTTACACTTTTCAAATTGCAAAGGGCTTAATTTCCTTTGGCCTCACTAATAGTGTTGGATAGATAAGACTTACACTGCTCCACCCTGCATAGTTGAGTAATTGCTACCCTAATCAAGAATATTCAGGAGAAAGTCAGATAGGTAGCATATAAGCTAGAAGAGGCCAATTTAGATAATGATAATTTGTCCCAAGCATTGAGCACAATATCAAGTGCCTTTGCACTGCATTACAATTTGTTGTGTTGGAAGTATTGTTGTAGTGACACCTCAAGAGTTTCAAATGAATAATTGCAAAATTAATGATGCTCTTTTGCTTTAATAGTAAAAATATTCTTAAAGGTAAAGGGGTCAAACCCCTTTTCATCTAGTATTTTCTTCTGCAGTTTTAATATATAAATAAAAATGAAAACAGCAGAATTAATATTTATTGAGAAGCAAATACTCATTTTTTTGGATTCAAATAAGATTTACTAGCTTTTTTCTCCAATTTTATTTGATATGAAAGAGATTTCATTAAAATACCATCTTATTTCTTAGAATTAAAGGGCAACTTTCCAAACAATAATAAAAATTCATGACTGGTAATTATTATCATGAAAGACATTTTTATTCTATTGAAAATATTTATGTTATTTATCTTTTAGAGTATATTGTTTATTTGTGTCAAAGGTATATAAGTCTCATTTTGTTGGACTTATGAAGGAATTCCACTTAGAAACTCATCAGAACTCAGATCAGAATTTATTTGTAATTCAGGGACTCACTGCATTTATTTGAAATATGCTTTAATTTATATTGGTCTAAAATAAAAACATCTATTTTTTATCTTTTCTTTGTGATCTTTAAACACTCTGATTCCACAAATCAGAATAAACCTTGGGAATAAAATGGTTTATTTAATTAAATGTATAAATGCATATGGATGCCCTGGATTTAGTTTCTCTTCATAGCAATAAAGCTAAGAAATTAAGGGAATCCTTGACTTCAGAAAAGAAATCTCATAGAAGATACAAATGGGTATGATTTTAAGCAAACCTTTCTAGTCTCTTATAAGGATTCACATCAATTTTTTTTTCTATTAGATTTCACATTCATATTTTTTAGGCCATCACAAATATGAAGGGAACTGAAATCAGGGGCCCAAAACTGCCTAATCAAAATACATTTAAAAAGTACAGTGTTGGCAATCAGGTTATTCACTGGTGTACTTTTTTATTACCAGAAGTCAACTTTTTTGTATTTGACGTTCTTCCTACAGTGTATCCGTGTCCTTTTAAGGAATTTTTTTTTCTGTTTAAATGCAATCAAAAGGTATATGTGAAGCCTGCTTGACTTGCATTTTTGTGAGGATATTCTTCTGTTTAAGATATTTTTGATATTTTGTTCAAACTTCATTGAATAATCAGCACTGATCCTTCTAAATATGTCAAGCAGTTAGTAATTGGCATAATTACATCATATATATATATATATATATATATATATATATATATATAAAATTTCTTCATAATTAGCTTCCTGTTGTTTTCCAGGTTTGCTTCTTTATTCATTTTATAGAGAAAATGAAGCCCTGTATTGTCTGATGGTGGTCTCTGTCAGCATTTTCTAGTGCTTCTTATGCCAACTATTTCTAAGTTCTCAGGGAACGGCTCTCTCTGCCTGGGATATTTCCATTTCTCTCTCACCCTATTCTATCCTTACCTAATCATTTGATGCCTCATGTGGCAGAGACTGACAAGTTATTTACTAAACTATTTTCTTTTTCTTTCTGAGCACACGATAGATTACATTTCCCAGTCCCCTTCCAATTAACTGCTGCCATGTTACTGAAATCTGGCCAGCAGAATATGGAGAGAAATGATGTAAAGTATATCCAAACCTCAACTGCGCCTTCCCTGCTGGTGCCCACTACAGTCTGCATATATTTGTGATGTGTCTCCGACCACTGGCTGAGTGGAAAGGCCTCCAGGAAATTAATAAGATCTGTCTTGCAACAGCGAAGGTGTTTGTGTCCCTTAGTCACATTTTAGAGAACAATTTTCCAGGTACGATAATTCTGGACTTCTGAATAAATGAAAGAATCTAAACTTTAATAACCAAAATTTAGTGACATAAAATAACAAAGATTTATTTTCTCATAGTTTGTATGGTCTAGGATTTCAGATATGACTTAGGTGAATGCATGTGTCCAGTGGGGTTACCATCAAACTATAGATCAGGATTGCAGACAGTGGAAGAGGGGTCACCTGCCTCCAAAGTCACTCACATGGCTCTTACCAGGTCTAGATACTTTGCCACATGGCCTTCTACTGATAACCTTGGGAGGTGGCAGCTCACTTTCCCCAAGGATTGAGAGAGACACAGAGAGAGATAAGGGATGTTGAGAGAGAGAGACAGAGACAGAGACAGAGACACAGATATATACAGAGAGAGATATGTAGAAACAAAGAGAATATCCAGAAGGTGATGATCACCAGAAGCCATGCTGCATGAGCTTCCCTGAAATTTCTTCTTCCAGAACAGAATTAATCATATCTGACTTATTGTGACACACAAGTGTTGATGAAAATAGATGAATATTTCAATTGAAAACAATAATTACAGATAAATTCTCTTTGCCTTGAATATCTCTCAAGATATTCTCCTTGCTTTGAACACATTTATTCCATCACTCTTGCCACTTTCTGAAACTGTTTTGAAAGTTCTTGCTTGTGAATGTCTTTAACAGATGTGATAAAATATATAGTGAATGCTGCTTCTCAGTGTCATGCAGTAGAAAGTCAGGCTCATAAAAACATTACAGTGTTTTGTCACCTACCTTATTCACCAGATCTGGTACCTTGAGACTTTTAGCTCTTTCCCAAAGTCAAAATGGCCACACAAGGTAAACATTTTGAATGGATTCAGAACACTGAAGCAGTCAAGACAGCACAACTAAGCACACAAGAGAGTACTTTTAGAACTTCAGCAAGTGGCAAGGGTAATGGAATATGTTTAGTGTAAGGGGGAGTGTTTTAAGGAGGACTAATGACAATATAATCTTTTCCGTGATTTTTTAAAAATTAGACATTTATTGTATTTTTCAACCACACTTTCTATAGATACACTCAAAGATGCCATATATGACTGAGTAGACTATTTTTAGCATGGGAATGCTTAAAATCCTTATGGTCCCATTGTGAATTTTCTAAGCCTGGAATTCAGTCTGAACTCTTCCAACTGGACCTCATAAAATACTGTGCAGTGTAAAGATGCCCTAAGTGCTGACATTTTCATTAGTCTCTGAATGTCAGGAAAACAATTTCAGAGCAATCATTTACTCCTCTATCTCCAACACATTGTACTCTGAGTTACACTTAGTCCTAACTTAATAAATATCTGTTGACCAAAGATGAATGAGTACTTGGATAATAGTTGTGTCTTGTATGCTGTAGATGACTAGTTTTGTGACCGAAAGCCTTGGAATTACAAGAAAATAGCTCAAGAAACACTTGCCAATATCAAGTACTGTTCAAAGCCCTCAGATCAAAATGTGAAGGGCATTTTTAAAGCTTCTCTGTAGAGCTCACATTTTGTAGAACAATTACTTAATTGATTTTTAAATATAATATTTATATAATATTACTCAACTATAATTTTAAGTTATTAAAATACCAAAGAAGAAAATTCCACAATAATGTGGGAATTTTAAAAGATATTTTGGCCTGTCATATATGTTTATTCAAGACAATTTTCAGACCATAATTCTTCTCTTAATTCAAAGCAGATTCTATGAATAGATTTAGCCTACTGCTTGAACAATACTTAGATTTAGTCAGTTCTCTCCATTCTAACCATGTGGATTTATCTTTGCAGAGATAAGTAATTTCCTTGGTGAATATTACTAAGACTGAGAAGAAAAGAGTAAAAAAAAAAAAGCTGTGCATATGTGCATGTGCATAAGGATGGATTCTGTTTAGTATTCTCTCTATTGAACTCACAACGTTCAAAAGAAAATATTGAACATCTATTAAAGCACTGATGTTTACAAAAGGCACAAAAAACAAACTTCAATATATTGTCCTATTAATACTTCCTGGTACTACAGATGCATAATTAGAAAATCTTTGCTATAACTAAATTTTAAAACATGTAACTTTTTATAACATAGCATCTAAATACTGATTTTATTTTATAGGAGCTCAATCTGCTAAAATATGTTTAATTCTATTTTAGTTAATGATTACTTTATAAACATTCACACAACTTTGAGTCTTGGAAAATTTGTTGTGAGAAATTACCACAAAGATATTGTTATAAAAAGGTTAGAATAAGACAAAAATAAAATAAAAGGTAGATACCATTTGACAAGAAAGCCCATAATACTAAGACAAATACTTCCACATTTTATATCCTTAAATTTAGACTGAAAGCATCTTAAAGTGTATTATAAACAATCTTAAAAATCATGCCTTTAATGTCATCAATACCATAAATAATAAATATTGCTATAATTGTGCTATTAAGGATCTTAACCACAATACTAATTATGAGGTTATTAATCTTAAGGCTAGTTTTGTGAACTTCTGCCAAGATGAGAAGGTGATATGGTAAATTGCTTTCCCTTCTTTTTTAAAAGAAAGCTTTTGAAGTAATGACAGTGGTTCATTAATTTTTGATTTAATGATGTCTGACACATAATACATGCTCATAAATATTTCCTGGATAAATGAAGGGAAGGAAAAGGAAGAACAGGAAAAGGACTGGAAAGGAAGGGTAGGGAAGGGATGGAAAGAAAAAAAAAAAAAAAAAAAAAAGAGACCAGGCAGCCAATCTATACTAGATCAAGTAAGATTTGGGGACTAACCACACTTTAATAACTTAGCTAAAGATTCCAATAGTTCAAGAGATTTACTTTTATTTTTTAAAGCATTCATTCGTACCTAAAACAAATGGAAAAATCTACCATCCCCAAAATAGTTGACTCAGTCAGTTACCAGGTAAGAAGCACTGTTCTTCCAAATATTGTGAATAGTATATTCGAGTGAGCATTTTTCATACACATAAACTCTATTTCCTATGAACATTATCATCTCTCAGCACATTATGTATTTCAGATGATCAATAAGTAATGAAGAATAACAATAACAACAACATCAACAAAGCCCTCCGGGACTCTGAGGCTTGCACTCAGGCAAAGGTCTGAGCAAACAGATGGTTTCTTCGTTGTGCCCTGAAAGCAAGCCTCGTTGCCTTCAATAGAACCGCTAACAGCAGTAAATCCCTGAGCAATTGGCCTTCCATCAAATACAGTCTGTATCCGGTCCCGGGGAGTTCACAATGAGGGACTTTTGGCAATGACGTCTCAGTTGATCACTCCTGTAATGGGGCAATTATAGTCAGAGAGGTTGTCTGTGATGTAACCCAAGCCCTCATTTCTACACAGCTGTGCAGACCATCAACTCAAATTGTACTGAGAAGTCAATTGGGAGCCTATTCAGAATATGGGGTATTTATTGGCTGAGGATGAAGAAAGCCTATTTGTTCAACCACAGTGGAATTTATCTTTGTCAGCTCTGGGCACAGACATTCGAGCATGTGCAAATAGCAGCACCACCCCTGCCAACCAGACTGTTCTGGACTCCCCTCTGACCTGACTCTCTGGGGCCCAGTTTGTCACTCCTTTCTTAGATCAGGCTGCTTCTGGGGTTCCCTTTGTCCCTTCCCTGACTCCATGAGCTTGAACATGCCAACCCTTTACCTTTTGTGGCTTTTCAAATGTATTTTTCAGATTTTTGATGTTTAATCAATATTCAGAATTAAAAGGGTTGCCAGGCAAGGCATTACATAGCGTGGTCTAGCTGGCATTACACGGCATGCTTTTTAAATGGATGTTTTCTTGAATTATTTGATGACCTTTGTTTGCAAGGAAAGAAAATAGAATCAGTAGTGGGGTTCCCCAGAAACAGACAAGAGCATACTGGTTGAAGTGATGCAGTGAAGATTTAGGACACTGTTTAATGCACTGTTGTGGTACTTGCCCGTGGGCTGCCTACTGTGATTGAGCCGAAGCAAAGATGAGCAAAAATGATGGGCTGGAGGATTTAGGATGCTTGAATAAATGGAGATCATGGCAAGGACAAAGAATGGCCTTGCAAGAAAGAGAGATGCATAGACAGTTGGAGAGAAGGATAATGTAACTGAACATTGTGATGATATGGCTGTGTGCGGTCAGTTCTAAGTTTGCTTGCCTCTCTCCTCCTATAATCAATCAAAAATCATTACTACAAAACTTAGGAAGAGAAATTGTATGTCTCTTTGGGCAATGAAGTAAATATCCTTAATTTGCTTTTTCTGTAGAGACTGTGAAACAAAAAGAATCACAAAAAGACAGTTTTCAGGCATGTGCATAAAATGAATCTATATGGCCATCGAGTTTTATATACTATTTTTAAAGTATATGCTTTTTTTGAATGTGAATGGTTATTTTATTAAAGCCAAGTTGAGTTTTATTTTTAGATATCATATTCATGGAATATAAAATGCAACTATATCTACAAATTATTTTTATTTCTCGGACAAAAGATTTAAATAGTTGAACAACAATAATTAAAAATATTTAAATATTTTAAAAATGATAATTGGAAGGGGCAGAGAAAAGAAGTTATACAGAGAGAGCAATATCCTTTAAAAAAATGTTGCCTAATGTGTAAGATATATGTGTGTGTGTGTGTGTGTGTGTGTGTTGGAGAGGCAGATAGGAAGGTAGGGTCATGGCAGGATGGGAGAACTTTGTGGGTAATTAAGGGTAAATGTCCTGGTGCTGTTTAATAAAATGGCACTTAAAGTGTAAGCACGAAGTAAGTTTTATAAGTTGTCTGATGTCAAGTTTTTGGAATGTTTTCACAAGGGTCGTTGTAATGAAGGAGAGTGCAGAAAGGAAATTGAAATTTTATAAGCAACACATGATGAGAAGAGCAAGCAGAGATGGATCTGTGGGGTGGTAAGCAGAAATGTGAGAGCTGAGAGATCAGCTCTCACTGTCATCCCCACCCTGATTTTGCACAATGTTTGCAGTTGAGTCAGTTCTCTGATTCCTGAAGACCAGGTGTGAAATCTCTACCCACTCTCTTTGGAGTGACAAATTCAGCGGGATGCTGAGCTCAGAGTGGAGTGCTCTTTAAGCACAATAAGAATGGTTTATCCTACTTGCCATGACTTACGATTTACTGTTGACATGGCTTTGGGTCCTTTTCTCCTCATTTATTCCAACAGTAAACAATATTCTTACAGATTTTTAAAGTAACTTATTTTCTTTTTAGTGCATTCAATAGACATGAAACCTTTAATAAACCCTAATGATGGATTTGGGAGGATTAAAATGAGATGATAAATGTACTTCAATAACCCCTACTGAATCATCCCTCTGTATAAAAAGGATAAGTCTCCTCAGTTTATCATTAGACTTAAACAAACAAACAATATCTACTATTATCGCCACTGCCAAAAACACCTTTGTGTGGGAAACATTTATTTTTAAAGTTTATCAAACATATAATTGAAAAAAAAAGCAGTTAACTCAAGCATATATTTTGGTTATTGTCTCCAACTATCTCACATTATATCCTTGTTGTTGGAGCTGACTTCATGAAGTTCAGGTAATTCTGAGTTCCAATAATTAAGGAATATATTAAAGAAAAACTCATTTCATTGCTACAATAGAGACATAGCAACTTACTCTTTCACAATAGATCTAAAAATAAAAATAATGAAGGATATCTTTTTTAAATCTAAGAGAACTTGGATGATAAGTTCACTTCCTCATTTTATTGATGAGAAAATTCGAGACACAAACTTCCTAGTCAGTTTAGACTGAAATCTGGGTCTCCTGGCTCAGAACCACAGGTCTGTTACCTTGTTATCGCTATAAAGTAGGAGTGCTAGTTATTTAATACCAATTGACCTTGTTAGAGACAATAGGATACATTTGATGTGGCAAAACACAGCAGTAGGGAACTATAACTTTTACTGTAGGAAGCCATCAGTTATTCTCTTCAAAGCCCCATTTTTATTCAGAATACGAAGGAAAGAGACATTGATCCTCTGTGCGTGACTTTCGTGCATTTCAGACATTCAATAAGACACTGAAAACATTATTTAGTCAAATCAAAGAGTCAATTTCAATCTTAATTTTTTTTAAAAGTTTACCCAACAGGGAGAATCAATTCTAAACTTAATCACAAATGGGAAAAAATAAGCTGACTCATCACAAAAGCAATAATAAAAACAATTAGTAATAATGTTTCCAACTTGAATTCTAATTTATAGGCTAATCTAATCACCACTTATTGAAATTTTATAACACCCACCCAGAGAATGGGGCATGTTCACAGAACATCATCAGATGTTCATAATTCCTTTAATTACTGAAAAGACATGGACTACATTACTAACACTATACTAGAATGCAAGCTGAAGAATAGACTTGTGACTAAATTAACTCTCTTAAAATAAATGTATGTTGTGTAAACTTTTTCTACAGTTATATGATAGCTTATGATGTTGACAAGTCACACACATTTAACTTCTTCTGAAAGAAATTACACATCCACATGTGAAATTATGCATTGTAGTCGAAAATAAGGATCTGACCATGGAAAGATTAATCATAGTCCTTAAGAACATATTTTCTTTGTAAACATTTCCATTATTCATGTAGAGGTACACCTTCACCAAACTGAAAAGAGTGTTTCACCGTTCAAAATAATTATGCATACATTCCTTAACATATATGCAACTATTAGCTTGTTAACATCATCATGTACTTAAAGAGGAGCACAGTAGAGAACATTTTTATTTTGAAGTGGTTTGAGAATAGAGCAAATATCTCTATTTCTACACATCACTGAGTGCTGCTTTAATTGAACGTCTAGTTTTTAACAATGTGTTGTAAGAGATATGTTGTTTAAAAAGATCATTTGCTATATATCTATATCTGTATCTATATCTATATCTATATCGATATATAGTTTAAAAGTGAGAGAAACATAAATAAAGATATAGATAAGAAAATCTAAATGACCTTACCCCCCAAACACACACACACACACACACACACACACACACACACACACACACACACAAGGAAGCTAATATTTTAAGGACAATGTTCAATCCAGGTCACTGGTACATTTTCCCAAAACTGATCCTCAGTTCCACTCATCCTTGCTAGCTCCATTATGTAAATCCTATTTCAAATTATTATTTTTATCTCTATTATCAGGGTTTCCTATATCTATTTTTGCCTCTCAAAATACATTCTCCCCATGCCAGAAGTACTAAGTGATTTATTCCAGTTTGTAAGTATAAATTTTTAAATTTTCAGAGATTTTCTCAACTGCTAAGTGCACTAATTATTAAAAACACGTTATATAGGCTTACAATTAAATTATATTACTCAAACTCCTCCCTTCTTTAGAGTACCAGTTTATTTTACTATTACCTCAGCACCTCTTTCCCTGTGTGGTATAAACAATATGTAACACTTGTCTAATGTTAGTTACTAACTCTACATCATTGATTATATATTAATAATTTAAATTAACATTGGTGCAAGTATTAATGCAGGGATTAGCAAATGCTATAAATCAAGACTGATTTGTTGGTTATTCAGATCTAACAAAAATGGAGAATATATTAATTATGTTGATTTTATTCAAAATGTACTAATTTGATAACTTTTTTTTTTTTTTACTTTGAATAGGTAAAGAGTGAAAGCAATTATCTCTCAATATTTGAAAACTATTTTCTGTTTCAAGAAAGGAGGCAGGTCCATAGTTGATGAAGCAGTGACATAACATGCATCTTTGTTCTCTCAGTTTCGTGTTCCCCACTATTTGAAATGAAAGCATCAACTTCCATTCACTGTAATAGTGAGGTGGGGTTCCTGATATCCATTGTATTCCCAGCATATTGTAGGTGTCTAAAAACATCTTTTGAATAGACTGACATCTTCTCACCTCATTTCCTCCCTCAGAGACTTTTGATTTTTTTGTTTTTGTTTTTGTGTATGTGTATGTTGTTGTTTGTTTGTTTTTCAGTTTTTTTTTTAATGTCAGTGGTATCAAGGATCATGGTAATGCTGTAATTCAGGAAAAATGTTGTTCTTGAAAATGACTGAGTCATCAGTGACACTCAACCTGTCACTTCAAGGCTATTTACTCCCATGCCTTAGCTGAAGACACTTCTAGAAATTTATTTGAGAATGTTACTATAAAAGTTGAAAATGAGCTAGAAAATACTATCATTACTTCTGGTATAATTGCAACCTTATATAGTTTTAGGGAATCTTTAAAATATGATGTTTGCATATTTTCTTTAACACTTACAAATCACAACTGCACGTCTGCTGTGCAGGAGATGACTATTAAATTGTGAATGCCAATTAAATTTTAATGGTTAATCTTCATCAAATAAGAAGTGCTTCATATACCATGCAAAATTATCTGCCACAGCATTAACAAAAGCCAATTAGTTAACTAGCTAAACAGATTAAATACAGACTTCCAGTTTATAGGAAAATGAATAGGCCTTAACTTTAATACTATGGAATATTCTTTTATTTAAATTTTATGACTCCTCATCTAGTTTCATTTAAAATGTCAAAATTGTAACGGTAGTGACATTCATTTTATAATAATGTTTGAAACATATACAGTAAAAGGGGTTGTAATAATAATACTACAAATTACATGCTTATTTTTCCAGATCATACCTAATAGACTGTAATATCATTTTCAGTCACAGTTCACCGGAGTTAAATTTAAAGCATAATACTAAAGTCAAGGTTCCTTCACATCTAATTAGACATTAGAAACAAATGTGGCCAGGTCCGAATTCTGTTAAATATATGCAAATAATCTCTTAGAGGCAATGGAACAATTTAACAACATTAAAGGTAAAAGTAGCCCACTGTAAAGGTATACAATAAACTACTGTAGATTTACCTTCAGCATTGTGCAACATGACATCTCAGTTGCTGTAGGACACACTACAGCATAAATTGTACCCAGCTTGTCTCACACTGCAAAATATTCAGGACAAACATAGAATATTTTATGCTTAGAAGCTTAACTTCTGGAAATTATGCCAGCGAGCAAGCAGTTCAACAAAGCACCCATCACTGGGGTATGGATAGCACCACTGCAAATCTTGGCAGAGTCATTTATTTTCAGGAGCAGTAGGGAAACATTAAAAAATGCATTTTGCTCATTCTTTGGAAATTCACATAAATAAGTCTCAGCTATAGACTGTATTTAGAAGTGAGTACCCGACTGTGGATTTTGGTTTTTCCTAAGCTCATCGTCACTAATGGTTTTGCTGTGTTCCTCTTCAGAAATGGATGGGGGTAGATGCATCCCTGAGGCTTCATCAAGTAAAATCACAGAATTTTATCTACTTCTGTTTTTTATCATCTTGCTAAAAAATGAGATAAGGATGTAAAGATGATTTTGCGATGTTGCTAACCTGCCTGCAATTTGGCATGCTGACTGGAGGTTTTCTGGTCAAAGCCTTCTGATTGGTTCTCTGTGGACCAATGAATGGCATTCTTGTCTCATCTTTGAAGATTCCTTTGCCCCATTTTAAGAAAGAAAGTAGGGGCCAGAAATACAGTATGCTTGGAAATATGTATTAGTTTTTCTTATGTCTGCTCAAACACAAGGAAATTCGCTTTTCCATTTATATAGACATAAAAAATTTTAAGGAATACTTGATAAATTTAAGTTTTAGTAATAGAATATGTCTAATGTACTAGAGTAGATCTTTAGAAAATAGAACTTTAGATTTTTTTCCACAAACTCTAAATATAGTTTATTAAAAATAAAGAGCTTAAACTGTGTGTGGTGGTGAATGTCTATAATCTTAGCTTTTTGGGAGATTAAGACAAGAAACAGCATGGGTAATTTAGTGATTTAGAGTTTCCTTGTCTCAAAAATTAAAAATAAATAAGTAAATAAATAAATATGGCCAAGGCTGGAGATCAGCTAAAGGCAGTATACTTAATCTCCAGCACCAGGCAGGAGACGGTAGAGAGGAGTAAAGATATAGTTTACACTGTGGTCTTCTCCTCTGTCCCGGTACCAACCCTCAGAGAACTGCAAGATCTTGTCAGCATGTCACTCTTTCCCAAGTCAGTCTGTTTTTGGGTAAATTGTTATAAAATTTGAACAAAACGATGATTTGGGCACTCTGATGCACCATGATTTCTTTTCAGCTGAGAATATTTTAAAAGTTGTATTTCTTGACATTTGTCTAGCAGCATTCAAGATATGGGGCAGATTGTTAACACAGAATATCCTGTTCTTAATTTTTACTGTGTTTGATACAGTGCCAGACATAATATTGACAGGACAGCATCTCACCTCTATTCACCTTGGAAAAGAGGAAATTGGTATGATGCAGAGGCTAACTTCGTACTATAGCTACTATTAGCTTACACTGAGAGTTTTGCCTCTGAAACTAAGAAAAATTCAAAATAAAATTTAAGTTAACTTAAGTATCATATTTACTAACTTTCAAAATACCTAATAAGACAAAATAGAAGCTAAGTTTGCACTTTACTTACTAAACTGACAAAGGAGCTGTATAAAATGGAGAAATATGCCTCAGGATTGTTTTTAACCCATCAGTAAATGAGCAAAGACTCCTTTGTAAAGTGAGACAAACACTTTTCATGTCATTTGTTTCCATTAGGTCTTTATTTTTGTTTTAAAACAACCATTGTAACAAACTAATTCATTTTAGGATTTATGTTTCTACTGCAAAATTATTGCAGAATAGAGGTAGGAAATAAAAGTTCTATGGATAAGATTTGAAGAGAATGTTATCCTAGGAAAAAATTAGTTCTGCATATCTAAGCACTTTCAACTTGCTAGCATTCTGGTATATCATCATTTCTCCAATAGAACAAGGATACTAACATTAACATTTGCTCTAACACCTGATGAGCTGGATAAGTAGGGAGTCTTAGAACATGTTTACAATTCCAAGATAATATATGGAAGCCTGGGTATAGAAGAAATAGTGAAAAAAAAAATGAATGTTTACTAGTGAACATGATGAGTAAAGCAGAAAAGACTCTGAAAAAAAGAGTTACAATAATTGCCCAAACTGCACCTGTACAATTCACTTTATGTAACAGTGAATAAATGTACAACATTTTCCCAAGGAAGTATAACATTTTCAAAGATGTTGATTGGAAGAAAGAGATAATTATAAATAATATGATATTGCTTAAATCTAACACAATGGTCAGAATACAAAACAGTAGTTGATTCTGCAAAGACTAAATGTCTAAATGAGTGTCCAACTTGTTTCTTGCTTTTAGCAGTTGAACCTGCTCACTCAATAGGAGTTAACTTCAGGGAGAGAAAGGATGGGCTGGCCCACCATGCCTCTGTCACCGGGTTTCTTTATTTTAAAGAGAGACTAGGAACCTAGATAAATTCTGAAGCCTCTCTTTTTATTTAAATACTTGATTTTATTCTTGTCCTCAGGCGATCCATAATCCAAGAAATTCTGGACTTAAATTAGTAAGGGTTTTCAAAAACTAAGGGATCCTGGAAAACAGTACTATGTTTTCTTCAGCAAATAAGGTTTTAAAAGAATTTGTAAAAGATATATCTACATATTGCTTACAACTAAATATAGATTAAAGGTTAACGCAATTAAAGAGTAGTGATTGGCTATTAACATCTTTCCTTGTTTTCTTTCTTTTCTTTCTTTCTTTCTTTCTTTCTTTCTTTCTTTCTTTCTTTCTTTCTTTCTTTCTTTCTTTCTCTCTTTCTTTTTTCTTCTATCAGCATTACTACTGTATTCATCCCTTAATGGGACACAGGAATTAACAATAAGGAGACTGCAGATGAACTCCACTGTAATTCCCAAACTGTATTTCAAACCATAGTTGCAACACTTTCCTCTGCAAGACCTTTTTCAGAGCTGATAACATGTGGAACAATGGATTGATTTTAAGTCGCAGCTCTTTGTTTTCCCAGGCCCTCCCTCCCACAGAGCAGCCACAGAAGCCTCCAGGAGGGGCGGGGGAAGGGATGACAAGCAGGGAGCTCACACCTTTCATAATGGCTTGTGAACAATCAAGAGCTGATGGTATTAGTGAAAGGTTATTATTTGAATTAATCATAGAAGTTTAAAACAACTTGGCATTTCAAAATGTTTCTAAGTAGGCGTAGTTTCCAAACTGCAACTGCCACGAAGTGTAATACTTGGCACTTTGAGAAGGGTGTAAGCTGGCCTGGTGGAGGGAAGGAGGTGGGTAAATGTCTGCAGTGTAGCCTTCTCCATCCTTTATGGGATACGTAACAGGATTTTAGACACCTAGGAATCGTTTCAAGGGTTTTGTGCTATGGGGAGGAGAGAGAGGATAGGCAGAGAGAGAAGACCAGATCAACAAAGGGAGACAGGGTGGCGAGAGGAAAGACAGTCTTAAAATCTGCCTGTAGCTCTGTGTTAACTGGAGCTTGAGGATAATGAATTGTATTCTTTCTCTTTTTCACTTCTCTCATCTGTAGTAATGATTCATTTAATCACACAGAAATATTGAGAGATTCAAATTACACACACACACACACACACACACACACACACACACATATATATATATATATATATATATATATATATAGAGAGAGAGAGAGAGAGAGAGAGAGAGAGAGAAACAGTGTCTTTTAAGAACAAATTCCAGAGAGAAGTTCGTGGAAGGGAATATGAAGGGATGTAAATACGTAGAACTGATACTTGAGAAGGAGGAGCAGTTAAGTCCAATAAAACCTTCACTGAGTATGTTCTACCAACCAGGCATTGGTATAACCTATATGCTGACCAAGCCTCCTGGAATCAAAAGTTGAATAAGTTGATATTGACATCCAGGACTTTATGCTCTAATGGAGGAGACAAACACTGTGAAAAGCTATTTTGATAAATTATAGACACTGATAAGCTGGAGTCTCACAGCTTCACACAGAGTTGTGCAGGAGATTTTGAGCCTAGTCTTTGGAGCTCATACTTGAGGTGAACTTTTCTGATCGAGCAAGTGGGAAAGCAATAGACTAAATTACAAGTGCTCAGGTAGAGAGAGTATGAAAGTGTTCCTTATTATCATGTGTATGACGTGAGATAAAGTCAGTGTTAGGATTGGGACTGAGGAAGTGAATAGGGTAATGCATTCACATCTTACAAAAGAATTTTGATTTGATTCTGTTAGGAACAAAGCATGTAGAATCATCCTATGACAAAAAATTATATGTGCATTTCATGTTATGTAACATCACATCAAATGATTTTAGAAAGATAATTTTGGGAGCAATAAGGAAAGGTTAAAGATGATTCTCAGAGAGAAGGCAAAGATGTGTTTTGTCTTACATGGAAGGTCAAGATAGGTGCTAATCTCCCTTCCTCATTCTGACCATTCTTAGAAATCATCAATCCATACACTCCGTCTGATGTTATCTATTATCCATCATTCATTCTTTTTGACTTCCCAACAGTGAGATATTGACACTGGAGGTTATCCATGCCCTGTCCAGCTCTAATATTAAAAATCAACATTTATCATCATATCATAAATAGGATACAGACTTGGTAACCAAAGTGTCAGTGATGAACATTTTAATTGGAATTTCTTTGTGTGTGTGTGTGTGTATTTGGGTCTCTCGATTAAATAAATGAGAGAATTATAAGTAAAATAATCCTTTAGATGCACTTCATTAGGCAGGGATATTATGACAAAGCATTTAGTTATTTTTTGGTTCATGCACTTAATCACAAAATTTTGAGATTGAAGCACAATTGCATTAATGACTTATTTGTACATACACGTTGATTTTAGTGTTTCTTTAGTAAAGGTACATTAATGGCACTGGCCCTCCAGATATTGTCTGAGAAGTCCATGAATCAAAAAAAAAAATTAGGTAACAGTACTTTAATGTTTCTATATTTTAGAGTCTGTGGAGTCATCTATTATTGTTAAGTAATTTATAATTTTAAGACCATTTTAGTATGAAATAACTCAAAACAACATAAATGTATATTATTTTCTAAGACACTAAAAGAGAACAGATTCTTGCAAGTTTCTTTAAAAATTCATTTATAGGTCAACACATATTCAAGGACAAATTGTTTCTAGAATATCACTATCTGTATGTATATCTGTACATTTCTTCATGATATATATTAAAGGCACTACTTGCACTATGTGCTATATTGGCAGTAATTTAAAATGCTAAGCAATATAAAAAGATAAGGACTGAAAAAAACTCCAAATGGGAAAAATGTCAGATGTTTACAAAGTCAATTTGAGAAATAACTTCATAAATGGTTTTAAAATTTAAAAACCACTCAAAAATATTTACCATCTCTATAGAAGGAAGAAACAAACACCTTAACTATGCTCCTCTTTCTCAGGTTCTATTGAGCTGATTTCTTTTCTACCTTTACTATAGTCATTACTCAGAGAATGAATATTTAGCGCATGCCTTATCTCAACAAACTGACATGAACAACTGTGGCTAAGCGAGTAAAGACAGGCAAATATTGTAAAGGTCTTACCTGCTTAAAAAATTTAAAATCTTATACATTACTCCTGCCATTGTTAATTTCAATTTGATAAACAAGTTGCTTCTTTACTGAATGCTCATAGGTGCACATTTAAAAGAGTAAGATGGAGGCAAGCATTTCTGCGCTTAGTGAAGAAAATCACTTCCTCGTATGCACAGTTCATAACCCCTTGCCTACCCAGTCATAATGGTATTCCAGATAAGAAAAACGATCAGAATATTAGGATGTCAAAAGGCTTAGCCTGTCATCACATCAAGAAAAATTAAAATGTCTTTGCTTAAAACCTTTTCTGTCAAATGGTTCTTGCTAGAGCTTTTCCTCCTAGTGTCACTGCATGAGGCTGATAATGTTAATTTTGCTGTAAATATCAGTTCCAGGAGATTCTAAACATTGGCTTAGGTCTGATATGTGCCTTGTCAGGTATATCTGAAAGAAAACTCTTTAGGAAAGATCTTTGGTATATTTAATCACTGTTTTGTTTTGCTTAAAAAAGTGATTGCCCTAGCAGAGTTTACATGATTATGTGGAACCACCTTCAGTGGCTGGTGAGCAGCTCCTCTCCACTTTCTGTTTCTTGAACTGAATCTGACTGGGCTACACATGTTGCTGACTTTGAAACAGACGCGTAGTATACTACAGAACATTGAAAGCTACTTTAAACTGTGTAGGAAAAATAGTTCTTTCATCTGTCCACATAAATTTCTCTTTTCATTTCCCCTATATTTTGATGAGCATCTTTCATTATTGTGCTACATAATATGTGTAACATAATGTATTACTATATAATAGAGCAAAATATCCAGACTAAAATAACTGAGAAGGTAAATCATACATACGCATCGCATGCTTGTATGAATACACATTTTGACTGGCTTAATAACAAGCATAGCTGTTTTGCTACAGCTATAAAATATTGCATGGGTTATCCATCCTGTGCCTCTGGCTTCATATTTGTGCCATAGAGAGAGGTGCATTGAAAATTTCACATAAACTTTGATAGGCATAATGTGTAATGTTATGAGAATGATTGTTTTTATTTACCTTGAACTTGTTGATGCAGTGTTCAATATTTTATGGCTAAACACTATTTTACCTGACATTGAAAAGAAAATTCTTTCAGTTTATTGTCACAGAATAGTGGGATTCATATCCATGGAATGCAACAGAATACATTAAGGCTGTTTTATAAATGTATCTTGGAAATCTCTAATTCTGCCAAAGACAGGTCACCTTTGAAATTAACTCATTTATTATGAGATGGAGAGTTTATACAAACGTTCTATGGCTGTTAAGTCATTCTTTTAAGTCGTCAACAATCTTTATTGAGGTTTTTCTTTGTGGTAGGAAAAGGATTGACACCAAGAAGTCACAGATATAAGTGATTGATATTAATAAAGATGTAAATTGTGATAATATATTAGTGTTTTGTGATAAGATATAGAAAATACATGTTGACAGTCATAGCCAAAGCAATTAATCTAATTTTAAACACCAACAACGATCTTTAATGTCCTTTATTTATCTGAAATTAAACTTACGAGCCATGTGGACTACAGTCACCAGGAAAACACAATTATGAACAACCACAAGAACATTTTTTATTTTCATCCTCAGTGTATCTCTGCTGAGTTTTCATGCTAATTTTTAAATTTCAATATACTTATTAATCAAAATTTTTAGAAATCTGGGTCAAATATGTTTATTTTAAAAGGATCAACTTCTAGGTGTGACAATATAAAAATAAGTGATCATGTGCTTATTAAATAAATCATCATATCCAAAATATTTCATCACCAGAAAATCAAAAGAAGGAGCTTATTTACAGAGGCAGAGCTTATATATATATATATATATATATATATATGCTATTTTATATATGGTATTTTTTGTGCGCATGTCTGTGTAAAATTGGAAGTTATAGAATGAAATTCAAGGACTTTTTTGCTGAATTTTTGTTAGGGCGTTTATCTCAAAAAATAGAGTGACAGAAATAATTTTGATAGTTGTTTCACAATGTAAGTCATTCTTTTGCTAAATATATTATTACAGTAGGAGTGATGATTTCTCAATGATACCTTTATACAACTACTTTAGCAATCAGCAGACCCTTCACACTCTTCACACTGCACATAGTCTTTAATTTTTTTTTTTTTTTTTTGGTCTTTTTCATTTTTATTGTTACCAGGGATCGAACTCACTACTGCCTGCTTGCAAGGCAGGTGCTTATGCCACTGAGCTAAATCCCCAGCCCCTTAGTCTTTAATTTTTACATACTATAACTGGAAAGAAGTTTAATTACATTTTTTTTATTATTGTTCTAAGTACAATACCAAGTTTATGAAATTTCTCGTTTGAAAAAAGATAAAAAGGCCATCACTGATTTTTATCTATTTTTTACAATGTAGAAAATAGTAAACGTTCATATTCTTCATAGTGTTAATTTTATAATAATCTAAGAGATCATATGTGTGAAATGCTAATGGCTTAAAAATAGTAATGCTTATAATATAAAATTAAAGTTAAATTATTTAAGCATGTATCTGTTATCCAATCTATTCTCTGTGCCAAATAGAGACTATGGGATATAATTCTTGTTTTCAATTATATTTAATTCAGTAGTAAATTAAAATATATATTCAATAATTTCTCTCCTCCATTCTGTTCCTCTCTTGGATAGATACAGCTTTTCTTTACTGAAGTTGCTCCATCAACAAAATCACTAAATCAAGCATCTCATTTTCTGATCATAATTTCTGAGGCTTTACAGTTTAATTATTCAGTAACTTCTACCATATTCATACCTCAACCTTTTTTGAGATTAAGTTGCCAAATATCTCTATTGTTACCCTAAACATCAGTCAGTCTCCTGATTTCTGTCCTTTCATTCCTGCATGTGTTCCATTTAGTAAGTAGTCTGTCAAAGATCTAAACTTCCTTATTTCTCTTATCCCTGGCTAGCCAGTCCTCCATCTTGCATTAGCACAAATACCTCCTCCCCATGTCTGCTCTAGACAAGTTAGTTCAACTGGACAAGTTAAAAAACGCATTATTTATAAAGATTTGTTATTTACAATAATCAATAATGAGGACTTAGTTGAAGTTAGTTATCCTGACTTCATTATAATGTCAGTTGAAATGAATTATTAGGGGAAATAGAGAGAGGGAAATAATCCAGAAAAGTGACAATATGTTTGTAGTTCCAGAAACAAAGAGAATGATTTAGTTAAAAAAAATAAAAAGCAGGGGGAGAGAGAGAGACAGAGAGACAGAGACAGAGACACACACAGAGAGAGAGAGAGAGAGAGAGAGAGAGAGAGAGAGAGACAGAGAGAGAGAGAGAGAGAGACAGAGAGACAGAGACAGAGACACACACAGAGAGAGAGAGAGAGAGAGAGAGAGAGAGAGAGAGAGAGAGAGAGAGAGAGACATAAATAAAGAGCATGAACATCAAACATTTGGAAGACCCAAGAGTGAATTATCTAGTGTATAAACAGGAACAAGGAAGGGATTATATTTGAAGTTATGGGAATCAGGGTCCAGATCTCTTACTGTTTTAAAAGACCATAGTAAACTTTTGCTTCTCTATGATAAAAAGTTTAGCATTCCACTTGTAACATCAAATCCTCATGTAAAATATTTCAGACTGCAGCACTTGAGTTTTCAGTTTAGGGATGCTCAAATTTAGTGTCCCATAAAAAACTATTATATTTATTATGCTGTGCTTATTGTAGAGATCTTTTTTATTCTACAAAAGCTCATATTGTATATTCTTTTCTAATCATTCTCAACAGATATGCTGATCACAAAATTGTTGAAGAAAATAGAAGTCAGCAGAAGGAAAAATCACCAAACTTCCTAGAATCAAAAGCATACTACCTGTGCAGCAAGATCCATCCATCCCACATGCAACACTAGAGGAAGTATATATATTTTTGTTAAAGTCTATTACCGTCAAATTCCACCCCATTTCACCTTCTCTGAATTTTTTTTAAAATTAGTTTTTTAAAATTAGTTATTATTTTTTTTAAAATTAGCTCTCACCTATCTCCTCACCCTTCTAAATACTGGAATATTTGCATCAACATAGAAAAATGCTCATCCAAAATGTGAAACTTTTTGAGCATAGGTGTGATACTACAAATGGAAATATTTACATTTCACCTCATTTGATAGGTCAAAGTCGAAATGTAGCCAGAGAAATAGCTCATGGCATAGCACCTGCCTGGCAAATATGAGGTCATGCATTTGGTTCCAGGTCCCAAAAAGGAAAAAAAAAGTAAGTCAAAATATAGACACATGTACAGAATTAACGTTACATTTTGTATATAAATTGTATGTTAATCATAATGAATTTTGTGTTTAGACCATGTTATGGAGTAAAAACTCATGGTCAACTTAACATCAGCTCAGTTAAATCAGCATTGGTGCCGAGGAAAGTAGCCAGCATAAATAGAGACGTGGAGAAGATAACCGAAGCATTATTCCTTTCTCTAAGTGTTGCTGTTTGAGCCATTGGTTCTCCTGAAGGAACTGTCATGACTAGCTTCCCCAGTGTGAGTTTGACCATTATTAATGAGAGTGCCTCTGATTCACTTTGGAAGAGCTCTGGTTCATACATTTAGCTTCACTTCCTGGATTCAGAGGGGAAGACATGTGCTGTTAAATCTCCAGGAGAAACTCGTCATGCTAGCTTCGTGGCATGTACTTGACTGTTCTTATCTTTGGAGGAGCTTGGGACCTCTATGTCACTGAGGATGGCTGTGGTGCTTTTCATGACAGCCCTGGTCCTTGTTTTGAGCATGACTTCTTGACTCCAGAGTAGAACCTTCAAACTATCATCACAGTTCCTTAATCCCACTGACAGACTTTCTAGCTTCCACCACTGATCTTTGGGCCTTCCCAGCGTGGATCAGTAAAACAGACTGGCATGAGTCCTTCTCATGGGCTCTAGAGCTCCAGTTGGACTTCTGGGAGGCATTGTCATGGGCTCTAGGTTTTCATCTGGATTCATGAAGGACATTGCTGTGGGATCCAGGCCCTTGGCTAAACATTTTGTGTCTTTAATGTTGTGGACAGATTTCCTGCACTTCTTTTGTTTAACTCTAGGTGACCATCAAAAATAATATAATTTTTTTTATAAATCCTTATTTTAATTGTTCTTCTCACAACCCCTTACTACAACACACTGTGTCCAATCACCAGGATATCTCTCATTCTATCTATGAATTCTTCCCAAATCCAAGGAAAACTTGAAATTCAAAACACTGCTAATCTCACATACTTTGGATAAAGGGATACTCACCCTATCCTAATTTTAGGTATTGTTATCATTTGAAACTTATCTTTCTACAATACTATTTAACTATGTCAGATATCCTGAATTAATCCATGGTGTTTTTCAGTATACAGTTACCTAATATAATTTAATACCTTTTATTGATATTTTTCTAATGTATTACTGTATAAACCCTGAGAAACTATACATATGTTGTTCAGTATTGTGTCATTTTGTCCAGGTCTATAACAAAATATGAACACACATATATTTGTTGCAGTAATTAATTGAATAGATGAACTGATGGGGTAGACTGAAGTTACTTGCAAGATGCAGAGTTCTATGCTACTTAATGTGTCCATGAAATCCTCTTGAATACTTTTGAAAGATATTGGGTACTTTTGATTCAATTTGATAATGAATTCATACACATGTAGTTATTTGTCTCCAGACCTAGCCATTGACGACAGGAGTATATATATATATTTTTTTGTATTGCTAACTTCCCTGAGTTTAGTACTGGGTTTATTTCACAGGGAGCACTCAATAATTGTTTGCTAAATAAATAGTAGTAGTTAGGACAAAAGGCAGTTCCACAAATAAATAACCACAGGAACTCAATACATAGCTGCTTTAATTTGCAGAAGTGGAAATTTAGAAAGAAAAAGAATTATCTTACTACAGTGAAATAGAACAACTAAGTGGTTTAACATCTTCAAGTTTGTTAGTTGTTATAGCAATAATCTTGACCCAAAATTGCTGTTATCCAATAATGTTAAAATAATTAATCTTAATGGAAAAATTTATTTTTGAGAAGGATAGAGGTAGGATGAATTCTTGACATAAGAGATTGTTAGGCAGTAGTCTGCTTAGCGTTGGGTGTTGGAGGAGCTCTTTCTCTGAAGATTGTTAAGAACTGATGACAGTTTAGGTATAGTTCTGCCTGGAGCCATAGGAACTAATTGGATGACCTCTCTACTTATCAGTTTCCACTGTGAAGAGTGCTACAGGAATTCTCCCTGCAGATGGCCTATAGCAACTAGGACAGCGTAGTCACGCATCCAGGAACTTCAATAATCAAGTGTCAAAAAATATATTCCAAAGAAAAGCTTGTTAGTTATCCCTAGTATGCGAAGATTCTAGAAATGTTTAATTTTGTATAACTGAATCATTCTTCATAGCATATATTGTTAGTATTAGTATTATGGCTATTCCAGTACTTTGGTTTGGTACAAATCAGCAAACTATATGTGGAGTGTCCACAGCGTGTTTAAGATGTCACATGATGCTCAGAGTTCATAGTTGCTTCTTCAGGATTTATCAACTAATAGGAGAGATAAAATCACTGAAAAGAAAATCTTTGCAGACACATAAGCAAGACTATACTTCTCTAAGTGTGGTCATAGAAGTGAACATTGAATTTTATAAGTTCCAAGTAAAATGGAAAATATTCATAGAAAAATTAATAAAGGAAAAGCTTAGAATCTATACATAGAGAAAATGATATGTTTGTCAGATAGAAAAGAAAATGTATCTGAAAGACTTGGAAAGACTTGGAAGACATCTATTTCCAAGAGTGAGAAGAAAGATTTAAGAAGCAGACAGCAAGAAGATGACCAGGATTAGTGGCAATAGAGAGTGAAGATTTGGCTTATATGCATTCAAGAAACAAATTGATCCTTGAAGACATCTGTCTGGATATGCAACATGTACATTGACTACTAGTTACTGTAATGCATGTACATCTTTGGCTAGGTTACAGAGCCACAGTTTCCAGGAACATTGTTGGATGTGACACCATCTTTATTAGATCTTGTATTCTGGCATGGGATCAGATTTAGTTTGGACAAAAATCTGAGGTTTTAGTTTAAAGTACAGTCATAGTCTGTGGTTTTTTGACAAAGTTTCTCAAATTTCCCAGGGTTTAGTATCTTCATATATAAAACAAAGATGTCTAATTAGAGGTTCTTAACAGAAATCATAATGATTCAGGGCTTTTGTTGAGGAAACGTAATTTTTGATGTAGCAGCACTTGGAACATTATACACCTGACAACACTGAGGCCACTGAGAATACAGCCAGGGCATCTCATATTGTGTTGCATTTCCCAGTATAAATTTTCAACAGAGGAATTCTGTTTGTAATCACCTAAGCTATAATCTAAATTCATTTAATTATGAATACAATCTTTTTTGGACAAAGCTTTAATGAACACAAACATTTCCAGGATTGCAAATACCACATAATAGAAATCTATACACTATTACATTTAAAAATTTCCTGCAAGCCAGCCACAAACTTAGGAAGTCATACCACTAATGGGATTCATGGTAGTGGAGTTTTCAATGGATTTACTAGACTGCATTTATCCTATGTGCTCCTACATTTATGTATAAGATGATTTAGCTTACAATGACTTCTACCATAGTTTCACATGAGCTTTTACACATTAAAATATGTATTTTAATGTACTTTCACTTCTCCTCTTATTACTGCATTCTACGTTATCTTACTTTTTAAAAATTATTACAAGAAAGTTGTATGTTCTATGAATTTCATTTCAGAATTTTTATAATAAACTGTATGGTATAAAAGGGTGATTTGATTCTAACAGAGTTGAAAAACCAATGAAATGGACTATCTGAATAACTTTAAGCTCTCAGAACCATAGATTTGTAAGTTTTACTTTGATCTGTAAGGAAGGAGAAAGTCTAAATGATTTTCACTAGCAATGTTGAATTAAATGTTTACATTCCAAAAAAGAACGTCTGAACAAGTCTGTTTAGCACTCTCAGTACCCAGAGATAGAGGTTTGATCAGGAGAACACTAGCTGAACGTACACTACATCAGGAGCTATGAGAACTCTAAAAAAATGAGGAAGTACTGTATCTGTTGCCCTAGTGACAGTTTTTAGAAACAGAGCTCATCTACAGCCAGAAGGAAGCGATGTACTTGTTTTAAAATCTGAACATTTGTGTTTCACTCAAATTCTGTTCATATTAGAAGAAGAAGCAGGGAACTGAGTCACTGAATTATCAAAGCTCGTGTCATATTTCATTATTGTTAGAACATTGATATCTAGATAATTCGCTTTTCTTGTGCCTTCAATATATGCTCAGACATACTAATATTAAGTGAGTCAGGTTAAAGCCACAGCACTTCAATGGGGATAATGGTAAATTATTTGCTAAATATGGTGGCATACAAAAATGTTAGTAGCACGACCAATAATTTTTATTCTAAAGGGCTTTTTAATGTGCATAAGTCACTTCTTGAGAATCCAGCACAATAAAATTGGGCTTTTTATAGTCAAATGTCTTGATTTTTGTTTCGTATTTCACCTCTGAAACATGATCATCTACTAAAATAAAATATATGGGGCAGAAAACATTTTCCCATTTTGTAAATCAAGCAGAAGCACGAATGTTTCTCGGGACCTGTAGCTGCTCTGTTAGGCATTTCTCAGCCTTCTGATAATGTGACCTTCGCATGACAGAATTGGATCAAAAATAATACATTTTGGTGGTACTTGTAACAAGTAATGGAGCTGCTGTCAGAACACCCAGGATGGCCATGAAACTTGAATACATCGTAGGTGCTGTGGAGGCTGAAGGAGGAACTGTTTTCACTGTAAAGTTTCCCTCTCATTAGTGTTTAACTTGCACAAATTATTGGGCATCTTTTGAGAGATTTAAAGACAGTGTCTTTGTCCTAGCTGAAGTATTACAGTGGTAAGAAAGGTGTACAGTTTAACCATGCTGGCTCATGTCATGATGAAATGCACATTTATTCATTTGTTCAAATATTTATTAACTTATTTGTTCCATGCAAAGTAACATTTATAAATTATTATAAATGTGCTTTGTCTAAGAAAAACAAAACATTGTTTATAGGTTCATGTAAACCTAAAATAGCTTTCATTTAAGCTAAAGTAGCTGGAAATATTTGAGAAATGTACAACCTACTTCATGCCATGCATTCTTCTACTGAGAAAGAACAGATAAACTCAGTTTGGTGGTGATTACAGAAGGCTTCTGAGAAGAGGTACCATTTTATTTATGTTAGAAGAGAAAGATAATGATTCCACCGAATTGCCTTATTGAAATTGCATAAAATCAAAACTCCAAAATATCTTCTGAAGAAGAAAGAATTTTTCTATTTCACTCTTTGCATAGGTATATTATAAAAGAACACTTCAATGAGGGATGCTTATTGGCAGGGCAGAATTGTAAACAAAAAATAATACATTTCTGTTATATTTGCCAAGTAACTAAAACTAAGAACACCTATGATCAGAGAAAGATTTTCAGAAAGATGAAGAAGCTTAAGGAAATAACACTTTTGTTCTCTTTGAGCCAGTGCTCTGGAATTGGTAACTTTGACATTTCGTCACATGCCAATTGTTTTCCAAAGCTGTGTTTATTGAACTATTGTTTCTATGCTTCTGTTCTCTGAAAAAAAGACAATGTTCCTCTAGGAAGGGAAATATTAGTAAATTTCTGATCAATTAATGTGGTCAGATAACACTTTGAGCAAAATCAGTGTTTGATTCTGCTATACTCTGATCTCAACTGGTTGGATCAAATATGACTAATTCATATTCTAGCCAGAGGTCTCTGAGTGGTCAACAGCTGTAACTCTGCCTCTCAAGTTTAGAAGGACCAATGAACCAATTAGGATTTCTATTAATTAGTTTCAACAGGAGAATTGTAGATAAAAGGTGACAGAGGGCACAGAAGCCAGAAAAGAAAGGAAGTGAGCAGGTTATAAAGAAGAGGCAAAATATCTAAACAGGCAAAAATCATGAAGTGTAGAAAAAGAAAATAAAGAATTAGAAGTGGCTGAAGGGAAATGTGCAGGGAATTAATCTATTAGGCCTGATTGCTATCCTTGGAAGGGCCTGTAGAAACATTTGGCCCTTGGCTGACAGCTGAGAACTTGGATTTGGAGAATGTTTACACCACCCAAACTTGTGAGAGTGGCTCATTGTGCCGGAATTATCTGTGCAAACAATATAGTTTATGCTGAACACCTGCTTTCTTTGTGGGACTCTGGAATCTTGGTATGTGTCAGGTAGAGTCTGCCTGGGTGAGCAACCTACAATATAAACCCTGGGCGCTGACTCTCTAATGAGCTTCTCTGGCAGACAGCATTTCACACATGTTGTCACAACTCATTGCTGGGGGAATTAAGTGCATCCTGTGTGACTACACTGGAAGACAATTCTTGGAAGCTTGCACCTGCCAGCCTCTGTATTGAACCCCATATTCTTTTCTTTTGCTGTTTTTGCTTCATAGTCTTTTGCTGGAATAAATTGTGGCTGTGAATGTAACTGCAGGCTGAGTCTTGTAAGTTCTCTCATTGAAACTGGGAATCTGGTGGTGGTCTTGAGCACCCTGTCACTCAGACCTAAAATCATAATTAAGCAATAATTATTTTTCTGTTAAAATATTAAAGTATTGCTATTATAAATCACAGCTAGATTGCCAATCCCAGTCATTTGATGCCTATAGTTGAAAAGAGAAGAATAATACAAACAGATTTGGAGGCCAATGATTGGTGATAACTGGTAACAGAATATTATAGAACTTTTTGCTATGCTGAATAACATGAAATGTCTTTCAGTTATATTCTGAACTTACTGAATTTTGGAATCCTGTATTTCTTTATTTATAACAAACACATGTTGTTGGAAGTAGTCAAACATGGTCCTAATTGTTTCCTTATAAACTTACTTAACAATTGCAAAACCTACCTCATAGCTTGATAAAATAATTCTGCTACCAATGTATGGATTTCTAGCCTCAGCAGAGCCTTTGGTGACACTTGAAATGCTTATTTTGTCTTATTCAGCAACCATTTGCACTGTGTTAAGACAACTTCGGAGCATGGTTTCCAACTTCTAACTTCAATCCCACCCGAGTAACCGTGAACTCTTAATTAGAAAGAATGAAATCCGACTTAAAGATGTCTTCTACCTCCAACTCACTAACAAGGACACTATTCTAACTGCTTTTCCTCCCATTTTACAATAAGAATGTTACCTCTTTCTGAATGAAATTGAGAACATATGTACACACATAACTTTTTTTTTTTTTTTTTTTTTTTAAACTGGGAATCAAACTCACAACCTCATACTTGCCAGGCAGGCACTAATGCTGTTGAGTTAAATCCCTAGTCCTGAAACTAAGAACATATTTTCTACATGGATTCCTATTTCTGTCTCACTACTCAAGCCCTGAATTGTGGTGTATGCCCTTTTTATTAATATCTTTCATGTCTCCTTTCCACACCATCTTTCTTCATTCTACACAAAACATGCAAGAATCTTTTCATTTAAATAACAATAAAAAACACAAAAAGAAAATTCTTGATTCAATACTTTCACTCTGTGAAAATTTTGTGATTGTCCATGCCATCTTCACTTGCCTAAACTGTATTTATTTATTATTTTCCACCCCAAAACTTTATTTGGAGGCAAGCTAACTGCAAAATTTAATGGCCTCTTTCTGTTCTTCTTTCCCTTAAGCGTGTTTTCCACTGAGCATCCACTGTGAGAAGAATGATATTTAGGATTTTCTCATGGCACTCAAAATGTAGTTATGTGAATAAACCACAGAGGTAAAAAATACAAACTATACATGATAAAAAATTCCTTAACAATATTCTTACAGCCAGAGGAAGATGAAAGAACATATTAATAATAATGAGGGCATCAGATCAGGATTCATAGAAGCCTAATCCCTGCTAAAATCTTGAAAAGTGAGTATAATTTGAATATATTCAGAAGGCAGAAAAACTTTGTTTTGGAAAGAGAAAACGGCACATCAAAGTTATAGTAGAACTGTATTTACTATTCTCAAACCTTATCAGTCATCTAGTAAAGCAGAAGAGCACATTTGTTGGAAATAGGCACAAAACAAGGTGGAAAAAGTGTCAGGTATGTGGTCCTATGAGAAACTTCAGCTCTTGATCAGATAGATTACGGTTAGTAGGATGTGTCACACCTGGAGCATCTTTGTACATGATTAACACAGAAATATCCATAATTAGTATGGGAAAAATTCAGTGAACCACATTTTCAGTGACACTGAGTAGAAAAGTAGTTGAGACATTTGAAGTTGTTCTTTAAAGCACATGATTGGTGACTGATGAGAGACAATTTCACTGAAGGCAGACCAGGTCTTGATATTTAAGCTAAGCATTCAAAACAAAGTCCTGCTGACTGAAGGCAGGTAGGCATTTAAGACACAGACTCATAAAACTGAAAGGCTCACAGGGATGGTAAGCATTATCATCCATGGGGCAGCTTGGCTAGGCAGAGTTGGTCTTGCAAATATACAGTCAGTAATTCCAAGCAGTACAGTCATTAAAACCAAGAAATTGCTCAATTAGCTTAATTTGATAAACACTTCTAAAAGTAAATCTTTAAATTACATGACTTCCAAACAAATTTATCACAATCATAACTGTTACAATATACCTATATTGAATAGGAAATTAATTCAAGATAATAGCACGTCAAACTTTGTGTTTCTTAACTTGCCTTTTCTCTTTCTAAAAAAGAAGCTTCTTGTTTTACAGGGTGTGAAATTGCTACTATCTTGATTTTTAGTAGTTGTTTCATCTGGAGTGTGGAATGACTTCTTTCAAACTATGTCTTTTTCTTCATTGCCAAAAAGTGTCTACAGATGTTATTGAAGATTCTTACATGATAGGGGTGCTATGATGTTTTTTCGGTACCCAATATAGTATTTAGTGCAGTTGTAATGTGTTAACACTATTCAATCTCAACATCATTTAAAAGAATGTGTACAAAAATCTATACATTTATGTTTCATTATGGCTGCATTTTTGGGAAAAATTCATACACTATATAAAGTTCTGTTTTCCCCTTGGAAATTACTTCTATTTTAGGAAAGTAAAATTACTTCTAGTAACAGTGAAATCACTAAATGTCATTATCATGAAGATCTCTATTAGGAAGGCCCTCCAATCAGCCTTCACATGTACCTACATCTGTCAGGAGACCTTGCTGTCTCAAGCATTCTTTCAGTTGAATTTGAAGTCCAGCCCAAGAGATACAGATACATGTTGCTTGGGGCATGCAGCAGCAGAAAAGTTCATCCATAATGCTAAGAACAAAAGTCTAATTCAGACCAAATTTGTATATTCAATTTAGTAATTCCTTCTAATTTAGAAAAAATAGTTCTCAATAAAATTCAGTTTTTCTATCATTCTAGACACCACTTATCCTTTTTTATTGCAGAATATGGTGAAAGGAAAAGGTAGGAATCCGTAGAAATTACAACAATTGGCTTCTATTCTTATAGAAATGCATCCTAAAACATGTAACTACCTAAAAGGCAGCACTGAGCAGAGCCATACCACTGTTAGCACAAAAATAGATACTTGATTGATGACACATAATGCATGACCATTAACTTTGAATCTTTAGGCTGTTTGTACATTTCTAGAAAGGCTGAGGGGTAGTCCATTGAATAAACACATCAATGATTTCCTTGAATATACTATAGTTTTCATCTTCAAAATCATATTGAGCTAGTTGGGCTCCAAAAAGTTAATTTAGCATGCATGTGTATTAGGTATTGCCAAATTATTACAGTCTTCCTGAAAGGACATGGATTATCCATATAAATATCAAAGATATTTCTTATGATCAGTATAAACAGGTGAATATCAAATGAAGAAATGGTAATTGGCATGCAGGTATGAAAAGAAAAATCTATTTGAGCTTCTATGTTAATTTCATTTGGTATTAATTTATAATAATAATAATATTCATAATCACTTCTTTATTGAAAGATTTTGACTGTTACAAAGCTTTTTCTTCTTGTCCCAGTGCTGAGGGAATGTAACTATAAACCACATTTCTAAAATGAAAAAGAAATTTGCAGCAATTATAAATAACTATTAAGGGAACAATATTTTCTTGGTATTATTTTTATACTTTATGCAAAAAGTAAACCAATTATGCTAGTGGCAGCTCTCAATTTTAGGAAAAGATTATATATTTACTTACAAGGAATCTAGAAGTCAGAAGAATGAAATTCCATCACCAGCCTGCAAATTAACAACAAAAAACAAGACAATATTATTTTATTCAGATTTTCTAGTTGACAAGATAAAAATATATAATTATATCAGTTTTACATAATAATATTCAATATTTTAACATTGATGAATAATAAAAATTGTTAATAACACCAACTCTTCTTTCCAAATATTAAACTGAATTCTCCCATGAATTTATAATATTAATAGTATTTTCCTTCATACTATTCAAGTTGTTAATCTGACTGCATGCATACAGCAGAAAAACAATTTAGAGGGTAATGCAAAAACTGAGAATTTTTAGAGACTGGAATTATATTCTTATGTAATATCAACACATATTTAGAAACAAAGTCATAAGTGACTTTAGAAACAAAGTCAGGGAAAATGATACATGATATCTTTATGATTTTCCAACTTGTTTTTACAAGATAGTGTGTTCTGGATGCTAAAGCAAAAGAATCTACAACCCCTTCAGCAGCCATAGATGTAATCTTTGTAGTTTGCGTTGCAGGAAGCCTCTGGAGTATTGCATTGATGTAAGCTCTGCTGTCCTGACACTCAACCCAGATGTTCCTATTTTGCTTCAGTGACTCAGAGCCCAGTCTGAATGCTTCAAAGCATGGGTAAGAAGAGCAATGCATAACAGAGGGCTGGGTGGCAGTGAACCAGTGTCATCCACAGTGATTTTCAATCTTAGAATTGATGTGAATCTATACATAATGATTCAGTATACAACATTATATTAGAAGATATAAATGCAATTAAAAGAACTGTGTTTCCATAGCACATATTCCTCTGCCATGACATTGTTCATTTGAATGTGTCTTATGTATATATACTATTGAACATCTTTGGATTGGCCTGTATATAAGATCAGAAAACTTAAAATTAAAAAAAAAAATTCGTGCCTCCATTATCCATGGAATTATTATGAAGTTGCTGATACACAAAGAAGAATCATAGGATTTTTAATCTAGAAAGATTTTTTTCAACAATAATATGAGTTTTTAAATGGATAGCAGCTTTTGAGAAAGGTGTATGTCAAGACATTTGACAGACTTAAGTTGTACCATTGTAAAATTAAATAACAGAAGGGTGAGGCATTATGAAGCAAAGAAAAGGTAGAAAATTCATATTTTCAGATGAGATCTGTAGGAGGAGGAAAATCATATGAGAAGGGGACATGAGAATACTCTACAATAGTTTCTAGCAGAAACTGAACAGAAATTGATTTGACAAGAATAGGGACATAATCATGGTGTTGAATAGCACATTCAATAATGTGCCTGATTCTTAGAAATGCGGATCTGAAAGTGGAGTCAGTAACTCAGGGAGTGACATGCATCATAATTTCTTCAGAAATAGAGCTACTCCTTACCTCTAGTGAGAACAGTCTAATGATATAGTCTTGCAAGTCTTACTGAGTATTAAAATCAAGGTAAGGAATGAATGTAGGAGGCTGAGGAACATGTGAAAGGGATGGAATTTCAGAATACTGATAGTAATGGAAACACCGAAAATCAGAGTCACTAACAATTTGGAATGTGATGATATCGAGATAGTCTACATTTGGCAGAATGGCAGCTTCACGTAATTATATACTCACAAAGATGTCCATTTCAAAGTACCTGAGACAGGAAAAGGATGAATGAAAGAAACTGCACACAATTTGAAATTATTGAAAATATTAGAAAATGGTGCTGATGTAGTGAAAACACATGTTTTAACAGCCATGAAGTAGAAAGTTAGCAAGTCTCATTTTTGGAATGACTTTTGATTCTGAAATCTTTGCTTTCCCCAGTGAATCTCATAGTGATGTTAATAGCAGCCCAGCATTCACTACAAGTGATTGGGGCCGTGCTGTGCATAATGCAGATCAGGATCAGTTCAGTGCTGGGACTGGCAGGAGATGTAAGAGGTGAGGACAGTCACCGAGCTGAGTCTGACATGCTGGAACACATCAAGAACCTTCCTGTAACGTGTCATGGAATTTCTTATTCTCACAAAGTGTGCTTCACACAGCCTCTGCTTGTGCTGCCACTGATGTGAAGAAGCAGAGCTCAGGTGATAATGCAAGACATGGGGAACTGCTATAAATACGGAGGAAGTTTGCATGCTAGTTTGCAGGTCAATTCTTGCTGTACTGCCCAGTTCCTGTGAGGCCATGGCTTAAGAAATGTCCTTGGCCAGGGATGAGGAGCCATGCTGTAATCTCCTCCACTGCACATCCATATACGTGGATTTACCTCTTCTCACCTGACCACTTATTAAACCATAAAGCAGGAAAAAGATGTCATAGCCTGTGCACCATGACTTGACATAAACTAATTTCAACCCATACCTCAATATATTATATATACATATTTCTTGAAACTGAAATATAACAGGATTACAATTGAAATGTTATTTTTCTAGAATGAGACACTTGGAAATTGGCCTAAGCTTACATTTTGGCAAAATTTTATCATCTAAACTTTTGACATATAAAAATTGATTCAGTTAGATTATTTGTGTGATAGAGAAAAGAGCACAATCTATCTGGAATCTGTTGTTTGTCTCAACTGCTTAGATTGTTTCTACTTTTTAAAATTAACAAAAGTGTCTGGCATTTGCCAAATACAGCTCTGTCAAACAAGAAGACTCGAATGAAAGATGCTGGCATGTGGACAGAGTGCTGAATTCTTCAGGGGCAATTACATTTTCTTCAGCTGGCTTAATGCTCTTAAGACTCTCCACCTTTAGTAGAACTTCTTCATCTTAATCTTCAATTTGACAACATCCTGCTTAGATTCCAGTCTTCAGCGCTACCCTGTTCATCCTTCCCCTTTCAGTCCATCATCCTCAATCCTACAGCAATCATTTGCTCATTCATCTGTGTGTGCATTTCTAAACTTGGCTTTGGAAGTTAACAACAAGGCACTGTCATAATTTACCTTTTCATAAGTTGATAATCAAATTGTTCAGTTAGGTTTTTTTTTTCATGTAAAGTTTAAAAAAGATAAATTATGACTAAATTCGAAATGAATGACATAGAACTGTAGAATTTCATAAAAAGTAGGAACAATCTTGATTTGGGGCCATTCATTCATTGAATATAAATATAAACTTATCAGGCATTTCTCTAGATGATGGGAATACTAAAGCTAAACATAAAATGTCATATACATAGCTTTAGCTATACAGTATGTCAGATAGTATTAAGATTCAAGATATAAATAGTGCAGGTGGTAGTAATAAAAGTAGTTGAGGAAAATTTCAATTTCAGACAAAATGGCAAGGAAAGTTCTCACTGAAAAGGCAATTGCTTTTTGCTCCTTACTTGAACTTTGAGTAAAACAAAAGATAAGTATTAGGAAGTACAGCGGTCTTTTTCAAATTGGAAAAGAAACAAGAGATGGAGGGACGGCAGAGGAAGGAAGAGAGAAAGAATATTTTTAAAAAAGAGTCGAAGCCAGTGTGGTGGTACATGCCACTAATCTCAGCACTTGAGAGGTTGGGGAAGGAGAATCACTGTGAGGCCAGCCTGGGGTACACAGTGAGTTCAAGAGAAACACTGTCTCAAAAAAACAAAACAGGAGGTGAAGAGGACCAAAAGAATTAAGATCAAGAAACTAAGAAAAAGAATTAAGATTGTGGTATATACACACGTATTCCCCATGATAAATGTAATAATTATGTAGCATACACATGTACTAATAAAAACTAAAAGTAAGAAAAAAGTAAAACTTTGATGAAAGTCCTACAAAAGTAAGAGAATGAGTCATGTGGAAAAATAAAGAGTAAAATGTTCAAAACCTGAAAATGGGAGCATGTGTGGAGTATTAAAAACAAAACAAAATAACTAGAAGGCCATGGATGAAAAAAGAAGAGACCAGCAGAAGGTAAATTTGGGGAATATAGGTGCTTTTTACAGAGAAGCTTCTTGGTTGTATAGTAATAGCTTTGGATACTCTTGGAGAAAATTAAGCATAAAGTGACATAATTTGCCTACAGTTCAACTGGACAATCCTGGTGATGTGTTGAGAACACCAGGGTAGGAAAAATCGATCAGAAGATTAATCAAGAGGCCATTCTGTCAGTCCAGGAAAGACATAATAGTGTCTTAGAGCAGAGCATAGGTCATGGGGCAATAAGAAATGTTCATATTCTGGATGTATCCAGAAGGTAAAACTATATTGTAGTTTTAATGTAGGTTTTAACCTATCCTGTGGGGATAAGATGAATGACAAAGAAGGTTCAAAGATGCAGCTGAAATTTTGGCCCAATCAATAAGTAAACTAGAAAGGCTGAGATGTCTTAATCTTTGAGGAAGACTGGAGAGACTAGGTAGAAGACCGTGGCAAACGTCTCTGTTTTGTCTAGGCTATTTTTGGTTGATTTTTTTTTTTTAACATTTTGAGGGAGATTTTTATTTTAAAAGTTTGTTTCATTCAATTTTCTTTCTGAACAAAGTATGTGCTTCCTCAAAGAAATGATTCTCGGAAAGAATGCTCAGACTTCCCAAGATGAATTCCCCCAAACATTATTTCATATATAATATAGCTGAGTAATGCTACTAACATTATGATTATATCTAAATATATGACCTTTTTCTCAGAGAAAGTACTTTTTTTCCAGTTATTGTCTGGTGCAGATGAAATCTCCATTTGCCATGTGTTTGATGATGAGCCTTGCTGTCTGAATACGGGTTGGCTGACCTTAAACAAGTTACCTAATTTCTAACTGTCAGTGTCCTTATTTGTAAAATAGACATTAAAAATGGTATTTATATAATAAAGCCATAAGACTGTTGTGAAAATAGATGATGGGGTTCACATAAATGGCTAGGCATAAATGGGAAGGAGGTTTTCTGAAGACATTTTGGGAAGCCCTTTCTTATTTTTACAGTGGAGGAAATGAACATCTCCAGCACTGTTACTGACCTTGAACAAGACACTATATAACCCTTGTTTTTGACAGGTACTTTTTCATCACCAACTCTGACTCAAGCTCACACTGGGGTCAGGAGAAGGAAAGATGGAAGAAGTTGGGTTCCTAACAATAGGGCCAGTATTTATTCTCTTGTCATTTAGCTATAAACCAAATTTATTTATCTAGTGCTTTATCTTTAAGCCAACACAATGCTCAAACAAGAAAATCCCTAGATAACTGGTGGCACTAGCCCAGGTTGTAATTTGAGCAGTTCTACTTTTTGTAACTTTTTCAGGCTCCCCCCTGCTGCAGGTCTGTTCTAGATTTTCATGGCTGTGGCATGAGTTTTGACACGCACAGTTTAAAGGAGGTGGGATTTAATTTGCCTCATAGTTTCAGAAATTTCAGTCTATGATTGGCTGGTGCCAAGGCAGAACCTTTTAGACAGAAGATCATGGTGCAGCAAAGCTCCTCAGTTCATGGTTATTGGGACAAAAATTATGGGAACAGTACCAGGGAAGAAGGGGAAAGGGGAAAGCTATCTGGCTCAAATTCATACCTTTATGACCTACCCAGCCATACCCACATGTGTGTTTTACAACCCCCAGCCAATCAAGTTCATGATCCAGTTTAACCATTTCATTTCACCCCATGTCAACTTCATAATCAAATATATCTCCTTTCTGCTTAATCCATACTTAATCTCTAAATAAACACACAAAAAATTTGTATTTCTACTCAACACAACTATCTTATATACAACCAAACATACTATAATCTGTTTCTTAAATCTCAAAAGTTCAGAAGTTGTAAAAAGTCCAAACCAAGTCTTTTCTGAAATTCAAGAAAACACTTAGTTGTGAACTTCTGTAAAAATAAAAATAAAAATATACCTTGCCCCAGGGTACAATGACACAGGATAAACATTTATATTTTTAAAGGGAGAAGGAGAGAGATAAAAAACAATCAAACCAAAGCAACACTGAAATCCAGTAGGGCAATATTAGGTCCTGTAGCTCCATATGGAGAATCTGAGGTATGTAGAGTTGAAATGTAAAGACAAAAGGGTTTGAGCAATCCCATCCCTGTGGCCTTGCTAGCTTTAGTCCCCACGGGCCCTCTTTTGTTTGGTTCTGCTCACAGTCCACAGCTTTCTTCAGCAGTAGTTCCCCCATCTCCAACTTCAGGGGATCTCCACTGAACCTTTGGTTTTATTTCCATACAGGCTACTTGCATGTCTTTCCAAAGCCTTGCTTTGAAATCTGAGTAAAAGATTCCCTGATTCAACAACTCTTCCATTTTTCACGAAAGTATAATCATCACCATATGGATGACAACAGGGTCTGCTGTCGGCTAGAGTATGGCTAGCTGCCTTTGGACTGTGCCTGCAGAAGCCTGAACACCAACATGGACTGAGCACAGTGGTGTGAATCTCAAAGACCAATTCCCTAGGAATTCTTTCTCAAGAAAGGAACCCAAGGACTCTCTTCTAGAATAAAATGTTAATACTTTTGATCCTTTAAAACTGTAATGATTTCTGAGGTGCCTTCAAAACATTTTGATACTTGTTCCTGTACAAGTATGTGGTTGTTTTTTAATGGCACTAATCTCTTCAGCAACCACACCTTCTTTGACTTCAGCTTCATACATTGTTTAGTTGGGGACAAAATTTAAGTTATTAAAACATTTTCTTCTTTTTCTTTTTTGCACCTAATTTCTCACCGTAAATTTCACTAACAAGTACCCAGCAGTACTCATGCCACACCTTGAATGCTGGGTTGTGTTGGAATTTTTTTCTGCCAGATCACATAATCCTCTGTCCTTTATCTCAGGCTTTTGCAATGTTTCAGGCATGGGAAAAATGTAGACAAGTTTTCTGCCAAAGTGAGACCCATTTGGCCTCTAATCTACTTGCTAATAACTTCCTTGTTCTCAACTAAAGACGCTCAAGCCTATGTTTTACTGTTCTATTCCTATCAGCATGCATATCCTGTGAGCTCTGGCTAGACTCACCCTTCAGGATCTCCTTTAACCATTCTATTTCCTCTTCTATGCAAATCACTAAACCTTTTTGAACTCCTCCCACAAAGTAGTTCCAAAGGCTTCTGAACCACACAGCCAGATATAGTCACAACAACAACTCTGCTTCTCTTATTCTGATTTTCTGTATTAGTCAACCTTACTGTGGTTGATCACAATGGCACACCTCACAGCTTAAAAGTGGACAAGTTTAATTTCAGATAAGCAAATAGATATATAAGTCAACATTATGAGAAAAAGGATGATATGAAAAGGCCTATGGAATCTTCAACATTAAAATCCATGAGACTGGATAAAATCAGAAATATAAAGAATACAGACTGAAAGGGATAGATATTCAAAGGTTGAGGACAATAAGCATTCCATTATGTAAAGGTAATAGTAAATATTATATGTTATATTTCATATAATACACATTAAGTATTATATTATATTTCATAGTATGTATTATAATTTATATTATACATGTTGGCTAAACAAGATAAACTTTTTAAACTTTGAGGTTTTGAGATGTTACTTAGTTCAGTTCATGACAATAAGGAAGTATTATAGCTATTTTGAGTTGTTTGCTGTTTACATTACAACTGATACTGATTGAGTTTTGTCTAAAAAAATTATTTGCACATGTTGCCTCAGATTCTGGTGAAAGTACACTCTTTACACAGTGAACCACTCCTCCTCTACACAGTTAATGTAGCTCAGAACAAAATAATGATGTTCATGGATTTAGAGGACATCATGGGTTTGAACCATGTTGTTCAGTGTGTGAGACAATTTGAGTGACTCCCCTTGAATGCAGAACAATTGCTGCAACTTTGATTATAAGGAGATTTATTTTCTTACACTAATATGTACAGAGCTGACTATGTCAAGAATGTGTATATGAAAGAAATCAGGACACTAGAACCCAATCTGGAATTTTCACAAAATTAAAGGAAATAAAATGTGTCTAAAAATGTTGATGATTTGGTAGAAATTAAAACTTGGATTTAATTAGTTAATTTTATTTATGTAAGATTTTTAGTAGATATTTTGCTATCATATAGGGCATACTGGCCTGAAAAAGAGCCTGAAGGAAACTAGAGAAGCAGAAAGTGAGATTTTTGATGGTATTGTGCAAAAAACTGCACTATAAACCACACCATTACCTGAAATTTCCAATTTATAATTCCAGATTAAACTATCCTTTCCTCTTAATTTTTCATTTTCTTCAACTAATTTGTATTAGAATTATACACTGTTACAAGAATTCTAAATGAGACAAATCTAAACAAAAACAAAGTGAATTTGAAGGCAAGACAGAACAAGAGAGACAAAGAAGGTCACTACCTACTTATTACAGAAAAATACAAGAACATATAAAAATAAAAAAACATATATAACAAGTATTAGCAGACATAAAAAATCAAATAAGCACTAGTACAACTGTAGTGGGGAAACCTAAAAGCCTCTGTCTCAAATAGACCAACTAGGTAAAAAATCAACAAATAAATATGAGTACTAAACCAACCTTTGAACAAATGAACTTAGTAATATCTGTAGAGTTACATCCCACAAAACCAGAATATACATTCTTCTCAACCACACACAGACAGTTCTCTAAAACAGACCACGTATCAGCTCATAGAACATGCTTAAGTAAGTTCAAAGAAATTGAAATTGTCCCATACATATTACTGAATCTTAGTGCAGTGAAATTGAAAATCAATTGCAAAAAAGATAAAACAAAACAAAACAAAACAAACCCCATATAAAGACTTCAAAATACATTAGAAGTAAATAATACCCCTGAACAATCAAGAGGTCACTGAAGTTAGAGAAGAAATTATAGTTTCTGCGTTTATATCATGATGCCAGTAAAACATTCTGGAACTTATAGGTCAAAATGAAAATAGTAATATGAGGGAAATTTATAGCAGTGAATTCTCATATCAGAAAAAAACAGAATGAGCTCAAATAAACAACTTAATAATGAATTTCAATCTAGGACGAGAACCACCAGTGTCTCCTGAGATCTGCACCATGTTGGAACTTAGGATGCTGGGAAACCAGTCAAGCAGCTTGCCTCCCTTGTAAGCAGCTGTGGTGTGGCAGACTGCGTCCCCTCCAGGGGGAGAACCACCAGTGTCTCCTGAGATCTGCACCATGTTGGAAACCAAGCAAGCAGCTTGCCTCCCTGGTAAGTGGTGGTGGTGTGGCAGACTGCGGCCCTTCCAGGGGAAGAACCACCAGTGTCTCCTGAGATCTGCACCATGTTGGAACTTAGGACACTGGGAAACCAAGCAAGCAGCTCACCTCTTGTAAGTGGCTGTGGTGTGGTAAGGCCCCTCCAGGGGGAGAACACCAGTGTTTTCTGAGATCCACACCATGTTGGAATTTACGTCACTGAGAAAACAAGCAACCAGCCTGTCTCCCTGATAAGCAATAGTGAACCTACTGGTGCACGGCCTAGAGTCAAACATCCCACTTGCCCTACCCACCTTCCTCTCTCCCCGCCGTTAACAAAGAGGAACCACAAATCTGAGCATGTCTCGGGAGGTTGACCATAGCAAATAAGGGGGATTTCCTTCTACCATCTCTTTGAAGGCAAATATTTTTATTAATGTTTTGCTTTATTCTGATTAACAGTACCGCTCTGTTCAATATTCTGTTTTGATAAGTTCTATATTATTCTGTAGTTCATTTTATTTTGATATATATGATCAAAAGAACAACTATTGTAAAGATAATGAAATATACTGTGATACTTATTACTGTTAAAAAAATAATAAATTTCAAGTTTCTAGAATAAAACAGCAAGTTAAACCCAAAACTCTGACAAGGGAGGCAATTATAAAGATCCAAACAGAAATTAATGCAATGGACTAGGAAAACAAAGAATCAAAGATTTGGTTCTTTGAATGATTAAATAAATTTGATAAAACCTCAAATAACTTTATCAAAAGAGGAAATAAAAGACTCAAATCCAATAATTAAGAATAGTAAGAATGAAGTCACATCAATTCCTCAGAAAAACAATGATCATCAATACCTACTTTGTGAGCGTATGTATATGTAATACACAATGCAGAAGAAATGAACAAGATTCCTGGATACTTATGACTTACCAAGGCTGTATCAAGAAGGTATAAAATTCTAAATAACCCAATAACAGTTCATGAAATTGAAGACATACTTAAAAACCTACTAAAAAAAATACCCCAGTTCCTCGTGGATTCAGTGCTAAATTATACAATAAATTTAGAGAAGAGTTAATGCCACTACTCCTCAAAATCTTTAATGAAATTAAAAGGGGAGGACTATTTCCACACTCATTCCTGGAAGCAATCATTACCCTGATACCAAAATCAGAGAAAGATCCAATCCAAAAAACAAAACACAGACAAGTCTCTCTATTAAACATAGATGCAAAAGCCCTCAACAAACATTGGCAAAGAGAATTAGCAAATCATCAAGATTATACACTATGATTAGTAGGATTCATCTCAAGGATGCAAGGATGGTTCAAGTTATGCAAATCAATAAATATAATAAACTATTTTAACAGAATGAAGGACAAAATGCTCATAATCACAGAAAAAGCATCTGACAAAGACCAACACCAATTAGCACAGTGAATTCCACTTAGCTGTGAAAGCGTAGCACTTTGCTCAGAACATAGGAGTGCCTCATCCACTGTCCCCAAACAACCAGGGGACTGTGGTAGGTAGATGAGGTAGGTCCTGGCTGGGCCCCACCCAATGACACTGAGTGGCATGGGAGCCACCTGCAGTGAGGGGTACCAGCCAAAGACCTGCACAGTGAATTCTACTTAACTGTGTAACTTTGGCACCTCACTTAGAACCTGATTGAGCCCCATTCAACAACCTAAATGTCTGGGAAGCTTTTGTGCACCACGTGGCATGAGCTGAAGGCCTGCCCAGCTATATCCATGTAGCTGTTCATCATGGAGCTGGGTACACCACTCAAAACCTGGTAGAGTCTACCTAGCAAACTCAAACAGCTAGGGAGCTTCAGAGTGACATGTAGGGTGTGCTAAAGGTCTGCTCAAGGTACTCTCCCCATTTGAAGAGCATGTAAGTGCCACTAGAGACCTGATAAGGCCTGCCCACAGACTCCTATTCAACTGGGGAAACTTCCTGAACTATGGAAGACATCCACAATCCAGGAAGCAACTGAGACCTTGCATTCAGCTTCCCTAGGGGAATACAAGAAAATGACAAAATGAAAGAGCAAAATGCAATCTCAAACCTCCAGTCCATCCCAAACAAGCCTACGGAACATGGACGTAGAAGAAAGTGTAAGCCACATATATGAAACTTCTGAAATGATAGCAACTGAAGTAAAGAAACAACTTCATGGAGCTGTAAAGGAACTTAGTTCAGAAACAATCTCCCAGGTAAGAATAAATGATAAACATAACAAAAGAAATGCTGAACACATCTAAAGAAAACATAGCTAAAAAAATGAGAATCACTGCAAAAAGACGGAAATATAAAAAAGCATTAAAAGGCACGAAACAGATTCAAGGAGATGTCCAGGAAATCAACAATTCCATCAAAAGCTGGCAAAACCAACTGAATGAATGTGAAGACAGACCTTGAAGACTAGATTGTAGCTAGTGAACAAGAAAGGAAAACTATTTTTAAAATAAAGAATCAGGAAATAACAATTGAACAGTTGCAAGATGATTAAAAGAAAAACAATATAGGATTGATAAGTGTAAATTTAAAAAAAGAAGATCACAGCACAAATGACATAAAAATACTATTTTCAGAAGTAATATCTGAACATTTCCCAAGGAAAAGGAATTTGACCTACAGATAAGTGAAGCATACAGAGCTTCAACTAAAAACAAAAAACAAAACAAAACAAAAAAAAACTATACTCAGACATATAATAATCAACATCCCAGAAATTCAACATGAGAACAGAATATTTAAAGCTGTTAGATAAAAGAGATAGATTACCTACAAACGAAAGCCCACCAGAATCACAGCAGACTTCTCAACACAAACAATGAATCAAGAAGAGCATGGGGTGAAGTATTTCATCTCCTAAAGGAAAATGATTTTCTGCCCAGATTGATGTACCCTGAAAAACTGTCCTTCAAAATTGATGGAGAAATAAGACACTTCCATGACAAAGAACAGCTGAAGAACTTAGCGACTACCAAATCAACCCTACAAACAATACTGAAAGATATTCTAGACAGACATAAATATAACTACGACTCCAAGAACATCAACAGAAAAAAATAAGCAATGTAAACAGTGAAACAAAGGGGAAAGGTAAAAAACCAACACCAGAAAATACATGACAAAAATAAACCAACTTATATCAGTTATACTTAATATAAATGGCTTCACTTCACCAATTAAAAGAAACAGATTGGAAAATGAATCAAAAAACAACATACAAACATATGTGGTATACAAGAAACCCATCTAACCCAAAAGACAATTAATAGACTTAAAGTCAAAGGATGGAAAACAATAATTCATGTAACGGGAACCCCACAAAAGGAATGGGTAGTGATTTTGTGTGTAGACAGTGTGAACTTCACCTAAGGATGATCAGAAGAGATAAACAAGGTCACAATGTACTAGTTAGGGGAAAATATCAAGAGGAAGAGATAACAATCTAAAAATATATGCACCAAATATGGAAGCAATCAGGTATGTAAAACAAATAGTAAAACAAATGAAAAATCAAGTAATCAATACCGCAGTTATAATGGGACTTTAACACTCCACTGACAAAGAGCCAGATCAACTAGACAGAAAATCAGCAAAGAAATAACAGAATCGAATCAACCGTGTGAACAAATGGACATAGTACATATGTACAGAGTGTTCCACCAAACATCAGAATATGCATTCTTCTCAGCTTCACATGGGATATTCTTTAAAATAGACCATCTATACTAGCCCAAAGAACATGCTTCAGTAAATGCAAAAAATCGAAATTATCACATGCATATTATCTGATCACAGTGCCATAAAACTAGAAATTAATGACAAAAGACACTGCAAAAACTTCATAAACACATGAAAATTAAAAAATACATTCCTGAACAATCAATAGATTACAGAAGAAATTAAAATTAAACAGTATCTATAAGTAAATGAAAATACAAACACAACTTATTGAATCCTGTGGGATTCAATGAAAACGGTCCTCAGAGGGAAATTTATTGTGGTGAATTCCCACATCAGGAAAAAACAACAAACACAAATAAAAAAAACCTCATATCACACCTAAAATATCTAGGAAAAGAAGAGTAAGTCAAGTCCAAATCCAAAAGAAGGGAGGAAATTATAAAGATCAGAACAGAAATTAATGCAATAGAGACTAAGAAAACAATGCAAAGAGTAAACAAATCAAAGAGTTGGTTCTTTGAAAGAATCAATAAAATTGATAAGATTCTAGTAAACCTTATTCAAAAAAAGAAAAATACTTACTTTAATGTCATTAAAACTGGCATAAGAATGAGAGTAAAATAAAGAAAAAATAATTTTGCAATTCTGCTTGCTCCAGTGGATGAACCTGAAGGAGATTTGAGAGGAGTACTTCCAAGACTGCCATTTCTATTAAACAGTACTAAAAATAATTTATATTTCAACAGTAACCTTAAGAACAACCCTAGTGAACTCATTTTTAAAGATTTACTGCCTAAGAACATATACCAATGTTGTGAAAGTCTCCCTTCACATTGTCTTAGTTACTTTTCTACTCAGACAAACTACTTGACACTCATAAAAAGGGGGAAAAAGTTTATTTAGTTCACAGTTTGTAGAGGTTTCAGTCCATCGCTGTCTGGTGGCAAGGCAAGGAGGCATGTGGAAGCGAGGCAGCAGATCATGGCAATGGAAGACAACAAAAGCAACAAGAAATAAGACTCTCTTTGTCCTTTGTATTGCTTGCAGGCTACCCACCTAGTGTGGGTGTAGCATTCATACACTTAATCCTAGCATTGGATCATGAATCAATCACAACTCTGGATTCAGCTACCTCAAATAAACATACAAAATGCCTGTCTCCATCTAGGTACAAACAATAGTATTCCACCCCTGGTCTCCAAAGTCATATGCACATCCTTTATGCAAAAGGCATTTAGTCCATCTCCAAGAATTGTCAAACTCCTAACAGATTTAGCATTGCTGAGAAGTCTAAGAACCACATATTAACTCAAAAGGGGAAAATGGCAAAATGAACAAGCAAGTTGCAATCTCAAACATTTGGTCCACCAGGAGCAAGTACAGAAGACACTGAAATAGAAGACTTCAAAAATAACACACCGGAAATTTCTGAAAATATAGCGAGTGAAAAACAAACAAACAAACAAACAAACTCCATGAGGCTATAGAGGAAATCAAATTAGAAGTCCTCTCCCATGTAAAGATAGAAATAACAATCTTAGTAAAGGAGTTGCTGAGCACAGTTAAAGAAGAAATAGAGAAAAAGTACAAGAGCATGGAAAACTGATTGAAACCTTGAATGAACAATATAGAAAACAAGCACAATTCATGAAACAAACTCAAAGAGATATCCAAGAAACAAAAAATTCTATTCAAAGCTTGCAAAACCGTTTAAATGAAGCTGAGGATAAGACTTCAGACCTTGAGGACAGGACTGCAATTAGTGATCATGAAAGGATAGAACTTTTACAAATAATAAAGCAGCATGAAATGACAATCCAGCAGCTTTAAGGTGATGCCAGGAGCAACAATGCAAGATTAATAGGCATCAGTGAAGATACAAGAGTCAGTGCAAATGACATAACTAAAATATTCCCAGAAGTAATAGTAGAAAAATTTCCCAAACAAGGAGAAAATTCTGATATACAGATAAGTGAGGTATATAAAATGCCAAACAGTCACAACCAACATAAATCTACATCCAGACATATAATAATTAAGATCTCAGACATATAGCATAAAAACAGAATGCTGAAAGCTGTTAGAGAAAAGAAACAACTCACCTATCAAGGAAAGCCCATTAGAATCACAGCCGATTCTTCAGCACAAACCCTCAAGTCAAGACAAACTTGGTGTGAGGTATTTCAAGTTCTGAAAGAAAACAACCCAAACTGATGTACCCAGAAAAATTTTCATTCAAATGTAATGGAGAAACAAGACATTTCCATGACAAAGAACAACTGAAGAAATCCATGTCCACCAAACCAACCCTAGAAAGAGTATTGAAAAACATACTAGACAGAGATAAAAATGACCAAAAGCCCCAGAACAACAGAAAGAAACCACCAGGTAGGACAAGCAATTAAACAAGAGGGAAAAGCAGCAAGCAAACAACTGGAACATAACATAGCAAAGTCTAACGAGTACATATCAGTAATATCCATAAATGTAAATGGCCTCAATTCACATATCAAAAGAGATAGGTTGACAGAATGGATCAAGAAACATGATCCCACAACATGCTGTATACAAGAAACACATCTGTCCCAAAAGGAAACTCATAGATTAAAAGTCAAAGGATGAAAAACAGTATTCCATGCATCAGGAATACAAAAAAACCTGGGGTAACTCTTCTATTTGCAGGCAATGTGACTTTCAAACTTTAAATGATTAAAAGAGATAAATAAGGTCACTATATTCTCATTAGTGGAAAAATTCAAGAGGAAGAACTAACTAACAATCATAAATATATATGCACCAAATACAGGAGCACCCAACTATATAAGACAGATACTAATGGACGTGAAAAATCAATTACACAAGAACACCATTATGACAGGGGATCTTAACAGCCCACTGTCATAAAGAGATAGATCAACTAGACAAAATGTCAGCAAAGAAGTAATAGAACTGAATCATACCTGCAAGCAATTGGACTTAGTAGATGTTTACAGAGTGTTTCACCCAACCATACCAGAATACACATTCTTCTCAGCTGCGCATAGAACATTCTCCAAAATGGACCATATATTATCCCATAAAACATTCTTAAGTACCTGCAAAGATACTGAAATTATCCCAGGTGTAATATTTGACCACAGTCCCCTGAAATTGGAAGTTAATGGCAAAATAAATTGCAAAACCTGCATAAACATGGAAATTAAATAACCTTTTGAATAACCAGTGGGCTACAGATGAAATTAAAGAAGAAATAAAGCAATATTTAAAATTCAATCAAAATGCAGAAGCACCATACTGTAATCTGTGGGATGCAATGAAAGTGGTCTTAAGAGGGAAATATATAGCAATAAATTGTATCAAAAAAAGACAACGAGCACAAATAAACAACTTAATGCTTCATCTCAAGCTTTAGAAAAAGAAGAGCAAGTCAAACCCAAAGCTCATAGATGAGAGGAAATTGTAAAGATTAGAGCAGAAATCAATGCAATTGAAACTAAAATTAATGAATCAAAAAGCCAGTTTTTTGAGAGAATAAACAAAATTGATAAACCTCTAGTTAACCTTATAAAGAAAAACAAAGAAAAAAACCCAAATTCACACAATAGAGACTGAAAAGGTGGAAATTACTACAGATAACAATGCAATTCAAAAGATCATGAATACCTACTTTGAAAATCTCTGCACACAGAGAATGGAAAACACAGAGTAAATGAACAGATTCCTAGAAACATATGAACTACCAAAGCTCATCCAAGAAGATATAACAATTTTGAGGAACCCAGTATCAGCTATTGAAATTGAAAATGTAATTAAAAACTTACCAGCAAAGAAATGCCCAGGTCCTGATAGACTCCTGGCTGAATTCTACAAGAAATTTAGAGCAGATTTGATGCCAATACTCCTTAAACTCTTCAATGAAATTGAAAAGGAAGCAATCCTCGCTAAATCATTCCTGGAGGCAAGTATTACTATCATATCAAAACCAGAGAAAGACCCAACGAAAAAGGAGAACTATAGGCCAATCTCACTAGTGAACATTGACGCAAAGATTCTCAGTAAAATACTGGAAAATAGAATGCAGAACATCATCAAGATTATACATCATGATCAGTGGCATTCATTCTAGGAATGTAGGGTGGTTTAACATATGCGAATCAATAAACGTAATACACCACATCAACAGAGCCAAAAACAAAAACCACATGATCATCTCAATAGATGCACTAAAAGTTTTTGATAAAGTCCAACACATGTTCATGACAAAAGCCCTTCAGAAACTTGGAATCCATGGTGTCTACCTCAATCTTATAAAGGCCATCTATGACAAACCAGCAGTCAACATTATACTAAATGGACAAAAACTAAAAGCTTTCACTTTAAAATCAGGAACAGGAAAAGGATCTCCTTTATTACCACTCCTATTCAATATAGTTCTGGAAACATTAGCCAGGGCAATCAGACAGGAGAGTGAAATAAAAAGTATTAAGATAAGAAAGGAAGAAGTTAAATTATCATTATTGCAGGTGACATGTTACTTTATATAGAAGACCTGAAAACTTCCATTAAAAGACTACTAAAAGTAATAAACAAATTCAGCAGTGTAGCTGGATACAATGTCAATACTCAAAAAACAATAGCATTCCTGTACACAAACAAAAAACTCAGTCAGAGAGAAATTATGAAGATATCACCCTTCACAATAGCAGCTAAAAAATAAAATTCTTAGGAATCAACCTAAGAATGTAAAAGACTTATATGCAGAAAATAATGCTACACTAAAAATGATATTGTAGAAGATATTAGAAAATGGAAGGATACTCTTTGCTTCTGGCTAGGAAGAACCAACATTGTGAAAATGGCCATACTCCCCAAACTGTTACACAGATGTAATGCAATCCCAATCAAAATACCATTAATATACCTCACAGATCTAGAGTAAACACTCCTAAAATTCATTTAGAAACATTAGAAACCTTGAATAGCAAAGGCAATTCTGGGAAACAAAGGCAAAGCAGCAGTCATCTTAATTCCTGACTTGAAACTATACTACAAAGCCAAAGTGATAAATCAGCATGGTACTGGCAATGAAAAAGACCTGAGTATCAATGGAACAGATTAAGATTCAAGCAAAACTACAAAGACACTCAGCCACCTGACAGTTGACAAAGAAGTTAAACATGTTCCCTGGAAGAAGGATAGCCTCTGTAATAAATGGTGTTGGAAAAAATGACTCTCCACACACCGAAGACTGAAACTAGATTCATGCCTATGACCATGCACAAAACTAATTTCTATATAGATCAAAGACCTAAATATTAAAACAGAAACACTAAATCTACTCGAAGACAAGGTAAGTAGAAGTCGTGGAGACAGAGGAGTAGGCAGAGAATTCATGAACGAAAAGCAAACTGTACAGGAAACACTTCAAAGAAACAAAAACTGGGATCTCATATTATTGAAAAGTTTCTGCACTTCACAAGAATTCACCAATGGAATGAAAAGAAAATCCACAGAATGGAAAAGAATTTTAGCCTGCAAACCCTCTGACAAAGGGCTTATGTCTAGAACATATCAAGCCCCCCAAATTCAAAACTCTCTCCAAAAATGGGCATCTGAGATAAACAGTTCTCAGTTGAAGATATACAAATGGCAAATAAATGCATGAAGAAATGTTCACCATCACTGGTCACTTGAGAAAAGCAAATTAAAACAGCATTGAGATTTCACTTCACTTTGGAAAGAATAGCTGCCATCAAGAAATGAACTGATAACAGATGTTGGTGAGGCTTGGGGAAAAGGAACACTGCTCTACTGCTGGTGGCAGTGTAGACTGGTGCAACAACTATGGGAACTAGTATGGAGAATTCTCAGAAGACTGGGATTGGAACTTCCATTCAAACCATCTATTCCCCTCCTGGGTATTTTCCCAGAAAAACTGAAAAGGCCATACCACCATGATATATGTGCATCCATGTCCATAGAAGCATGATTTGTAATAGCTAAATCTTGAAAACAACCAAGATGCCCATCAACTGCAGAGTGGATGCAAAATATGTGGAATTTTTATACAAAGGAATGTTACTCAGCTATAAAAAAGGGATGATCTTTGAGCCTTCTTAGGCAAATGGAGACAACTTGAGGTTATCCTCATTAGTGAAATAAATAAGAATCATATTTACAAATATCACATTGTGTCTTTAGTGTAAAAAGTAACAAGAAACACAGAAATAAAACTCAAAATGTGCAATTGTTATTATAAAAAGAGAGGAAAAGAAAGTGATCTAAAGGATATAATTGCATGTATGTTTAAGTGTGCAGGATTGATAACCATATTACTAAATTTTTGTTGGATCATTGAGCAGAACTGTTTGCAGTCTTGTTCTTTAAATGTCCACTTTGTATGCTTTACTTTTATAAATTGAAAAACTATTTTGAAGATTTTGAACAATTATGTAACTTATCAACTAGTGATTTGTTACTATTTATTTTTTTGGAACTTTTTATCTTTAAATAAAATAAAAATTTTAATAAAAAGCTAACATTCATAGGATTAAATTAATTTTTATGTTTATTTGTGCTAATCTGAGTAATGCTTTTGATGATAACTATGCAACATGACAACCTTAGGTGTGTTTCTACCACCTTGCTTTGAAATATATTGCTATTGTTGTTGGCTCTTTGTTATTGTTATTTGTCTTTTTTTCCTTGTGTTTTTCTTTGTTTTGTTTTTCTCTGTAATACAGAAAAGATAGATGTTTATGTATAGACCTACACATGCCTAGATTTTCTCCTAAAGAGTTTACAAGAATTCATTTTATTATATATTATGGTATCAACAGCTACTTAGAAGAAAATGAGACATTATGGCAGCCATTACTGATTTCCTAACATCTTGTCTTGAAGTCCACTAATACTTTTGTTCTTTGTTTTGATTTTAGTTTGTATTCTGTTATTTGATTTCAAAATCTGTGAAGATATGGGCAGCTATTTTGAAGAGAACAAGAGACATTATGGCAGGCATTGTTGAGTTTCCTATTGTCTGGTTTTAAAGTCTTGTAATGCTTTCATTCTTTTTTTTAATCAGTTTTATATTTTTTGTTTTGTTTGAATTCATTGTGTGTGAAAATATGAACAACTATTTTGAAGAAAAACAAAAGATGTGAAAGCCATTGTTGAGTTCATGTTGTCTTTTTTTGAAATCCTATGTTGCTTGTATTGTTTTGTTCTGATATGCTTTGCTCTGTTTTTTCCTTTTGATTTTCTTCAAAATAAATAATTTAATAAAGTCCCATGCCAATTCAAGATAAATGCACCACAGAAAATTGGAACAGATGATCTTTATCTCAATATGACATAAATCATTTACACCAGTCAACAACCAATGTCATAATATATGGACACAAAAAATTTCAAAGCTTTCATTCTAAATTCAAGAACAAGACAAGCATGTTCAGCATCTGTATTACTAATCAATATAGTTCTGGGAACATTACCAGAGCAATTAGGGAAGAGAAAGAAATAAAAGGAATAAGGATAGCAATGTAAGAAGTTAAATTATCATTATTTGCAGATAACATCAGACAACATGGTACTTGGCATAGAAGGATGCAATAAAACTTTACCATGTACTGCTAGATTAAATAACCAAATGCACTCATGTAGCTACAAAATCAACACTCAAAAGTCACTAGAATTCCTATATAAAAATAACGTATTTACTGAAAGAGAAATGATGGAAACTACTCCTTTCAAAATAGAGTCAAAAAATTGAAATATTTTGGAATCAGTCTAATGAATGAAGACAAAGACCATTACACAGAAGACTGTTATACTCTGCAGAAGAAGACTGAAAATGATATCAGAAAATACAAGGATATCTCTTATTCATGTTAGGAAAAACAAATATTGTGAAAATGGCCATACTTCCAAGTTTGCCATACAGATTTAATGTAATCTCAAACAAAACAGCAATAGAAAACTTCATACTATTAGGAAAAAAAAAATCCTAAAATTCTTTTGGAAACAGACAAGACCTAGAATGGAGAAAAGCAACTCTTGGAAACAAAATCAGGGCACTGACTTGAAATTATACTACAAAACTACTGTGATAAAAACAGCATGGTATCAGTACTTAAACAAATCAATAACAACAAAACCTAGCAACAATCACAACAACAATAACAATAACAAAAATGATCTGAGAATCAATGGAACAGATTGGAAAGTATAGAAACAACACCAAGCATTCAGCCACCTTATCTTTGAGACAGAGTCTAAGCACCTTTACAGGGGAAAGATAGGCTCTTTAACAAATGACACTGGCAAAACTGGCCTTATACATACTAAAGATTAAATGTAACTGCATATATTTCATCATGCACTAAATTAAATCAAAATGGATCAAAGATCTAAATATTAAAACAGAAAAACTAACTCTGCTGGAAGATAGGATAAGCAAAACTCTTGAAGATATAGGTGAAGGTAAAATCTCTATGAACAAAACCCCAATAACACAGGAAATATTATAAATTATCAACAAGTGAGATCTCATCTTATTAAAAAAGCTTTTGCACAGGAAAAGAAGCCACCAACAGAGTGAAAATGCAGCCCACAGAGCATGAAAGCATTTTGCCAGCTGTTCCTTATTCAAAAGACTACTATCTAGACTAAAAAAATAACTTTAAAAAATCTGCCCACCCCAAATTTAAATAATTTATCCAAAAATGGACACCTGAAATGGATAGACACTTCTCAGATAAAAAGGTACAAAGGACAAATAAATATGTGAAAAAATGTTTCATATCATTGATCATCCAAGAGATGCAAATTAGAACAGCATTGAGATTCTATCTCACTCCAGAAAGAACAGTTCTTATTAAGAAATAAAAAATGCTGGTGGGACTCTGGGGGAAAATGGACTTATTTCCTCTCTGCTGTTGGTGGAAGTTAGAGTGGTGCAACCACTGTGGCAATCAGTGTGGAGAGTCCTTAAAAATCTAAAAGTAGAGATTCATTTTGACCCAGGTTTTCCTTTTCTTGATATCTTCTTGAAATAATTAAAAGTATAATGTTACAGAGATAGAGCACACTCATGTTCATAGCAGCATGATTTGTAATAGCTAAATCTTGGAAACATTCCAAATGCTTATCAAGGGAGGAATGAATAAAGAAAATGTGTTTTACTTTTATACAATGGAGTACTACTCTGCCATAAAGACAGCTAAACTTAATTGTTTCTAGGTAAATGGTTGCACGTAAGAACATACTCTTCTCTCTGTCTCTGTCTCTGTCTCTGTCTCTCTTCTCTCTCTCTGTCTCTGTCTCTCTCTGTCTCTCTGTCTCTCTCTCTCTCTCTCTCTCTCTCTCTCTCTCTCTCTCTCTCTCTCTCTCTGTGTGTGTGTGTGTGTGTGTGTGTGTGTGTATTGGTACCAGGAACCAAACTCAGTACCTCCCACTTGCCAACTGGGTACTTGTGCTGCTAAGCTATATCCCTGCCCCATCAGAACATATTTTTTAAGTGGGATAAATGATGCACACATTTACTGTTTCTTTTGTTGTGAGAAACCAGAAGTATAAATAAGGACCCAAATGTATAATAGATATTGGGAAGTGGGAAGAAAATGCTCAGATGAGAATGGGAACAAAGGAGGATGAGGGTGGCTGGAAGGAAGAGAAAATAAATAAGAGAACATAAGGAACAAATGGAAACAAAGATTTTTAGATAAGGAGGGGAAAAAGAGATGAAGGAAGGGAAGATTGGGGAAAAAAGAAGAATCAAAATGCATTGTGGACAGGTACAAACACCCTACGATGTATGTCATCATTATGTACATTTAAAACATACTAATGAAATTAGTTTTAAATATGAAAAACCTAACTCCACACACAGTGAAGAAGATGCATAAGAAAACTCTTGCTGTCATAGGAGGCAGTAAAGGTTATATAACAAACCCAAAAGAGAAGTTAAAAAGAAGAGATGAGGGGTGAGAAATGGTATGTAATATGTAAAAAGAACTATGATGTGTTACACATATGCATGAATTCCTCATGATGAATGTAATCATTATGTACTACCAACATACACTAATAAAAATAAAAATTTAAAAACGAAGAGATGAAACCATCCAAAAATATCCCTTCCTGCAATAAAAACCAGGTAGCTCAAAAGAAGATCAATTTCCTAGGAGCTCATGAGTTATCCTGTATTTCGGAGTATTTTGCTTATTTTTATCCTGGCTCATCAAGCATTTTTAAGCATAGTAATCAGTCTTGCAATTCTTCTAAATTTCTGTTGCTGTCTCTTACAATGAACTTTGTCTTCAACTAACTCCATCTCATGCAACAGAGGCCCACGTGCTCAGCTCCACATAGAAAAGCTGCTCCAGCAAAGCAAAGGGAGAGACATCCAATTAGTAAGGTGACTGACATTTAAGTATGAGGCTCAGTGAGATAGAAATAACAAACTCCACTTACTTGCTTATATTAAAAAAATCTAGCATTGATAGCCTCTTTCTCCAGCTTCTCTTCTGATCTGTCCTATGAACTGCTAATCTCCCTAAAGATCTCTTTGTTCAGATTATTCTACAATGCACTTAAAATAGTGCCCCGTGTCTTTTATATCCATTCCTAACTCATCTGTTTGTCTTTGAGAGAGAGCCTTATTTTGCTTTTCAAGCCTCCTTTGCTATAATTCCATTCATTCCATCTCCATTTCCAAATGAGCAATAGGCTCTGTGTTCAGTTTGTAACACTGTAACAAATAAACGAGAAAGAGACTCCTATGAAGGATGATGCCAACTATAGCCTAGGCAAGCAGACTGGTGTAAAGTTTCTCAGCGAATCTGGCGGCCAGGGTGAGTGTCAGAAGCTGCATCAAAGCAGGGTGCTGGCCTCTGAGGGCCGCTGAAGATTAGGAAGTAGATGGGAATGAAAAGCCTTCACAAGGCTTTTGATTACTTTTAGGTCTTAGGAATGCTTCATAAAACCACAATGTCTTGATATGCTGTCACCCTCTGAGCATCTACAAGGTGCCAATAAGTTAGAAGGTATTTATTATACTTCTTTCAAAAGCATTTAAATGCCTGGGCTTTGGTAGCAGAGAAGGGGAGAAACTTGCAGGAACAAACCCAGGAAGTGTGGCCCATGGGGACACTGACTGAGTAAAGGGTTGGAGAGGGGAGGCAACAGCTCCAGGGAGGAGCTGAGAAGTAGAAAAGGGTGGGGGGACAAGAAAATGTCAAAAGCAAAGTAAGATTTGATAGGCAATGGTAGCTTGGTAATTTTAGCTTCTGTTGCTTGTGCAGAGAGTAATGCATAATGTGTAAGAAATTTATTTTGAATGAGTTGAAATACTGTTTAAATGCATACTCCACACGCAGACAAATGTGTGCTATTTGTGGATCACATAGTATATAAAAAATCTATTGAAGTTGATCAGCTTGAAAATAATTATTTACCTTATTAAAAGTATTCTGCAATATACAAAATGACTGACCTCAGTATTCTTTTACTTATCAAGTTTCCCAGTGATTACTGAGAATAAAATCCAATGTTCAAAAATAGTGTATGTTTTGCTTTTCAGAAACTGTTTATTCTTGAAAGCATATCAGAAGTTTCTTCCTTAGCCTAAGAGTCAGTGAAAACCTTTACATTAAAACATAGTTTTGTTTAAGTGTTACGATTCAGACTTGTATAATGCTCCTACTCTCTCCCCAAAGTGGAAATAGCATTGTCTGATGTGAAATTACCGAGTGACTAGAGGATATGCTTTATATTTTTTAATGTAATCCTAACTACTGGAAGATGAGATTATAATCGACTTTACTCTCTTACGTTGAGAGAGATAATATAACTATTAGGAAAAAAATTGATAGACCATTGTGTAGGGGTGGTGGGTTTTCATGTTACATATAACAGGAAAATGAGAGTATCAGAACCATTTTTACTTGAGGCAGATCATTTGACCTTGATGTATGCTGCCACTTTCTTTATTAACTATCTGCAAAGTAGTTTAATACATGTAACCTGAGAAGAGTATTATGGAGTTTATCAAGGTAATATTTATAAACTTTCCTGAAATCCCTAGCCGAAAGACAAAATGTCATGTAATATTACTTGTCTAAAACTGAGACCTTTTATAAGCCTTAATTATAATTTTAAATTCCCTTACATTAAGGAATGTGAATCAATCAAATATAATGACTATTTGCACATTATAAGCTCTTTAGGACTTTAACTGAGTTGCACACTTCTTTTTTTTCCCTCCCACTACATACAGCTATCAAATTTGTCTTTGATGATGATAGTGGTAGCGTTATTACTAATACACGCAGTATAGTAATGCTAACACAATTACCTAGACCTTGGCAGCACGCAGCCCTCCTCTCTGGGAATTAGTGAGCAAGGCAGTGTTGTTCATGGCTTACTGATAGGCTCATAGTACAGCATCTAGTGAAGGCAGCATTAGATATGGGTACACCCAAAGAAGTGAGGGTCTAAAGCAGGAAAATAGAAGAATTGAAAATCACAGGGTGCATGAAAAGAAGACAGAGCATTATAGATGGTTGCATGGTTTTATTTAATGTTTATTTTAATTTAATTTAACATTTATTTATTTATTTATTTATTATTATTATTTTTTTGGTCTGAGAGAGTTTCACTATGCAGTTATGAAGTTCAGATTGGTGTTGAATTCAATTTGTAGCCCAGACTAGCCTCAAACTTGCAGTGATCCTCCTGCCTAAGACTTCCAAGTGCTTAGATTATAGGCACAGGTCACCCAGCCTTAATCGACTGTCTGTTCAGTTTTATATTTGACATTTTGGAAGGCAGCAGACCTATCACATGATCTTACCTTTTAGGTATAATCTCAATGGGCATTCCTTATCAATTGGAGTTTTATTCTTGTTATTGAATAGAATCACTTTGTTTAGCAGGAATTGGTCATGCAGGGAGGAATGTATTCCTTTTTAGATTAATGTCCCAATTAGTCTATATTTTGCATGGTTAATAATTTAACCTCTAGTGTTTAGTTCCCGTATTTAAATTATATTGTACACTGGGAATACAATGTGCTGTCAGAGCTAGACAAAGGGGTTTCAGTGTCAATTGTGCCAAGGTGGTACGCACTTTGAACAGAGGCCTGGAGTCATCGGTGGTGTTTAAGAGCTAATGAGGCACCTTAGCTGTTAGTACAGAGCATGCTTTTGACTATTTTCTCCTATGTGTAATGAAAATAGATTTTGTATATATTTTCTGAATAATTGTTTCTAAATGAACTTTGCAATAATTGAAATATGCTTTAACTGCATAAATAGATCTTGTGATTTAAAGAAATTGCATGGTGATTTCTGCTGCAAATTGGATAATGGTAACCCCAAATTTCTCTTTTATAAGTATTGTTATGGGTTGAAATTACTTAGCTCCCAAGACATCTCTATAATAATGTCTAATAGTTTTGTAAAACATTACATATATGAATTAATTTGGCGAAAAATGTTTGAAATCATCCTTTCTTCTTCCCTTTCTCTTATATCTCACATTGGTTCAAAAAAAATGCAGCTTTTGTTCTTCAGAGTCAATCTTGAATCTCTTGTTTTTACTGTCCAAGACCGGGGGACCATGATCTTTCACCTTGTCTATACCAGTATCCAAAAGATGTACCTTATGTGCTGACCAATCTTTTAGATTGTTTTAATCACGGTTCACATCAGCAGCCCTACTGGTAGCAGCTTAATGGCTTCCCATGACATTTTGAGTCAAATCAAAAGTTATTAGTATTGTCTGCAAAGATTTTCTTGTCCTGACCCAGGCTGCATTTCTTTCAACCTTTCTGTGCCTTGTAATTATTCTCAATTTCTTGTTATTACTGAAGCACACTAAGCATGCTCCCACTTTACACCTTTGCGCCTGGTAATTCCCTGTGTATTTGCATGGCTCACATCTTTGATTTCCTTTAGCTCTCTAATCAAATATCACCTCTTCAGAAGGACCACCACAGATCACTCTCTCTGAAAGTTACACTGATCAGTCTTTCTCTTGCTCCCCCCCCATAGCATTTACTTTTGAAATTATATTGTGCTATTTTCTGTCTTCCTAAATAGATCTCACCAAAGATAGCAGCTCTATCTCTTTTGTTTTCTATGATAACTAAAGCATCTAGATAAGTGCTGGGATATAGTAGACATTCAATTCATATTGGGCATTCAGTTCATATTGAATATGTATAAAGGGGTATTTAAAAGGGAATCTGTGTAAGGCCAGATCTCAAGTTGAACCTTCAAAAACAAGACCAAGTATTAAAATTTCATTCTCAGTTAATCCTCCATTCTCCTGCATAGAGTAAACTTAGTAAGAGGAACAGTGGGGAAATGGCCTTACAGCAAGCAACAGAGCAATATGGCAAACACTGGACACTTGAAATCAAGGAAGGAAAAAGTGGACTGCTTGCATTTTTCCAACGTAAGGACTAATGAATCTTAGAGAGTTCTCACTGAATGCATTGCTCTTTTTAAAGCGTAGAAATTCCCTGCATTTAAATCCTGTTTAAATAAGGGCTTTCACCAGACCCCAAAGATATCCAGATTGGCTCTTTGTTGGCTGACAGAAGGCAAGGCCTTTTATATGAATGTCTTCCTTGGAAGATCCCCTGCCTCTGGCTCCCTGTGGATGTAAGTCAGGAATTGCAAACAGCAGCTCTCCAGCTGATCTGAATTGCCCTGATCCGACCCCGAGAGGAACACTTATCTCTAAGTGGTGAAGGCCCAACCATTTAGTGCTTTATAGACCATGGACTATTGCACTCAGAAGCAAATAGGTAGGCAGTACTGGCTGCAGAGCACTGATGGAATGTGCTCCCTGCAGCTTTATCCATTCAGCAGCCAACCACCAGACATCCCACCCTATCTGCAGCTTCTGGATGTCTCCCAAGCAGGAGGAGAGCAAGTTGTTTAACATGAAATAACAGAATGAAATTATACAGAGCCGGAATCACTTCCTAAGTTGGAGGCATACTTAGTTTGGGATGAGTCTTTCTTTCTTTCTTTCTTTCTTTCTTTCTTTCTTTCTTTCTTTCTTTCTTTCTTTCTCTTTCTTTCTTTCTCTCTTTCTTTCTTTCTTTCTTTCTTTCTTTCTTTCTTTCTTTCACTTTCTTCCTTCCTTCCTTTCTTTCTTACTTCCTTCTTTCCTTTCTAATACAAGAATCATTTACAAATACCATTTAGAAATTATTTTTAGTTGTTGACTCCATGCCAAACAGTATAGTTATTAATAATGCTGTAAATCTTCCAAATGAATTTTGACAAGCTTATTTTTTTGTAAAAACAGAAATGCTGTTAATGTCTGAACAGAACTTTCAAAAGACTTTTATAGACAGATTTTACCAAGAACCCAGGTGAAGTTTTCAACTAAAAAATTCAACAATCATCATAATTTTTCATTACCAAGAATTTATTCAATGTGCCTATAGCATTCATTTTTATTACTCTATATTTGATGAATATTAATACTACTGTAATGAGGTTGTGCTGAGATTTAACTATAATAGTGCATTAGGCCAGAATCACTTCCTGTTTAATCTTGAGATAGTTCAAAGATGTATCCTTAAAAATGGATAGAAGATCAGTGTCTGTTTTCATCCTGGGTCCAATTACTTATTGACATATTGATATAGAACTAACTGTAGCATAATATCTTTCACTTACGGCTTGTTTATAAGTTAATTCTGTAGATATTATTAGGCTTTTTCCTCACAACAATCTTGGAATTCTTATTCTTTGGCTACAAAGGAGGGTACTGATGTTCAGAAAGTTTAAGTAATTAGATATTAAATTATTGGTAGGATGAACTAACCAAGATTATTAGTACAGTTATCTATGTTGTATATATTTACACAAATGATCATTTTTCTTGCCTAAATCTTGTAATCTGAACAACTACTTTCAAGATGATATGCAATATACTAACATGTTAATTTCCTATTTTTAATTCTGTATCATTTTTATCTTGTTCTGTTTTTTTTTAAATAAAAAGTAAAATAAATTAGTAGTAGGACTGGGACTAGCTTACAAATCATCTGACTAATCTCTCTGCTTCTTGTACTGCCTTGCCATTGTTGCCAGTGCCACTATATCTGTTTTTCCAAGTATTTTGGCATGTGCCAAGTACCTATGTTGAGTTGTCTTAGGTCAATCACAGATTTGCCCTTAGAGTTCATTTGAAAATAATCTTAAATCCCAATATTAGTACACATGAAAATTAAATCATCCAAGGAAAAATAAGATTAAAAGTATCTTTCAAAACTCCAAGTTATATTTATACATGTATAAATATATAATATACAATTTACATATTTACATTTATACAATATATTGCAATATAAATATATGTAAAATAAATATTTACATATATGTAAATACATGCAAAATTGTTAATGAATCAGAGTGTTATTTAAGACATGAGCAATAAGATTTCTCTTAGTATAATTCTATAGAGAGTAAGCAAAATTTTAGTTGCAAGAAGAGATTTAGGGAATTACAAATACATTCATATTTCTTATATGACACTGTATTTATCAATGATAGTTTTTCATCTGAATCATCTAGGTAGGCAGGTATGAAATGCATGCAACCTGTGAGTTGGACAAGTCTGGCTTTCCTGGCCTGCACCAAGTGAAGAATTATCTGGGGCTGCATATAAAATATGCAGTACAGTTCATGGGAACAAGTAATAAATTTTACTCTGCGTTAAAATTCTTTTTATTATGAAACAGGTGCATTGAACATAGGGGCCACAGGTCAGCCATGCCTGTGGTATTCAGTAACTACAGATAGTTACTGAGTATTTGGATTGTGGCTAATCTAAATTGAGAAGTGCTCTGAATGTATGATTTTGAAATCTCTATACAAAAGAATAAAAATGCTTCAACAATTTTACACTGACTATATAGTAAACTAATATTTTAGGTATTGTGTTAAGTAATATATAGTAAAATTGGTTTCTAATTTAAAATCTTTGTTTTAAAATGTAGCTACTAGACATGTTGCCATGGAGTTGCACTATATTTCTATAGGACGATGCTGATGTACAGACTATCGAAGAAACCTAGAACTTAGTTTTTCTCCTTGAGAAATGATGTTACAAGGCTTATTACATCTGTGGATCAGTGGCAGGCAGGATGTACATGTTTAAATAACAAATGATTGGGAAATCAAAATACTAACTTTGGGTAACATTAGTGAATGAATAAATCAGTATAGCCTTTAATCTTCAGGAAAAAAGTAATGTTAACGACGAAACTTGGAATGTCATAGGAAAAAGGAGAGGACAGCAATACTTTCAGTATCCAGCCAAGGAAAAGAACACAAAATATTCCAAAAAATGATCAAAGAATAAGAAATCTGATTTTTTAATGATTATATGAAGGATAACTCCTGATAAGAAATGGAATTTTTTTCTGGTTTTCCTATCAAATCTCTATGAACCAAACGTTAGCAGGTTAAGTATGTGACATTTTAGAAAGCTGTGCACTCTGTGCTTCTCATTCCTTAAAAGAAATATTTGTCAGTCAGTAGTCCTCTCTGCTCATCTCTCTTTCAAATTCAGTTTACCCCTTTATTTCTAAAACCACCCCATCCCAATAGCTTTGCAAATTGTTATGAGCTCTCAGTGTTATATGGTTCACTGCTCTATGCATTTATCAAAATTTCTGCATGTAGAAAGATAACCTAAGGATATAAAGATTAACACATGTAAATTAATCATTGATTCTGGCTTTGTTTATAAAATCAATAAGAAAAATATATCAATTTCTAACCTGAAATTTAAAAAGACATATCCAGAACCAGTGCAACTGATAATCTGGCTTGTTTCAATGAGAACATGTGCTGAAACCATATGTCAAAAAGAACACTAGAAACATAATTCATAAGGAATGATTGTTTTTTAAATTTGAAATCAAAATGGTAGAATGAAAGTTATGTTTTATTTTACTCTGAGCGAGTTGTCTAATTTATATGAAACACCAAAATAGTGAAGTTGTTTCTGGGTTATTGGCCTCTTAATCTTGTATATTAATTCAGGTAATGCACCACTACCAGCATCTTCTATTTAATTATTTTTATTTATGTACCATTAAGCCCCATTTTCATTACTTTCACAGTACAAAAAAAGGACAAACTCTGGGTATTTGGACAGTGCCACCACCTCATTTACAATCCTCAGAAGACCCTTTTCTTGGAGTAGAATACAAATGACACTCCTTGACATTCTTTAAAAGCAGTTTTTATTTCTTTAATTAGGAGTTTCAGGCAAGGCCTTTCTGCTTGAACCCTTAACATTTCCAGACACTTCTGCCTCACTTCCCAGCTGAATCTTCCGAAATTTGTGTTGAATGCATTCTTGATTTGAAAGAAAGCTGCTTTTAGGTCCTTTCATATTCTGCCATAATCCCTTGATAATTACAAAGTCTCTCTCTGCAACAATAGGCAAACCCAGGAGGAATTCTGTAGCTATGGCTCACACATAAATTTGTACTTGGACATTTCAGCTGAATTTGCCTCCCAGGAGCCCCCAACTTAGAAAGCAGTTCTCATAGAAATGCCAAAACAGAAGAGCTCAAAGGTTATAATGAAAATAACTTCATGTCAGTGGAAAACACTGGTTAAATAAAGTAGGGCAAACCAATTTTCAATGAAATAGCTCATTTGATAGTACATAAATTCTAACTGTAAAAGGCTCAGTATTATGGAGAGCTAATTCCAAATTCCTTAACATTCTACCTATAATGGTTTCCCCTATCGATGAGTTTTAAACCATGAGGAGTTTTTACTTCTCTTCCTTGATCTTATTATAATATTTACATATTTTCCTTCTTTATGTCTTCAATTTTCCTTTTAGTTAGTCATACAAAAACTATATTATGAACTTTTAGCTTCACAAACTAAATAACATTAAAATGATATTTCTCTTAATACTCTAGCTATTTGCAATTGACCTTGTTACCACCTAAGTATTAGTAATTAATCATGAATATTGATTTAGGTTAGTTTCATAGAATTTTCTTTCTTTCATTGTCACAAATCATGATAAAATATTTCCCAGTACTTCACTACATTGATATTTTGTAGAACATTTAAGTCTTCATACACCAAAATGATGTAGAATTAGAATGTTCTTGTATAGTTTTTTTTTTCAAATGACAAACATAAACAGCATTTTTTGTAATTGTGTTTAGAATCAATGATGGAGATCTAACGTAGGTAGTGATAAATGTATATATGTTTCTCTTCTACATTAAAGTAAATTTAAACTGGCTCAGTAATATAAGAAAAGAATTTCCTAAATCAAGGTGTGGAGAGCTAAAAAAACCCAGGAGGGTTTTGGGGACCTATGCATTTTTTAATGATTTTTGCAGAACTGATAACAAAACCATACTTTATAAAGGATAGCAGAAATATAATTAAGAATTTACCTAACCGAAAGTTCTCTGAACTATTTTGCTACTGCCTCATTGTGAGATAAAGTAAACATTGTTATTTACAGACTGCTAACACTTTGAGACATAAATGAAATACATCTTGTGGCCTCAAGAATTATTAATAGGTAAAGGACATGCCAATCATTTTAATAAGAGTATAGAACAATATGCACTATGTAAAGCTGGGGAACAGAGCCTTGTTTGGCACCAAAATTTTCAGGACATCATGTCAGATTTTTTAAGAAATCACAAGGAAACTGCAGAATGCAAATCCTGGGCTGATAATGCTTTGGAACTTCTCCAGGTAGTACATACAATCTAAGATTAACGACGACCTTAAGTAAGCTCTATATGAAGAGGGAGTCCCAGCAGCATCTGGGGCGGCTGTGTCCACTTTCACCAATTAAAGATGATGTGAAAGTTGTGATGTTGTACTAAACCTCAAGCAAGCATAAAGCCGGAGAAAGAATTAAATGTAATAGCTAAGCTTTGAGTAATGTAGGTAGCAAAGGAAAACCATTTACTATAAGCATTTATATACCTGACCCAATGGGCCTTTGCCATGCAAGAGGGGGAAAATGTACAAAAATATTTTCCATTGACAAATGCTTGTTAAATCTCCTAAAGCAACTTTTGCTTCACCCCCTGCTTCCAGAGCGTTCAGCTCAACCCTATAAATTGGTTAAAGTGGGGAAAAAAATTAGTTCCTTAGGTCCTTGTAAACATTTCACTTTTATTTTTGGAAAAAAACAGATTATTTTCAAAAGCTGCAGGTGTGAGGAAACTAATATTGAAAGTCTCCTGTGAACTGTTTTACACCTTACTCCACCAGAACGCCTTTGGACTAAAACAAATTGGGTGAGAAACACAAACTTTGTAGCTGTGGATACTGAAAAGCTTATTATAGCTGAAAGTGAGTAAAATATTACAGCCACCAGGACTATTAGAATGGTGAACAGATCTACCTTGTGCTCAAATGTAAAAGTAACCTCATTATAGCCAGCAGAAGCAAGCAGATGTGTGCTCTAGCCTTTTATATAGACTCTCATTTAACTCACACTTCAAAGTTTAATCTTGGTTTTTAATTGTAATTGTTAGAGAACAATAACAGTCCTTATTTGTGAGAAAAAAATCATAAAATAACACAGAGGAGATGTCACTCAGTGTTTGCATTCATAATGTAAAGATTAGAATCCCTCCAGAAATCCTGTTGAAGTTTCAGTCTATACATTCAACATTATTCTTACTGTTATGTCTCTCAAAATTAGTGTTAGGAGATACTTTTAGCTTACTTGCAGTACAAAACACATATAGAGAAGCAAGATCTTATTGAAATTTTCTGTGCTATTGGAGTTTTTAAAAATTACCTCAAAGGTAAAAAAGAATTGCAATTTATAAGCATGCACGAATTTGGGTATTTGGGACAAGCTAGGCTCCTAGCTGAAACCCCTCAAGGGTCTCTTTCCTTAAAAAAAAAAAAAAAAAAAAAAAAAAAAAAAACTCTTATAGAGAAGTAATTTTGAATCCATAAGGGGGATTTCTTGATTTCATAAAGAAATGTGTCCCTTTGACAAATTTCCTAATTATACACATACTGGCACACAGACAATCGATGCACGCTCGCGCGCGTGCGCGCGCACACACACACACACACACAAACACACACACACACAAAAGCATGCACACTGCATGTCAAATAAGCTTATAAATGATGATAAAAGAAGATAAGATCATCTACTGCTTTGGTTTGTCCAGGCTTTTGGTAGGTTGTAAGAAAACAAACAAATGAAAAAACAGTCATCCTTAGGATTACAACATAAAAAAGAAGCCAAAGTTAGTGGATTCCTAACTTTGTTCTTGCTTTTTCATGTTACAAAAAAAAATTCCTTTCATCTTACTTATTGGTTCATATGGAGTTGGAAATTATTTTCTACCATAAACACATTTTAATAACGAAGTAGCACAGATTTCTCTAGTTTTCTTTGTATGTTTATTTTGATTACAGTCTCTTTATAAAGCTTAGTTTCAGTAATTCATTCTTTGTTTTGCTGTTCTTTTGGGTTTAAATTAATTTAAACATAAATCCAACCCTCTACTAGTAAAAAGAATACCAAAGTTTCCCAATTGTGGCATGATGCTGAGAGTAAATTCCAAATATTTATTGTTGCAATGGAAGACAAAAACTTAAAGGGATTATATGATATGCCTTATTATTTTCTAATTTTCATCATTAGCATTTACTGAAAACCAGAATGAATATAATATAGTATTGTCTACAAATTTCCTTAATACCACCCTTACCCAAATCATTAGCAGAATCGATAAAGACAGCTCTAGAGTTGTCCTTTGTATATTGAAGAGCCATAAGACAGGAAACGTTTAATCTTTGGTTTCCTCACAACATAGTAAGAAGCAACTGTATAATAATTTGAATTTTCATGTTGTCCACCAAGAATTTGTTTAACATGCACAAATCACGTGCTAGATTTACTTCCAGGAAAGGCAGAGGTAGGGGACTGGCTTGGACATCTCAAAAGATTAGCACCATTTGGAAGAATGAGGCAATTCGGTTTCCATGTTTCATCCAGTAGCTTCTCTGAATTTGACAAACCAAGGGTCTGAGAATAGGAGAGTAGATCGAAAGAGAGAACATAGATAACTGAAAAAATACATAGAAGAAATGGACCTGTGCTGAATTATTTTCGTATTTTTGGATCTCGGGTATTTGCTCCATTTAAAGGCTCCAAGCGAGTCACTGAAGAAACAATGGTAAGAAAGATACTGATTTCAGTTTAGTGGTGGAGGAGTAAAACGTGAGAAGACAATCTACAAACAAAAAATTCCTCTGAGAACGGTGCTACTAGATAATGATACTGATGAACAGGAGTGCAAGTTGTGCCAAGGCATTGGTAGCAGTTTTCTATAAAATTTAGAGGCTCAAACTAACCTACCTATTACTTTACAGTTCTGGTATTAGATATCAGAAATGGGTATCACTGCACTAAAATCTGAGGTGTTGGTATTGTTTCTTGAAATTATTTTTATTTTATTATTTATTTATTTTGATATCAGGAATCAAACTCAGAACCTTGCACTTCTCAGGCAGGCTCTGCAGCCTCTGAGCTGTACTCCTGGCCCTTTTTTCTGAAATTCTAAGACAGAATGGGTTTCCGTCTCTTCTCTATTTTTGAGATGGTGTCTGCTTTCTCCCTCCTCGACTACTCCCTAGCATCAAAGCCAGCATTGACAATCTACTCTTTTTGACATTATACCATTCTAAATCCATCTGACTCTTCAGTGCATAACCCAAAGTTAGTCACAAACTGATTTAAGAAGGTTAGTTGGTTCTAGCCATTTTCTCAGGAGCATTCAGCAAGATGTCTGAACCCGAGGATTATACAGAGATCTGTTGTCATTTAAAAGTCTCAGATAAAGATAGATAATTGCCATGCTCCCCTGAGAAAGCTGATATTTTGTAGGAGACTTAAACCTGTCTATTCCTAACATTCCCTGAGGTATGCACAAGCCACAAATTTAACTAAACAGCAAAGATAATATTACTAACCTCAAAGGAGTTATAATAACACAAGGAATTTGGGGTAGTATTCAAATGTTTCTTCTTAAATGTTACTTTTTAGGGACAAAGTTGTTTTTTTTTTAACTGCAGAATAAATCTATTTGGTATACATCACTTAGAAAAATGTTCATTTTCAAGTAAGAATATTTATGTTTCTTTTTTTATTTTGTACTCCAAACATGTCCCTATACTCTTGTGCTATTTCTTTGGGTCCTTCCTTAGTGACCTAGCCTAATTTCCAAGGATAGTTGCATTCCCATTTGGTTTTCAGATTTCATATTGCCCTGATTTTTGCAGAGTTTATATTTTTATATTGTTTTTGTGTTTTCTATACATTGGGACTGTCTACAGCACTTTTCCATTGAAAAGTGACAATGTCATAAAGAGTTATTTAAGAAATCATGCAGAAAATATTGTACAATTTATCTTATAATTGTTTACATCTCAGCATTCATGATAGTGTTCACAAGCATTTGAGAAACTTTAGCCTTTCAATGAAAAACTGATACTTAGTTAGTGCCTGTCACATGCTAGTATTCCTGTGATAGAGCCTGGGATGTAAGTTTGATATATACGCATGAGATGAGAAATTTAAAAATGAGTACTATATGGTTCCTGCCACAGAGAAAAAAAGTCTGCAATTGATACAGGTATGCAAATAATTATGATGCAATGTGATGAGTGCTCTTACAAATGTGTGATCTAACTCCTGGAACAGAGATAAAGGAGCAAATAATTCAGCTAAAAGAATTCATAGAATCATCAAAGAAGAAGTCACATTTTCCTGGCCCTTAAAAGAAGAATAGGACTGTATCAGAGCCCTAAGTACACTAAAAGGGTGGAACGGAGAGAGGGTAAGGACCTCACTAGAGGAAGAATCAGCCCAAACAGAAGTTCATGGAAGTTCATGACATGTTTCTGACACATGATGAGGTTCAAAATATTTTTGAATGAATTATTGTGTAACTGAAAGCATGTTTAAAGAATTATCTTCTGTCTTAATAGACTCTCATGTCACAAGTATAGATATCGAGGTATACAAAGAGTATATTTGCTGATTGCATAGTACTTATAGGAATTACTAGCTCAAGTTCCTCTGCCATGGTGACAATTATGAGTAGGAGAAGAGAGGTTCTTTAACATAACATTACTCATTGTTTTACTTTATGGAGCAGTAACAAGGGGGGAAATGCAATGTTAGTGTTCCTTAATTTAGCATGTGTGGCTTCTTCTCTACTAACTGGTAGATGAGGTGCATAATTTGAACACAAAATTTACAGCCTATATGGCTAATAATTAGCTAAAGAAGTAGGGGTATGACCATTAATCTTGACTGTTCAACTTCATTAGATTAAGCAGATTAGTTGAGTGCAGCTTTGGGTGTGCATGGGTGAATTCCCAAAGGTGTAACTTTGAGTATTATATGTAGGCCCTTGCCTGTTTCTCTCTCGCTCTGTTCTACTGCTCTGCTTCTCACTGCCAGGAGCTAAGCAGCTTTGCTTTCCCATGCTCGTCCTCATGATGTTTCTTTCTTGGATTCCACAGACTAAATCCTCCCAATTCATGAAATAAACTAAACCTTTCATCCTCTACATTACAAGTGTACCCGAGAGGGAAGGGAATGAGCTGGAGTTATGGCGGAGACACCAGGAAGTTGGAGATATAAGGAACGCAGAGCATCAGCTGAGGGAAACTATTTCTGGAGACGAGCCGGTCCAAGAGAGAGGACTTGTAGGCTGCACCTGGAAGGTCATGAAGGGGGGCCACAGTTGCCTCTTGGAACTCACAGATTACCACACTATGCCAAGGGTACTGGGAATGGGACCACAGCATTTACTGTTTCTCCTGATAATTTTTCAGTTTTGCTTTACTACAGTTCTTTTTTGTTCCTCTATTGCTCCCTTTTGGATTGGAAATGTTTGTTCTGTGTCATTGTGCCTGGAGATGATGTGATTTAAAAATATTTTTTTTCTTTTTCTTTCTTTTATTTATTTTTTTTTTACAGAAGTTCACAATTAAGTTTGCCTTGAGTCTCAGAAGAGATTTGCACTAGAAAATTTAAATTCTAGAAATATTAAAACACTAGGGAAAGGATTATTATAATTTTGGCTATATTTGGGTTATTTGCACAATTTTAGGGAAATTATGTTTTTGTTGGCATCTCTGGGATTGAGTATAGCTTAAGACATCTTTGGATGTGAACTTTGCAAGGGTTAGATTTTGACTGATAACATTAGCACATCAACTTCATTGGACTGCACTAGGAAGTACCTAACATACTAGTAAAGCATGTTTTTGGGTGTGACTGGGTCATGGAGGTGTATACTTGAGTATTTGTATATGGTAGCTCATGTATTCCTCTCTGGCCCTGTCCCCTGCTCTGCTCCCAGTCACCTTAGATAAGTATCGTTGCTCTACCTCATCCTTCCACCATTTGCTTTGTGGGTAAACTGACTATTGGCAGAATCCCCACAAAACTATGAGTTAAATTAAAACGTTATCCTTCAAATTATGAGAGTTTGGTATTGTGTCCAGCAAAGAAAAAGCCAGTATAAATAGGTAGATTCTGTCACTGAGAATGAATAACACAGAATATTCTACAAGTCTCTGTGGTCCCACTACTTTGACACTGAGGAGTTAAACAAAGTTAGAAAATAGACAAATGTTAAAGAAACCAAGCTGTTGAATCCTGTTTGAATTACATTTTAATTATCTTTACATTTTCCATTTTGCCTTCTAAATCTCTCAAATCTATTAATTTCTGCTCATAGTTTTGTGAGGATTCTATCAATAGTCAGTTTACCCATACAAGCAAATTCCTAGCGACCTGGAACAATTTAACAGAGCAATTTATATTTATGTGAATGAGTCTCAACTTTCACTGCACAAATCTACTTTAAAGCTGTTTCTTTAAAGAGCTCAATGTTTAAAATAGAATAAAAATTCATTATCTATTTAAAAATAATAGTTCAGTCAACCTAATTATTATAATGACCCAGTAAATATAACAATCTGAATCCCTTAAAGTAACTAACATTAAAATTGTACCATTATAGACATATCATATACCTATAAAGTTATTCTCCATAAGGTTATATTTTTAAATGTAAAGTTTTGTCAATTATTATGTTTATTTTGAGTTTCTGATTTGTTGGTTTTTATGTTATATTAGATTAAAATTTTGAGATCATGTTATAATGTAGGGGTTAATAATTACTAGAATCTTGTAAACTATGCAATGTGCAGAAAACATAGAAGTAAACCTGTGTATATTCCTACATCTACAAAGCTATATCTTTGTAGCTAAATAAGACATTTTTACTTAGCAAATTTCATAGTATCTTATAATACAATCAAATTGCTGGAACTACTTCTATTATGGTGTCTGTGATGTTCATTCCAATTTGCCATGTTCTTGTAGAGAAGGAATCTGAAACCTTGAGGGAAAAAGAAAACATACAAATGCTATTAGAGTACACATTTTTGAGCAGCAGGAAGTCAGTAGTAAGTGTCAGAGATTGATCAAGATTGTGTTCTATATATAAACAATTGCCATCAGGTGTGCCCTGGTACGAGGTCATCCATGCACCCAAGCAGTAATTTGAACAATTTACAATCTCGGCAGCCTAGAGAGGAAATAAATTATTGAAAAGTTTAACTTCAATTGTAAAATGTATCTTTATGGCAAATTTCTCAAAGAAACAGATTTTGTCCTTTTGCATTGTTTGATTTGTTTGTTGAATCAAAAAATTTAAATAATTTATTGACCAACACAAAAACACGTTAGTATACTATTAATTTTCAAAATTAGATGACCCAAAATTGGAGAATATTTATACATTTATGTTTGATGTTTTCTTCCTATAATAATCCATAAAATAAAAAAGAACTTTATTACTAAAGCAATGTTTAGTTTTACCTTGATTTTTCTATTATTTTTTACTTTACCATAACTAAAGCAAACCCAGTAAAGAGAGACTGTTTTACTGACTAAAAAGTATAATGGTTTTTATTACTATATAGATACTGTAAATAACAGGCTTTATTATTGATAAATAGTTAAAAAGTTATTCTAGAATCTAGACTCTCAGTCAGATTAAATCTCTATTAGTTTCGGTTCTACTTTAATTAAGTGGAACTTTTTCTACATCAGAGAATTTACTGTATGATGGAGCCTGCTGTTTCTTGCCATATACATTCTTTTCCTTTTATATTAGAACTTTAGAGTTATAGACCACATGACTATGCTTCCAAATCTTTCTTGAAAATGTGACCACATAGCAAAATTATGGCTAGTTGGAAAGAATGGATGTAATTTTTCTTTGCAGTTTGCATTTCTAAAAACAAATAGATTTTCCTTGCCCAGTCTCATTCCTACCAGCTAAAATGAACTTGTCTTGATAGTAATTACAGCGCCTATCTTTAGCCCACAGAATAAATACTACCTGTTCCAACTGATCCTTGGTTTTTCCATTAAAGATCAATAAAGTTCTATTTTTTTCTCTCTTGTTTAGACTACTAAATTGTGAGACCCACATATTTTGTTTCCTAATAATGAATGTCTCTGTATCATCACTAGCTAAATTTGATGTTTCCTGACTTTAAAAACCTCACACTTTATTTTGCTGAGGAGTGGATATTGATTAGGAAATTACCATTTTGATTAAAGAATTAACTTTAAAACAGAGGAATTACTAAATTTGTTTCATATTTTAGAGTTTCTTGCACATGGAATGCTAATGTTTATTTATAGTTTCAAAACTGAAACACACTCCTGCTAAGCCAAGTTTTGGAAGAATATGGAGGCTCTAGAAATACCTATATTTCTATTGTGGGATTGAATACATTGCTAATGTATGATTGAAATGGAGTTTTACAAGAGAGCATTTGAGACATTCAGTCTGCCAGAGTCTCTTTGGACAGGTATAAAATCACAAATAATTTCCAATAGCCCTTCTAGTTCCCAGAGGACCAAGACTGAAAGTTGGAACTAATCAGGACAAGAACAAAGTTGAATAAGAACAGATGTGCTCATGATCTAAAAGTAAATATAGGGAATTTTCATATTTTAAAAGACTGAAATAAATTTTATAGGTTTTGGAAATAAAATGATGATATAAATAGTAAATTCTTACTGTATTTATTCACTTTTAAGATTGCGACTAGTGATGGCAGGGATGATTTCATTTTTCTTTCTTTTTTTAATGCTTAATACAAGAGTTAGGTCAAAGGAACTTAGAAATATTTAATGAATGGCTGAATTAATAATGCACTTTTAAGGCAAATATTCCTATAACATTCATCCTATTTCCCTTTGCCTTGTGGAAAGGGAAACGAAGACAATACAAAGCATACTCACAACATTCTGAGGCTTACAAAGTGATGCCTCAATTCAATCTGAGGAACAAATTGGATGGGAGGTGGGAAAAATTCTGTTGTTCAGAGGATACAGCTAATGAAATATCATCCATGGTGACCTGATCCAAGTGTTATATCAGTTGATTCAAGAGTAGTATAACTTGAATAACTAAAAAAAATCTAAGGAGAGTACAATCACATTCTTAGCTATGTATTATAAAAATTAAAAACATGCATCAAATAAATATGTATGCATTCATATCCATAGATGCACTATGCCCAGTAGCCACAAAATAGAGATAGCACAAATATCCATTAATGGAATAATAGAGAAACAAACTGTGATATTTTCATCTTGTATGCTCTATTTATGTACAACTGAATATTTTCTCCCACAGAAAGTAATAAAGTGTTGATACATGTTACAGCCTGGATAGACCTCAAAAACACAACACTAAGTAAAATATGCCAAACATATAAGGTCATACATTGCATGATTCCATTTTTATGAAACAATCAATCCAGGTAAATCTATATGGAAAATAGCATCAACTGATAGTTTTCAGGGATTGAGGAAAAAATAAGAAAGTAGTTCATTGGTAAAGGGTTTTATTTTGGATGATACAAAATATTTTATAAAAAGATGTGTCACTGATGATACCCTTTAATAAAACAAATGGAAGTAATGCTCTCAAACTCATTCTTGGAAGCAAGTATTAACCTGATAAAAAGTCAGAGAAGGACCCAACCAAAACAGAAAACTACAGATCAGTCTCCCTAATGAACATACATGCAAAAATCCTCAATACAATGCTGGCAAATAGAATGGAGCAAGTCAACAAGAAAATTCCTCACCATGACCAAGTAGAATTTATCCCAGGGATGCAGGGATGATTCAATATATGCAAATCAATAAGTGCAATACATCACATCCACTCAGCCAAAGACAAAACCACATGATTATCTCAAAGACACAAAAACAGCATTTGTCAACATCTGACATCCACTCATAATAAAAATTACAGGAAATTTTAATATACAATGTTTATATCAGTATTATAAAAGTCACCTATGACAAACCACCAGCCAACATCATACCAAATGGTCAGAAACTGAGAACTTTCACTTTATAATCAGGAACAACACAAGAATGTCTACTATTATCGCTTCTATTCAATATACTTCTAGAAACATTTGTAAGCAAGTAGGCAAGCAAAACAAAATGAATAAGGATACTATGTCAGTCACTTTTCTCTCATTGCTGACAACCAAAATTAAGGAAGCAAAGATTTATGTAGCTCACAGTTTGTGAAGGTTTCAGGTCATAAGGAGCTAACTCCAAGGCAGGTTAGCATGGCAGAGGGGTGAGTGTTGTGCTGGTAGAAGACAGTAAAAGCAATGAGAGCAAAAGGAGATGGGTGAGAGTAACACCCTTTTCCTTCTTTATATTGTATACATGCTCCCTACTCCAGGGTGAGTGTAGTACCATTACCCATAACCCCAGCACTGGAACATGAGTAAATCACAAAGTTTAGAAGCCCACCTCCATGACAGATTGAAGCTTTGGGGAGACATCTAGCTACAAAGCATGACAGATACAAAAGGAAGAAGCTAAATTACTACTATTTTCAGATTACATGATACTCTACATAGAATATGTCAAAAGTTCCACCAAAAGACTTGAAAATTTAATAATTCAGTAGCATAACTAGATACAAAGTCAACATTCAAAATCAATAACATTCCTGTACACAATCAACTAACTACTAAGAAAGAAATTAAGAAATCACACTTTCACAATAGCATCAAAAAAAGAAATGAAAAAAAGATTTAGAAATCAAACTAATAAGGAAGTAAAAGATCTACCCTGAAAATTACAGTGCTCTGCAGAGGACGATTGAAGAGGATATCAGAAAATGGAAAGATATCCTTTACTGCTAGGTAAGAAAACCCAACATTGTTAAAATGATCATATTCACAAAATTATTATACAGATTGAATGCAGTTCTAGTCAAAATACCATTAGCATAATTTACAGAAATATAGATATCATTCCTAAAATTCATTTGGAATCAGAGGAGACCTAGAATAGCAAAAACAATCCTAGGCAACAAAGGAAAGACAGGGATCATTGCAATCTATGATTTGAAATTATACTATAAAGCTGCTGTGATAAAAATAACATGGCACTGGCAAAAAGAAAAAAAAAAAAAAACCAGCAGCAGCAGCAGCAACAACAATCAAAATCCCTGCAGATCAGTGGATCAGATTAGAAGATGCAGAAACAACACTAAACACACTCGGCCACCTTTAGACAAAAGTGCCAAACATGTTCACTGAATAACAGCCTCTTTAATAAGTGGGGCCAGAAAAAATTGGCTTTCCACATGCCAAAGATTAAAACTGGACACATGTCTATCACCATATACTAAACTAAGATTGAGATGGATCAAAGATATAAATACGAAAACAAAAACACTAAATCTGCTAGATGAGAGAATAGGTAGAACTCTTGAAGACACAGATGTAGGCAAAGATGTAATGAACAAAACACCAACCATGTAGAAAATACTGCAAAGAATCAATACCTGGGATCTCATCCCATTTAAGAGCTTTTGCATAGCAAAAGTAATTACTAATAGAATGAAAAGTCAACCCACAGAGTGGGAAAATTTTTAGTCAGTCATCCCTCAGACAAAGGACTACTATCTAGAACATATAAAGAACAGAAAAATATCAGACATCTCAAATTTAAAAACCCAATACAAAAACAGGCATCTGAGAGGAATATATACTTCTTAAGAAAGAAATACAAATAGTAAATAAATTTATGAAAAATGTCCCACAACACTGGTCATTCAAGAAATGCAAATTACAGCACTGCTAATATTCCATCTCACTCCAGAAAGAATGGATGCTATTAAGAAATCAACCAATACCAAATACTGTAAGGCTATGGGGAAAAAGGAATCCTCCTTTGTTGCAAAGAGTGCAGACTGGTGCAAGAGTTGTGGAAATTCCTCAAAAGCTAGGAATAAAGATTCCTTTCAACCTATATGTTCCCCTTCTATGTATCTTCTCAGAAGAATTAAAAACATCATACCACAGTGATATATGTGCACCCATGTATATAGCAGCATAGCTCGTAATAGTTAAATTTTGAAAACAACCCAAATGTCCAACAACTGAGAAATAGATAGAAAAGATATGATTTTAAAATTATATTAGAGTGCTACACTGCCATAAAGAACTTGAGATAATTCTAGGTAAATGGATGGACCCAAACCATATTCTTAAGTGAAGCAATCAGATGCATGTGTAAATATCACATTCTCAATTGAGAAACTGAGAGTATAAATAAGGACCAAAACATACAAAAAGTATTGTAAAATGGGAAAAAAATTGTTCAAAAGAAAAGGGAACGTGGGAGGGATGAGGGTAAAAGGGAGAAAGGTGAAAGAAAAAAATGATAAAAAACAACAAAATGGAATCAAAATTTTGTAAATAAGGAGAGGAAGAGAGGGCAGAGGGAGATAACCAGATTGGAAATAAAAATAAGAATCAAGATGTATCATATACACGTACAGATTCCCCATGACTCAGATGCTCATTATGTATATCCAAACTGTACCAATGAAAAAGTAAATAGATGTGACTGTTGTACAACATTGCATACATACTAAATACCACTCAGTTGCTCACGTCACAGTGCCTTTTTCTATGAATTTTATGTCAATAAACATCTTTTTAAAAAAAATAACCTGTGCCTTAGAATTTCATCAAAAGCCTTCACAACATTTTTTAATGTGTTGAAAATCTACCATAATTCCTTGCATTGCTAGATTTTCTGAAAGCGTTTGTGTCAGAGTTATGATTATCACTCCATTGCAAAGTCCCTCTTGCTCCCAGGCCATGAAGTGAGCACTGTTTCTCTGCTAATCTCTCCTCTAGTATGTGTTGCTTCACCACAAGCCTAGACCAATGGGGCCAAATGATCACAAAAGAAAACTTTCATCCTTACAAACATTTCAGCTATTTTTTTCAGTGATGAGAAGCTAAAAAACCACAAAAAGATAGGGCGGGGAGTGTGGGCAGTGCCAGGAGCATTTACTGAGAGGGAGCTGAATACTAAGTAATAAAAAGAAAATACAATCAGTCCCAGGACAGGGCCAGAACAGGGCTGCACCAGCTTAGGTGCTTCCCCTTCCTGGAAGCAGGGCAACAGTCTTATCCTGCACTATGCGGAAGCAGTGTCTTCTACCCCTGGACTCCAGGGAAAGATTCTTCTCGCTGTTATTCACAGAAAGGGATTGGAAGATCTTGCTCACTTTCAAAGAAAGAGGCAGCTCATGAATTTTCATCACATGCACAGATGCAGATACGGGTCAAAGGGAGTTTCACTGAGTGTTGGAAGCTGTCTCCACACCTCTGCTCCCCTAGGAGCAACGTTGGGAAAGGGGCACTTGTAAGTTTCACATTTTCAGTAAAGCTGTCAAAATGAATTAAGCATAGTGGGGTAAAGGAAGCAATGTGTTTGGGTTGAAGTGTAAAAATAAACAGCTTTCTGTGTCATTAACACAATTACATAATTATAAATCTTTTTACTAAATAATAATATACATCAGAAAAGCAGAAAGTGTTATGTAATTAATCTATGAATATCTTATAAGAGAGGAGAAATGATTTCTGGAGGGGTGCTCTGATTTCCAAAGCTGCTGCATACACTGATAAAACTATCCAAATAATTACTTTATATAAATGCAGATAGCAGTCTACAATAAAATTGATAACAATAGCAAAAATAATAATAGATTACATTTCCTGAATGCACATTTTGTCAAATACTTTAACTTAATATTTATAAATGCTATTTTTATAATAAGTATACAAACTCTAGAATCAGTCTGTGCTCATATAGTAGCTCAAACTTTAATCTCTACACTTCAACTTCTTCATCTGTCTTTGGATCACTCTACAAATTAAATGAGTCGATATATGTAAAATACTAGGAATAGTGTTTGACATAGCAAACAGCATAAAAGATCATTAGTTTACCTAAAAAGAAACCCTGTTGATCATTTTGCGAAACCTTGACATAAACAAAGCAAAATTAAGTGGGGGAAATAATGAGACACCCTGATTTTCTCGATCTGTCCTTTACATGGTGCTGTTGTTTCCCTTGAACTTGCTGCTGTCACAGATGCCCCTTGTATGACCCAACCTTCTCATGCCTCACTGCTAAAGCACAGGACTGCTCACAAGTGTGATAAAGTAGTCATTTTAGATTAAAAGGGGACTAACCAAAGGAACTCCCAGCAAAGCAGAATTCCCTGTGGTTTTCATGAGGTGTATTTTTTTCAATTGTAGATGTCATTTCCACAAATTTTCATTTTGGCATTTGGCACATGTATGTGATTTGAAAGCAATATTGCGCATGTATTGGCTGCTGCCATAACATTCTTTGGGGACTGTTTCACACAAATTAGGTGAGAGCGTATCTTTGTGAAAGAATGTCTGTCACTGACAATTATGGTGATGCCCAGCCAATGCCCACAGTGCGACCATATAACGTCAACATGTATTTCTCAAGTTTTATGATTCGAGAAAGAAATCTCAGGCTTGAATGAAAGAAAAAAAAAAAAAAAACAGAAAAGCCAGTTCAATCTTCCAACTGCCACAAACATGCTGCATTAGAAATTGTGGAGCCTGGAGTCCATTAGTTAGCATAAATCACATACAAATGAAAGGTGAACAAGCTACAATCCAATGCCATAAAATGGGTCACCACTTTAATGAGTGTCTTGTTCTTAATTTATTTGGATTCCAAATTGAATTATGTAGTATTAGAGAAATTTTAAAGGACTTACCAGACTTTTTTTGTTGTTGTTGTTGCTTTGGAAAGACTTGCTTTTGTCTTGAACTGTCCAACTGAATTTCCTTATTCAGAAGACAGTCCAGACATTGAATATTTTAACTTGTACAAGCAACATTGCAATGTGTGCTTAGGGTTTTGGGTTGAAGATGTAAGCCAAATTAAGGTGAGGCTTAGTTCATTATTTTCCATGTTGGTAATTTTTGTGTGCTTCCTGAAAACTTGACTTGAATCACAGCCTTTATAATTGGAGGTTAATGTTTTGTATATTTGTTTGTTTTTGAGACAAGGACTCCCTATGTAGTCCAGGCTGGCCTCAAACTCATGGCAATCTTTCTGTCTCAGCCTCCTGAGTGCTAGTATTACAGTTGTGCTCTACCATGCCCAGGGTAGTAAATGGTTTTAAGTCACAGTTCTGCAAGCAAATATTTAAAATAAGACTATTGGCATCCTATTTGACATTTTCCTTGCAATTTCTTAGAAAATATCACATAGGTAATGTAACAAATATTTACTTATTGTAGAACTAAGATGATTATGTGCAAAACTATTTTGAAAGGAATTATGTTTATTAATCCAGCTCTGTAAAACTCTTGCTATGTTACTAGATGGAATGGCATTCAGCACATGCTTATTAAAATATATATCTACAAAAAATTCTAGAATTTTTAAAACTGTTCTCTTCCAATTCTAGGAATATGATAATCGCTTGTTGAGCTAAGAGAAAGCAGAGTTCATCTATCCTTTCCTAGACTTGCTCGAGCTCCATGCCAGTAAAATGATTCCAATAGTAGTTTCATAGCAGGTAGAAGATAAAGCAATTTCTTCACTTACCATTGAAGATAGTTTTTAGGATACAAGCTAACAGCAGAAATCTAACTTTACAATGGTTTTGCCAATCCCATTCCCACTCACTAAAAAAATCCCTCTAGTAGAAGCCAATATAGTAGCTAGTAGTTCCTGAGCACTTACTGCATACTGTGTGTTTTATTTGTATTATTTCATCCAATACTTGCAGAATTAGCAATTCGACGCTGCTTCCACAGTGAAAGCAGACTATATTACAATGAAGAGTAGCTGATTGATATTTATTGAGCACTTACTATGCACTTTCATTATTTACATTATTTCACTTAATCTTCATATCAACTCTCTGGTCTCTAATTATAGGCAACTTTAGTTCAATGTGAATTATTGGCAGATCGTGGTCACTTGTATTCTCTTTTCTACCTCATGTAGAACCGGTTCATCTTGGGTTGCAAGTGGTAAATGATGGCTAAGGAGAAAGACATGAAGAACCAATAAAAGGAGGAAAGGAAGGAAGAAAGAAAGAAGAACAGGGAATTCAGCTCAGCAGCATAAGCTCCTGGCTGGCAAGCATGAGGTTGTGAGTTGATCCCCAGAGCAAAATAAAAAAAGAAATACATTTTTAAAAAGGAAAAAAACCTGGTGTATGAATTGTCTGCTAGCTGAAAACTCCCAAATACATTTTCTCAATTCTCACTGTCATCTTAAGGCAGGTAGAGTTTACTTATATTTCCCATGTTAAAATGAGAAACTTGAGGACCGTTAAGGTCAAATAGTTCCAAGAAATCCACACGACCCACAGATAAGTTGTCAAATACTGAGTTGCCTCATTCAAATCCCTAAGTGCGGGAGTCTGGCAGATCCTTGTTGCCACTGCCCTACAGTGTGAGCCGTGGGCTTGCTCTAGGGTAAGAAGCATGGCTGTTTTCACAAAATCTTGTGTTGGGAAGGAGCAACAGGAGGAGGATGAACCCTTTAATGAGGAAACAACTTTAGCCTGGTGGCACACAACATTCCCAGGAGAGGACAGATGCCTACCATATCGCAGCTCATTGTACAAGAGCCAGTACATTGGTTTTCCATGGCTTTGACCATCGGGTTCACTACTGAGACCTAAGAGTGGGTGACAGTGGTGAAATGCATGATGTGATCACTATATTTCTTTTCTCTCATTTGTTGTGCTTATTTTAACTCTAATATTGTAATATTCATTTTAACATTTAAAATGCCTTTTTTTTTTTTTTTAAAGAAAAGGATACAATCAGTGGAACATGAGGGTCGTCCTGGCATTTAAATAAATCACACAGTCCTTGGTTATTTAGTTTAACTTCTTTCCCCTTTGGACTTTGAGCTTCCTATTAGCAGGGATTTATTTTACTTACAAGTAAATTCTCAGGACTTTTAAAAAGCCCTGGTTGATCTCTTATAAATATTTGTTGGATTGTGCAATTAACACCATTTAAGTTTAACAAAATACTCCCTATGGAATGACAAACAGGATACCTAGTAGACTAAGAGATGAGATAGGATAGAAAAACAGTATTTCTATCTGAATTTCACCTCATGACTCATACTGAACTTTGAATCTACTCTTCTCTACTCCTCTGATACTGTATTCTGTTATTCAGATTTTTTTCTTTAAGAAAGTGACCTTTGAGTTAGATCTGTCTTTGGTGCCTTGCCAGTGAATATTCCAGGGACTGCTATGTTTCACTGTAGGCTTTGTACCATGATTTCCAGGGCCAATTTTTTGTCATTTATAGTATAGCATCACTGTTTATTTTACAATCAAATCATAAAAGGTCGCTTTAATGTTGAACCGACTTGTAGTACTGTCTACATAATCATCTTAAAAGACTTAAAGCACCATAGGAAGCTGATAAATTGTTTTTAAACCTAAGCAGAGGCATAGTTGAATACAGACTGAATTGATTCAGCTAGAACATCCACCACGAAACACTTTAAAAAGTGATGGCTCTTTGCCCCTGAGCCCTTAGTAGTAAGTTAAAATTAGATACTTGTTAAATGTATGCAATATATTTATAAAAGCTAAGGAATATGTAAAGGCAATATTTAAATATTTTTAAAACCCGTCTGATGTAGAAGACAAGATTTCACTTTCTCTTTAGAGTTACTGAGGCGCAAGATAAGACTAGGGAAGTTCACCCGGCCATGTATATTTTACAGCAAACATGTCATTTTAGACATCTTTCAAAATGTATCTGGAATATGGAAAGCAATCCCACTGAGCTATTGTTGGCATAGCTCATTGACATATTTGTGTTCGTAAAAGCAATCAGATCTGGACAACTATAAAGTTTGTGTTTTATTTTATTTTATTTTTTTCTGTTTGAATGAAATCTGAAAAAATTCAGCAAAATATAAAAATTAGAAGAAATGTGAGATACATTTTCTCCTAAAATATCTTATATATGTAAATATATATATTCAGATGTTAAATTTTCATATATAAAATTCATATATCTAGATAAAATTTCATGTAGAGTAATAAATCTGGAGAATAATTTTGGGTGCTAGGTTCAGTGAAATTATAATAACTATCTTACACGTTACAGTATAAAGATATTGACACACATCTGAGACACTGGATTCGAAGGTCAGGTTTTCTCTCATCCTATTTGCTGCTCATTTTCAGAAAGCCCAACAGCTAATTAGAACCATAGATTTAGAACCATTTCTTAAAACAGTGGCAACAAGCATGGTTCTGTTTCCAGGAATGATTATAAGCAGCAAATAACATACCTAATATATACAAAAGCATTGGAAAATACATATTTTTCATAGAAAAATGATACTTAGCGAGAATGTGGTGATTATTGTTTACTTAGAACAAACTATTGTCTTGTACATTTAATACAATTTGAATGTTTCAATTTCTTATGTTTTCATTCTTTACTTTCTGCAAAAAGTGTTTGAAATTATATTTTTAGAAAATTGTACTTGAAATGAATGTAGCTTATATTCTCCACTTATCACAGGAGTGTGTATGTGTGTGTGGGGTGAATATTAAGCTTAACAAAAGCAGTCTTTCTTTTAAAATTAGAATCTCACAGGAATAGAGTTTTACAATAGTTACAATTTTCAGCCAAGATATAAATTTAATAATATAGAGAACAAAAGGAAGGAATAATTCTTCAAGAGAATTAGTAGAAGATTTTGTTGGAAAACAAGATAAGATGGAGACTTGTCTCCTGAAGTAAAGAGTCAGCTCAAACTACACCTTGAGAAAGTTTTTCAAAGTGCAGTATCTTTACTTTCTTAAACATCTTCTGGTATATCAATTCCAGAAATATTTTGGCAGCCTAAAATTACACCATTCTGACCTTGACATTAGTATTCAATAGCACTGATGAAAGAATGACAGCTTCTCCATCCTAGTGGGTGATCTTGCAAGCTTTTACTTTCATGACTATGGAGTTTCTGTCAAATGTGCTTCCAGCTGAATGATCACATTCTTTTGAATTATGAAGTGGCTGCAAACTGTGCTAATTGGGTCCGCACTGATGTCACTGATAAGGATTAAACAGCTTTCTTGGTCTAAACTCACAAATATATGTAATTGTGTTATACATGTATATTCTTTTAACATAATCCATAACTATAGCTGTGCAGAATTGTTTTGCTTAATTAAAATGGTCATTAAAGCCACTAAGATGAATTAGAAGCAAATCATGAAGAGATGAATGCAATAGCTACAGGCAACCATAATAAAAGGTTAAATATTGTGATTTTTTTATTATTTATGAAGCATGAACAGTATGCTTGAGATTGTAGAAAATACCAAAGAACTTTATATCTTCACCCAGAACAAAGATGCAACAGAACAAAGATCACATATGCAGGCACAGAAATCATAAGAAATAATGCCTTGGACGAATGTAGCAGCTTCCTCTTGTGTATTACAAAAGCTTTTCTAAATTTAAAAAGACTTTCAACAGTAAGCTTCTCAAAGCCAGGGACAGGATGAGAAGAGTTTTATGCTACAGTCAAGAAAGTGCCATTTGTATGTGGGTGTGTATTAATTAATTACTGTCTGATGTAAATGTAATAGCAAGAATGAGATTTTGAGGGGCAATGATGAACTTCTACGGCATAGTTCAGTGTTTCTTACCTCAAAATTACACTGGTATTTTAAACTGGTAGAACCTGAATAGCACAGTTAAAATAAGTATATTATTAAAGTAAGTTACTAAGCTATTAAAAATCAAATATACCAAATTGTCAACGTTATTAGAAAACAGACTTTCCTATTGAGTTGCTCTATGAATTTAGTATGGGTATGTTGGATATTTTTATTAAATAATCTTATCATGAAGTATTTCACACAAAAGGAAATATAAGGACTGATATTTTAGAAAGTATGTATATAGTTCACTATATCAAGCTTTATAAATTAAGATGCATTATTGGTTTTAAAAATAATATAATTACAAATAGAGTTGATTTTATGTTCTGCATTAAAATTTCCCCTCCTCCCAAGCGTACCTTCTTTCCTAAATTTGTTTGTCCTCATATTGTGATATTTGTGTACATAAACACACACACACACATGCACACATAAATACATAATCTCTATAAACAAGGTGCAGCATTTTATGATGTATAATCTGTACGAATCCTGTTATAGTTGGAGATAACTTGCTTTTTGCACTTAATATTGACAGTATCTTTCTCTGTGTGTGTGTAAAATCTTTTGTTCCTTCATTATTAGAGTCTGCATAGCATACTAATCATTCATCACTTATTTATTTCATTAATTAAATATGTTCGTGCACCTGTCATATTCCATGTAACACCGTCTATGATGAGGACTTCATGGTCAATTAAGCAAACAAGATGGCTGCCTCTGTGAAGTGTGCTTCTAAGGGAATATATTCCAATGGCTCTGACCTTTCAACCAAGAATATTTTCAACATTGCTACAAAGAACAATTTTGGATATTCTAGAATTTTGAACTTTCAGGATAATTCAGGGAGTTCAGTAGGAACTGTTCAATAAAAATAAGCACTGTAAAGTAATATGGCCCCCTCAAAAAATATATCCTCATCTGGTAAAGAAATGAAGAAATGTGAAAACAAATAATATTGCCACTATGTTTTCATCATTGATTTTCACAGTTAAATAATTAAAACTAACTTGATAGCTTTCTGGAAAAGTGATAGCCCCTTTCCTCATTTTACCTTGAAAAAAGAGATTTTTCTATTTACAGGTTCATTTTTGTATCCTTCATTAGAGAAATTTGAGTACCACTGGAATTCTGCATAGTGAGAAGTCGAACCTAAAGTGTTAATGAAAATATTAAATAATTTAGATTCAGAAATTATGTTATATAAATGGTATTTTTAAAATCTCATACCATTTTTAGAAGTGATTCTATCTACTTCAAAATAAAACAGATAAAATTTTATCTGTTCTTTTTATGTGATTATTTTTTTTAAATGAAAAGACATTATCTATCTTTTTCAAAGACCCATAGAAGTCAGATTATTTTTTAAGCTTGTATCATAATTTTTTAAATAATAAGGAAGGTATATTTATTAAAAATTAAAATGAGGACAGTTGAAATACAAGTCAATAAAAGATGAGAGAATTTTCTTATGATTAAATTAAAAGACTAAAGGATTAAATTCATCCTAAGCATCAGTTAATGGTGTTGATTGTATAGGTCTCATTATTCCATGAATTGTTAATTCATTTTCAAATAAGGAAAGTGTGGGACTTAATTAATTTTTACACAATGTTTGATGACATTATTATTTGAGGAAGTGTGATTCAATATTATTATCATTTTAATTATTCAATGTAAATACAGATTTCCTTATACCTATTTAGTTTGGGCATAATTTTTAAAATAACTTTTAGGGTAGGGTAGGCTTTTATACATTGCCCTGTGTTAAAAAGAATTAAACATGAGTCCTGAAACTTGTAAATATCATCATACAGGGTTGGATATAGCTCAGCACTACAAATCCTGCCTGGCAAGTACAAGGTTGTAAGTGCAATTCCTGGTGCCAAAAAATAAATAGATAAATAAATAAATATCCTCATATAAATTCTAATCAGCTTTAGTTTTGCAACCAAATATGTCCTGAACTCCCTGTGTACTTTTATTAATGCTTCAAATGTAAAAGTTTCTTACCTATAATCATTATAAAATCATCCTTATGAGGCTATTTTTTAAGTTTTCAAAATGCTTTCTCAGGCATTACTGTACTGAATGCTGCAACCTTTCTTGAGGGAGGATCAGGTACCCTGATTTATTCAGGAAAAAACAAGCTCAAGGATCTGTCCTTAGAACCAGAGTGGACAAGTGGTGTTGAGATGAGAGCCCACTTTTCTTGACTCGGTTTTCAGACCTCCTGCCACTGCACCATCTTGCTTTTTTTCAAAAACTTTGTCCAGAGCTCAGACCATTGTGCTAACTGTAATGGCAATTTAGTGATGATTTTAATATAATGACCAGATTGTATAAATCTGCTTGTGTGTGTATATATTTCCTATGTGTATGGCCAGCAAGGAATATCACATTACATATTTGTAGCATTTGGAGTAATTCATTTAGATTTAATTTGGTGGCAGCAACAGATATAAGGAAACTAACAAGATGAAATGCTAAACTTGATAGGAAATTTGGACTGAAAGTTAATTTTTCTCCTGTTTCCTAGTTGAATATACTCTTATTCCATATTAAAATATTGACTGGAGAAATGCTAATGCATGATTGCTTGTATAATCTAAAGTTTACACTTTGGGACATACAGAAACAAACATGTATTATTCAACATAGGAAGACTAAATTGAAGAATATGCACATTGAAACAAAGTCCTTTGGAGTCAGTAATTATCACATGTGTTTATACCAAAACAAGATGAAACAAAAATTTCTGAATCTGAAAGATCAGAAAAGCATAATATAGCACCAAATCATCCACTGCTAAAAGATTCCAGATGGTAGGGGAACAGAGGCTGTGGAGAAAGCTGGGTAAAGTATATTGCCATGAAAGATACCACTGTTAACATTAACAGCATGACGATGACATTACATTCACTAATTTGCCGGTAATATAAGGGCTTAGATCATTATACAATGAGACTTGCTTAAATACAATCTCCTTTGTGTTAGAATTATTTTAATCATCATAAACATTAATTGCATAGCTTCTCATTTTATTTCATTTGTGTTAAATGATTAGAAATAAAAATTATATACAGTGTCTAAAAGATTAGAGTTGCACAGGTTATGTTTATAACATTCACTTAATTTATGAAAATATCCTTTACATAGTACTAATTTCTTTCTCTAAAAATATTCATCATTGAGTTTTCCTCATTATCTTGATGAGTAAATGTAGTAACTGGATAATTTGTTAATGGCATAATTGCACGTTTAAAATTTTCTATCTATGTGCAATCGGTAAATCATGCTTCTAATACAAGACTTTAAAAATTGGCCCCTTTGGAGATTGTATTGATGTGGGAAATGAGCCAGATCACTTCAGGTACCTATCACTGAAATGATACATAGAAGACTGTCTCATTGCACTGATGGGCATACAAATAGCTTAAAATTTTGTTACAAATTTCCAACTATTAAAATTATTTCTTAGAATTTATTTTAAATAAAATATTGTAATTTCACTTTTGCACCACAGTCATCAAAGAATATCAGTTAAATGTCAAAGAACTGAAGAAAAGAAACCCACTAAAGTAGAAGAACAGTTGTGATCCGTGTAATAGGTTTTATGGTTCCTACACTGTGACATCTTTGGGATGCAAGCTTTAGCAATCCATGTTTATTCACTAATGTGGCTAACATATAAGTGTGTTTAACAGTCTGTTCTGGCAATACCAACTCAGTCACAGTCTAGAGCATTCTCCTGTTGAAGGCTGACATAGCAGCACATACCTATAACCTCATCACTCTGGAAGGTTCAGGAGGAATGTTGTAAGCTTGAGACCAACCAGGGAAATGTAGCAAGGCTCTGGTGGAAAATAAAAGATAAAGCGGCCTGGCGATATAGCTCAGTGCAAAAGCAAAGGTTTTAATTCCAGTCCCATGTCCATCCACACACACTTATTCACTCTCCCAAATTCTTAATTTACACAAAATTTATTATTAGAGCTACTTTCTGTAGCCTTTTAGTGACTAACGGTGGTCCTTCTTATTGGACTTTTCTCCCTCCTGCAGTACAAATGTTTGTAATCTATGACTATTGGCATGTGCTCTTTGGAAGACAGTAATTGTAATGCCAGTCAAAAGCTTATTTAAAATATTATTATTCAGTGTGGTTTTTCCAAGGTCAAGTTTTGTGGTGAGTGGAATAGAATATGTTGGATCAATTCAAAGACTATTGAAAGAGCTGTTGAATTCAGAACTAAAATTAATTAGAATCCTATTCATGCTACTTCATCACAGTGACACAAGAACACTCTTTAAAACACATTTCTAGTTTTGTTTTTTAATAAAATGAAGAGCTTCATATTTGCTAAGAGCTGTCTGTTCAAACATCAGGCCACAAAGAAGGAACACCTTACAAAAAACACAAACAAAACCAAAATAAGTGGCATTGAGACTATGGCTAGTATTCTGGAAAAAGCAAAGGTAAAGGTAAAAGTAGGTCATATTAGAAAGGAAAAGCAGTGACGAGCTTTAAGGGGTTGGAAAGTCAGTGTTAGAGAGGCAGGCGAGAAAGGAAAATCACCCTAGCAGCTATTCGGGAGAGAGTTGAAGGCAGAGGAACTGGGTGCAGACATGATCTGTATTCAGCTGCCATTCAACAATTTCTATAAAGGAGAATTTACTAAAGTGGGAGCAACTCAGATTACAAAACCTAGTCTGGCAATTTGAGTATTTCTTTCCGTTTAAGAGTATTTTCAAATTCCTTCTGTATTAATGCAAATTTTATCATGAGCTTTAGCAGGAAGTTTAGCACACAGAGTGAGTATAATACAAATTCATTAAGAGCTATTTTAAAGGAGGAAAGCATTGACCAACTTTGAAACTATGAGAAAAAAAAAACAAACAAAGAGATGTATTTTTCCTTGGTGTTTCTGGAAAAATAAATTTTGAATATATTTTGTAAGAAACTTCTGAAAGACCAACAATAACAAAGCAAATCATACATGATTGTGGATACATAAAGACAATTCAGTTCGTAGTATCTGAGAAGAAAACCAGACAGTACATAACTAGGGTTCACAACGTAGGACACTCTAAGTTTAAATACAATCTTGGTCTCATCACTTTTTGGTTGTATGACATTAAGGCAGTGAAATCACTTACTGCCTCAGTTGCTCAAATGTAAAATGTGAATAGTAATCTGTATCACCTAATCATTGAGAAAATTAAAGAAGTTAATTTCAACAAAGTAATTACATTCAACTCTTTCTAACACTTACTAATATCAGTCAGTGATTAATAAATTTATAACTTGAAACACATAATTTGGCATCAGTTCTGTTTCTTGTGAGTACCTGAACACCTGTATGCTTATCTATATGTTACATATTCACATATCTGATGTCAATAAATAATACCATGATTACTTATAAAATCTCTCTGATTGCTTTTCTAAAACATGCTACTGCTTTGAGTGGGGCTTATACATCTATTTTCATACCCCGATTAAATGTATCATCTTTTTCTTTTGATGGCAAAATACCTAAAATTCCCTTGCTCAAGTTATTCATTATCAGTGTTCAGAGCAATATTAAAGACCACAGTCCCAGTTGCTAAGCAAGTTCTTGGTATGAGAATAATAAATTTAAGCAGCACAATATGGATAGGATAGATAAAAGGGAGAACATTGCTGCAGGCCATCTTAATTCATTTTTCCTTTGAATTAAATCCTTTAGTCAGAAAGTAGAAGATGTGACATTCTCAGTCATAATATCAACCAGTTAAAAAACCCACATATAGGATTCCTTTCTAAAACTGAAGAAATCTTCATAGATCCTACTTAACTTCGGTGACTAGAATTCTAATGAATGTCTTTTACTCACTGAGTCGACAATTGATACAATCTAGGGCTCCTAATGTGTGCCATGTATTACATTTTAAATATAGCTGCTTTCCTAATGACCACATGCAGTCCTATTGTTGGAAATTAGCAGAGGCTGCATCCATTAGTTTTCTGAATGATATGGGACATCTGTGTTGGACACATAGTAGGGATATAATATGTTCACTGTACTAACCCATGCCACCACTAGGATCTCCAGGTCTAATCTGGCTGTCTTGGTTAATTTTAATTACTTGGCGATCAGTTGCTATGAGTCTGTAAGATGCAATAAAATGAGAAGACGAGAAAACTTCATGTGAGTTATAAATTTTCTTATAAACTCAAATAGAGGAGTAAAAGCATGTTGATAGAATCTAAAAGAGAATCCAAAGTGAGCATGGGAATAAAAAACAAAACTTCAAAAAGAATGAAAGAACTCATAGAAATAGTATGTAGTGGTGTCACCAAGAATTAACTTTGGCTGCACAGACTGTATTCCATTAAAAACAACTGCACCAGCCAAAGACTGAATCATCAATTATTTCAAGATATGAAGAAAACAGAGCCAGTACTACGCGTGTGCTTCAGAAAGAGTAACATATGAGATGCTCAATTATATAATTTCAGAGATTGACAAAGTATTTAGCTAAGCAATGGAGATGAATTCGCAGTAGCCACAACTGCCTCTCCTGCTCCTCTTCCAGTGAATGGGCTCATATTTCACCTCTGATGTTGGAGACTCGCCTGCTTGAATAGACCTGTCACCCCACAGCACTGAGTGTGGATGTCAGCTGTGGCTGTGATGGCTCCAATCTCAATCTGTCACAGATCGTCTTTATAAGCCAGGCATGTCAGAGCTATAAACTGATGAGGTAAGTAGTAATTAAGGCTAAGTGGATCCTGTTAATTCAGCAACACTTTAAAATAATTGAACATGAATAAAATGGCAAATTATAATCAAAGTCCTTTGGGAATACATTTTGAAAGCTACATAATATAACATTATTTCATCACAACTAACACTATTATAATTAATATTAAATGATAAAATAATGACTAGATTCTTATCCATAGTTCACATTTTCGTGCCTGCAAAAAAAAAAAAAATGCCCTAGCATTTGACATTGGAATGAGGGATAGGGACAAAGAAGATGGAGAATGGAACCCATCATTTTGTATTGCAGTCTTTAAACCTCAGCATTTTTCCTCGTGAATTATTCTGTTGACTTACTCGCTTTTTGGGCCAAGGTATTTTCCACTAAGCTAAGATGTGGGAAAAGAACACTGATGATGGTAATGGTCTCCTGAAGTGAATTCTAAGGTTTGAAAGCCCATAGTATACATGAGACAATAACATGTTTGCTTTAAGAGCTTTTGAGATGTAAGTAGTGACCTTTGCGTTCCCAGTAATGCCTGATAATTGAATGTAGACACTGCATATTGGAAAATAAGGTACTTGTAAGGCAAGGATCATATTCAACTAGCCCTTGTAATTGAGGGGCACAGTTTATCTGAGATTGTATGCCCTGCCTCAAAGAACCTCAATAATCATAAGCAGTAGGGGATCCCCACTTTCCATAGTGAGGGCAGTGCAAATCTTGCCATGGGTCATGTGGAAAAGAAATAAAGAAAAAAACCTAGCTGGAGGGTTTTCACATGATATTATCCCTTGGAAGGTGGGTGGTGACACCAGACTGGTGCTCACGGAATGAAAACCTGTGATGGTGACTTCCTATATTTTGAAACTGATTATAATCTAGCAAACAGCTGGTGGAAGGTACCAAATGGTCCTTTTTCATTTGCTTTACAAGTTTAATGTAAAGATGTAATTTTCCATGGCAAGTGTGTTTTATTCTTTCATCCATAACTTGCCAAGTTCTTTACTATAAATCAGCTGCTATTCTGTACAAAGTATTTGTTCAATGGGTTTCAACCTGAGGTTTTACTAAAACAACATAATTTGCTAATTGTGCCTAAAAAGAACATGACATCATGTTTTGATTGTTTTGTCATTTTATTTGTTTATTTATTTATTTTTTGCACAATCTTTAATGGTATTAAGCTAAGCAGGGAGGCTAAAAACAAAAACAAAACAAAACAAAAAACTGAATTATAAAAAAAATGCAAAAGTAAAGCTTAGTAGGAAGGGATAGTTTGGGGGATAACAAGGAAATGTGGAGCCTGCTCAGCTATACTGTCAAAAGGATGATTTTTAGTTTTGTTTTTTTGTTTTGTCTCTGTAATAGTGAAGATGACCTAAGCTCTTCAAAGTAAAAACTGACAGTGTAAAATGATTTGTTAGTTTAATGACTATGATTTACCACTCTCAGGCAAGTCATTTATTATCATGACATTTTTAGGTCAAGAGTAGTGAGCCTCAGTTCAAATACAGGTCGCTGTCCCTTAGTGAACCACAACAATGGATCTTACCCATTCAGCGATTTTTAAACCTCAAGACATTAATAGTAGTTTCAGCCCTGGGTCTCATATTCCATCCACATCCTTTTTGCTGAATGTACTTTGTATTTTACCTTTACTCTAGGGTGTCAAATATTCTGGCTTTCATTTAGACAGAATGGCTATAGTGCCTGCAAGTTCACTTTAAGGTAATTTTTTTTCAATTCTGATCTCTGTTTTCAAATTTGAAAAAAAAAAAAATAATCAACAAAAGCTTTCTATCTGCAAGTCCCATTTACCTGACTTCTGGAGGGAAAAAAATCCCTAAAGAAAATTTTACAGAAGCCTGAATTCTGCTAGACTGGGTGAGAAGCTTTATAAATGACAATTTGAACTTTAGGTTATATCTTCTTTCCTTGAGTGCTCCCTTTGGCTCTGGAGGTAATTATTATGACCCCAGATCATTCCTCCAGATTTTTTTGATTGTCTAACTCGAGTGTCTTTGGTAGTTTTTATGGGATCTTTGACCTCCTCGGCAGTATCCTCAGCTAATTGGACCATGGTTTTGAGTTGTTAAGTTGACACCGTAAGTGGCTGTGCTTTTAAGACATACAGTGCCATATTTTGGAGGAGTACAGTTAGGAAATTCATATTTTGCCTTACTCAGACCTATAAAAAAACCCATCTGAGCCAATGCTATGCACATAATAGCTAACAAAATATAGTGATGAAATCGCCAGAGATGAAAGAGTACACCTTTTCTTAAGAAATAAGCTCAAATAAAATAAAATGCCACACATATATACTTGCTGTGGAAAATCACATTCACATAAAATTACATCAAATTTTAAAGGGAAATAATGAGAAAGACTTACTATCTATAGTATTTGGAAATGTTTTAGCATGTTGAAAAATTCCCTATATCATGAGTATGTGTTTTAAAATAACTTTATTAAACAATTACTGTTAGAATCCCACATCCAGTGATACAAAATGAATATTGTTCAAATAAAGTATTTAAATGTTTAGAGATAATACTTATTAAAGCATTTCAGCGAAAAGAGCAGTTTATATTTTAGTAATTGTTTATAAAGGAATAACAGCATTTGACAGGATCTACAAAGGCCCAACATGCCAAATGTGATTTCAGAATACAAAAGCTCCAGGCCTTAGAGATGGTATAGGCATTGGTAAAAAAAAGATATCAAAGAATGTAGAAATTAGTCTAAATCAAATATTTTTTTCTGGAAGGCTTAGATAATTATAAAAGCAAGTTCTTTTAGGTAATGCAATCATATCAAAATAATCTCTTCTATGCAATTTTATTTGCACTTCAATTTATCCAATTCTCTTTGTCTCTTGGTAAGAAGATGCATACTCCAAAGATTATCTATATCTTGCCTCCCACTTTTCCCGTCCCTTTTCCTCTCTCTCGTTTTTCCTTTCACAGACACTTGTAGGATTGAAAAAAACCTTAGGGAGGCAGGATATCAGGCATGAACTTATCTATCACTCTTTACTGGATGGATGAGAAATGAAAGTCAAACAGGATTAGCAGCTTTCTCAGGATTCCACAGGTAATAAAATTCATCTTCCATATACATATCTCCTGGTACATAGTTTATCTTTTGTAGAATTCCAAACAAATGCTTTAATTTCTCACAGGTTTCACATTTATCCCTACAAGAAACGCTGCAAGTCATATTCTATCCCATTAGAAATTCAAGTATTTCCTCAAAGTTTCGTTTGCCTTTTACTCTCTGCAGCTGGGTCCCCAGCCACAGCATGTCAGTTTGAACTTTATCACATCAGGGTGTCTGTGGCAAGGCTGGCAAATAGATTTTGATTTCAATTAGTCATTTCATCATTCTTTAAGTAAGCCTTTATTAAATACCTTGTGTGTACCAGACAGTAATAAGTAGTAGACATACAGCAAAGGGCAAAATATTATCTCCATGGATTACACCTTCTCACAGGAGAGAAAGACAACACACAAAATACTACTACAATAGATGATAGATAGATAGACAGATGATAGATAGATATAGATAGATAGAAGCAAATGAAAGGTGGTGGATACTGTAAATAGAAGAAATATCAAATGGTGGTAACTGACAAGTGTTGCACTCTGAGAAAACCAGAAAGGTAATAGATCAGAGAGCATGGAGACTGGGATTGCCATTGTATCTCAGTGGTTAGACAAAGCCTTAGTGAGAGGCACAGGGAAGGTGAATGTCAAAGGTGTAAGAGATGCCTAAGGATCTCACAGCAGGATGTTTTAGGCAAAAAAAAAAAAAAAACCTTGAGGTCTTTTGTTGATGTGCTTAAGATGTTCTAAGAATGACACTGATAGGGATCTTCTTAGAGATGAGTGCCCAAACTGCAACCAAAAATCCACTTATTTATCGAAAAGTACCAACACTGAAATTAAACCTGAATACTGAAGTTTTAGTTTAGAAAAAACAACTCATACTAATCTTTTGTCTTAAGAGAAAAACGAATAGTGCACATGGCTTAGGTCCACCACCACTTGGCTAGGATGCCCATATAGTTGGAACCAAGAGAATAACAGAGAATTGTTAGAAATGATAAATGGGTGTTACATAAGACTTGTAGGTGAGACAGGTAGGTTCTTTAGAGCTTTATAGACCATAGTACACAGTTTGAATCCTTCTGAGAAAGATACTATCTCTTAAGTTCTCAACATAGAGGCAGAATGATATGACTTACATTTTAATTATAATGTTCAGGATATTGTGGAATAAATGAAAAGAGTAAAGAAAATATCACATTAAAAATCTATTGCAACCCAAGCAAATTTGATGGTAGCTTGGAGGAAGAGTTGGAAATGTTTAAAAGCTTAGGAAACTGGATCCATTTTGAAGGCAGAGCCTACAAGTCTGGCTAGGGGCAAGAAGTTAGGATGTGAATTTGAAGAGTCAAAGAGATCCTTTTTAGCCTTTAAGTGAATATGTCAAGTAGGTGACTAAAGTATTAATCTGCAGTTCAGGGGAGAGTTTGGGGTTAAAAATAGGAAATTGAGAGCTATCATCTGAAAGGTAATGTTATGAGACAGGATACACTCACACAGAGTGATACAGTATAAAGAAGGAATCTGAGGATTGAGTTCTAACGTATTTATTTAATGGTAGAATTGTCAAAAGTATGAGGAAGTAACAAGGAAATGAAGAAGAATGGGCTAAAAGGTAAGAGGAAAAAACTGAATGGATGGTTTCCAGATAACAAGCAAAGTAAATATAAAAAGAAACAAAGATAAAGAGGAGAAATTGACTACTTATAGAAATATGTATTCATAGAGTAAGAAAAAACTGTAGATTGTACAATGTTTCAGAGAAATGGGTATAGTGATGACACAGACAGATCTGAGGAAGGAGCAGGAATAATCCTGATTTATTTATTTATTTATTTATTTATTTATTTATTTTGTTCAATACAAATGAAAGTGCGGGGATTGGAGGTGAGGTTGGAATAAATTATTTCCAGCATATCCTAATACCATCACTGAGCAAGGATTCAAAGAGGAGCTGAGGACTAACCTAAGTTTTAAAGTTTGAACTCAGCTTCAATGGGATTATATCCCAGGAAAAGTAGAGCTTCAGGAAAATTAAGGTGCTTGAGAAAAAATTTGCTAGTGAGAAGTACAAGGCACACCCAAGTGATGGCACCAGGGAAATGAGATGACAAAGAGGGGGCAGAGTTGGCAAGATGAAGGAAGAACTTAAACAAGAGAAAAGGCCAAACTCTGGAGCCCTGATGTCTGTCTGGTCTCTGCTCTTGGAAATATAGTAATGATACCACTACTCTCAGGAATACTCTCTGGTCCCTGGTTATGGGAGGGAGTTTAAGAAGGAAAATTGGGTGGTATGAGGCCAGCTGAGTTGAAATGAAAGAATTGTGCATTAATGCAGGGTGAATTAAATTCAATAATAAGCAAAGATTGTACAAAATATTTTGGAAGGATGACTGTGTCTCTTATACTTTTATATAAAGTGTGGAATGAAGAAGACATTGTCAAACTCTATGCGTGGAGTCATAGCCATGTCACTCAGTGACGTAGCAAATAGAACTTGGAAACAATGCATCTGGGTCAGAAATAGATGGCACCACTAGATGTGGAGAAGCAGAGTTTGGTTTCCTTACATGTACTTTTATATAACTGTAAATCCCCATATGATAAGAGGGAGAATTAGGTCCATGCTTCTGGCAAAACTTTTGTCATTGACTGTCTCTTACTCATGTTCTCACCATGAGCTTCATCCTATAGAAAAATGATGAATTCACATCCATTGAGTTGCTGCAATTGGTTGTATTGATAAAGATTTCAGTGTTCCATTTAATTTGAGATATCGCCAAGAAATCTGCCAGCAAATATTGAAAGAGCACATAGAAAACCATCTAACAGAACTTCTAAGAGTAGTTAAAAGTTACTGTGCAGATTAGCACATGGAATGAAAGGTCTAATTTATCTACTGGCTCTGGATGAGAAGCTTGTTATAGAGTGGGCTTTGTAGAGCTAGAGAAGTGTTGATGCCTGGCAGCTAGGAATGTCCTGTGAGCCACCATTGGCAAGCAGCCACCTTTGCCTTCCAAGGTCTGCGGAGTGTGCCAGTGTACACAGAGAGGCACACAGCTCCACCTTGAGAAGCAAGGCCCAGATGCTTTACATACACATCTATGCAAGCCTGAATAGGTATAAACTAGAAAGAAAGACTTGAGCTGAAGTGCTAAAGAAAAGGTTTCAGATCTGAAGATCCAGTGGCCTCCTATTTTACTCACTTTTGATCTGTCCACCTCCATGCCAGATTTCTCTGCTAACTCCAGTGGGGGCTGTGTCGTTGGGGGTATCACGCCAGAAACGGACTGGTGTCCTACAAACATCTGTAATCCCCAAGCAGATTATTCACAGGGGTTTGAAATTTAGAGTAGATTAATTTACTACTTCTCATATATATTTTGTTTAAGATTAAACAAAAAAAAAATGAAAGCAAGGAGATGTAGACAAATTCTTAAATATATATAAAATGCTTTCTCCAATATATATATATATATATATATATATATATATATATGAAATGAACAATAGATAAATAGGTTCACAGACAAGAAAGGGAGTCCTTTTTCAGTAAATACACACAAACACCTACACACAAGCACACGTGTTAACATATATATATTTCCCAACCTGATCTCACTATCAGATATAATTTCAAAATTGATATAGTATTTTGCATATCTCTTCTAAGATTGTGCTAGCTCTTTTACTCACATTCTTGTCCTCCTTAAACACAAGAGAGACTAAGCCTTAGTTCCTTTCAGCATGCATAAATATTTCTTAGTTTATCTTACACTCCATTTATGAAAATGAATATTGCTATTTCTGGCTCTGATGCTTACTTATTCCAACTTTCCATTTCTTATTTTAAATAAGGGTAAAATATAATGCAACACTTACAAGTGATTTTACAAACAGGGGCTACTTTGTGGATAAAAATAGGGGTGCTGGTGTGCAAGTGGGGGCTGGAAGAAGGGAACAATTGATATTTAAACTCCCAACATTCACATGAAAAACACCTTAATAGGAATCAAAGTTTAATGAGCATGAGTACTCTAAAGGCAAATTTGTGTGCACTTGTGAAATGTATCTTTATATATCCTAGTGGGAGTTGTGAGATGGAGACAATGTAGCCCGAGTATCTATCTGTCTGTCTATCTATCCATCTAATTTATTCTCTTCACTAATTTTGTGTTGAAGTATCATGCTATACAGTTTTCAAAAAATAAAACTGAGGTTCAAAGTTCTGAGGAACTTGCCCAAGGTCACAGGACTGGTAGATAGTGAATCTAAGTCTAGTAGCCTGTCAGAGGCATTGCCCACTCTAGGGTGTTTTGGGTGATCTACAACATAACCTGAAGGTACTACAAGTCTGTTACAGGAGTCTTTGTCTTTAGGCACTTTGATCCTTGGTATTTTGTCATGCTGCAGTGATTTCCTGGCAGGGAAGAACAATTAGGTTCCCATGAAATACCCTGGCATCCATCCATCCCCATGAATGGAGCCTGACACAACAACCCTTTCCATGGTCATCACAGAAGACATACTGGGTTTAAGTCTAATATCTTCCTTTAATCGTTACTTCTGGAAGTCTACCAAGAGCAGCTATCATTTGAATTTGGCATGATTTCACTGATGCTTGTTGCTCATAATTTCATTATTCTCCAGATGTTAACATATTTTACTGGGATGCTAATTTTTCTTTTGCCAATTATCTCTGTCAGAATTGTAAGGCGATTATTTTTGGGGTTACTTATTCCACTAACATGTAAGCTCCACAGGGTAGCATTATTTTTCTGTAGCACTTAAAGATTACAACTTCATAGCCATAAAATAGTGGCAGAATATATATGCCTAATGAATCCATGTTCAAGGATTATATAAGTCAAAAATACCACTATATTTTTTTCTGTTGTGTAGAAACTATTGAAACAGAATGATTACAAAAATTTTGAATTGTAGCATCAGTTTTCATGCCCATATATTGTAATCTGAACAACTACTTGGAAGATAACAGTGTGCCATATATTAACCATTGGCAATCTTCTATTATGTTATTTTAAATTCATTTTAAAATTTAAAAAAATACTGCTGTAGCTTGAAATATATAAAAAGTCGAAAGTAGTATATTATTTCATTAAGTTTTGATTTTATTCTTTTCTTGAGTAAATTAGATGATCAAGTTTGTCTTTTCTGTTTTAAAAAAAGTAGCATTCAAAATAAGATAATTCTCCCAAAGGAACCCACATATTTTATTCCTGGAGTTAAGAAAAACAGGGTTAAGTATTTCTATGAAATTTTATAAATGCATTCATATAAAAACCATACAATTGATGTCTACTAATTCATGCACTACGTTATTTTATGCTGATTTAAAATTTTATGCAGATGTAAATGAAATTTTGGAAATAATGCTTCTAAAATTAAAGAAGAAAGAAAGGAAAGCCACTTCTTATGTTTCTACTTGTAGATCATATAATGAGAACAATAGATCTGAGAATGATATACCATTTGGTTGATATTTCTAGGATCTCTTAGGTCCAATATGTGTTCCCAGAAAATAAGGTATTTAGTTTATTAACAATATTAATGCAAAAAGACTAAAGCTAAAAATCATTCTACATATTTTAATTAAAAATAGTACTCTGAATGATCTTCCTTTTGTTATCCATAGCACCTCTCCTGTCTGTGGGCTTCATTAACTGACAATTTGTTATCCTATTTTTAATCGCTCCATGAGAAATTGAATTAATTTTTTCTAAGTCTCCTTTGATTTTCTTGGCTAAACACACACATTTTTAATGATGTAAAAATATGGTCCCTGTTAGTCATTCTTTTCTGTTTTAAGAGCTGAAAGTTAGATGGGCATTTTGGAAGCCTAGCAGCCATTTTTGTTGTTCTTGTTCAGGTTTTAAACTGTCTTTTCCTTTTCATACAAGCAACTACAGCTCACATAGGATAGGGCATAACGCGTTAAAGAAGTAGTGTCTGGAACTCCTGCTGCCTGGGGACACAGAGTGATACTATGTGAAGTGTCATGGTCCTGTGCAAATAGATTCATTTTCAATTCAAACCCTAAGCAAGAAGACTCTTCTCTGCCAAAGGAGGTTTAGCATCCCTCCTTAAGGGAGTGTGAGAGAAGACTCAGCCAGCAGGAGGCCAGTGACAGCCACCAGTGTGGAAGACACTGAGCACACATCTGACGCTGAGAGTAGAAGCCTGGGCCACAGTGCACAGCAGTTGTTAATAAGGTTAACAAGTACATCATGAGCACTCACACCCTCTTCTGTGAATAAACCTATAAGCAGAGATTTAAGTGTCCTGGATTAAGAAGTGGTCAGCTCAATGCATGCCTTATATGATAGCAGGGAAATAGAAAAGAAACTTTTCAAACTTTCTTCCAGAGGGCTGATAAAATAACCCAGTGGGCATCCGTTTAGTTCTATGTGTTCTGATCCGTTTGACAAATGCTGAGAACTCAGTTATTATTATTAACAACAATGTTCAGGATATGAAGTTTGCAATTTAAAAAAAAAAAAAACCTGCATAAGCATTGTCTGTAAATTCTTGGATGTTATAAGAGGAGCCCTATTCAACTATTGCATCTAGATTATTTCACTAGAAAGTCAAAACTAAATAGGCAGGAGTTTTTCGTGTACACTCTTCTAGATTAGTGCATTTTAAGCTTTAAAATGTTTGCAAATCACCTGAGAGCTATGAAAATACAGTTTCTGATTTGGCAGGTCAGTGTGGCCTTATATTCTACATTTTTAATGAGATATCACATGACGGAGCTGGTGGACAACCTTGAGTAGAAAAGTTTTAGGCTATAAGATCTTGTACACAGTGCAAAAGTTGGCAATGTTGATCATAACTTCTCATGAATATTATAGGAGGGTGTCATCTCTCTCTCTCTCTCTCTCTCTCTCTCTCTCGCTCTCTCTCTGTCTCTCTCTTCTTCAAATTTGAGTCCTTTCTCTTATATTTTGAGATTAACTCTTATGTAAATCCCACCAAACCAGGTTTCGATCCGATCAGATCAACTGGCTACTTCTTTCTTCTCTTTTAAAATACTTTGGTTGATACTTTTGGCCTTGAGGAGACAAAGGAAGTCATGTGACTTGGGATTCCTAGTGGTGTCTGAAGATGGCTGTTTTATTTCTCAAGCAAGGAGGAGGAGAATAACATATGGATATACTGTCGGGCTGCCCGTGCCATCTCTTGAATTGCCAGATCACGTCGTAAGGTGCAGCAGATGGCCAGAGCAGCAGGACTTGCCAAATGATGCACTCCAGAGCCCTTCCACAAGGTGCCGGCTCTGGTGGCGGTAGCGGAGCTCAAGAATATGCTCATGTCCTTTTCACAAAGACAAATTATCTGGTAGCTCTTCAGATGGTGCTATCAGAACCATCATATAGGGTGGATGATTTACCTCTTCTATGCACTGGCAGTTCAACATTGTATCAGGGAAAGGGGGAAAAAAAAAAACTAACTGAAAGTTTTTAAAATCTGAACTATTTTCTCTGAGTTTGGGCAAAAAGCCCGGTTCTCTGGTTATTTCATTGCTCACAAAAACATAGAAACTGAGCTCATTTTCCAGTTGTCAACAAGGCCTCCACCACCTCTCCTGCCTGTCTCCTTCTCCTGTGCTCCAGGAGCCTCTGTCCCAGAGAGAAGAGTGCTCTTCTATCCCGACTGACTTTTCGTCACCACCATATTTCTTCTGTGTAGTTCTGTGCTTTCCATAACACTCCACCCTTCCTGTTTAATTACTTAAATTCTACTCCTTCCTTAAGACACATCTCATATACTAGCCCCTCCCAGGTTTTTCCTTCATCTTTTGAAGCCAAAGTAACATTGCTTTCCTTCACATTTCTTATCATGTTTTATCGCTTGGCAATTGAGTGTCTCTCTGTGACAGTTACTTGCTTTTTCTTATTTAATGCCTCTAATGGTAACAATTTCCATCTTCACTTAATGTAAAGCTTCTCAAGAGCAATACAACTATTAAGATTTTTAAGTATGTGACAGTAGATAGACAGTCTTTCTCAGGTTTTGAAACTGACCACGTGGCAAGTATAGGCAGGGGTGTTTTCTCAAAATTCAGGCCACTAAACTCTTCTCAGAACTTCAGTCCTCATGAATGCAATACCACAGACTCCCAACACTGGTAATCATGTTCTCTTTAAAGATAAACCCCTTTCTTCCTTCTGTTGTAGCAATTCTAGCTCTTTGTTTCTTGTTCCTCTACCGAGTGGCAAATTTGGGGTTAGCCATGATTATTACCCTGAGAGTTGCTAAGGTTACCCACACCCCTTCCTCACTCATCAGCCAGGAAGTTTTACCAAGGAGACTTACTTTGCTAGGAATTCCATGAACTAAGTCTTGATTTGTATAACATATATTGGATTCCAGAACTTATTGTTAGTTGCCTTAATAATTCTGTACAAAGCCATTATTTTGTTTTGAATCAAATTTAAAATCCTTGGAATGAGCCCCCAGTCCACTGAAGCCAACTGGCTGAACAGCTCCATCATCCAGTCATTCCACACAAGCCTTTTCCAAACTGTGCCATATTCTTGGAATGCTCTTTCTTCCTATGGGCCAAGTTATCTCTCTTTCATCATCCAAATAGCTCATGCAATCCCACCTCCTCTGCACAGTCTTCCAGAATTATTTGGAAAAGGTCTAATAGCTTTTCTCTGTGCCATCCGGTGTGAGCATTAGCCAATCAAGGCTCGCTCACTTCTCAGTCCTGCTAATGCACTTATTCTTGAAGTGGACACCAAGCACATGCTTTGTTACACATTGTTCAAAATTGTCTTTACATTCAGATATTTTTGATCTTATAATTGCTTTTCAACAGATTCTTCAGAAATCAGACTGCAACTAAAATCCTTTGTATAGTGCCATATGAACTATTATGTATAAATAGATATTTAATAAGTAAGGAGATTTTTTAGATTTGACTTTTCAATGGACAAACAATATGGAACATACTTATTATTTTACAAACTCACCAACATTTGCAGGAGAACTCTGTTAGCCTTGGTCAAAGATGCTTATTTCCATGCAGGTTTGTTTCTCAGGCTGGAGTGTGCTAGCTCCCCTTGGTTATGACTGGAGTGTATACAAGGAGAAATTATGGAAGTGGCTTTTGTACTCAATGACAAGATCATGATAGTCATTCTTTGGATGGAAAAATAGGAATATTGAATGGATTGTAATAGCATAGTTTCCTTATTTATGAGAAGCCTGAAGAAAGCAGTGCCACAAAGAATCAGGAGAACACCTTAGTCTTGGCTAATTCCTCACTCTGGATGGCTGTTCTATGTGGATTTGCTGAATGAATAAAGGAAGCAAGTAATTAAAGAACAGTAACGTAAGCTGCAACCTAATTGTTGCCTCCCAGCCTGTCTATTCTTACTAAAAGAATCTTCTGGGGAAATTTGAAAGGTTACAAAACATTCTAACTAGGAAAAGAAGCATCTGTTACTCTGCCATAAAGAAGGATAAACTTGACTCATTTGTAGGAAAATGGATGCACCTTGAGACCATAACATTAAGTAAAATAAATCAGATACACAGGCTTAAATATCACATAGTTTCTCTTACAAGAGAAACGCAATACCTATATAACGAACAAAACAAGACATGTAGTAGAAAATAGGGAGATAGTTTTTTTACAAATGGAAAAGGGACCAAGAGAGGGAGAAGGAGTCAGGGAGGGGAGAGGAAGGGGATGAAGAAAGAATGGAGATATGTCACGTACATATACCAACTGCCCAGGAGAAACATAAACATTATGTATTACAAGATACATGCAATAAAAAAATGGAAAAACTCATCTGTGCCTGTCTGGTAATGATCAAAACTGAAGAATGCCATTAATACAACTGGGTACAACATCTGCAGGGCAGGGTATAATACAAAAAAGAGTCTCATGTTGAGAAATTATTAAGTAATACGAGATAGTTACAGCAGCACAGTCATTCAGGCACGAGGTCCTTCTACTCGTGGACCCGAGTGTGACCACCTGATTTCTCAAGTGTGGGTGACACTGACAGGCAGGCATGATTAGTGTGACCCCTTCTTGTCAGACCTTTGAGATCGCTGGCCTAACCCAAAATCCAGACAATGTATCTCTCTTCACAATAATTCGTTGCTTCAATACCACATACTTTAGTTACAAACTCAGTTACATAAATACAGTTATATCAGAAAGGTGGGTCTTTGGGTTGGAAGAGAGCAGTTTTATTCATTTTATTCCTCTTTCAGTTTCTGCATCAATTCCTTGAAATTTTCGTTAGCACACGTACTTTGCCAAATATGTAAATCACTTGAACTCTTTGCCCATTCATTTTTGTCATCTGTCAAATGGGTTGCCCCAACTGAATTAGTATTTACTGAAGTTATGTATGCAAATTTTCTGGCATGTGCTAGGTACTTGCTTTTCTTTTTCATCATACTCTTTTTCCCTTACAATTCCCTGTGTTCTGCACATGAATCTGTTACCTGATGGGAATTAGTACCAGGTTTTTGTGAAATGCCAAGAGCCTGAGCCTACATCCTGGATACTGGTCCACAGCAGAGGCAGCCTATGCAGTCTGCTGGCCTCGTTTCTCTTGCTAGCCCTTGTCTGCATTGTAACTTATTCATGAATGTGTGTGGAGCTTATAGCTGGGAAAGAAGAAGAGACAAGGAAAGAACAAGAGCCCAAGACATTTCTCTGTCGTTTCTCATTATCTGCTGAGCGAGGTACTGTACTATCAACTTCCGTCAGCTAACAGCCTATTTCATCCTGGGCAGGAGGCCTGAGTGAAAGGCTGGTGGGAAGGGGTGAGCGCAGGGATAAAGAGAGACGGAAAACAGATTTGGCACTTTGACAAGCTGGATGCTAGAATGCTCTGGTCTATTTGATCAAAATGGGGGGAAAACACATTTGTCAAACTGTCTGCCTTGTTTAGGGGCACCGCGAGTCTTGCACATCATTTGCCTCCTTGCATTAATGTTTTCTCTGCATTTTTTATTTACTGTTGAATGATCAGTGTCCAAAGCACTTTTCTGCAATAGAGTTATTTAAATGTACTAAACTTTAAGCAGTCAGCTTAAAGAAACTACTACAATCTCTTCTTTTCTTCTCAAAACTGAAGATACACAGCACACAAAGAATAACAAAAATATGAGGATGATTAGGGGAATTTTGTGTCACAGTGAACAAAGCATAACTAACATTCTACTTTAAAAATAATGGCTTTTTTCTCTCGTGGGCAAGGAGAAATAACTTTTCCAACACATAATAAATTTATTAGCCTTTCCAATTTCATCCTTCCTACCTTACCTTAGATACAGCATCAAAGACACAAACATCAGTTTGACCGTAATATTTCCAATTCAGCTTTTTTATTGTTGACTGCTTGTTGGTCCCCCAAAGTTGCAGCATGGCCGCCACCTGGTGGTAATTTTGTAGATTGCTTGATGTAGAATCACTAAAGGTAAAAAGGATCACAGTTTGACATTTTCACTACCTCAGACTTACTGATCCACAAATAGCTTTTAATGGTGGACCAACCATAAGGTAATATAGTATTATAGCAATATAGCAATATAGTAAAACCTATGCTTTTATTATGACCTCAATCCATGCTTTCTTTTTTCAGACTTTTTTTTTTTCCTAACTGAACTGTTATCGTTGAGATTCATCCCAGTCTTTTCTTCTATCCAGCCGTAACTCTTGGAGGATGTAGCTCTTTATGAAGCTCTTCCAAAAATCTTCATGAATCTCAGTAGATACAGAATGCACACAAACACTGGATCACTTAAGAGTCATTAAAAAAACAACTATCAGATATGTGTGGGCAGAGTGCAGGAAACCCAGGGATGGCCTCGAAGAATGGCAGGAGTGGTGGCACAGGCTTCTGCCACTCACTTCTCAAGGGGTAGAGTGAGAGTGGGCTTGGGGTGACAAATGTTTGACCTGTGTGAACATAACAGGGCTTCCCATCTCCCAGAGTGTTCCCTGTTGACAAGTCCCAGTAACAAACCAGAGAGAAAGGCAATCCAAACGTGGTTTCCTGTGGGACATGGCAGGGAAGGATGTTGGCAGGGTGTAAAAGGGCAGACTGATGATACCCACCCCTCTCCCAAGTCTGCAGCTTTCCCTACCATTCTAGGCTCTGCAAGAGAAGAGTACATTAATGGATAGAAAGTGGAAATATCAAATATAGTAGTAAACTACTGTTTTGAAAGACTGGGACAAATCAAAATCTTTCACTATGTATAACTTACTCTTGAGTCTTCAACTGGCTTCTCTCCATCCTTAATTACCTCTATGACTTCATTCATTGTTGCTGTAGCTCAGCATCCCTCTTGTTTAAAGATATACTATGGAGAATGTTAACAGCAGCTATATTTCAAGATCTGCTCATACTGGCCCATTAACATTTATCAGTTATCATGAACCCAAGGCATGAAGGTTTAATTTGATAAATTAATGTTAATTAATGTCTGGCATGTCCCATCTTTCAGTTTTTGAACATCTCAGACTCATGGTATCTATGCTCTCTAGCGTTTTAGCACTACTTTTTAAACTTATCTGTCACAAGTTTGAAAGATACACTGGCTATTGAAGTAGGAAAAAGTATCAAAAGCTTTAAGTTCCAACGCTACAATAAACAGCATTGTTTTCAAGAGAACTTCAACTGTAGGCAAGTTTTGCCATCCAAAAGCAAAAGCAATACACTAAATGTGTAATAGATGTATGAAACTGACTTGTTGAAAGTTACTAAATTGTAAATAAAAAAGCTTTATTAAACTTTGGAAGAAAGTCAAAGTTGACTGTCATATTTTAGAAAGCTTTACATATTCATGTTACAATTCAGTAACAAGAACAGTTACTAGTACACCTGTTATTAGATGACTTGATTTTAGTAATAGAGGTTTCATGAATACTATTAAGACAACAATAAAAAACATGGACAATATGCCATAGCCAAATTTTATGATAATTAAAAATTTCTAGATATAAAAACAAAATAGCTACAAAAAACATGAAGCTATGCTATGTGCATCATAAATCAAGAGAATTTTAGGTCACCATGGAACTTTATAAAACAGATGCTATTCTATTTTTGTGGAGCTACATAATTCATAGGTCCCATTTTATCAATGAAGATAAGGCAATTTGGGCTCAGTCACAAAGCCAAAGATGGGTGCTGGAGAGCTTTCATCCTAGGAGCATGGTCCCCGTCTCATGAATCTTCACCCAGGGCTGATACTGATCAAGTAAAGGTAAGACTTTCTAGTCTAGCAGGGTGCCTTTATTAAAACAAAATATATAGTTGTTGGTTTTTTTCTCTTATTTCTAATATAGTATAAATGAAACCAAAATGACAATCTTTCTCCTATTTCTTTTCACCTATCCTTTAACATGAGTGAGAAGACAAAAATAAACAATGTTTTATTTGTTTGCTTGTTTGTTTTTAATTCAGAACCTGAAGCAAATTCTAGAATGAGACTGAATACTCCAAAAATATTGTTGGACCCTCACAAATTATAGAGTGGGTAAATGTGAAATTTGGGTGTAGCTAAGGGGGGTTCAGAGGCATGTGTGGTTGTGTGCCTAAGCAGAGGTATCTCAAGACCTGGAGACGTATAGCATCAGCCACACTGTGGACCTGGCAGTACGCTCAGGCTCATGTCTTTAGCCTGGCAATGATGAGACTGTGTTGATTCTGCCAGTAAACTTGGCTGTGTGACCAAGGATCAAAAGCAACCACAACCTAGCTCTGCACTCTTTCTCTGACTGCGTAAATCCTGCAGTTCTACTGTAGTCCAGCTTGGGAAGAAGACTGCCCAAATTGACAATTATCAGACTTTTTGCCAACCTTAATGACAGAGACCTTATATTGCATTTAATCTGTCTCAAAAAAAAAAAAAAAAAAAAACAAGGTAACATTTCTTGCAGTGTGAGTACCATGGAGAAAGTTGTATCTGTAATAAGTATGTATTTTCCTTTGTATCATATGATCCTTATTTTGATGGGTGAGGGGTTATAGCTTTATCTACCAACTTTTCTTTTTAGAAACTGTCTTTTTTTAAGATTAATGTTTCCTTCTGTACCATATTTCTGGTCCACCTAAAAAGAGAAGAAAATGGATATTTGCAATTGTTTTTGTAGTAACATAAGCTCTTGAGGGCATAGGGCTTGTTGCACTGAATTGCAGCCCAGCATGAAATTTTACAGCTGAATTATGAACCCCTGCCAATAAAAGTTTACAACGGAATAGCCTGGTTGTTCTAGCTTTAGAGGCAGAGGTGGAGAAAATACATGTGATCTAATGGATACTGTTATCCTAGCAATATGATATTAATGGTTGCACAATTTGAGGGTAAAGAATTAGAATGCGAGAATGAAGTTAATTAGAGATATTTGAGAGATATAAAATTTATTACCCGAGTTGTGTGCACATTATTTACTTTATACAAATGTAAATTCAAGTCTATTTGACATCTCTTTCAATTTCATAATTAAATTAAAGGATTTGAGAATTCACAGGTTTTAAAATAGAGCCACTATTGACTTTAAATTATCCCTGTTAAGAAGGAAAGTAATAGGATGAATAAATTAAATTCCTTCAACATATTATGATTTGATATCACTAATTTCCTTTCCAAAGACAACTCTTTGCCTATTGAATATATTTGTACTGCAATTAGCTGGGCAGTCAATACTCCAAAGAATCAAGGAGGCATCATTTAAAATAAAAACAGATATGATTGGCTTGGGTGAACAAGAGGGTTGGGTGAGCCTAGAAAATTGAATAGAGTCATTAAGTAAAATATACTTGCCAGCAAGATAGTTTTTAAATAATTAAGAAATTGCTTTACTTTTATAAAGTAATGGAAAATTTCTTGGAAGTTTCTTTTAAAATTCCTCATGAATATAGTATAGGCTTTCTATGAAAGTCACTAAATAGAACCATGCCTCTCCTCTTCTCCATTTCCAACCATTTTCTGAAAATCTCTGATGATAATAGGATGAATGTGTGGTCAATAGGACATGGTCATAGTATTAGTTCAGGTTGTCTAACATCCATGGTACACAGAAAAATTGGACTTGAAGGTAGAGAAGATATGGGAAGGTTATGAACTTCACTACTGCCTTTGTCTTTTCCAACAGTGGGGTTTAGGCAGTCACCTAAGTGCCCCTTGCTGCAGTCCCCCACACCCCAGCGGAATCAGAATCACCAGTCACCCATGACCGAGAAGCTCAGGTTCACTGGGTCTCAGTTGTAAGAAAGTAAAGTCATCAAACTGATATTGGGAGAATTTGGATAAATGGTTACAGCAAAGCACTTGGTAGACACAAAATGCAGAAGGTCAATCAACATTGCTTTTCTTTGGAAAAGTTCTACTGCTATCATAAACTGTAACACAAAATAGTTTTATCTCACAGACTAATGAGAATAATTACCACCACCAGTAAATGATCTGTTTTCCCTATATGGCAGACACTAATGTTATCTGTTTTAGGTTTCTTTGGCAGTGTGTATTACTCTGATTCATTTATTAATGATCAGTAATTTAGCACCTTCTATGTATCAAACACTGTGATAAGTGCTAATTTCCTAACAAAACACATCTCTATGCTTAAGGAATTCATAGTTTTAGGTAAGATATCAAGATAGCAAACAGACCCACCATGAAAGTAATTACGGTGATAGAATGATGCATGAAGAAGTATTTGATTTCAAAAAAGAAGATAGATAACAGAAAATAGCGAGATCATTTGCAAAGAAGAAAAAGACCAAAAGATGGGAAGGATAAAGAGGAAGGGGAATGGAAAAAAAATTAAGACATGTTACAGACATGTACCAACACTCCAAGAAGAATATCACCATTATGTACTGCAGGCATGTACCAAAAAAAAAAAAAAAAAAAAAAAAAAAAAACCAAGAAAAAATTTTTGAGTAGGAAGGACGAAAAGAAGATTTCTTATAGAAGCTGACATTTGAAATTTAAGTAAGTAGAAACCCACAGGCAGAGGAAGCAGCAGTGTGTTCAGTGACCTGCAAATAGCAACTACTGGAAAACTTGGGAAAAGGGAGACCAGTAGCTGGAGCAAGCAGGGATCAAAGACATCAGATCTTGTGATGAAGGTATCAGGCATCTGTAAAAAGGTGACATTTACATTCTGCAAAGATAATTCAAATGGGGAAGGTGACTTAAGTAAACAAGAGGAAGAACGGAGGAAGCTTGTGTGTCTTCTAATTTTCTACAATAAGCATGGGTTATATAGACTTCTTAAATTTTAATTTTTGGAACACAGTTATAGCAGCCTTGTACTTCACAGATCTTCAATGACAGGAAGATAATTGACCAAAGACACCACTGAATGGGGATCATTTCCAAGGCCATGCTTCTTACTGGCAGCTTTCAGCTGAGGGCTGAGCACAGCAAGGACACAAAAGCAAGGCAAACCAGACCTGGGAGACAAGCTCTGCTCCTGAGGGAGGCCTGGCACTCAGAACTCCCTGCACTCCTCAGAGCCTTCTTTAGGCTATACAGGGCCTTCTCTTGTTCACTTTTACTCTGGGTCAGAATTAATACCACTATTCAAATCTCTCCCAACCTGCTCCAATCTTTCCTCATTTTCTCTTATAAATATTTTTCCAGGTAAAGTCATTGTACATATTACCGCATTGGCATCTGCTTCTCAGAAAACTTGGACTAACATACTGGCATAGTATGAGTTATTAAATAAATTCTTCCTGTATGAATACAAAATTGCAGATGACTTGAAGTTAAGGACATATTTTATTATTCTCATTTTCAATCCTAGCCCCTTGCAAAAGAAGATAGCCCAAAATTTTTGAAATAATGATGACAAAGAAAAATCAGCCTAGAACTGATGATGCAACAGTGATTTTCCTTATAGTCAAAGTCACATTAACCATGTTTTAAAGACTGAAATGAAAAACTTGACAAGTTATGTGTTTTTTACCACTTAGAAGCTCCATTATAGATGTCATCTTGTATAATGTAATTGGAACCAATATTTTATTTAACTATAAAAAACAATTGAAAAGGGAAAAGATAAAATGATGCATATCTTAATAATTTATTACAGCTCAAATATATGTATGTGTACTTACTTGTAATGTTTCATTGAGTCAAGAACTTGTTACTTGGTGAATTTCACTGAGGAGGATTCTATGTTCTTTCTTTGTGTGAAACATACTCATATTACTTACAATTTGTGTTTATGATTATACGTAAGGTGAATTGGAATCTTAGTTTAAACCCACCCAGATTTAATGTTTTTCTCTAAATATTTGAGAATTATTTTGCCTATCTCAAAAGTATTAGTGGGGGCTGGGGATTTAGCTCAGCAGCATAAGCACCTGCTTTGCAAGCAGGCAGTCATGAGTTTGATCCCTGGTACTGATAAAAAGGAAAAAGACAAAAAAAAAAAAAGTATTTGTGGAAGAGATTCCATTTCTCTTCTTGTCCCATCTGAAACCACTGCAGTTACAGATAACCCTGCTGACTACTTCCTCACTCATGGTAACAGGAAGAAACCATGACTGAGTTCAGGAGAAGAAACTGAATGGCTTCTATCACATAATATGTTTTTCTCTCCTGTAAGTCCAACCTGTCCGCAGAACAGACACATTTTCTACCCCTCCACGGGATGTTCTCCATCTGTATGGGGAAGGCTACCAGTCCTTCATATCTGTTAATAATGACACAACTACGGCTGTGAAATTCTGTAAGATGGATTCCAAAGTGTATAGTAGTGACCTCACTAGCTTTCATATTCCCATCCTGGTTTTATTATCAATAACACTAACATTTTAAGCTCTGTCTGCTTGTGTTCTAATTTGGGAATTAAAAATGTCATGATCTTAGCAATTTTTATTAAATCTTACAAATTGGCATGCGTAGAAAAAGTTATTTTCAGAGCCAAGTGTGATGGTGCACATCTGTAATTCTAGTACCCAAGAGGCTGAGGCATGCAGATTGGCTCTTGTTCCAAGTCATTCTGGGGCACATGGTGAGTTCAAGGATAACCTGAATTTCATAATGAGACTTTTCATTGTTTTGGGACAAGGTCTTTCTATATAGTTCAGGCTGGCCTTGAATTTGCTTTATGTACCCCAGGTTAGCCTTGAATTCATGATGATCTTTCTGCTTCAGTCTGCTGAGTGCTGGGATTACAGACATGTGCCACTACATCCAGCAATCACAGGTTTATTTTGTCAGTTATATAATAATTAACAAAATTAGCTAATTGTAAGACCAAATACATTTATGTAAACAAATTTGAGAAGCTCATTAATGACTTGCTAGATATTCCATGCAACACATTGAGGATCAAGTGCAAGAAGATACATATTGGAAGGTAAACTACCCGCCCACATTTTCAAGCATTCACAGAGGAAAAGGAAAGCATTCATTAATTAGATTAACTCCTTGAGTGGAAAAGCTTCTGCTGGATTTATATGAATAGATTATTTGTCCACATAGTAAGATTTGAAATCCACCATCTGAGGTTCTCATTCAGAAATATATATATATATATATGAATTGATTACACATAGGCCAGTGGCCCCAGCTTGATTTTCTTTCTGTCAGAAATTGCTTTTGACATAGCATTTCCCCTGATATCAGCTTGTTTGAACCACTAGAATTCTCTTTTACACTCTCAGAAGGGCTTTTATAGAGTTTATTCACATTTCTATCAATGCTTAGGATTCCACCCCATGCCATCTCCTATCCCTTCAACTACGTTTGCCCTTTGGCATTTTGAATCCTTTCTTCTCAGTAGGCTCCATCCTTGAACATTTCAAACATATTCCACTTGAAAAATCAGGCTTCTGGTATGGCTTTTGGATGGTACCCTCCAATATCCCCCTTGGTCTTCACTTGTTAACATGGCAAACTTTGCAGTCCTCTCCCCTCCCCCAGCCTTCCTGCGGTCATTGTTCTGGATGGTCCTCTTGACATAGCTCATATGTTCTCAATATTCATTCGCTCTAACCTTCCTTGAACATGTAACTTCAATCCAGTCATTATGTACACCTTTATTTCTCTGTGAGCATGATCTGAGCCATCCTGTACCTGACTCCTTTAGGACCAAGCATTCTCCATTTCCTGTGCTAACCACCCAATTCCTTCTAGTTGTCAAGTGCATCAAATTAAGCAGATTAGTATACTCTTCAGTCAGACTGGCTGAATTTACTAGCTATATTAATATGTACACAATACTACTTTATTTGAATGATGATGATATTAGTCCTTACTACAAGTTTACTGTAAAAATGAAATCAAGTAGCCAATATTGTTCAACAGTGTTACGGTTTGACTGTGTATTATGAATAGTTATCAAACACTGCCAAGTAAAGTCATAGGTGAATTTTTTTCCTTCAATTTTGGACTCAGCTTTCAATAACTGCTAAATAAAAACTCTTGGCATCAAGGACTTCTATATTAAAATGTTTTGTACATTTTAATATCTAAGTATGAATTGTTGTATTTATAATCTCATCACATTTCTACTTATGATGCATACCTTTCTCAGTATTGACTCTACTATGCCTATTTCTCTCACACTTACATTAACCTTCTTTCTCAATCTTGTATCCAAAGAATGAAAATTTTGTATCCAAAGTATCCAAAGATTGAAAATTTTGCTTTGCTTCAATCATTGTCTCCAGTATTCTCCAAACTTGTTTTGAGATCATCATTTGTCATAACATTATAATAGATGTTCATGTCTCAAGCCTCTAGCCGCTAAATCCATTCACTTTAATTGGATCAATATTTAATATAAATATATCATTGGTTATACATTGTCCAAGGTCCCCAGGAGGTATCTGAAAACTAAGTCAGACAAGGTTCCTTCTGCAAGAGTCTCACAGTCCTATACTGTTGGTCCCATGCTAATCCCATAGTCACCTGAAGCTCCTTAGCTTAGAGCCAGTATTTTTATATCAATTATTTTAAAAAGCTGTGCAAGTGATTGCAATAAGGTGAAAAATACTTGCGACATAGCTGTCTCTTACACAGCTATCAATCATCTTCTTAAGCAACTGTTTTTCTCATGTTACTTTTTCGTCAAAGAAAGTACAGTGTTTCTCATTTGTCACAATCAGTCTTAATTCAGCTTGGCAGAACTCTTATTCTGATCTCACTGGATAAATCCAATATTTTCCAGCATATAGATCTATGGAATTCCACACGCACCACAAGCCCTTCCTTTATATTTCTGTCCATCCACATTGGGTTTTAAGTTTAAGTTTCACCCCTGGCATGAAGCTATTGAAAACTGCAAGCTATGCTAAACTTTCCCTTCTGTGCATGCCTAATGCATTGCAGAGCAGAGCAGAAACTTTACAGGCTCTTTTCGTGTCTGGAATTTTGATTAAGGATCCAAAATGGGTAAAAAAAAATGACCAGTATTGTGACATGTCTTGATTCATGTCAAGATAAATCACTCCACGAACTGAAAATGAGGGACGTAGGCGATTTCTTTGGATAAATGGAAACATTTTCCATACCAAATGGAAACATTTGGTAGAGTGTGTATCATATTCTTTTACATGTGTGAATAAATGTTTAACATTTATTCATACATGTGTGAATAACTGATCAAAGTGTTCTCTCACCTAAAGTCAAATGAGAGAACTTCAAGGATAAAAAGCACCTAATTGGGAGCACACATTGGAAGAAACAATTGTACATGCCTCAGAGTAAGACCATTGTTCATTTAGGTAAATCTTCTGCTTCCCACTTTAAAGGGCCCAGAAAGGAGAGCAGGAGAGAGCAATGGAGATGTTATCTTGTTCTTCTGGAAGTCTCAGAGCAAGTTAGAGGCTTAGAATCCCTGGAAAGTTCTGCTCAGGTGAGAGGCTGGCTAGGTTTCCCTGGGTTGCCACAGTGAAAGTAGAGAGCGTAGTGGTAGCTGCTTGCACAGTCCAAAATGTTGAAGATAAAGTAGACACCATATGAGTAAGCTAGACTTCTACACCTATTTATTCCTGTTTCGTTCAAAAAAACCCACCTGCCAGGAGTTGGAGATTCCAGCTGACAGAGCCCTTGTTGGGTAAGTCACACAAGCAAAAAGTGAGGAAAGAGTCACAGCCAGATAGCTGGAGTGGACACTGTCCAAACCAGGGCAGTACAGAGGGAGGTCACCACAGCTTCTTTCCTCTCTCTCCTGCAACCCAGAAGCCCCAGACAGTGAGAGGAAGAGGAAGAGTAGAACAATAAGACAGAACACACTGAACTGTAACACCCAGCTCAATAACATTTCTGAGAGCTTGAGGTGGACCAGAGCTGGGGATGACAGAAATGTTACAGTAAATGAGAAACTCAAGTTTGCTTTGCATCTGATATATCACTGTTTATTTAAAATCTAACAACTACTAAAAGGACCCAAAGGTTTGTCTTAAGGTTTTGTCCAGAGTAATTGAAGAAGGAATCCACAGAGTGGGTTTACAATGTCAGTACTGAGATAATTAAGTTGTTTCCCACTTTGTACCCTGCCAAGTCCAGCTCTTTCAGTAAAATAGGCACAGATGTTCACAGCTTACTTGATCATTCCATTTATCCAACAGAATAAAGGCTGTAAAAGGAAGGAACAGACGCTCCATGGTTTCTTTTGAACACTCCCTACCCCAGAGCTCAGGTAAAGGCCTCTCTTGGCCATTTTTTTTCCAGCCTTATTGAGAGTTCACTCCCAGAGCTCTCTTTTGGGTTAAGCTTGGTTTTTCATTAGATGTATTTACTGTGAAAAGCACATGTCCTCTCTTCCAGAAACGTTCTTCCCAGGTGGCACTTCACTATTGCCTCAAAACTTAGGCAGCCCTTTTCTCTTATTCTTCAGAAGGTGCATTCATTTGAACAGTCAACACACAGTCTGACTCCAGTCGGGGCTACAGAGAGCCACAGGCCCCTGGTCGCCACTGATGCACTTCCCACAAACAGAAAAGTCCCCTGAAGCCTTGGATGTGGCATTATAGTACCATTTGAAAAATTAAATCCCCAACTCTGAGAAAATGTATTCACCCACAAATTGCCAGATGAGTTTCTTTAGATGATAAATCTCCTGGAATAGGAAGAGAAAGTCTCCTAAATGCTTCGCCATCTTTGTGATTATTGGCCCCTCCCTAGGACACAGGTGTATTTAGTTTCAAGTACACTTATTTCTTTGAAATCTCACGCCTCCTGGTGGATTGTCACTCCCAAACGGCTGTGACAGAGTCTTTGGATTTGCCGTTCTTCAGTTTCTGCTTCTAGGTTGCATAGTTCCCCACAGAGTTTTACACTTTACACATATTTTCTAATTTCCATTTTTATTTTTATAAATGATTCCCTGGGAGTTTATCCCTGCCCCCACCTGTTTCCTTTTCTTTTTATTACAATTTGCCTTCTTTTTTTCCCAAAAGAGAGGCTCATAATAAATTCATTCTACTTATACTCCTTTAATTTTGAGCAAAATTGTTCAAATGAATTCAGGCATGCCTGTTCCAATTTATCGGGAAAAAGGAGGCTGGATTTAGCTACGCATTCTTTTCAGCATTAGGTCGAACAGCTGTGGGTTTCACTTTCTTTGTTCTCTTGAAGAGAAGAAAAGATATAATATTCTTTTAGATTGGTATGTTATGAGAGAAATTTCATTGATTAGCTTCTCTCTCTCTTCTCTGTCTCTGTCTCTCTGTCTCTCTCTGTCTCTCTCTCTCTCTCTCTCTCTCTCTCTCTCTCTCTCTCTCATGAACACACTAGAGTAAGGAGTGAACACTGTCTTTAACAGATAGATCATCAGAAAATAACAAGGCCTGTCACGATGGGGAAAGAAATATGATTTAGGATCCAACATTTAGTGCTCTGTTTTTGCTGTTTTGAATTAAAGAAATTAGAAAGTGAAAGATCTAAAGAAATCAGTTAAGCCAAGAGAGATGTTTTTGAAATTCTCTCTCTCAGATGAGAGAAGACAGTGATTCCTTCTGAGTCTCTTTTCGTAGCATTATGACACTATAAGTTGGTTCTTACAGTCTAAGACTTTGGTTAACAGGACCATCAGAGTTTTCCTGTCACACCTGTGTGTATATAAACAGAGCCTTAGCAGACACTTGTTTACAGTTGTGAAGAAAGGGCTCTCTTAAACATATTAACATCGTTTTACAGAGGTATATCTGAAGAGGTGACTGCATTTTAAGATACGATCATGTATTTTTAGTGTGAGGGCTCTAGAAGATAAATACAGGAAGTATGTGAAGCTACACAAGAGAGACTAATTGAGTGATGTAGTCTATAGGTTTAATTCCTCATGTCAGTGCAGTCCAGAGAAGTTAGAAGTGAATGTGGGATCTATTATTCTTAGAAGGCCTTAAAAGTCAACAGATTAAGAGTAGTGGAGCAAATAAAGGAGATATTTTAAGTTGTGTGGATATTAAGGGGAGGGACAGGCATAATGGCACAACAGCATTACATCAAGGAGAGCAATGGATAGAGGCTGTGGGAGAACAAATGGGGAAGTTTGAAAAAGTCTTGCGAATAATACATGTGAAAAGGTGTCAGTGCCTTTTTTGACTTCACATAAACACACATTCATGGAGGTGATTCAGAAGAATCTCCCACACTCTGAAAGAGCAGATACATCTGGCAAATCTAGAATGTTTGTATCACTGTTAAAACTAAAAATATTCCAGTCCTGGAAAGGCTTAAACTTTAGCAGGAGGGGAAATGAATAAACAAGTATAGTGAATAAGAAAGTCACAGCCATTATGTGTTATGTCTAATTAATCACATCAAAGGTACACATCATTGTAAAAAGGAAAGAAAAAAAATAAGACAAGAGAAGAGTTCAGGAATCCTGAGAGGGTGACCACTGGAGCTTTTACAGAGAGGGTGGCTAGGCTGGACCTTTCTGAGATAAAAACATTTGAGTAAGGAAGAGAATGAAAAGGAAGAAGCTTTTTCGATAGTACACTTTCAGGTTGCCTGCACTGTCAGTATTTGGGCCTAAGGCAGGAGCACATGGGCCCTTTGGAAGTGACAGGAAGCTCTCAAACAGAAAAAGATGATCATTCATAATATTAATAATGTTAATATTAATCATTATTTATTAATATTAATCATTATTTAATAATATTAATATTAATCATTATTTATTCTGTGGTTTATTCCTTCAGTCCTGTACTTTTAAACTCTTTTTTTTCAACTGGACTCTTTAATCAATATAAAAAATAGTAGTTTTGAATGCTTTAAAATGTGTTCCTTAATATTTTCCTCCTTTCTAATTCTGGGCATAATTCATATCTCCTTCTATTTCTCCCGAAGATTTATCTATCCTAACTCCTCTTCCTTCAGCCCCAGTCTTTCACAGCATCCTCTTTCCCTTTTCCCACTACTCAACTAAAATTACTCTTCAAAAGTTACCAGTGGACTTCACATTCCTGAACTTGGCTTAGACGCCTGCTTTCAATTTAGTGTAACTGTCAGAATCAGCTCCCGTCTTCTCAAACACTTTTCTCTGACATTCACATCTAGGAAGGCTCTCTCCTTCCTTCATAGATCACAAGGACTGCTAGGTTCACCTCTCTCCCTCTCCCCTCAACGGAGTCTTCAGCAAATGGGTTTCTTGAGCACTTATCCGTGGGCCTTCTCTTTGTGCTCCAAACACTCCTGTGGAGATTACTGCAACTCTAGGGGTTCTCAGGATCATCTCTATGTATGTTCTTCATGTATGTATTTCTGCCCCAGATTTCTCAGAGACAGAGAAATGCATCCATTGCCTTCTTGACACATCTACTCACAAACAGCTTCAAGAGACTTACCAGGTCTAAATCATCCTTCTTCCAAAATCTGCCTGAAATCTATTTTCTTCTGAACTCTGCATTTCAATAAATGCTACCTTTATGCAATTCTTTACCCAAGCCAGATATTAGGAGTCATTGTTGACACATATATCTCTTTCATCACTCATATTTAATACGTTAAATAAAATCCTACCTGATCATCTTTCCAAAACATCTGTTTCTTATCTTTCTGCTTCACCCACCTGCACTTATTTAACCCTATTCTAAGTTACTGTCATCTCTCACCTGAAATATCACAACATCCTTTTAATTTTTCTCTCTGCTTTTGCCTTTGGCCTTATTCCATTTGTGCTCTACTTAGCAACTATAGGCATATTTTGAAAACACGAAATGCCTTATGTTCCTTCCTTTGCTTTAAACTCTTCACTTTCTTCTAAATTCAAACTGCTTAGCACGGTCTCCAGAATGCTGCATGATCTAGTCTTTGTGGATTGTAGCAGATTTATCAGCAGCCATTCTCACTCTCACTGACTCCGTTCAGTTTGTTTGCTCCCACACCTTTGTGTGCTTTCCTCCCGCAAGGTCCCCATTCTTTTGTTCTCCCTCTCTTTCACACCTCGGCTTCCTTCTCTTCTCTTCCTTCCCTTTCTCTCTGCCCCTCCTCCCCTCCCTTCCCCATTTTTCTTTCCCTTCCTACCCTCTTCCCTCCCTACCTCTCTCCATTCTTCCTCCTCCCTCTCTTCCTTTTATTTTTCCTCCCTCCCTTCTTCCCTCCCTTCTTCCTTCCTTCCTTTCTTCCTTCCTTCCTTCTGTCCTTCCTTCCGCCTTCTTTCTTTCCTCTCTTTCTTCCTTTCTTCCTAATCCAAGCACGTGGATCTCTTTTAGCCACCCAGAAACTATGCATAAGTTGTCTCTTTTGAGTGGAATTCAATGTCTTTCCAGTCTTCAGTCCCTGCACTCCCTCACATGAGTCATATTTATCTTTCAGGGCTTTCTTATCCCCTATGTGGCTACTTATCAATACATAGGAGGCCATACCAAACTTTAGTAGCTGAAAACAAAAATCATCATTCTAAGCTGAACTCATCTAGGTAGTTCTTCCATCCGTGGGGTATGCAATCATTCATGTGGCCAGATTTCACTGGGGAGCCATCTGATGTCTCTTATCTCTCTTTATTCTCTTCATTCCATGTGATATCTCCATGGGGATTCTCAATGTAGTCTCTACAATACAGCAGCTCAGAGCAATCAATAGGACAATAACAGAAGTTGCGGGATTCTAAGACTTGTGTTGAGAAGTGTCACACTGTCACTTCTAGCACACTATGAAAAAAGCATGTTTTAGGGATGCACAAGGATACGACTTGGAAGTGTGGTTCACTGAAGACAATGTATCAGATGTATCAGATTATGATAATACATCCTAATTTAAGTTAATTACTATCAAAGAGGGGCAAGCGAGTCTACAATGCATAAACACAAAAGAACAAACTGAAATTTGTTTATTTACTTACTACAGCTTCATACAGGAGGGAAAAAAACACAATAAATTCAATAATCGCAGCATTTTTCTTTGTTTTGGGAATTAAAGATTTGATTTCAAGGGAAGAAATGAAATGTTATTGTCTTCTTACCAGCTTTTCTATAGAATCCATGACACAGAATTTGTTACTGCATATTTATATATATATAAAGGGAAAGTTTATGTAACAATTTTCAAACATAATTTCTGGATAAAAATATACAATTAAATGTATTCTCTTAAAACTCTTCCACTGTATCTACTGACATATTCATGCTTATAGGATAGTTGTATTCTTTACATTATAGGCTAGGCAGTGTCAATTTTTAATAATAATGGAGTATATTATTATCGGCATCATTATTGTTGCAGTTGGTATTATTATCATGCTAGTTAATGGTTCTTTGATACTACCAGAGCAGCAGTTATGAAAATAAATATCAGGCATACAGCTAGCCTAAAGTAGAGTTCAGGTCTCACTCTCCTGAATTGAACATTAAGTGCTTCAACATATTGTAAAAAATGTTTCCCTAGTGATCACTGTCTTATCTGTTCCATGACATGTAGCACTGGATGTCCCGGGAACAGTGAAAGACATGAGGGTTCACTTAAGCACAATGATCTGCTCACTATCCCTGATAATTCTTCTTTTGTGCCTAATTAATCCAAAATGGTACAATAACATAACCCTATCAAAATAGAAGCACGGAGAATGAAAATGTAGAGAGATAAAGCCTACTTGGAGATTTTCTTAAAATCCAGCTAGATTAATTCTTTGTGTGCTTCAAGTTATAAGAGATTTTGCCATGGATACTTAGGACTATTTCTCACAAATTTCATGCAACTCATGATTTGTTGGGAAATGAGCGAAGACTGGAAACAATATTTGGAATTTGTTTCCCAAAGCCAGTTTGGGAAACAGACTTTCTGGACAATGTAATGACACTTAAAGAAGTAGCATTCCATTATCGTATCAGACAAAGCATCTTAAGGCAGCTACTGGGTGGTTCTAAGTAAAAAATTACCTTTTTGAAAAAAATTTGTTTTCAATTATTATCATTATTAGCAATCTGTTCTAAATATTTTTTCTAAAGCAGAGCAAATGTACCAAATGAGTATAAAATTGTTTTCTTTTCTGTAGACTTAAACATTGTGGTACTATTGTTCCACTACATGTTTCTGTACACATGAGATCTCTGAGAGTGTTTTTCTCTTAATTGGAAGAAAATACCTACCATGATAAGACAGTTTCCAATTTTTTTCCTTATTTATCAACACTCATTAAGTACTTAATTTATTTCTCTTCTGCAGTGACTGTCTCAAAGAAGTTCTGACTGACTATATTATGAAAAAATAAGGTATAGTGGACAGGAGGAATAATGTTCTAGGAAATTCCTTTTAAATCTGACATTAGGTTTTAGTAACACCTTTAAATATCTACAGGCACTGTCTTTAATCAAACATTTTTATCTGCAAAATTGGACTGACAATTGCTTGTTAATGCCTAGTTAATAGCCCTTTTCTTTCCTAACAGCTAAGAAAAATCTCATTTCAGAATAGAATTAACTAGAAAATGACAATTCTTAGAATTTATGACTCTTTTCCTAGTTTGTATCCAAAACCATCTAAGCTTTTTCTGATCAAATTGAATAAAAGCAATAAGCTTTACAGTCAATCTAACTTCATTCAAAGCATGTATTTAGGCCAGCTAGTACTTGTAAAAGCAAGCAGGCGTTTTCTTGTGTTTTCTCCTATTTCTTTAATTATGGAAATCAGATTTGTCTTTATTCTGTCAAGATTTAATTTGTTTTTTTTCAAAGTGTGAACTAAAGTTACTATATTAAAACATCATTTAACTTTTATAGGAAATAAACATTTATAAATCATTTGGTCTTTTATTGCATTTCCTATGTTTTGTATTTTATTTAACTATACTTTCAAAATAAAATCTTACCCAGCATTTAGGAAATAGTGCACAAGTGCTTGGACACTATAAAATGCACTGTAAAATGGCATTTATCCCATTAAGGTCAAGACCAATCAGTGTACTGAAAGTCCTTTATAGATCCAGAGTTAAGAAGGTAAAATGTAAACACATCTGTATATCTTCATGCTTATAAAGCATATTTAATTATTCATAGAGTAGAAATAGAGAAATATATTTCTTCTAGTGCATTAACTGCTGCTGGCCAAAAGATAGTTATTTTTCTGTTTTTACCTCAATCCTGTAAATCTCTCATTGCTCTGCCTTATAGCAATCAATAAATCACACTCCAGACATTAGGGCTCAAGGTTCATTCTAAAATTACCAACAGGGTCTGTGCCTCCATAAAGTTTGCTCTATGATATATTAAGTGTATAGGAGCTGGTGGTTTGGGATATAACAAATGTGTTTTAGAAAGTTTCCTGTGAACATTCCCTCATGAATCTATTTCTGGTCTTTGTCACTTCAGAAAATTATGAAGGTTTGCCAGAAACACGTCTAAATTGTTATTTTAGCCTATAAAAGTAGGCCTAAATGAGCCTGTAATATAATGTAAACCATTAAAAGAGAAGGGATTGTGTTTATGTTGTCTCTAAGTTATATACAGTGAAGCAGTGTGGTAGATTTTAAATAAGATTGTTGAATTACAACACCATAAATTGGAATCTGAAATAAGTCATTAAGTAAGCCACTGTGTTTCTTTGGCCATTCACTTCCTCCTTTACAAGGTGGGAAAAATAACAAAAGGATTCTGAGCTAAGCATCCACTTCTGAGGAGGAAGCTATCTGGACACCTTTGATCATCAACTGCTTCCCTATGGTCTAGTTATTTCCCACTAACCATTCACATTTGCCCTAAATGTTTCATCTGTGGTGAAAATTTTACTAACTCCCCCTTGTTCATTCTAGAGCATATTTCTTTTTTCTTTTCTTTTCTTTTTGTTTTGTTTTTCATGGGGTTGTACTTATTTTCTTTAGAGCAAAGGTTTTCAGGCTACAACCTACAGACGAAATCTGAACCATGACATGTTTTTTCTAAATAAAACTTTATTAGAACAGTCATACTCATTTATGTGTTCTTGATTGGTGATTTTGTCTTTCAACTTCAGAACTGAGTAGATACAGCAGAGACTGAATGGCTTGCAAAGCCTAAAATATTTATTAATTAGCCCTTTATAGAAAAAGGTTGTCAACCCTCATTTAGAGAATTTATTTCTTTTTAATATTACACTATTATTGAGGATATTTATACAAGAATTGTTTCGCATTACATATAAACTCCAATTTAGAATAATTATTTCTTTTCTTTCTCTTTCTTTTCTTGCTTTCCTACTTTCTTTCTTTTTTTTATCTTTACTAGTTCATTAATCCCATTTAAACATAATATTTGCTGTATAGTTGCCATGCATTAAATGTTACACAACTGGGATGAATATGCATATGAATTATTAGTAAATGAACCAACAAGGCAAATGTATCAAGTTATAAAATTATCCTGGCTATGTGACAGTGATACAGTGTAAATTGAAGTGGACAAAATTTTTCGTAAACCATTAGAATAATAAGAAAATCACTACAGATTTAAATGGTTTGTTTTATAAACGACATAATCATGCAACCAGCATTTTCTATTTTATAAACTACAGTTAGGGAATCACCTGGTTATGAATGAGCTTTTCATGAAGCTCATACATTAATGACATTATAAAAATGCATAAATTAAATAAGTATTTGCCCCATGTTAGAATACTTCAGTGACATATTAATAATTTGTAGACAACGGCTAGAGAACTAATTATGAGGAAATTATTTACATTTTAATTAATTACTTTTGTCTTCAACTCTGCTAGATTTTTGCTTTGTTGTATATTATTACTCATCTTTTCTCTATTTTGCATAAACAATATAACAGAAAGCATTTACAGTGAATGCCCAGCAGTTCCTGGCCTTGAAGAGCTTATTCACCTAATTGTGCATCCCTTGTGGATTTTTCATAATACTTTACAGATCTAATTTAAATACTTTTACAAATTCATCAAATACATTCTCCCAGGCACATTTACTCAGCTTACTTTTGAAACTTCTAATGAATTCTCTCGATATGTAATTTTATACTCAGCATCATGATTTGAATTAAATATTATTGAACAAGGTGTTCATTATTGGATGTGAATTATAATTAGAATGATAGGCAACCTTAACTATGATAATAGTTCTAGTCAATTTCCTGTGGGACTTCCAGTTTTCCATCCAGCACAAAGACCAATACCCTCTGCTAAAAGTCTGTTATAAGGGTTACAAATAAATTAAGCAATGTCAGTTCTAGCTGCTTAAAAGCTAGGATTAGCAGATACAATTTAACTCTTAAAAGGCAAATAGCAGGCTGTCATGGAGCTGCAAATCAGCTGTGCAGGATAGCTGACCTGCTTTATACGCAATTTAGCATCCTGATATTGAGAGATGACCTAGATTTTCCGAGAACCACATGTGAACCTTGTAAATGATTACAGTATCCATCTATTTCATGTGTACATCAATGGCAGCAGCAAAGGTGAACTCTAAGGAAAACCTAAGCAACTGATTCCCTTACTCTTAAAATGTGTTCATGTGTTAAAATTATACACAGGGATCTTGTTACCTTAAAAAAAAAACTTCCATTAAAGTAGCTGTGTTAATACAATATGATAAAATTTTTTCAAGTATTTTCAAATGTGGTCATTTGATTTAATATAAAATATGTGAATAAATAGGTGGCTAAATGGAAAGGCAAGTCTATTAGAATCAGATATCTTTGATTTTCTTTCATCTGGTGTGCATTTCAAAGGAATATGCTATAAATCTCCAGGAGCATAGTGGTTTTCAGATCATGGAGGCCAGACTGGGGAGGGAAGGCTGTAATTATCTTCCTAAGTATCTATTGTCTTATTATAAATGACCTAGGATGAGGCCTTACACCAAGTACATGTTCATTAAATGTCATCTCCCTTTCCTCTTTGTGAATAATTATATATCGGTCATGGTTAGTGAACATATTAATTCTTCCTCTTTTCTAGATCTCTACATCTTCCTGTATAATTTAATCACCCTGCGGTAAATGTTTAAATTGGACAACATGGTAAAGTACTGCTCAGTGGAGATACAATTTAAACATAGGAAGAATTCTTGTCCATTGTTACTTTACTCTTTTTAAATCAGTATTTTTCACATGTCATGTTGGAGACATTCAGGAATTCACTATAACAGAGTGGATCATGGTTATGACATGTTTATGACATAGCCTGTCAGACTGGTTTTACAAAGTAAAGCTGAGTCAACCGTTTTCATATCATCTATTTTCTGTAATTTTGCCAACCCATTATCAAGTCTATTATTTATTTATTTTACAAGAAGCCCCCTTTCCAAAAAACACTGCAAATTCAACTTGATATTATGTCTGCCTTTTTTCACTCTTTCACCCTCTACCTGTGTGCTCTGTTATCTATTAAATCAGAATTCGGATGAAAATAGAATCATTCCTCTGTCTCAGAGATATAGAAATTCTCATTCCTTTCTTCATCTTGATTGTGTTTTTCTGGTATGTTCAAGGCTATTTGAATTTATAATGTATATATTTATAATGTAGAGTGTTATCTAGAAGAGGTGATATAAGGTTTGCTGGTAGGATGAATATATTGTGGACTAAGTGGAAAATAATCCATCCCAAATCATTTGAATGAACTATCCGCGGTAATATCTCATGTTAGTAATGATTCATACGTGCATACATTACAGTAGATCTAAATGTGTTCATCATTGTTTCTTATACTCAGAGAAAAAGATCTTTCTCCTTTTGCAGCAATGTAGATTGATTAATAAATGAAAATCAAAATACGTTCTAGGACTTACAAATACGACATGTTTATTTGCTTCTTTTTGTGCATTTCTTTTGGCTAAAGCAAAAGAAGCGGGCTCAGAATCTGTGACCTGGGCTCATTTTTTTCACCTTTAGAACTGATATTTCTTATTGACTATTAAATTTAAGGATTATCCAGAGGAGGCAAATAATAGGATTCTTCTGTTTTCACTACTTTTAAACTCCTGAAAGAGAGCAAGGAAATTCAGAAAATTCTAGGATAATTTCTGTTGCTTGAGTTAACAAAAACAGCAACAACAGCAACAACATGTTTTGCTTTTTATTTTTTCCTCCACAGACGGGTCCTCAGATATGTGGCAGACTTTCCTCAAAATTCAGTAACAATTTACAGAAACATGGCAGATTGAGCTGAGGTCAACTCACCATACATAACAATGTTCAATACAATATTATTAACAATTTACACAGGTGGATATATTTAAAGGAATAAGAAAATCTTTAAGTAGTGGAAACAAAGGAGGAAAGTTGAAGAGCCTGTGACACATAAATTGATGCCTAGGGCGTGACAATATAAACTCTATAGAAGGGGCCTCGCTGTCTAAGAGATGGGCCACATGGGGGCAAAATTGATCTCTACACCAGAGAGGGAGCTGGAGGAGAGACAGCACTATAAACCTGACACCTCACGGGTCTTCCACAGAGTGAAAATAGGAACTTTTTCCCTAGACTACAGGAAGCAATAATTAAAAAAAAAAAAAAAAAAAAAAAAACTTTCACCTTCCCTGACTAGCTAAAATTTGAAATCTCAGTTATGTACAGACTAAAATCTATTTTTATTGTGGAGTAAATGATGCTAAATTGAAAAATTAATATGTACATTTTATTGAAAATGATACTTGTAACTAAAATAATTAAATTTATTCTTTAAAGTTGATTCGATTATATATCCTCCTTTAAGAAAAAGCTTGTTTGAAATCACCAAGTTCTTAAGAAAAGCAAACACAGAACTCATGTGCAGGCTTAATTGTATAATGCATTGAGTACGATACTTGCACAGGGCAAAGTATCACTGGAGATACAGTCAGGAAAACCATAACCATGTGAGAAACAAGTGATCATCAGTACAGTACATCAAAGAACAACCAAAAAAGTCAGAAATTACATGGGACTGATACAGTAGTGCAACTTTTTAGAACATCTAAAATATATGTGTTCAAAATGACTTTTTATATGAAATACAGTATTTGATAAAACTGATTAAGGATATAAGTGGACAATTTGAGAGTGAACCAATTTACAAAAAGAGAACATAGTTATGTCAATGTACAAGTGAATAGATAAGGTTAAAATTCATTAAAGAGAACTTTGGAGAATATCACTCAATGGGAGATAACTCAGAGATTACCAAGAATTCATTTTATTGTTAAATACATACTTCCAACTACATATTGATATGTTTACTGATGGAAAAATACAAAATATTATGCAAGAGAATCATGATTTATTTCAAAGTAAATGTTCACAACATGCCTCACTGAGAAATAGCCAATAACAAATAAAGAATAAGTTTTATCAGTCCAAGGAAAAGGTACATGTGAAGGTATTTAGGACACTGCTTAGAAAGAGTCTAGAAAGAGTGAAGAACTGTGAGAAGCAAGGCTGGAGGATAGTGCAAGGTGGGAACAGCGTGGGAGTGGCTTGAAGGTTAGCAGGCATCATTTTACTCGGGTCCCTGGAAAGAGGTTCTGGGCTATTCCAAGTGGAATCTTAAGCCATTAAAAGGCATTAATCAGATGTGCAGCAAAGATGGTGGACAGATAACAACTGGCTACAGAGGCTCCCTGAGATAGTCAACTTACAATTTAACATAATACAGGGTAGCCCTAAACAGAAGGAGATGAATTTTCTCATCCCAAGAAGAAATTAAGGCCACTTTCTGACATCCAAGGCCCCATCATGATTTGCTGAGCCTTCTGAGGTCCACTCACTTCAACTCACTGGAGGTGCAGTTACATTGAGTTCAGGGGTCAGGGAGCCAAACAGAGAGCTGAGTTGGCAGGATGCCTACATTGACATATGGTGAGTGATGGGAGTGTAGCCATTGCATAAATAGGGGGTTCCAATGGACAACATTCTGGGACTGGGCAGGACTGGCAAGTACAAGGGGCAGCAGTGACTTCAGTCAATTGTTCCCTTCCCAATTGGGATTGATGGAGTGAACTAGACCTGGGTCATGTGACCTGGCTGAGACTCAATAGGTTATCTGAAATCAAGTCCTACAACAGTGGCGCACACTAACCACACTAATCTAGTGAAGCCTCAGAAGTTTGACTGATCCGGAGGAGAGGCGGCACAAAGTTATACAGTGCAGGCCACAGCAGCTTGACTTACCTGGAGGGGAGGTGGCACAAAGTAATACAGTGTAGGCCACAGAAGCTTGACTGATCCAGAGGGTTGGGGCCAGCATACATTGTCCCTGTCTGCAACACACTAGCACACGGCAATGGGAAGGGTCATCTAGCCAGCGCACTTCAGAAGAATTGTAACCAACAAAGAAACTGAGGCCTCCTGGAAGAAGCAAAAAAGATGGGAAGAAGCATAAAGACCCCAGGTCCCACCCATAAGAACAATGACCCAGGACAGGTAAATACAAAGGAGAATAAGAATAGCAAACATGCAATATCAGACACAGCACCAGTAGACATAGAGAGATATATTCGGGGCCTCATAGACAAGTTCAAAAGTGAAATATTTAGCCAAATAAATCAAAATATAAGAATATTAATAAAAGAGATACTAAGCACCCCTCAAGCAGAAATATATTAGAAGGGAAAAAAAAAAACAAAGGAGAGAACCATTTGATGAAAAATGTAAGAAAATATAGATTACATGGAGCAGATTCAAAGAGATCACCATCTTGAAAGAAACTAAGGATAGATTATCCAAACTGGAGGACAATTTTGCAATGTGGGAGTATGAAAGGGAAAACTTAAAAATAACAAGGAAACAAGCAGTAACAATACAAAGGCCAGAAGACAACAAAAAGATCTATAACTTGAGAATAAAGAATGTGAATGAAGAAGCTGGGGTACAAACAAAGGAACTGCAAAGGTTATTCACAGAAATAATTAAGGAAAATTTCCCAAGCATAGGGAAAAGAAATGATATTCTGATATATGAGGCATACAGAACTCCAGCCACCTACAACCAAAACAGAGCTACACCCAGACAAATAATAATCAAGTTCCCAGAAATTCAATGTAAGAACACAATATTAAAAGCTGTTAGAGACAAGAAACAGGATCAACTATAAAGGAAGGCCCATCAGAATAATGGCAGACCTCTCGACACAACCATCAAGTCAAGAAGAGCCTGGAGCAAAATATACCAAGCCCTCAAAGAAAATAATCTCCATCCCAGATTGATATACCCTGAAAATCTGTCTCTAGAAATTAATGGAGAAACAAGATACTTCCAAGACAAAAAGGAACTTGGGAAATTCGCAACCACCAATCCAAGTCTACAGAGAATACTGCAGGGCATTCTAGAGTGAGGGAAAAGTACTAGGATTCCAGGAACAGTGGCAGAGAGGCCTCGATGAATGGAGCAGAAAAGAGAATGACAAAGATAAGCAGACAACTGATGGCAAAAAAGAGCATAACAGAAATGAGGCAGAGAAGATTTTATTCAAAACTGATATGATTGATAGTATCAAGTCTGAGAGTCTAGGCAACTATGCTGAAGATGACAAGACTCTACAATACACATTCTGGTTTGATAACTGCCAGTTTTTGAAGTTCTATACTATATACAAAGTTGTGTTTTTATTAATACTGTTATGTACTGATATATTCAATTATATTATGTCTGATGATATAGCCAATTATTTTGGAGATAACAAGAGACAACACAGGAACCATGATAGAACTTTTTGTACAACCATCTTATATGTTTATTTTGTTTTATGTGTTTATAGGAATATGTTTATAGGAATATAGGTCCATTTAGTCTTGTTTTGTATTGTTTCTCCCTCTAATATATAAAGGATAAAAATACATGTTAAGACTCATGCATGTGTAGAATCTATAAACAATTTATGGGAAATGATCTTATGACACATGATGAAAGGAACAGAAACTTTGAAGAAAAAGAGACATAAAATATCCAGTGCTGATCCTGGAGTGTCATAATGTGAAATTCAGCAACAGTATTATTCTTTGTTCAGAGTGATATTAGACTGCTTGAGTTTGTTCTGTCTCAACATAATTGAAGATATGGATAACTGCATGTATGTTTAAGTGTATAGGATTGATAACCATATTTCTAAGTTTTGTTGGATAGTTGAACAGAACTGGTTGCAGTCTCACTGTTTGAATCCCCACTTTGTATGCTCCACTATAGTATCTTGAATAACTATCTGTAAGAAGACAATGTGTAATTATCAACTAGTGATTTCTTACTGTTTATTTTTTTCTTTGAAATTATGTATTATTTCTACTCATTTTCTGATTTGTTCAGTCTTTCTTTAAATTAAATTAAAAAAAAACTCTATAGTACCCAGTGCTGATCATAGAGTGTCATGATGTGAAATCCAGCTATATTATTCTTTGCTTAGAAAGATTTTAACCTGCTTTACTTTGTTTAATCTAAACATAAATGAAAATATGGATGACTGCATGTATGTTTAAGTATATAGGATTGACAACCATGTTACTAAGTTTTTGTTGCACAGTTGAACAGAACTGTTTGCAGTCTCACTATTTGAAGTCCTACTTTATATGTTCCATTTTTGTATCTTGAATAACTATTTTTAAAATGACAATATGTAAACATCAACTACTGATTTCTTACTGTTTATTTTTTTCTCTGAATGTATGCATTGTTTCTACTTATTTTCTGTTTTGTTTAGTCTTTCTTTAAATAAAGTTTAAGAGATAAACTTGTTAGGTTTACTATGATAAAAAAGCCATGAATCAAGGACATAATTACTTAAAATGTTGTAGCTACTTTGGAGGGTATAGATAAGGAGTTGAAGGAAAGTGAAAATGGGAAGAGCATGGCACATTAGAAAATTAAAATAGTTGATGGACGAAATGCTGGTGCTTCGGCTTGCAGTAGTGGCAGTAGATATGGTTACAAAATTAAATATTTGATACTAGATAATTTGTAAATTAAATTGACTAAATGTTATAATTTCTGGTGAAAGAGACACTAAAATGGTTTAAACTTATTTTACAACTATGTTAGTCTATTACTGATATGTTTGATTTTATATAAAAACAGACTTATTAGGAATAGGGTATGTATTAATTAATGACTGTCATTTCTTGTAATTGACAGGAAATCATTGTTAACAATGCCAGTAAGTCCTTCTTTATTAATTTTTTCAGTGAGACCATCACTAAATCCCTGTGCTCTACTCTGTGAAATGGGACTTCTTTCTAGTTCTTTCCTAAATCAGGTAGAACACACAATATTCAATTCAAATCCATTTATTTCCTGCAGTCTACTCTTCTGCTTTGCAAAGTTAATTGCATTGTGTACTCTTTTTCATGTTATTTTCTTTTTCTCTCTCATATAAACCACTCAAATGCAGCACTTTCCTGATTATACACTACTCAATTGATTGGTTACACCTAAAATAATGTTTACTAGTTTGAATAACTAATAATCAGTTTCAGAAACATTTTTGTTTTTAGTCTTTAACAAATTCTTTAAATAATATTAGTCGATAATTTAAAAAAAGAACTTCAGTTGTTTGAGAAGTTTTGAAAATTCCTTTTTAAAAAATATCAATTACATTGTTAACTTCCTTGCAATGCAATTTCTTTATTCCCTGTTTTACTGAGGCTGACTTTGAAATCAAGTGTTTAATAATTCATACAAAATAATTTTTGCTGGTTACTTTCTTGGTGGATTACTGAATGGCTACTCTATTAGCATATACTCCTTCTTTTTCATATATTTGACTGAGTAATTACCTTAGATTTCCCTCAATAAAATGCATTTGATCGCTTTGGCTAAAATCATTTAAATAGTAAGATTAGGTTCACTTTCTGCACCTGAGACATTCCTTTTTACTCTAGGGAAAAGGATATTAACAACAGTCTTGAATATTTATTTTAAACTCATATATTCACTTGTCACGTGCCCTAAATCTTCTATTGCTTGGTTCCCTAGTTAATTTTAACTATTATAATCTATCATTGGACACTTTTTCCTGAAAATGTTAAGTCCATTGGTAGCTTATCTAAAATTGTAAAAAAATTGTATTAATGTTACATTTTTATATATGTTTAGTGACTGTATTTATACAGAAATGTAACACTGCATAATTATTATTTATAAATAAAGTATATAGAACATCTCCTGGAATAGAATCAAATATTTTAATAACTCATCAACTCACATGCTTTTAAAATTCAAAGTGTTACTCTGTATACTCGAAATACTATTCTTTCTTAGCAATAACATAAAAGCACTTCTAAGACTTATAAATATCACATCAAACAGCAAAGTAGTTCTGTTAGAAAGCCAATTTTGATGAATCTGTAGCAAGATTTTTTAAAAGCCGAGTTCAAAAATATAACTGGTTAAAAATTTCAGGATGCAGACCTGTGAAATAATATTTAAAATGTCTGGAGTGGGGCCTATGAATCCACCTGCACTCATGAAATTTGTTTTTGATACCAACATTTGAGAATAGATTTAGAATCTGTCTGTCTTAAATCAGTAGGCAGTGACCAAGTCACTACAAAAAGAATATAATTAATCAATGAGGTGAAGAATGGACTGTTTTAATACTGCAAAAATTTCTATATAAACTATATTTTTCTTCACCGAGCCCTTCTGTAATGCTATGAGAGAGAGGGCAGACACACACACACACACACACACACACACACACACACACACACACACGCAGAGATTGTCTCTATGGAATTATGGTAAAAATAAAAATCTTTTAAAATAAGTGACAGAACAGTTACCCTAATTTTTTAAAATATGATATCGAACACTAAATTACAAACACTTATTTCATCAAATGAAATTAAAACAAGAAAAGCCTACTGATACCTGCCCCTGAAATCAAACCACATTCTCTATCATGACATTAAACTCCTCATGATTTGTTAAGTAACAGAGTCACATAGCCACTTGCTGAAAATATTGCCTATAATTCCGCCTCTTTTGTTTCCCAGGTGTCCTTTTTTGTGTAATCAAAGAGGTATCAAGTTATGCCACTGATTCTGCTTTTTTATTTTTCTGAAATTTGTATTTTTCTGAAATTTTGTAAATAGTGATGAGGAAAATCCTTGTGCAATGTCATTGCTCTTTAGAGTATGCGTTCATATAAGAAACAGCAAAGTGATATGAAACAGCCCTCTCTATGTGGATTTGGTCCAGTCTCAAGACGCCATAGGTATATTTTTGTGCCTTGTAATTGTGGCATATTCTCACTTTTATACAAAGTGATAGGAGCACATTACAAAGCGGTGGGCCCAGACTGATGAACAGTGTACACTTAATACATGTTCAGATCTAACAGTTTGATAAGTGAATCAGATTTGACATAAATCTAATAGCTAGAAAAATAAGGTAATATCAAAAATAGTTGTGAGACAAAGCGATCAATGTCTAAAGGGTGTAAGCCCCAAAAGCTTCTAGGCATTAACTCAATGTGGGAAGAAAAGGATAGAAAAGGCAAAATTAAGGTGCTTTTAGAGAGATGACAAAAACAGAATCAGGGCAAACAGAAGCGATTTGGTTTCTCATAAATCTGAGAATTTCTGTGCTGAGTTTGACATGGTGAAGAGTGGCACTATAAAGCTAAAATGATGAAAAGATCAGAGGAGAAAAATACTATGTTTAAAATTCATGGAATGCGATCATCATAGCTATCTTAGGTGTATATATGATTGCACTACTAATTCTGCTGGTTCCTGGAAAAAAGAAACATTTAACATGCATAGGATTAGATCAATTTTACATGTCTATATCCAGTAATCTGAGTAACTCTTTTGGAGATAACTATGCAAAATAACTACCATCCTTAAATTCCTAGAGCCTTGTTTTGAAAGGTGTTATATTGTTATTGTTTTGGGTTTTTTGTTATCCTTGTTTGTCTCTTTTGCTTCTTGTTTCTCTTGTATTTTTTGAAGGGGAGCTTGTTTTGTTTTTCCCTCTTTAAAATAAAGAAAGAGTTCATGGAATGCTCAAGATAAAATGTTTTTTCCCCTCTAAATTTCCATGATGGAAGGCAGGAACATATGATACTCGAAGGCGGGGCCATGAGAGGATATTAGGTTATGAGCGCAGAGTCCTGGTGGAAATTTTGTAATTTGTTACATAATGTTAAATGAAATGTCAGACACAAAAGTAAACTATCTCTTACAAAAGAAATGTAAAATACAAATACAACAGTAAAATAAAAGAGAAAATCCAGGAAACAAACAAAAACTACTTGTAGCAGAAAGGGAAGGAGATTTAGTTAAGGGGAAAGCTGAGAGATGTGAAGGCATGGAAAATGATCAGTGTTTGTTATCTACATGTATCAATTCTTCCAAACAAAATAATTATACCATATGCATGTGCAAAAGATATGCTAATGAAATGAGGGAGAGACAGAGAGAGACAGAGAGAGACAGAGAGAATGCTGGCCGCTGGACATGTGAAGATCCGGTGAGAAGATGGCCATCTATAAATCAGGGAGCCAGCCTTCACCAAACACCTTGATGTTGGCCTTTAAGATCCCAGGTTTATGAAAAATAAATATCTGTTGTTTATAAAAGATCAAGCTTATAAAAATTTTGTTATGGCAGCGCAAACTACTTGCAACATAAAAACAACAAAACTGGCTATGTTCCAGGTGCTAGGTTAAGGAGATTTATTAACTTTATCCAACATAAAACTTTGAACTGTAGTTATTTTTCTTCTCATTTTACGCATGGGAATCTGAGGCCCACTCAGGACCATACCATGAGGAGTGTCCATATCAGAGGCATTGAAGTCTTCTTTCAGAACAGTTTTTGAATGGCCAGCATAACCCAAAGCCCGCTTTGTATGTGATCTTTCACTTCTTTTCTCATGCAGGGTTTAAAATGGATTCTAGTGAAGATAGAACTGGCTCTTGGGAAGCGAGTGGTGAGTTTTATTTTTTACTGAGGGCAATTACTTTTTCCTGGGCACAATTACTTTCTACTACATATTCCATTGATAATTATGCAATGAGAATTTTTAAGAAAATAAACATGAATAATTTTATAATTTCTGACCATATAGAAAAGAGTTTAGTATAAATTGAAGATAAATAGAATTTATGCCTCATGTTCATTTTTTTTAGTAAAACTGTTTACTAACAGTGGAAAGCTAATTTAATTATGTCTTTTGTCCTAGATGTAGCACCTATGAGAAAAGAATTGATCCTATTTTATGTATTCCAAAGTTGTGCAAATGTTAAGATGATTTCATATATGAAAACACTATGTAGAATGGATTTACACACATATTGTTACAGGCAGCTGAGCTAGTTAGAAATATTACAGATAGTTAGCCAGGGCTAGGTGCTCAAGGAAACTGGCACAGAGGACCAGATGTTTGGTGATCCTCGATACACACACTTCTTGCTGTGGACCAGATCTCAAAACAGAAGTCAAAACAAATGCAACCACAACCTTAAGTATAATCCTTAGGGATAACTTATGGATTACCTTGAGAAGCCAGGAGTCACCATCCCAACCCCCTACAGAAAGAGTCACTGATCTATAAAGAATGCATGCTTGCTATGTGACTCGCTTCCCCATTTGTCCCTAATCTAGTCAGCTTTACTTGAACAATTAAATTTATTGGTTGAGCTTAGCTCTATCCCACCTCATGCCCCTCTGCCTTGTGAGTTCTCAGTTTTCCCCACTTTAGACCCACCTAACTTCATGATTTTACTCTACAAAAATCCCTAGAAAAGACAGAGTCCCTGGCAACCCATGCAGGTGCCCTCTGTCTGTCTCTCATTCAGACAGAAGCTTTCTTTCTTTTTATAAATATTTCTGCTCTTAACCTCTGTTGTTTCTAAAACTCATTCTTCAACTTTAGGGAACACAAACTTGTACCGGTAGGTAGGGAATTTTGTTCCTCTATGTTAATACTAATAAAACTTTCAGTCTCAATTTTTTTTCTGTGTCTTTTCTTTTTACAAACTACTCTTAGCAGTCCTACACTTTCAGTTAGTGTGTTTATATTGTGCTAAAATGTTTCCTATATACTATCCTAAGATGAATTTGTCCACGTTTCATTGTATTGCTAAAATGTTTTCTTATATATTGTCCTAAGATAAATTTTCCCACTTTTCATTCTATTGCTTTACTCAGTGTATATAAATGTCTTCCAAGCTTGAAAAACTTCTAAATTTATGCCTGGATATGCCTTTAGTAATTCATTTTCAAAAACATAATAATGTCCAAGAATTATTTTCTTTATGAAATGCACTGTATAACAAGTCTGTGTTCATAAAAAGAAACAAGGCAAATTCAGAATCCTATGATCCGCCTCCTACCAACAGCTGGCCAAGAGTTCTATAGCCTAGCTGTATTACACATGTAAAACATTATAATAGCTACTATTGTCAAAGATGTAAGGAAAGTACTACTCATACACATTTTTATTGTGAATTTAAATTAGAGCAGAGGACCTAGTTGGAAAAAAATGATAGTTCTTATTCATGAAGAAAATGTGTAGAACCTTTCACCAAGGTGTTGCATTTTGGGAACTTTATTTCAATATTGGTCAGAATATTTTTAAAAAATGTACCTGGATTTTCTTTACAGGGCATCCAAGAAGAACACAATGTCCACTAGAACTGTTGAACAAAATAAAGGCAATAAATAAGGGATCATAAATGAAATGGAAAGATATCCACAATATATTATGAGAGAAGCAAAACAAATCAGAAAACACTACTTACAATAAAAATCTATCTTTAAAATGAAATCTATCAGTATGTGTGTTTGAATATGTATAAAAAAGTGTATTTATATGTATCAAAACATTAATAGTAAATAATTCTAAAGAATGTGGTTGGTTACAAAAACTAGAGGTGAGTTATTTCACTGGATACTTTGAAACCCATTTATTAATTTATATTAGTACATATATATTATTTTTAATTAAAAATTCAACACCTTATGTGTATTAAAATTCTCATGGATCTGAAAATGAAAAATGACAGCAATGTGGGTAAACCCATTTGAAGTTCATGAGTTGAGACAGAAAGATGACTTATTCAGGCCTTTTTTTAAAAAGCCACCTGCTGAATTTAACCTCCAAAATAGAAAACTTTGTCAGTACTATGTACTGCTTTTCTTTGGTGATGTAGTATGATGCATGACATTAGTAAGGTGATTAATTCATTATGATTGAGGTATATGTTCCAGAGACTTGTGTTGTAACACAGCATTGCAATGTCATAATTATTCTCTTTTAGGACCAAAATAATAAATCTTCTAAAGGAAATACTGCAAAATTGCTCATCTTTTTCATATTTAGAAAGTAATCAAGTTACTTCTGAATATTACATATTTCATGTAGAAGACAAATTGCTACATCTAACAATATTAAGAAATAGCCTGCAACCTTAAAAATGGTTGACTTCTCCTATGAATTTTAATGTAGACTTACTTACATGAGAGAACTTACTTGATTTTTATGTTGGCATTTACTCTTGTAAACATTTTATTCCAAAAAAATTAACCTCATGCCTTTTTACTTTTCATTGATTATCTCACTCCTGGTCTAGGGCCATGAAGCTAAAGCTATTTATTAGCTCTAACAGATCGATTGACTCTTAGTTACTTAATGGCTACAACTTGCTAGTTGTTCCTTTTTAAAATCAAGTAATTATAACTTAACTCTGTAAATATGGCTTTAAAGTAGAGAAAGATAATTTTTTCATGGAAAGTTCAAGTATTAAAAAGATGCAATTCAACATAATTATAACAAGAAATTACAAAATGCCCTCTTTATGAATCTGAATAGATTGCCTATAATCATGTTAATGTGGTTGTAGAATAGGCTTATAAAACACAGTAGATATCAAAGATTTAACACGCTTTATCACACCAAACCAACTATGGTCTATCTTTTAAGAAATAGAAATAAACATAAATTCAATCACAATTTTATGTTTGTTTTTTTTTTCTGCTTCAATCAGTGTGCACATCATTAAAATTTTCTAGGTAGGAGGTATTATTGTTTCATGCTGGAGGCTTTTAAAGATTTCTTTCTATAGCAGCATCATACCTGGAAGCCTTTGAGAGGTGGGTTATGACTTCAAGGTTTTGTTCTCATCACTTTAGGTAGGACCACCAATAGGTCAAGTGAGATATTCTGAAATGTAATTTGTTTAAATTTCTTTAAGTAGTTTTGGGACAAAACCCCATTAACCTTCATATATCTTAAGGAAAAAAAAAAAAAAAAGCCGGAAAAGACTCTTCTGAATCTTCTATGTGAGCCAGCCACATTCTCCACCCCTGTGGTTTGTCTGTTGGGTTCATACTATGAGAAAAACGCTCTTTGTGAGTTGTCAAATTCTGCAGATTATTGAGCGAGAGAAAAATCTGATTTAAAAGGCAAACATGTATTTGTTTGTTTATTTTTTAACAAACTAAATTTAAGTTTAATTCTAATTACTTGGCATATATGACAGAGTCAAGGTTAGTTTGTTGTCACCCTTTTCAATCATCTCAGTTTGTAAACAGCTCCATTGAAATTCTACAAGAAGACATAATCATTTCAGAAAATGTGAATATGAGAATTAAACAAGTGAATATGATATATAGTTTGTATATTAACTTATCCTATGGTAGAAGTTAATATATATATATTTGAGACACAAGAAAATATATTTTGCCGCAAAATCCTGATGAAAGTAGAATTATCTTTTTTGTAGTTTTTTAGAGTCCCATGAGTAAAGATATTGAAAACACAACCCTCATCAAATCTATCGCCCAAGAGACTGTCAAAATGTTATGAACTACTTCATAGTAATCATATCAGAGATGACATGGTAGCCTTTGATGATTGGCTAACAAAAGAAAGATTTAATTCAAAGAAAGTAAGAGAGACAAAATGTCCAATAACACATATATTTGGAAGTATTGCTAATTTTTCTTGACATGGTAATGTGAATTAAAAATTTAGGGTTTAGAGGCAATATCCAAACTATAGCCATGTACAGACTGAAATTGTTGTGTTCGGAAATATAATTCAGATGCCTAAATTTTCTACTATGAATTATTTTAAAAATATTGGTATGATTCTCAGTCTTTTGAATTGAACCAACTACATAGCATAAGCTTCTTTTTTTAGCTAAGTAGATTTGTACTCTTTTATTGGGGGAATTCCAATTCTATGTCAATTAGAACACTGCTTGACCTAAAATTATTTGAAATAGAGATCTTATTTTCAAAAATATTAGTAGGCTCTCTAGTACTGCATACATTATTATTAATAGTGCCTGATACTATATGATGTAGTCTAATATTTTTGTGAATAATTAATATTCATAAAAATGAATTGACAGCAAGAAATATGGATAAGGATATGGTTAACAGAACTGTGTCAGCTATAAAATGAGAATATTTTTATCACAAATTGCACTGATATACTATTTTCCTTTTTATTAAACAAATAAATTAATTTCAAGCTAATAGCTTAATTTTTATGTAAAGTTATATCATTGCTGAGGACAGGTAATTCAAATACAAATTTTGATGAAGATTTAATACTTATTTTGAGTAGTATCAAATCTATTGAAAAATTTAGGTTAATAAAGTAGAAAAATTGTTTTCTACTTCTAATAAAGTAGAAGTAGAAAAATTGTTTAACAATAGTGTACATACACCTGATAGACCAAATGATTGTAATTTAGTAAGTTTCAAACTGCTTGATTTTATTGTATGCCTTGAAAAAGTCTTGATATTAAGATGGCCTGTTTATGCTGATAGTTAAATATTCTTCATAAAACTTTTTTCAAAATAAATAATTATATGTGAACATACCTTACTTATTGTATCTTAAATGTAAAAGCAACACTCTAATTACTAACTCAAATGCTACCTTTAATATAAATGTTAGCCAGGTTTATATTGATTCCAGATAATATATAATCACATTGTAATGGAGTTTTTTAAGATTTTTAAATGATTGAATGCTATTTACTTTAAAGAGTTGTACTGAAACTGATTTCTTAAAAATATTGTGTACACTGGTTACAACTAAAGATTACTGTTAAAATGTAAAGATTATGACTCTAAACAAAAGCGAAGATTTTCAAAGTAAATAGATGGATTAATTAATCACATTTGCCTGGTGCCTCCAAACATAGACTACAGTTGTGCTTGTAAAACAAGGGGGAGACTACGCATTATTAATGATTTATCTACTGTCTCACTTTCAGTGGTTTTCCAAGAGTAGTTTTAAAAAATTTTAAGATATCTTTAAAAAAACTAAATGTATTCAAATTAAGCAGTTTTCTGGCAACAATGTCAATTGGATATCTTTTGGTGATTTGTAAGATTTATGACAAATGAATTGAGTGAAATTGTCCAATACAAACAAGACCAAAATGACAGGGCAGGGATGTAGCTCAGTGAGAGAGTCCATGCCCAAAACAGGCAAAGTCATGGGAGTGATCCCCAGCACCACAAAGAACAACAACAATAAGCAATCAAACTCTCAAAAATCTATATTGTCATATTTTATTATATTTTAACCACATGATTGCCAATTCAACTAGATACAATATCAGTTATTTAATCTTCCACTATTCAGATGAAACTGTTCTAAATTTTTGACAGTTCTACGATTTCTATGGCTTGTGGAAATTTATTTCATGATACATCAGTTGAGTTCTTTTTTGTTAATTGTGTTAAATGCCACCTAGAATTCATTGCCTGTTTATTTTACAAATGGTTCATGGAAATATTCTTCTTTATCTGTCTGTTGCAGGTCACAGCCACGGAGTTCATCATTCTAGCACATATTCAAATTCAGGTTTGTTTAGCGCTACTCTACACAGCTACTTTATTTTCAAAAGATTCTCATATATATGTAAAAGCAAGCTCAAATTCATGAATCTGGGATTTGAGATATCTGCAGTTCAGGACTCCTTTAGCACTCGCATTCACTCATTACTGCACATGGTTAATCTTGATGGAATACATAGGGATCGCCTGATGTTGAAAGCTAGAGGAAGCACAAGACAAGTAGTAAGCAATTGAATGTTTTGATAGACGAAGGCAGCAGTCATGAAACCAGGTGCACAGGAAAGTGTACAGCAGCCTTCAGCCTGTGCCTGGACACTATTTGTCCCAAGTTGTTCCCTTCACTATAAACAGCCATCATGTACTGACCATCAACTGAATGAGCCCGAAACTTCAAGACTAGTTAGGAAAGAAGAATACCAGTTGTGAATGTGTTCCATATTACACTAGAATTCTATTACTGCTTAATTTTTTCAAAGAACTGTTGTTATTTAATCAAATTGCACATTAACTTCAAAAAATCAGAAGGAATAGGGACATTTATTTGGTAAGATTTTCAGTTAAGCAGCTATACCTCAGTGAAGAAACTAAAATATAACTCTCCCTTTACTAGGTTGTCCTTATTCCCTGTCTCCTTTGAACAAGTTTCTACAGCCCTGCATTTTAGGGTATTAACTCTTTCCAGTGAGAAGACATCATCATCCTTATAATATATAAAAGCCATATCTTTCTGAACAGAAGTCAGCCATTTAAAGACTTAATAGAAAATCTCCAGGGCCTGCTTTAAATTTGTGAAGCTGAGTAAGGACACACAGGACACAGCTCCGTGAGTTATAAATTTGAGAGGACACGGACTGAGATGACACTTAAAACCAGTTCTTACAATCCGATGGTTTGGAAAATACTGGGGACGCTCCATTAACAATGCAGAATAAACCAATCTCTGTGTGTATGTCTGCTGCTTTAAAGGTAGCAATAACAGTCTGAAAGCTGAATTGGGAGCCAGGGACTCTGGTTTACAAACACCAGTTTACCAAAGCTGCTTCACACTAATAACTAAGTACCAAAATGAGTCAAACAGAAATGGAATGCAGAACAATTAAGATTCTCTCCCCGTAAGCCCATCTCTATCATTTTATTAAAGGCTACAGGGAAAACCCTTACTGAATAACTAATTCTAAATTATATTTGATGAAAACAAATTAATGTAATAATTTTCTTTCTGAAATTAATTTAAATCTCTACGGATGCTGCAACAAATTTAGTCTTTACTGCACATACAAAAAGTTATGAAAAGCCTTATTGCACTCACTGCTTTAGGCAAAGATTCATTGTTTCACAGTCTCTGGTAATGGCCATTATTTCAATTTAGCAAACTTGGCTTAATCAATCATTTTTGCCAATTTGGCTTAAATATTTAGAATTACTCTGTAGTTTGTCAGTAGAGATAGCATATTTGCTGAGATGCTCTTGGTTATAAATGCTTGTTATTTTCAAATGACTATTTTATTTCTAGAAATTCTCCCTCTTGTGTATTTTTTCTTCAGTTTTATTCTTACAACTGAACTGAAAAAAGGAAATGTAATTTTATGCACAGTCTAAAGTTCAGATGTTGCTTTTAGTTCATTAAGTACAAAATGAGTCATCTGCATTTATAGTGGGTTATTTCATTTAAGTGACTATCCACTTTTACCTTATAAATGTTTTAGATTTATGTTGTATCTAAAAGTCTACACCAAAATTATAGACATTTTAGTCTCTCATTAATCATAATAATGTGATTAATAAGATTTAAAAGTGTACTCAAGTCAAATGTACTTTTCCAGTTTTAAAAATCCATTTATATTTCACCTAACAAGAATGTTTATTAATATGTAAAATACTAAATAAATTGACATTATAATTGAAACGTCACAAATATTTTGAATGGCACGAGAAAAGAAACTATGGAAAATAAATAAATTGGAATGATAGAAAATTTCTGGGGGAAGGAATGAAACCTCTAGTATCCTGGTAGCAAGGACAATGTCCCAGACCAATATAAGTCTTATAAATATATATCCAGGATGGAGCATGATACTCAGGAAATAGAAGAATGTCCTTTTCCATTTTATAGTCTCAAGGTAACCTGGGTAATCCTATGTCTTAAACCCTTTAAGCTCTCTTGCTCTCTGTTTATAAATGCCTAAAGTATTTTCTTGAGAAGATTCTAGTGAACACAATTCCAGATCAAGAAAAAGCCATAAATAACATTCATCAGGGTCCTGACTACCCTACTCCACCACTTTATTCCAGTTAGGAAGCTCAGCTGGGTTCATGTTAACTAAATACCCCATGCTAAATCTTCATACTCTGACACTCAAGGGGACTGGCTCACAGCCAGAGGCAGAGCTGGTCTGCTAGTACGTCTGCACTTGTAATTGTGAATATCTGCCATGCTGAGGAAGTGGGAGAAGTTCTTCTCAGAAAGGCAAATCCTCTGCTACTTACTTTCCATTTTTTTTCCATCTGCACAATCAGAATTCCACTGCTTACAGGTGCCATAAAAAATACAAAACAAAACAAAACAAAAAGTTAAAACCCTTGTGTTTGTAGGTTTCTTCCTTGCTTTCTTATTATCTTTTTACTCCCCCCCCCCTTGCTTTAGATTTTATATATGCACAATCCTAAATTGTGGCCTATGACAATATTGAAGCCATCAAAGCTCTTTCAATGTTAAAAACAGCTTGTGGCACATTCACTTAGAGGCAGAAAGTTTATTAGGGAATCTGAAGACTTGGTAACAGTTGATGATTCCGCCATATGTCATTTTGCCCTGTCTCCTTTTATTCATGGAATATAGAACATAAGCAGTGGGATGTCCAAAACCACAAATAGACAGATACACTGTCAAGCCTTCTATACCATATTCTTACCTATAATACATATCTGTGTTAAAGTTTAATTCATAAAATAGGCACCATAAGAGATCAATAACAGTAATGTAAGATAAATCTTATCAACTGCAGAATATGATAAATTCTTTTTTAAGTCAAGAACTTTTGCCTCCTCAATTTAAAGAAAAAACACGTCACAGATTCTCTTTGGTATATCTGAATAGACAGAAGCACTATGCTTGAGTTTGAGGCCATTATTAAATAAAATAAGGTTTTCTAGAACACTAAATGACACCCATCAGTCAACCTGATAACTGAAGCAGCTACTTGGTGACAGTAAACAGATAACATATTCAGTGTGGGTGCACTGGACAAAGCAAGGATTCCTATTCCGGACAGGACAAGGTGGGACCCTAGAGTGCTTCAGCACACTATGCAGAACGGCATTCTGTAGAAAACATGTGAAAATTTCTTGAATTTTCCAACAGGGAAGCACAGGTAATGGAAACCATGGAAAATGAAAGGAAAAGTGAGTGAAGACTACTTTTACCCTCTGGTTTTTTTATACACTATTTCCCCTTTTTTAGTAACTTTTCATCCATTGATGTGTGCCTATGAGTTTAACTTCCCATTTTTTTCTTTCTAATTCAAACCACAACTTATAATCTAGTAACAAAGACCCACAGAAAGTAAGAAAACTCTAGCTTATGGTCAGACACTATGATAAACAATAAAAATATTAATATAATATTTGTAATATCCACCTATCCTGAGGCAACAATTTATAAATGAAAGCCATAAGATAAAGACATTAAAAACAAACATAAGTCTGCCAAATGTGGTGGCACATATTTGTATTCTAGCACTCATGATGTAGAGGCAGGAGTCTCTGATAGTGAGTTCAAGGCTTTAGGTAGGTAAAGCCAATCTCAAAAAATCAAAATGAGTAAACAAATATAAATTTTTATACAAATGTAGAAAAAATAGGATTGAAGGTCAAAGATAAATGAGACATTGGGAAATACTCTAAATATGCAGTTAATATTTGTGAAACAAAATAGTAAGCTAAGCAAATACACATCATTTAGTCCATTTTTATTAGTAACATCAATAATGCTCAATTAATTTTGATTTACACAAGACAGAATTTTTAAACTGTAAGCTAAATTAGGCAAAAAAAAATCCATGCCAATTTACTTTATAACTTTCTGTTAAATCCCTGGTTGTATATAGGTACAGTTAGAATTTTATCCAAATGTTTATATACCACACTGCCTATGTGACTTCATTGTTAAAACTCCAAGTTTTTGTCCTAACTTATAAATCAGAAAAGCTTGCTAATCACATATTGACATAGACAGATGATAAGTAGACAGATAGAGCAGATAGATGGTAGATAAATGGATAGGTAGATAGAAAGGCAGATAGATTCTGTGTTTCAATCACAATTTTGTTTAAGAGAATGCTTGATTCATAAAGATTATTTTATTCATTCTAGCTTTGAGTGATTTCTTCCTTTTACCTGGATATTAATGAAATTATTAATCCATTTACAAGCATGTATCTACATTTGAGGAACATCCAGAAACTACCAAAGCCTCTCCTATTTCAGGGTGCTAATGATGGCAGTCGAAGGGTACAGAATCTGAAGGTGATAAGCACTGTATATGACCTTCCTCAGCTTCATTTCCTACATTCTAGTGATGGCTCTACAAACCTACTCAAACACTTGTTTTTGAAGGTTAAAAATAGGATTGAATTGATAAGCTTTCACAAACTGAACAGTGCTTCAAAATAGCACTTCTTTTCAGTTTATTAATCTTTAGCTTCTCTACCAAAACAACAGACATATTTATTATTAGTATGATCATCATTATCCAGGCTACTGATGAATTGTTTTGTTACCACTACAGTGATATATAAATGATAATTAAATTGATTGAAATATGTATTACAATTTACACACACAATGAAATATATCATATGATTTTTCTAATATGGCAGATCAGTCACATAGTCCATTTCCACATAACTGTCATATTTCTAAATTTTAAAAATTATATAACAAAGAATAATTTTGAAACAGTTTTAGGAATATCCCTAAGTACATATTTTATGACACGGATTGTTTGCTTGTTCCATTTTTTTTTTTTTTTGAGTGCAGGGGGGTGAAGCCTCCAGCCTTTGCGAATAACTACCTCCCCCACACTCCTCTCCTCTGCTTCTTTTTTATTTGTTTGCTGTGGCAGGGGGCAGGTCTCCCTAACTATCTCAGTTTCCCAGGCTGGCTTGGACTTGTGATACTCTTGCAACAGTGTTCTACAGTGCTAGGATTAAAAGTGTACAACACTACACTTGGTTTGGCATAGTTTTTGTTACATAACCTTTGTGTAATGTACTGTGTGTTATTAGTTTGACATTGGCACTTGGAGAGGACCAAGATTGTCCACTAAGCCACCATATAGCAATAATCAGTACACCGATGTTTTAGTAACAGTGTCACAAAGAATCCATGAGCCTAGAGAAGACAGGGGAGTATAAAATAGGGATAACATATTTTCTTTGTCAACCAAGATTAACTTTTGGAAACAATGTTTCCAAATTGGATATAGTAAAATTAAAATAGCCTAATTTTGAGGATGGTTTTCAAATTTGCATATTATTCTTGATGTTTTACTAGTATTAGAAGAAAAAAAAAAACTGTTGACCAGCTCAAGTGAGAAATAATCACACTTTAAATACAAAAAATTGTGCTCAAAGTCTATGATGTCATAGTAGTGTGTAGAAATTTGGATATTCATGAATACGAAAACAATAGTATGACTTCTGTCTTCTAAGAAACATTTAAATCCGTTAAACTCTCAAGGCAACTGATGAGAAGTGATATTCTGTGTTAAAAATCAGTTCTAGAATTATTCCTAACTATGAAATGAACCAATTTACAACCCTGTATATCTCAGTAATGACTATGTGCTTATTTAACCTTAAAATCTATAAAACACTCCCACAGAGACAAGCAATTCAGCAGCAATAAAAGCTATAGAAATTACTGAAGGTAGTCCATCAAGTAATGTTGAACTAGATCCCATTCTTATTCAGGTAAATACTGTACCTATTTGTCTGTGACATCTTTTTCCAGCCTCTTTCAATTATCTCTCAGTGAAAGGACAAATTCTCTTGCTTTAAACCTTTGCTTTAATGGCAGCTTTAATTTGAATTCTCAGTACATTGGTTCCATTGTGTTAGTTTATGAGGCAATAATGCCCTGAGTCACTTCATCAAGCAAAGTTAATATTCTTTGTGTATTTAATTAGACTTGACAGGAACAAAAAGCAGGTAAAAATGCTAGACTTACTCTAAAAATAATTCCAAACCCGGGTTAGATTAAATAAGTATAGGGCACAAGCTGATGAAGGAGCATGCTGTGGGGATGCTGAATCAGTAGGCAAGCTATTAAAAATTATGTCACTAGATTTACAATTTTATATTGTATCATGATAAAACCAAGACCGAAGGAATGCCTTTAATTTCAGATTTTTACAGTTTTAGTCACTGTAGACACTTAAACACCCATTGAAATAACCAGAGGATATTCTCACAGGTTTTGTGAGTATCAATTTTTAAGTTATCAAAAAATGACATTTAAAATTTTAAGATGAATCATATTTCAGTAATAAAATATCAAACTATGGATATCAAAAGGCAGTTTTGTATACAAATTTATGCTTTTCTTTTCTGAAATGCTATAAATATAGTTTTTAGCAAACACTAGCTAAGTCAAAGTTTTTAGCTTTTGCTCAGTACATCCCTGGCACTGTAGATGTTGCTCCTGTTGAAAAGCAAAATTAATCAATCAAACCCATTAAGTGATTCCTAAGCTAAAAATAGATTTTTCCTCTGTTTTCCCTCCAAGGTATCACTGTGCCAACTTAAATGTTACAGACTCAGCTCCATAAGAGGAATTTTATTATCTTTATATCACGAATTTCCTACAGTATGGGGCCTCCAGTGCAGAACATTTAAATTTTCTTTGTAGCTGAATTTGGTCACTCATGGTCTCTTTTGTTGTAGTTGAGAGTTAATTGTCATCAGAATTCTGTCTTGTGTAGTACTTGTGGTGCTTTCTTTTGTATATAATTTTATTTTCTGGAAGAAAAGGTCAGTATTGTTTAAATAACTCATTAGTAAAATGCTAGGTGTAAGACCACTGTTGTCCTACTTCCTTTTAAAAGTCCATTTATTAACTGAAAGTTTACATTATTTCAGATCTTTCCCAAACTCTTGGTACTAATATTATCACTGTTAATACCAACTACTACTTTCACAAACAGTAAGAATAGATTACTCAATTGAGTCTAATCAATGATGAACATTCTTGAAATGTTTATATGAACTACAATATTTCATCTTCACAATACTTTTACGAAGTAAGTGCTATTATTTTCTCCATACGACAAATAAAGAAATGGAAGGAAAAATTTTAAATAACTCCCATACAGCCAGCAATTAGCAGTGTTGACATTCAGTGTAGGTATATTACTTTATACTATTCATGCTTATGATAACATGACATAAGTAAGCAAATAGAAAATATAGTAAAGTCTTAAAACATTGAAATTGTATCAAAATTACCTACAACATGATGACTTAGATAATACAATTTAAAAGCAAATTGCACATAAAAATTGGCATCTTATTACATAAATAAGATGTGAGATCTAACTGAGGCCCAAAGAAATAGAATTATTTTTTTACTATAATTTATCACAAAACAGCGAAAGAAAACAACTAGAACGCTCACTCACAGACTGATATGGTATCACTGGATGATAGAATTATATTACTATTAATAAGATGATTTCAGAGCTGGAGATATGGCTCAACTGCACAGCATCTACCCGGTAAATGTGAGGTCCTGAGTTCAATTCTTGATACAAAAAAAAAAAAAAAAATCCACAGATCTAACCCATCTCCAGTAAGTTTTGACCAGATACTGTGACAGTTCTCTACACAGATTTCAATCACCTTGTCTTCTAGTATTCATGTCCTTTTATAATCTCTTCTATGTGAGTGTGAACTGGAATCATCCATTCATTTCTGACCGATGAAATATGGTAGAAGTCACTAATGAGACTGGTTTACAAAAAGACTATGACTTTCATTTGGACTCTTTTATGTCTTTTTCTCAGAGCTCTCACTCTGAAAGCCAGATCTCATGTTGTAAATAGCACAATAGAAAGACTCACGTGGCAAGAAAGGACTGTAGTGTTGAGTGAGAGAGCCTCAATATTGCTATCAGGCACAAGGGTGAGCTTGGAGGAGAATCTTTTCCCCCTTAGCCTCTGAGATGCCGCTGCCCTGCTCAACATGCAGCATCGGCTCAGGTGAGTCTGTAACCCAAATCTCATGACTAAGTTGCAGTTAGATATCTGACTCACAAAACAAAGTTTTGGAATCATGCATTTTAATGCAGTAATATAGAACTAACGTATTATAGAGGAAGGCATAAGTAAACCTAGGGCAAGTAAATTTAAAATAACATACTTGCAAGATCAAAGTTCTGTTTTACTTCAGTCACTGAAATTTTTTCCTCAAGCTCCTTTTAATATATTCACTCAGGTTTTTAAGAAACTTGTTTAAAAATTACTTATAAATAAAGATTAATAAGCACATAATTCTTCAAGGGGTTGGGTTAGTGGTTAAACAGGTGCCATTCACACAGATCAGAAATAGTTGGAATTTTTCCCAATTGTAATATTAAATTCCTTCTCATAACATTAAAAATTCTTTGAAATTTATTTTAACTTCAGTGAAAATATAGTCACATTCTGTACAATTACAAACAACTGACCAGCCAGGTATGCTGGCACATGTCTGTAATCCCAGCACCACGGGAGGCTAGTGCAGGAGAACCTCAAGTTTAGTAATACTCTGGATAATTTAGTCAAATTTTGTCTCAAAATTGAAAAGAAAAATAGTTTTTAAAATGCTGAAGACATAGCTTAATACAAAGGTCCTTGTTTTAATCTCCAGTACTGCAAAACAAACAAAATTTTCCAATATTCTCCTATAGGAAATGTAACAGAATTGTTGTGTTCAGAGAATAAGTATATCTAGTTGGCAAATGTATTTTGTCAGTCATTCACTATCTTTGGTGCAGCAAAATTAATCTGTAATAATTTACTATGTATGTCTCTACATTAATTTATAAATGGATCATAAAATTTACATTTTAGGTCATAAAACCATTGAGTAGGGGCTGGGGATTTAGCTCAGCGACATAAGCGCCTGCCTTCAAGCAGGCAGTTGTGAGTTCGATCCCTGGTACCAATAAAAACGAAAAAGACAAAAAAAAAAAAAAATTGAGTCTCTATAAATTGAATGAATTCTGGGGTATATTTACTCAATCTTTGACTATTTCCTAATGCAATGCATACCGACTAAAGACTTAATCTTTAAGACTTATCTTCTAAACACAACCACAGAGGAATTTTTCAAAAAGCTCAAACCGTTGTGGAAGTTTCTGTCAATATGTCTATTAAGACAAATTTCAAGCTAACCATCGACAGAAATAAAGTAGGACTCTTAAATATGATTGCATTTCTACAATTAATGTACAAATGCATATATTTGAATATAGAACATTTATATTACATGTAAATATGACATGGGAACATTTAGACTTGAAATAATTAAAAAAACACAAGGTAAATTAAGATTAAATATTTTATTTCTTCTTGAACTTTTCAAAAATCAAACCTGCTAACATCTTTCAAAAGTACTGTTTTCAAAATTCAGATTTCAGCTACTTCCATGGCCAAAGTAATTTATATCTGCGACTTATGATTTTGGATATCAATAACAAAGAAATCTATTAAGGTTGTAATTTAATATAAAAATCTAAAATAACATTTCCTAGACTTAACAGAATAAACATAATGTATTATTGGTGTTTTAAATATGCTACCATTATAGTGGTGCTATTCTTTGAACAGTTACTCATTAGGATATAAAAACTGTGTTTTTAATTTTTCTTTACTTTTGAAAATTATTATTTATATATAAAATGTTGGATAACAGCCATCGATGAAAAGATTTTATGAAAGTATTATTCACTGCTTTTATTTCTTTAAAATCTTATATTCATGAAAAATTTCTACAGATTTCTTTAGAAATATAGTGAATACTTATTCTTCTAACAGGATGCTTAATGATTTGCAGTTGTATCACAGAATGTCACAATTCTCAGAAGTTGGTAATCACAGAGTAGATGGTCCTAATTATGTAAGTAACATGCAGCAAGCATATAAAAGGAATTCAGAATATTTCATAATACCTATGTGTGTATAAGTTAGTGTGCATGCAAAGGATAGTATGAACAACATATAAATAAGTATATACATGTCATATGTAAAAACAACTACGAAAATATGTGTACAATGATATGGATATACTAGTTCTGTATTATTTCCTATAAGAAAAATTCTTCAGGTTTGAAATATTTTCAATAGAGTATTATACTCTATGTTGTAAGGACAGATTTCCAAAATAATTTCTTAACTTTAGTATTCTTCTGTTTTAATGGTGTTCCACTGTCTTAGAGTGTCATATCAAAAGAAGAAGTGGTGATATTTTCTACAGCTAACCATTTGCCATTTTAGGAGTAGATAAAATGTCACACATTTAATACACATTTCCATTTCCCAATTTTGTAGGAAGACAACATTCCAACCTCTAGAAATTAACTTTGACCCTAAGATCCTTTTCTTGCAAAAGCTATTGTCAATACCAATTGCAATGAATATTTTACATTTCATACTCTCTGTGAATCTGAAACTAAAACCACTCAGAAATGTATCCCTACATACTTATTCTAGCATCCTAAAAAGGTTTTAAACACTGATACATTTTAATTAAAGCAAGCGAACAAGTATAGAATCATAGAATGGTACATCTTCCTATGATTACTCACGTACCAATTTGATTTCATTTTCTCCTATTTAAACACTATTCCTATTAGTAGTATCCTATAATGCCCAGTACAATAAAGAGATTATTCAAATGTGTAACAAAAGAATCAAGTATTGGAAAGTATGTAAAGTAATATTCAGATTGTAATTTATACATATTTAAAACAGCTTAAGGTGTATTAAGGTGTAAAGTATAAACTACAATAAATGTTAATACATTATTAATAGTGCATTCTGACAAGAATTACAGATGGGCTTGATTCAAATAGAATCCCTGCAGGGGAAAACATGCACATTTTATTTTATGATTTAAATTCTGTAGAGAGCACAGTTTGATATGCAACACTTCAGAGAATTACAAGCTCTAGAAACAATCAACTTTCATTCTAAATGATAAAAATTAATACAGATGTTATTTTAAATTAAATTTGAAGCATTTTACAGGCAGCAAAAAAAGACTGTGAAAATTATGAACCTTAAAATACTTGTAATCCACTGAAGATGATGCTTTAAATTGCAATCAATCTGTCATAGCAATTTTCTGCGTTAAAACTATATGTTTAAAAAGCAATTTTGGTTCAGAAAGTCAATTTTCAGTTCTTTGCCATTTTTTATTTTCCAAATTAAAGCTTGTAAGATTGATGATTTACAGGTCAAAATGTGAAGGTTCATAAAATACTAAAAGTCTTTTGGGGAGAATTAAGGCACTACAACTGAAAAAAAGTTAAGGGAAAATAGTTACACTATAGAAAGTAAGTAGTTGGCAAGGCAGTGAAATTAAAAACATACACTCATACCATTGGCAGACTCTGACATTTTCACTCATTTAAAACATCAAAATGATATCATAGATTTCATGCAGAACAGTAGTTATTTACCAAATTAGTTGTATAAAATTTGCATAAAAAAATTTGTCTTCTATAGAAACCTAAAACATTTATAGTAGTTACCAGGCAAATATATGTGAAAATATCCTTAGATTCTGCTCTGACTTTATAAAAACTAAGGAAAAAACAAGGCCATAGACATCAGAAAGGCATTCTGGCCATGAGGGAGAGCCTGTGCACCTTAATGTGAGGAGAGTTCAGTAAGGCCACACTGTGGAATCCTGTGGCCTCTGTACTCCAGTACAAGACAATAAAAAATTCTCATATTCCCCTCAAACTACCAGCAGTTGAAACCTGATGAGGAGCTTGAAATTTAGTATGAGGAAAATGAAACACTGATGTTCAACCAGACTTTCAATGACTGTAGGTATTTACAGACAATAATGTAGATTTCATAACAAAAAACGTTATTGTTTCTACACCAAGCCTTGGTATACTATATTTTACCCTTATGGCAAGGTTTTCAGATAGTAAGATACACAAAACATGGAGCATTTCATATCTAGGCCATGTACTCCAGGTCTCCAGCATCAAATGTTATAAATCCAAGGTAAGTGTATAAATCCAAGGTAGTTTACCACACTTAACTTCTCTTAAGTCATTGAAATAAATAAACCATAAAAGTGTAATTGCTGTTATTACTTCATGGTATATAGCATATTAAAATGAAATAGACAAATTTGGAAACAAAAAAAATCTCTGGCTGCAAAGTTGTTGGCAAGTTTTGAATGTTTGTTAGACAATAAAATGCACCTCACTAAATAGGTAATTTCATATGAATGACAAATGTCTATATGCTTGTCTATTCAAATTTACTATCAGACAGTTTATTTAGGGAGCTATTCTTTGTCAGAATTTTGTATTTTATGTCTCTTAAAATGACCAAAATAACCCAGGATTTCACAAATATGTCCACACCACTCTTAATGTTTTTGGAGAAGACCTCAAAATACATTAAATGTATTTATGTCTGTAAAAAACCTATTTAGTACCTTTAGGCTTTTTGTTTTATACCAAACATACATTTTGTGTAAGGCTACATGGATAAAAACATTTCACAAATAGAATCTTGCAGCACAGATTCTGATGAAACTCTTAAAGATAAAATTCCCCAAATAAGCTCATATTAATATATTTTATGCTACTTGTGAATAGCTACTGAGCTTATGTATCTTTTCTATTTGAAGATAATACTTATATACTTGAAAATAATAACAAATGGATATTACATCAGTTGCTAATAATAGAATTCTTATTACTATGGTATAGTGACTTGTGAAATAGACATACAAAATGTTGATTAATCATTTACTTGTAAATTATGCAATCCTGAACTATTTGAAAACATAAGACTAAAAGATGCAGTGTAACATACCATAAAGCTCATTTATTAACTTTTCTAACTCCCTGATAAGAAAATAAAAAATACAGGTCTTCTAAAACAAAGACTCATTAGTTACAGAGATATCTATATCAAACTAACTTTTATCTCTTGGAGTAGGGAAATCTGTATGTAAATAAATGGATAACATGCAGAATTAGTAGCCACTATGTTCCATACTAGATCTGGGGAACTATATAATGACAGATCATGTTGTAGTGTTTGGTAATATTTTTTTTTAAACTTAACTTTGACAGTAGTTTTGTAGTTTGCAATACAAGCAAGTGTATATTTTAAATATGCTTAAGATATCATAAGCATTGCAGTTTAGATAATGAGTTATGGTAAAAGTAGATAAACATAATTTTAGATATCTACATAAGACTGAATATATTACTTCATTTCTTCTTCATTATATTACCATTTAGGATGATCCTAGTTTTTCACTCATCCTTTTAACCATGATTTTATCGTCTGCAATAGTGAGTACAGCAGTTCTATTTTTGTAGAATCCTTTACTGTTTATTTATCTTTGGGAAATTAAAGTCTTTGAAAAAGTTCTTACTAAATGATTGAATGTATGTAAATCTTAGAGATGGTGGTACAAAAAACACATGCAAATATTTGTTTAAAAATATCATTAATTTCAGAGACACAGACATTAGAAATATTGTTTCTCTCTTTTCACAATGCACTTTAGTTTAAACTCATTATGGTCACGTGGTGTGGGACCCATCAGTGTATTCGTTTGACTGTTAGTGTCTCCATCCATTTTGGGAAAGGAAGAGAACAAAGCATATAAGAATTAATGTACCTCTTCCTCTACAATTCTAGGAAGTTAACTGAAATACACCTAATATGAATTATTTAGAATTTTTTTCCAGAAATAGAGATATAGACCAATTCAATGCTTTACTGGGATAGCAAGAATATAAGAAGGCCTACCTTAATCTGGACCCTGGCTCTAGAGCTTTTCTAAAATAAGAGGTATAGAGTGAAGCACTGACTCTTTTTCAACCTGCTCTACTGGACTTACTTAAGTTGCTACCAGTCCAAGCAGCACTTTTTCAACTCCCTATTTGCTACTGCTAATGGATATTGTCCCCTAAGCCTGAGGGAAGACACATTAGAGCCCCATGTTCTAGTTCTATTGATGAGCATCTAACACGGAGATCTGTGACACAGTGAGGCTGATCTATCACACAGAGAAGTCAATGTTTGCAGCAGCCAGTCCCATCAAAATGTAAGTCAAGTTAAAATCTCTATCAAACTGCTTGTCTATTTGTACACAGTCAATCTGATTTTAATAATTGGCCAGCACTCCAAAAGCATTAGAGCACTACTATGAAACATTAAACATTTAGAAGCCTTAAAAGTTCAAAGGTAATGTTGCTAGGCTAGAATGAGAAATCTGTGAGGGTAACTAATACTGACGTAGAAATCCGTCAGGTTCAGAGACTCCAACCTGTGATGTGGGATGAGAGTCTTGTTCTCTTTAGTCGGATTAAACTCTAACACCACCTGCAGATCAACAATTCTAACTTGAATACTCCAGATTTCATTTCAGTATGTTGACCAGGAAAAGCTAATGAAATAGCAGACTCAGGAACCCAACTCTGAAACTGAATTCTTGCTTTAACATGGAAAGTAAGATATTTTACATGCATTTTCTTTACATTTACTCTCCAGGTGCATTTACCATCGGAGATGAACTTTAACTCCTTAAAAATAAATGACTATGAAATAATGCAGTTGTACAGCTCAGCAAGTTCACCCCACTTCACCAACACAGCTAGAAGATGTCATGTATCATTGTGGTTAATAACAAATTAGATTTTACTGGGTTCTGTGCTTTGCTTAGAGGGCAGGACTGTCATACACCTGATATGACATTTTATACACAGAAGAATTTTATATTAATAATGAAACAGCCCTACCTAATGTTAATAAAGCACTGTATACATGCTCTTAGGAATAACAGGAATTCCTCACTAGAACTTTCAGAACCCAAGGCATTTAGATGTACAACTTTTCATTTGCCATGTACCTATTTGTTATTTCAAATCACCCCGGTCTCTGCCATTGCACTTTAAAACATATTTGTAATGAGATCCTGAGAAGGTAATTCATCAAACTGCAGTGTGAATTGGAACATGTTTTATAGCAGTTTAATGTGAAAGAAGACCAAAAAGGTAAAGTGAGTAGAACTTTAAAAAGGAAAGAAAAAAAAACCCAAAACAGACTTGGATAATATAAAATCAACTCTGTCACTAACAAACCTGAAAGCTCTGTAAAACAATAACTGGAGAGTCAGCAGGCAGGCACTGACTATAGAAATGAGAAGGACATGGTCTCCTGAGCTTACACCGGCTGGACAGTCAAAATAGTTCTACTGTGAGCGTAGCAGCCCGCTGGTCTGGGCACTAGAGTATAAATAAAACCCAAGGACGTCTAAAAGGATTGGTTTCTTTCCTATGTTTCATTATTTATTTAACAAATGTTAAAATGTAGACTACACATCCCTTGGCCACAATTTTCCATAGATTAGCTTTTAATTTTCAGCCAGTGGTCTTACCTACTGCTGGTCTTAATATTGAATGTAAACAGTGATTCTGATTGGAATGAAATGTTATGGCAATATTTCATACTGGGATCACTTTCTGCAGATGTTTTCATTTTATTTTCTGTTTACTCAACCTTGCAGGGAAGCCAATATTAGCAATATACATGATATAATTCAATTTTTTTTCTGACTGTAGAAAGTATTTGAAAGGGTATCAAATTACATCAAAGGTTATGTTTATATAGCAAAATCACATGGCCAATTTATGTAAAGTGAAGGGAAATCATTAGCTTGTAAGCTTTAGGAGGTACTCATGCATGAACTGTCAATTTTTTGTATGAAAACAACACTACATTTTTTATATACAGTCACAAGGGTATTAAATATTAACTACTATGTTTGGACTTACTTTAAAATCTGAGAGAATTACTTATGGAATAATCACGTTTAATCTGAATTGAATTACTGACTGATTCAACAGTTGTAATTGTTCCATAAAATAAAATATTTTTCACATTGCAAAATTCCTCCAACTCCATAATACAATGGCCAAATGAAGTGTTTAAACTTATACTCCATAAGAACAAAGTTAAAATTATAAAACTCCACAGCATATGATATCAATGTGCAAAAAGAGCAGAAGAAAATTGTTAAATGTGTAGTTTGACTAAATTTATATATTTGTGCTCATTATAGAAATATATTTTATGCATTTATGGAAATGAAGTCTAAATAGTTTCACATTATATATCCACGATAACTTTTTCATTGGTAATTTGTGTGAAATATTTAAATTGAACACCACAACAAAGAAAATCTCTCTCTGATAGAGACAGAGCAAGACTGAGAGACACAGACATACAGAAACAGAGAAAACAAAATCATTCCAAAATATAGGATGGAAAATTTAAAAATGATACTGAAATATGTTCGTTATAAATACCAGTTCTTTCAAGTGAGAGGAAAAGATTCAACATTTATCTTTTGATGTGTTTTTCTGGGCTGGATTTTAGTACAGACATACATTTAATATAATTTCTGTAAACTTGATAAAAAGTATTTGCATTTATTCAGAGAATACAAAAGTTAAAATTTGCTTCTCTATTTATTGCCAGAAATGATATGCAATGTGAAATATGGCCAATGACAGGGAAAACCAGTCTTCCAATCTATTTGAAAAGAAAATGTTTGTACACTGATTTTTTTATTTTATTAATTTTATTTTAAAGAAGCGGAAAAAACAAACAAGAAATTAAAAAAGCAAAAGAGATGAATAAACAACAGCAACAAAAAAGCAAAACAATAACAATATAGGCTTTCGAAACAAAATGATAGGAGTTTAAAGATGGCTGTTATATTACATATTGTTATCTCCAAAAGAGTTGCTTAGATTACCAGATGTAGACATGCAAAATTGATCTAATCCTATGAATATTAACTGTTATTTGCTAAGAACTAACAGAATTAGTAGTATATTTATTTTAGCTATCTTATTTATATCTTTGGGCACTGACTTTAAACCAATTAAAATGAGAAGCAACTCAAGAACAAAATATTTTCCCTGTGCATTCTGTAAGCATTGGCATTTACTTAAATATTTATTTTTGTCAAAATATAAAGTTAAGAGTATGATTACACTAAATTCATATGATTTTTAGGGACACTACTTAAAATGATGAACATAAATGCTTTTTCGTGAACATTTAAAAAAATGAAAAGAACAAAACTATTTTAGACTTCCCTGACTTTGGAATACATCAAACTTTTCTTTTGAAGTGTCTTTTTAACAAATGACTTTATTTTTTTCTTTGCTTTTGTTTAAATATACATGCAGATGAATTTTATTCTGGAGTTCAAATATATATATATTTTTTTAACTAAGAGATGTATTCAAAAAACACGGGAAATTGAAACAAATACTACATGTATCTACCGAATACCTCTCATAAGATGATTAACTATTTATGAGTTTAGATTACTTTCGTAATATTTCAAAGCTCATTAATTCACTTTATATTTAATATTACCATCATTATTTTAAACATAGTGTTACAATATTGTGCTTCAAATTATAATTTTTAATAGTCTTATCCTCCTACTTTTTCAACAGAAGCATTCTGAGACATACAGGAATCTAAACTATATCAGTTGCTTAAACTCATCGTGATATGGTGATTATTCCAACCCTTCTTTTTGTTGTTAGTCAATATCATCCTGATGCTTTAGTTCAACTGTATACAGAAAAAATGCATGTCATGTTTTTCTCCATTAGCAAACACTGCACAAAAAGGGTTATAGTTTATCTATGTGAAGATTTCTCTTAGGAGCTTTTAAAAAAGTGTGAGCATAGGCAGAAATGGATATGGCTGTGATGTCTGCGTTCATATTTGTAGCAAGATTCTTTCTAATGTACCTATTAGTGGGAGCTAAACAGTTTGAATGTTGAAAGGAAGTGGGATGCAATTGATGCATAGTTCAACAGTCGATGGAATGTGGAGCTCATTAAATAGAATACATTTTATATAGTGTGAATTGCAGAGAGTTCAGAAACCTTGGTGCTTATATATTTACAACATAACTATGCTAGTTAAAAATAAAGAATTAAGCCTAAACATGCAAGATCTTTAGTCTTCTTCACATAACTGTCAACATACAGGCAAACTGAAATTTTGAATTCAGACTCCATACAATGTGGTGGTTTTATTTAAGGGAGGAATTTGACTGATAGCTAGTTACAAATTGCAATCATTTTTAATAAGTGCAAATGATCTCCTAAAAGATACAATGCTACTCTACATTTTGTAATGCCAACATTTTTACCCAAACACAGAGGGAAGGAAGTACACCTCCAAAATTGGCCAGAGGCAAACTAAATTGGGTTATTGCCTAGGGCACACACATTTTGGAGAATGGGTGGAATTCCAGCACTTACTACCAGTATTTCTGTTTGTTTCATCTAATTACTTGTGGCTGTCTTTGCTGAGCTTCCTGGAGGCTGCAGGACTTCCTGCTTAGAAGCTGCTTGGAGACATCCTAACACAAGCTGAGTGTAGTGTGCCTCAGGGCAGCCTTGAAGCAGAGTAAAGGTTATAGTGGCTAAATGAATCAAACCAGACGGAAAAATTTTCTGCATCTTAGAAAGAGCAAGGTGATTCATAGTAATTCCAGGCTTAAAAATGTTAGGGAAAATGGTCACTAAAGCAAGTAGAGGATTGGATTGCTATCAACTGTAAAGTGACTTTGTCTCCTACAATTACCTTATTTACCCTTGCACTTAACTGTATGGCAATGTTCATCTATAGTTTATTATTTAATTGGTATCCTATAGCCAAATCTATTATAGAGCCAGTTCGTGCTAGAACATTCTCAGAAATTTTAACCAGGTAATCTGATTTAGGTCTTAAAAGACGAGGAAAATGCAGGTACGTAAGTTTGTAAGTATGTGTGCATTTATTTATTTATTTATTTATTTAGTGTGGTTCTGAATATTAAACCTAGGACCTCATACATGCTAAGGATGTGCTCTTACCCTGAGTAATATCTTAAGTCACTTCTTAAAGTTTGATTTTAATGAAAATAATATGGATTCAAATTACATTGTAAACTAATATCATTCATTGTATCTATAAAACATAAGAAATAGAGAACAAAAAGTATAATAAATGCCATTTGAGATAGTTCATAATAGGGAAATAATTAATATATAAAAAGTACTAAGAAAATTTTCCAATAGTTACATGCATTAGCTTATATCTGAATTTTAGTCTTATAGTACTAGGTTAATAGGTTCAAGGAAAAATGCACATGTGCACACACACACACACACACACACACACACACACACACATACAGAGTATGGTATTCGATTCTCTATCCCATAACTCAGGGACCTGCTTTTGTAAACTCAGTGAAGCCAACTCTCTGTGGGTTCATGCACAGCTGAGGTGCTACTTGTAAAGCTGTTTTGAAATAAATTATGAAATTACCCATTCACATATCCAAGAAAAGTACAGAATTTTCCACCTGAAATAGATGTAGAAGTGTATTGAAGCCGACAGCTATGCAGGCTGCCAGCTTGGGTACAACAGTTCTCCTCTGGAGCTAAGCATGCATTTTTTGTTGTTTTGGGAAGAAAATGAGATAGGGGAATAAAATAGGTACTACTGTACCTGATCTATAAGGACTGAGCTCTTTCTGAGATTCATGAAAGCTAAAATCAGTACGCTATTGTTTCTATATTCTTTTATTTCTCTTTCTACATTATTTTTTTCTGTTCCCTCTACCACCTGCTCTACTTAATTCCTCTTTTTAATAATTACTATGATTAAATGGAAAGAAAAGATATTGCAGCTACAGACTGTGTAACGCAAGCAGTCTAAAGTATCACTTTTTTGACTTGTGAAATTAACTAGGAAAATGTTGAAAGGAGAAATAATTAGCATCATAATTTCTTGAAATATACAATTATGTCTATAGGATCATTCAAGAAAATTATAGGAGAAATACTATACCCACTATTTAAATCAAACAAAATAATATAAATCCTGAAAAATCGCAATGGCTTACTTTTAGACAATTATTTTTGGTGATAATTGCTTGTGTTTTTTTTTTTTTAAATTATAGATCCTATTATGCAATGGGAAAAAGATAAGCGGGTAATTTTAAGTATAAGCCAGAAACTATGTTAAACTCAAGACTTTTACTGGTACATGGATGTAATTAGAGACCAAACTCATAAGTGAAATAAATCAGACTCATATGTGTAAAATAATATTGTCTCACTAGTATAAGAAACTGAAAACAAATAAGATCTAAAAGTTATAGATACAGTGAAAGGGAAAGAAACTGCCAAAAGGGAAATCTCATTGTTTGTCCAACTTTGCGTTCCTGCATGTGGTAAGGTGAGTGACTATTTTGAAGACAACAATATGTAATGTAACAATCATTGTTAAATTTCTATCACCTTATTTTGAAATCTTGTTTCACTATTTTGTTGTCATCATTTGGGTTTTTTGCTTGATTGATTGCTTTCTATTTTCTTTTTTTCTCTTTAAAATAAAAATAAGAAGTAATCTACATGCATCTACCATGAGCGAGGGAGAAAGAGAAAGTGGAATAGGAAGAGAAAGAGAAGATGTGACAGTTTGAGTCTATCTATGTCCATATGAGTAGGTTGATTTTGGTAAAAAATGTAAAACTAAATCCTTGTTATAGGCAGAAAAACATACCAGCGTTAAGGAATTATAAAAAATATGCTGCATAATGTAAAATAATGGAAGTATTCTTTAGTTTCACTATGCAAACATTGGAGAGATCAAACATGGGCAAGCTTTGGAGAGTCATCAGAGAATACGATTTTTCATATATATGAACAGTGAGGAAAGTATACCAGAAGCCATTTAATTGTATAAATTCACTACATTTCTGATACATTTTAATAAAAAATCAGGCCAACTCGCAACTATGAAAATGATTTTCTAAGTTATAAAACTTTTTAATATATACCACTAGTAAATAATAATGATTCTAAAAAATTGAGTGCAAAATATAAAACATAGAGAAAGGGAGTTTTTAGCTCAGTTTATGTCTGTATGTGCAAAATAAATTAGCCATGACTTTTTGTATTGATTTCTTAGAGTCGTCTTAATATACCCACCGGTGGTTTTAAGATCCATTCAGCTAAAGTGATTACCACCAATCAAGAGTCTGACAAAAATAAGATGATTACACATAGCGGCATCTGGGCATTTATTTTTGTGATTATCAAAAGAGCTCATAACTTAATGGTATTCATCAGCTTGTATTAAGTCCGCAGGAGCTGTATTTGTTAGCTAACATCCAAGAGAACCAGCAAAGTATTTTCACTTTGTGCTGGTCATGAAAAAGAGATAATTAATAAACTGACTTGCCCACAGTGTTAAAAATAGTCACAAAAAGCCCTTAGATCTCTGCTTCTTACCACTTGATTATGTTTTATCATGAAAATAATAAGATTGGTTTCATGCAAATTCAAAATTCATTAAATGTTTTCCACAACTATTATAACATGACAAAAAGTTTGGTGCAGATATACATATTTATTTGCATCATTGATCAACATGTAAAAGATTCATATTGCTAATTAATTTTTGAAAGTTTATTTTTCTTTAATAATTGCTGTAAACCATAAATTTAATTGTTAAGGTATTTCTGTTGACACATTTCAGTGGTCTCAATATTTGTGCTACACTTTACTCACGATCACCCTTTTTTCTTGTCTTTTCTTTCCTTCTTTTTTGTTTTATTAAGGTAGGGTCCACTAAGAAGTTCAAGTTGGCCTTGAACTCACTGCGCAGCCCAGGCTGGCCTGGAGCTCCTGGCAACTCTCCTGCCTCAGCTATGTGATACACTTCTGAGTCTCAATGAGTTTCATAAAGGAGGTCTGAAAAACTCAGTTCTCTCTTCTATCATGTGAGGAACAGCACTTGAAGGCCCTGTCTATGAGCCAGAAAAAGGCAGTGAATCTGCTAGCACTTAATCTTGGCCTACCCAGCTCCAGGATATTGGAAATAATTTATGGTGTTTATGAGCTACTCAATACATGGTATTTTGTTTTATCAGACCACATAATGAAAAGACACACCATCATTGCTGGGTTGTATGTTACTGAAGATCAGATTCAAAAGAAAAGTCCAATATGGGTGCTTACTATCTCAAAAAGCAGTAGGTTAAAGCACACAGACTACAGGCTTCACACAAGTGGAACTTATTTAAAAATTTCCCCTATATTTTGAAGATTATGATGAAGTAACACAACTTCTCTGAACTTTAATCAGTCATATACAAGAAAAACACTATTTCCTGCCTGAAATGTAAGAAAAAGAGAAATAATATGTACATTAGCCCTTTAAGAAATATTCATCGAACATATAACCAGTGCCAAAAAAACTTAAGTTCTTTAGGGTATTATTAAATGTGGCAAAACCAGGGTTTAAATTCTGAAAAGGGAGGAGTAGGAGAAACTAAATAAAGGTATACTACAGGTTTGTACTTTATATACACACAAAGTAGATAATGTTAGTGATAAATGTAATAAAACCATCATGAATGATGAGTCATTGTATATAATGTTTAATTTTTTCTGCAAATGGTAGTTAATTTTGTGTTCCTTCTTTTAACCACAACTTGCGTTTCCTTCTCCTAAGGCCCTTAACTGAGATTAAATACACACAGTTGCACAAACATGATCACAAAACAAGCTGGATATTGGCTGTAATTATGTCACTGAATTACTCCATACTTTGATTATTTTTCATGGGTATTGTGTATATATATATATATATATATATATATATATATATATATATGTCATTACCTGCTTAAACATGTATAGGTGGAAAGAATACTGTTATTTGGTTTTTTATATTCCATATTTAGTGTAATTAACCTCAGTATTTTGGAATGGATATGTACAAATATACAGTATATGATTAATATGGATTATAATTTCCATAGTAACAGTATAATATTTATATGGCTGCCCTAGTTCTTAACAACCTGGATTTGCCAGTAAGTCAACAGTGACTTTACAATTAGAAGAAAAATACAAATAGTATACTATTGATTTTAAACCACTATTGAGAAGATAAAATGTTATAAACATCATTTAAACCTGGGTTGTTAATATAGTAATTGCTCAATAAATCTAAATATACTGCTCTTTTTTCTCCTGTGTAAGCTCCTGGAATAGCTTTTCAACTGAGCCTTCCACCTTCTGTCATGAGTTAAACTTTCTAAAATGTAAATGTAGACACTTTACACGTTTCAGTGTGTCTTCATTGCCTTATTGTGGGCACACAATCCTTAGCTTCAATCACCTCCTAGTGAAGTTGTTCCACCCTTCTTTGGGGGAACCAGCACCATCTTCTTGCCTACAATAAAGCTGAAGAAACTGTTATAAATCGTCTGATTTAATTTTGTCTCCTTTATTCCATTGAGATTCTCTCATAAAAGGGAAACAAATTTCATTCATTTGCGTAGACATTCAATAAAAGTTAGTAAATGAAAGAACGGTTGATAATGGCTGGATAAGTAAAATAGTTCCCATCTGTGGGCTATACAACAGCCACAAACCTCTTTATAAAAATTGATTTTAATAATTCATTTAGTTTGCAGTCTATTTTGTTTAATCCCATTTTCCCAGCAACATATTTTCCTGAATTAGTCTTGTGGTTTGCAATGGTTTATGCTCTAATATACTAACATTCATATCTATACAAAAGAGTCTTTCTTTAGCTGGGTGCAACAAAGCAAGGTCTCACTATGTAGTTCAAGCTAGATTTGAATTCACTAAATAACCCAGACTGGCCTTGAATCACTGGGATCCTCCTGCCTCAGCCTGCCTCAGTCTGCACCATCACACCTGCCTAGGAGTCATTTTTTAAAAGAATTTTTATGCTACTTTATCCATGTCTCTATATTTCCTAATAGACGTGAGGCCTTCAAAATAATATTTGACATATTTCCAAAGTGTGCTTTTATTGCACCATAACCTTATTTATGCTATCCTTCTTCCTCTATGAAGGGCAAATTTTCACTAGAGACACAAGATGTCTACTAGCATGGTGACTTCCTATCCTGTGATTACAGCCACAAAAGCTCTCAGCATTAGGAATGTGGAATTATAAAGGATACAGCAGGAAAGCAGAGTGGGTTAGAAGATGGGGAATTAGCTGAGAAATGAGGCTGCCACAGCCTCAGCTGCACAGGCAGGTGCTAGAACCAGCAAGATTCTACTTGTCCTCAGAGCACCCAAGTCTGATGCTTCACTAGTCCTGGAGGCCATCTGTTGGACACAGTGCCCACAGATGAACAGCAAGTCCACATCGAAAGGGACACATGCTCGGTACCACTTCACATCCATCACACTATTCTTTTGTGTGGAGGGGCATAAGTAAAACATGGAAGGGTCCAGCTACTAATTGGATCCAGAAAATATGCTACATAAACAGTGAAATATTATCTAGCCATAAAAGTGAGCCCAGGCATCCTGTCCTTGATGGAGGTGATGTTATGTGAAAGAAGCCAGATCCAGAAAGACAGGTGCTGCATGGCTTCACACACAGGTGAAGCCTATAGAAGTTGTTCTCACAGAGGCTCAGGGCAGAATGGTGGATTCCAGAAGCTGGAAGGGTAAAACTGAGGGAGGGATGGAGGAAGTTGATTAATAGGCACTAAGTTAAAGATAAATAGAGGTAAGAAGTCTTGGTGCGCCTTTGTAGCGTGGGGTGCCTACATATAACAATGATGTACTGTATATTATAGAGAGAAGAAAGGAATTTGGAAGCTCTTACCATGAAGTGATGATAAGTATTTGCAGAGCTAGATATATTTAACCTGATTTCAATATTGTGAAATGTGTACTTGTCTCAAGCACTATGTCACATCCCATTAATGTGCACAATTGTAATGTGTTTATATTGGTTAAATATATTTAATTTAAAAGTACAATTTCCAAAAGCAAGACAAGTAAACAAATAAACAAGAAAAAAATTGTCGGTTATTGTAGCATGTGCCTATAACCCCAGCTACTCTGGAGGCTGTTGTAGGAGGTAACCTGAACTCCAAAGTTCAAAACCCACTTTAGGTCACACAGCAAGAACTCATTAAAAATACAAATAAATAGATAAAAAATAAAATCAAAATACTTTGGTCAGGCTTAATCTCTGAAAAATAGAGCAACTTTTTTACATGTACTTTAAATATAAGTATAATTTGTGTGATGATATTTCTGGAAGTTTTGCAAAGGAAAACAGCTTAGAGCCATTCTTATATCCTGAGTTGAATATTTATATGTAAGTTGAGGTGTAATAATTTATGTGAAGTCAGCACTAGATGACATCCTAGAAAAAGTTTAAGCAGTGTCATGCAAACACATCAATATCTCCAAATTACATTTTAACACAGTTGATTCTGCATTGTTATGATGTAGCAAGCTAAATGTGGGCTTTACTAGAAATATATTTTAAATTACAAGATAAAGATATTTTAAGTATCTGTCATCACAACTAATTCAGGCACATTCCCTTACCCCAACATTTATCCCTGGTTCGATGGGACGATCTACTAATTATTCCAATCAAAAATTAGTAGCTTTCCTCTTGACTTTTTCAATGAGAATTTAGGAACATTAGGGAAAATTTTATTTAGATGTTTCATTCTCAAAAATTCCTTCAATGCTTTCAGGTAATTCCAGAAATTTTGAGGTGAGTCCCCAGAATGAATATTTAAACCTTTATAAAAAATCTAAGAATCCTGGCTTCTATATGTATGCATGATATTCAGTAAAGATCTCCTAAAAATAACATAAATGTATGTACTCAGAAATGAAAACCTGCTTCAATTTCCTACATATCTTTCTGTTTATTAGAACAGAGCTGTGCTCCAGCTGTGAGAAATTTCTTTTATTCTCCTCAGAATTGAAAAACACATAGAGATACATAGAAAAATTGTGTCCTTGAAACTCGCAATAACTCTGCTACTGGCTTCATCTTGTTGAAGAAATACTAAGTTGTGAGTATTTTTCAACTGTTGCTTTTTGCTCCTATTACAATAGTGTGGTATTTATATCAACCTTCTCCTTTTAAGATTAGTAAACTACTATATAATTTTAATCCTTTGGATACCACTTTATTGCATGGCAAAATGGATTTTTGTCTGAAATACATAGTTTGAAGATAACCTATGTGTTCATTTATTTCTATATAACACTTTTATGTGAAGCCAAGATAAGCTTTAAAATATGCTTAATGGGATAGCTCTTGGCCTTTCTATTGGGAAATTGCACTTTTATTGGTAATCACTTATGAATATAGGAAATCAGATCTTAGACTGAAGTCTGGAAACTGTGATGAAAAGCCAGCTCAAACAGTCTTTTGAGCTTACAGAAGAAAAATTTCTTTGTTCTCTCTTGACACTTTGTCTTTTGGAAGGGAGCAGGGGTCTAGGAACAGGCTAGAAGAATAAATAAATATATTTGATATCTTATTCTATGTAAGAGACTCTCAAAAGATAGATACTTTTTGTTATCTTCACAAACAGTATACTATGTTTTCTAAAATACCTTACCAGACTGTTGTAGTCCAAGGGAAGAGGAATTTCCCCTGAGATAAGAGCAAACACTCTTTGAAATTAATCCCAGGTATGAGGATTAGAAAGATAACTTGAAGCTTCATTTCTTTTATCTTATCGCATCTTTGCTCCCTCACAGGAGGATAAGTGATAAGTTCTGTTTAAAAGAACACCACACTGGAACTGCACGACTGAAGCAAAATTTCTTCCCAAATTGATATGGTCAATAGGGAAAGAAAAATTACCCCTCACTAACTCTTGGAAAGTTTATATAATTTGGGAGGCTGAAATGTCCTGTTTTCAAGCTGTATGATTAAACCTGGCTATATCAGGTCACAAAAAATTGGAAGTGAACATTTTCAACATTTGAGCAGGGGAGTGGAGTGGAGTGTTTTGGTGCCAGCTTTACCAAGGAAAGTATAATAATTCAATAAAGCATGGATCTTTTCTCAATATAGAGAAGTGGCCAGCATTAGTGCATGTAAGTGTACCTAAAAGACACATCTTTTTCACTCTCAATATTCACTTTTTGAGAAAGAGTAGACTGAGTTTAAGTCTACATAGAAGATTGCCTTGAACAAGATGAGCTCCAAGGAAACCTGGGAGAGAGAACCTCACAAAAGAACCCGGGAAAGATCCTTAATTTCACCCTTATATTGTGAAGTAAGTACATTGACTTCATAGTTGATTTGAGTTTTTGGTTTTGGTTTTAGTTAGTATTTTTTGTTTGTTTATTTGTTCTGTCCTCAACAAAGAAATGCATATAATGTATGTGCTTGTTTATGATGTTTCGAAAGTTAATTCATAATGATACAGTGGATTGACTCATGAATGACCTCACAAGAAATTTAAAAACATAAAAGAAGGGCAGGGGATTTAGCTCAGCGGCATAAGCACCTGCCTAGCAAGCAGACGGGTCGTGAGTTGGATCCCCGGAACCAATAAAAATGAAAAAGACAAAATAAATAAATAAATAAAAGAAGATTGACTAGAAGATTTTATTTCAAAGATCATGAACTTGGTAAACATAAATTGATATGTTAGCTGATTTAAAAAGCTTCTATAATGGTTTTTGTAATGTTTAATATGTTAAAATGTACAGTACAACATTATTCATACAACACAAATCATAATATTTGTGATCATTTTATAAGGTCTACATTGTAATAAGTGTGCTTACTATACATAAATAATGGGCTTTAAAGTGGAACAAATTTTATGAATTGTTTAAAAGAAAGGGAAAATTGAAATGTCAAGTACTAGGGAAATCTGATGTAATTCTATTAACTGTAAATAGGGAAATGAAGTACATTTGTCTCAGATATTATTTGGAGCATTTAATTACTAAGTTACTGAAAGAACCTATTCTGCAATGATCGGACGTATAAAGTAGTACCATGGCATGAACTCAAGGACATTATTACAGCAACAGTCATAACAAATCGGCCATATCCATTTACTTTAAGACTCTATCAGGGGCCTGCAAGGGAGAGAGCAATCAGCATTTCTTTTAAACTCTTCTACAATTCAGATTTGATCAACGTTACCTAACCCTGTGGTCAATTAAATATGAAGTAGTGCAGTTTTTATGTTTCTTGAATGTACTGGACTTGAAAGCAAATATTATTTTATGATATGTTAATAACACAAGGAATTTGCTAGTAATATTTAGTGGTGCATACAGGCACCTAAGGCTCTGTCTATTTGCACAGTAGCAGCACAGATATCAGAACAATTCCAACCATAACTCTTAGTAAAACACATTAGCTCAGTCCATTTACATAGTGGAATGCTCAGTAGAGACCTGGGAATATTCTTTAAAGTTAAATTGGAATACATTTTCTAAAAATCCTTCTGTATATAGATCCAAGATGCCTGTGAACCATGCGAGATGGTTCTATTTTGTTGCAATCTGAAAATAATCTGACTTGAAAAAGAACTAAAACTTTGCTTTCACTCCCAATCCTGATAACTAATTCAAAAGAACAAGAGGTTCATTTTTTCTTCAGAATTACTAACAATGAATTGTAATGCATCAAAATATTCTCAAAAAATCAAAGTCAGTCTTGGTATTTTATTTATTGAAAACTCTGATGGGCATAAATAAGAGATAAAAGATACCACACGAACTGATAAGATTTCAAGGGACCAATGGGGTTGCTTTTAGTGATGGAAAGTACAAAAGAATCCATTATAAATGAAAAGGAATATAGTCCTCTTTATTTGAAGCTTATAGATACACTAAGGGTATTTTGTTTTGATTCCTAGCTTTTTCTTCTCTAATTTAATATGCTTAAAAAATAAGATATTTTTTAGTGTGATTCTTTTATTAACATCAAGATCTTTTCTTTCATATAAAATATGTATGGTTTTATGCATAATTAAGCACTTGATAAATTGTCTGTTAAATGATACGGTTATTATGGTATCAAAAATTTAAGTCAATTTTCCCTAAGTCATGGCTTATTATAAATATTCCATTTACCCTCTGGTAATCTGCTATCATACTCATAGATAGTATATATAATGATTTTTATTAGTTTTGATCAATATTCAGAGTTAAAATATTTATTACTATTATAGATTAATTTAGGTATAATAGACATAATCATTTAATTCAGGTCTATGAGTTCAAGATGTAAATTCTTAAAGAAAACAAAATATAAAGGAAAAAGTCATGGATCATGAATTTAAAGATCAAATTGTATTATAGTTTAATATTATTTATTTTTAAAAAGTACTTTGAATTTTGGAGCTTTGTGAATTTCAGAATATTTTCATGGATATAATAAAATTATCTTGGGGATAGCACCCAACTTTAAACACAAAATTCATGTATGTCTCCTCTATACTTTATGCATAATTTATATCATATTTTTAGTGTGTCTGCATGTTGACTGCAACTTATGACATTGAATCAGGTGCATTTTTCCACTTATGGAATCTAATCATTGTTCAAAAGTTTCTAACTTTAGTGCAGTTCAAATTTTGAATTTTCTGATTAGGATGCTCATGCCCAATAGCTGATGCTGTTTTAGGTATCAAGCAGTACAATGTGGGAAATACACCATTTTGCATTACCAAATCCTTTAAAAAGGAAGAATTTCTTTCTAAAATGTTAACGTAATACTGTTTACTTAGGGAAAAGGTTAAACTTTTAAGATTGACATAACATTGAATTTATGAAGGAACAGAGATTGGTTGAAGCTTATTTTTAAACATTGTTTTCATGCTTAAAATACTTAAGTGCTTCTTTTTCATTGTATGGTGTACTTTTTGTTTTGTTTGGCTTTGCTTTGTTTTGTTTTAGTATCTAAGTCCCCAGGAATCTTGTTTTTTTTTTTGTTTGTTTGTTTGTTTGTTTGTTTTTTAAAGGAAATTCCCTGAAAGATATGGACAGTATTTAAACATCCAAGTCAGTTTTTACTTAATACTGAGATAGGGAATGGAGAGGAACAGAGCTTCAAATGAACTCAAAAGCAAGAAAGAAGGTCACCTTGTTTGCTGACAGATCACTGTGTGAATATTCCTATTTTAAGTCGACAGTATAAACTATATCCTCTTTACCTATAGGTGGGTATGAGGCGACTGCTTCAGATATGTCAGACAGACGAAAAGATGGCTGAACTTGCTTATTTTTTGCTCACAAAAATAGAGAGGAGAAACATGCACATATTTTTAAATTCAAAAAATAAGTAGAAAACAATGACCCTAAAGAGCTCAGGCAAAAACATAGGAAATGAAGTGATAGATACTGTTCTGCTTACTTTGCCAGTTTTTTTTTTTTTTTAATCTATACTTTCAATGTTATAGTCGGAACTTAAGTATATCCAAAGAGCTAAAGGAAGATGAATAGATATTTATGTTTATTATCCAATTAAAGGCTCAAGACAGTGTTTATTGCTCAGAAATTACAACACTATTTTACACATCAGTCTTTCTGTTTCAACAATAATTGTTAGTTTACTATGGTTGTTTGGTAATTTTATCATTTACTTCATATATTACCTTTAATGTTTTTCAAAATCTCCTACTATGTTTGGTTAAATAATCATCTTATAACAGTTTATGAAAGAAATGATATATTAATTGCCCTTAAATTTTATGATTACCAAATCATGCAGAACTTTTCTATGTAGTTCATATATGTGCCAGTAATCGCCACCAAGCCTGCTCAGGAACTGCTATGGTTTCTCTCCCATGCTTGTGCTATGATTTTCTCATTTTCTTCTTGCCTTTCCACACTGCTCTCTTCTCTGTTCCCACCAAGCTCTTCCTTGCTAAAATTGTTTCTGCATTTTGAAAATAGGTTGCTAAAGGCGCATTCGTGAAAAACTCCTTTCTTCAAAGGATTTGTGTGATGGTCAGGAGTGTGGGGAGAGGAAGGGAGTCAAGGTAATAAGGGAGGGGCTGGAAGTAAACCCTAATCAAAAGGAAAAGAACTTAAAGGACAACTAACTTTATTTTGTTTTGGAATAATAGCTAAGTGAAGATTTTAACAAGAGAGTAGCTTTAGGAAGATTTTTACTCCCTTGGAAATGCAGGTGAGGAAAGGAAGGCTTCACTGGACACACACCGATGCTCAGATGTCAGAGAACACGCAACATGTTTGTAAAACAGTGGCAGGAGGGAAGGGAAGGTCAGGGAAAGACCTTTGGCCCAGTGGTGACCAAATCGCTTTTGAAACTTGTGGTTCTCTTCTTGAAAACATTTTAAGGCAAAAACATTTCCATTCCCTTCTCAAAATATGCATGTTCTGTAGGCTATTTGTTACTTTTGCTGTGTGTGTGTGCACGCACCTGCTAAAAATCAGACTCAGGATCTCACCCATGCTAGGCAAGTTACTATCACTGAGCTACACCTCTAAGATCCAATTACATTTAAAAAAATTTTTAAATATTTTTATTAGTACATGTTTATAGTGCATGATGTTTACATTCCTTTTGTGGAGATGGTACATGTATATAACAGGCCTCAATTTTTGTTTTTCAATCCCCTTTCCCTCCTCTCTTTCCCTCTTCCCCTTTTTCTAACAAGTTCTTTCACATGAAAAAAAAATAACTAACAGAGGGAAGTCTCCTGGGAGAAAATAATTTTCATATTGAACACTGGAAGTTCTTATCATTTTCTTTTGAGTCTACCTTCATGTCTTTATTATATTTAAAGCTAGAATCTGAAGATAGCTAATGCAGTAAGGTTCATTCTTAGCAAGTCCCACTCCTACAGTTTTCTCAGTCTGAAAGTTCAAAACTATAGACCAGCACTATAATGTGAGTGCACACAGCAAGTCCTATTCATTAAGTACAATTTAAAACAAATTATATAATAGAATGCCGAAAAAACCCATACCTGTTCATTCAGTTACAATAAATTGTTATTTGAAAATTAAATATATCTGTATTTTGCCAAAATATGTCCTATATAATACTCACTTCTTGAAGAATGAGCTGTAGGGAATGTTCCTAGATATTGGATGCTCTTTGTAAGCTCTTTCATCAGCATTGGCTTTTTTGATCAAAGATTTGTTGAGTCTTTGTCGACATCAGTTAAAACAAAGAGCTGTCCCTGTGACTGATGGTTCTTTGATATATGAGTGTGTCTTTTGTAGAAAAGACACAGAAGTCTTTGTAAAAATCATATATTAACATACATGCTATTAACTCAAGGCTGATATAAATTGTATTTAATACTTCTCACATCAAAATGCTAGTGAAAGAAAAAGTTCTGTCACAATTTAATAATAGTAAGATTTTTTTATCCTATAATTAAGTTTATTAATGTGAAATAAGCCAATTTGAAAGTGAACTTATTTTCATGATATTTTTGGTGAAGGTTTGTCATTTTTAAAAATCTTATGAAGAAAAATTTATGATTACTATAATAGCAATCTAACTAGATACAAAATTCTAAACTTACAATTGTTGTATTACTTATGCCAAATGAGTATGTTCAGTGAATGAAAAAATTAGTGAAGAAAAATGTACAAGGTTATACAATCAAAGTCTGCTAGTTATTAGTATTATACAATATACTTCTTATTTGAAAAACATATAAACTTCAAAAAATTAACTATTTTAGAATTTTCCCATAGTTATAAAATATTTTTGTATGGATAAAATCTTTCTAAAAAGCTTTGCTCATTGTTATGGTTGATACGTGGTGTCAATTTGATGTTTAGAAGGTAAACTAAGGAAGTCAGCAGGGAGCTAGGATCCTTACTTTGCAAACATCCTGAGCCTGTGCAACATGAAGGCACAGAGATGGTGTGAGTGCCACGCGCACCCTAAAGGATGGATGGTCTGTGTACAAAATATGGCAGGAAAAGAGGTTTGTTTTCCCTACTCTGTGCTTTTTCTGGTTGTCTGTCTTCTGTTATCTGGAAGTGTTGTCCTTGTGCCAAGCCATCCTGCCTTTGAACCAGCTGATTTTAGACTGAAACCTCCACAAACTATGCGCTAAATAAACCTTTGCTTCCTTCATTTTGGATGTCAGGTATTTTTGTCTCAGCAATGAGAGAAAAGTGACCAAGACATTTATTATCTCAGGAAAAGAATATTTTAAATATAATTTTAAAATTATAAAAGACATTATGGATAATATCATTTCTCTGTTTCGATGCTTAAGTAAATGAAAATATGTGAGTCACTGACTCAACAAAACTTTACAGATGATTCTATATTTTGCATAAGATTACTGTTCATGTGATTTTCAAGCTCTGATGGTTATTATTCTGTAAAGTGCTGTTTTATACAATTCCTTCTTCCTAAAATTATTGAAGAATTACTTTCCTACCATTTAGAGACAAACTTTCCTCTTGGATATGAAAAATTCTTTCTTTATTCCTCTTCTTTTTTTTTTTTTCTGAAGCATTTCTAAACTGACCAAAAAAAAGCTTTCATCAGGAAATTTCCTCTCTGTATTTTCAAAGCTGTCACCAGGAAAGTTCCTCTCTGTATTCTCTTAAGAATTAGAGCCTTGGTCACTAGAGTCTCTGTCCCATCCTTTGCTTATGTCTATAGTTATTTTCAAATCTTTTAAAATACTTATATGTACACTTGCTATTATCCTTTCATATTTAGGTTTCATGTAGATCATCTACAATGTGTATCAACTATGGCCTCCTTTATAGATCTTTCTATTATAAATTACACTATCCTAACAGGTAAGAGTGGATCTTATGTTCACCTAGCAAAATCAAGCTATGTGTACACTACCCAAGAAAACCAAATACTTGTTCCTTATTTTAATGATATGGCTACAGACCACAAATGGCAATATTCTATACTCTATTTTGTTTAGTTTAGCTTTACCTTTTTAATGCGATAGGTGGTGAAGATGTGTATATTAGAGTTAAGGGATGTGGGGTTTTGAGAAAAAAGAAACCAGTGTATCAATCAGTGTAGGCTATTTAGTTAAATGCTGGGAAAAATGTAGTAGATGACCTAAGAAATATTTAAGAGATAGTTTCATGCCTTAGAATGTATTTAGATCACATCATTTCAATAGTCCTGACTGATACTAAAAATTGTAAGTAAAAAGTAGACTATATTTTACTTTGTTACATAATGATTGTAATAAGGACTAAATTGTTATAGGTTTTTAGATATTTGTTGTAATTAAAGTGCCTTTTTTAGTTTTTATTGCACACAGATGAAATCTGCTGTTAATAAGTTTCATTCAATTTCCTAAATGCTGAAGTACATTTTCCTAATATTATTCCCGGATTTACTTTTTAAAGATACACAGAATCATGCTTTTTTGAGACTATTGTATACGAGAATGAAGTCATCTTTCATATTCAAATTTCTGCTTTTATTACATCTTCTAATTCTATTAACAAGATGATTTTATTGTTCTAGACCTGTTAGGTTCTTAAGTTAGAAGATAAGTAGTATGAAGCAAGATGCATATTCAGTACAATATTAAAGTGAGTCTATTTGGCCATCAATTCCTTTGTTAAACAGAGAAAATAAGATTTACATATAAATACATTATGTGGCTGTCTCACTGTCAGTCCTTATTAACCTGAACAAAAAGTTAGTAAGTAGTCAGTCTCCTTTTAACTGGTTAGAATAAAAGAGTTATATCACAAATATTAAACACTAAATATATATGTATATTATAAAATAAGTGTTCAAATTGATCAAAGTAAATACTTTGCTTTAAAATGCATAACACAAATGTATTCTTGGTAAATAGAAATATATAATTAATAATTCTTTGCAAAAATTTACATTTTGAATTATTTGTGTCAGAAAATTTATGAAGAGGCCAATATCTATTAGCTAAATACAGTGGAAATGTAATTGTCTTAATGACCTGAGGTTTGCAAAATGGATAATAAATTCACTCAGAACATTATCCTTGAAATAATGTTAATATGTTAATATGAAAGAATCTGAAAAAATAGGTACAATTACATTTTGACCAAAGGATATCTTGACCGAGTTTGCAATATAGTTTGCATAGCTCTGCATAGTTGGCATTGGAGGTCCATTAGTGTTTGTGGTTTTGTTGGTATATCTTACTCTGTGGTAGAGCGTTGCTATAAAGCTTCTCATATTGACCCATCATGTTCCAGTATAACTTTCTTTTCTATCTCTGCCTCACTAGAATACCTCTGAGAATACGTCTTTGATTCTAGCATATATTGTTTGTTTGACAAATATATATATGATGAATTGTAGTTATTTTCACTAAAATGAGCTTGTCTGTAAACTTCAATAGCTAATATCCTACATTACATAAAAGTATACAGTTACAAGCATGTAACATATGTCACTTTAAGAGATAGTAACCTTTTTAATATATTTTTGTCATTTTGTATCTGCTCTATTTTAAGCGTTTTTCTTTTTCCTAAAAGCATAAAATCTGTCCACTTTATAAAGTAGTTTATGATAAAATGCAAAAGTAAATTTTGTAAAAAATATTTACACTTATATGTAAAACACTATTTTAAAGTATTTAAAGACAGCACTTTTGAACTTTTACTTTCACATATTATGACTCATTCCTGCATTAATGAGTGGAGGAATAATCTCAGTTCTTGAAATTAAGGAAATTTTAATATTTTGTATTAATGTAATTCAAAAATTTATAAATGTTATCAGCAACCATAATAAAAGTGATGATTTATTTAATATTTTCTAGATGATTTATAAACATTTTTTTCCTTTAGTCATTGGAACAACTCTTCAGTGAGATTTTTCATATGAAGAGATTGAGAATATGTAATGTTATTGGAATTTACAGAAATAAGTACTGAGAAAACCAGAATATTACTAAGTATTGTAACCTATTTCATGCTTGTTGTTATCCAGATTGGTCCCTCATACATTGAAGGAAGATGTGCTTCTGTTATTTACAAATATTGAATACCTTACTTGAATCACATAAAAAGTAGAAAGTCATTGTGTATGCTTATATTTAGTCATTTCCCTAGTATTTTATTTTCTATTTTTTTCTATGTTCTTTTTTGTAATAAAGAGTCTCAAAGACAGTTCTGCCATAGAATTTATTACTTTTATTTCTGTCTTGATAATTTGGGGAATTATTTTTGGTAAACTCAAATAGAAAAGAGTCAAGAAGCTTTGATTTTCTTTTAAACATGGGAATTTAAGAAAATAAGTTAACAAGCTCTGAGTGGTGTCTAGACTAAACTTTGTAGTCCTCTGTTTCATAGGCTATGGGCTTTTGCACAATATTATATTAGTTTTTATGTTCTCTCCCAAATTCCACATTATTTTAACAGTGAAGGCATTTAGATGTTTTAAATATACGGAAACATCAACAGCACATTGAATGAAGTAGATTAAATTTTATTATAATCAACTGAATTGAAAACTTTAAAGTAATGCATGAGCTTTAGTGCTGTATGTCCGTAAAAGAATAATAAAGAACAATGCTGGTTCTTGTTTCACTGGGGTTAGAGTGGGGCCCTTTTTGTCCCTTAATTTCCCTAATTAGTCTCAATTGTGTTCTCCCTCTAAGTTAGCAGGCCAAGATACTATCTGCTTTATTGCCATGGGAGGAAAACTTACTCTTATTGAGCTTTATTAGATACTCCATTCTCTCATTTAGAATCCTATTAAGTTTCCCCTTGGCATTTTCTAAATCAATTAGTTTTAGCCTTACCCTTCTTAATATGCTCCTTTTGGAAGCTCCTAATTTTAGTCCCTAACTCCGGTATTTGTAGTTGCCTTTCCCTTTTCTTTTGGGCAAAGATTTCAATCAATTTTCCCTGCAATACTGCTATGCTAGCATCCCACAGAGTCATATCTGTGACCTCACCATCATCACTGTCTGCTAAATATTCAGCCCATATGTCTTTGAGCTTTTCCCTAAACTATTCCTGCTGAAGGAAGTAATTATTACTTTACCATCTTAGCACTCCCTTGTTGCATTTCAAGAGAAATAATTTCACACCCAAGAGAATCATTGCAGGGTCCGAAACAAGAATCTTGTCAATAAAACAGCAACTTTGCCCTCAGTCTCTAGTGGCAATAGCAAAACTGGTCTTGGAAAAGGAAAAACAGTGTTTAGAATAAAATATGGGTTGCGGCCATGAGCATTCTTATTTGTTTTAAAAATCAATGTAGATTGTTATTGGATTGTTTGCCTACACAGAATGAGAGAGTGATTGAGTTTCAGCACCAGGAATGCATTCCTACAATTATTAGGAAATTGTTTTGATAATTTATTTAGACATTTATCTAGCTTATGGATTAATTTTTATAAACACATGTAAATTATGTATACAGTGAACCTCTTAATTCTACCAAAATAAGTAGAAAAAACTAAAGAAAGAACTAGATGGAACCATATTTTAAATAAGTTTGGTTAATTATGAGCAATTAAAATTTTGTTTTATGTTGTTTTGGTACGGGTTTGAACTCACTACTTCTTGGCTGACTGAGCGTGACTGTGCGGCTGAGCCATCTAAATCTGTGGCCCAGCAATTGTAATTTTTAAATTAAGGCCAGACATGGTGGCACGTGCCTGTAAACCTAGCATTAGTGAGGATGAGGCAGGAGGTTTTAGTGAGTTCGAGGACAGCTGAAACTATGTAGTAAAAGCCTCTCCCAAAAGAACAAAAAAAAAGCTGTGATTTAATAGTCAAATTGTCTATAACTATCATATATTTATCATCAGAAAGAGATTTTAAAAAACCGTTAATCCCTGTATATGAAGTGTTACAATAATTATGTTCCTTGGGATTTACAAGCTAAAGTTTGGTATGTATGAAACCAAAAATATTTAGTCTAGTTATTTAAATTTTACTCTATTTCTGTTAAAATAATGTGTTTTCAAAGATAAATTTAAATAGTTTAATGTAAATGAATTTATAAAAACATATGGCAGTATCAGTTAATATCTTGGAACTGGAAAAATAAAAAAAATTTCTGAGAAAGACAAACCTAAAAAGTATGTACATAATTAATGATGAATTAGATCATAAGGTTGGAAGTTTTACTTTTCAAACTATTTCCAACCCAGCATGTAAAAGCAGACTGATATAATGCATTAAGGATTGTTTTTCATAGGAATACAACATTTGAGATGAAAGTTTGCTAGAAATGCTGTGGAATTTTCTGATTTCAAAGTTCACTGCAAATACTGTCAAAACTGCTGAGGAAGGTCTGCTATAATCTCCTACACCCTACTTAGTGTAACAAGAAAGCATGCAGTAAAATCATAACTAAACAGAGGTTTTTCGCTGTTGAATACTCTGCAGTAATGGTTTGCTCCAGCTAATGTGTGCACCATAGTGGTGTATACACCTGAAGTGATTGCAAGCATCTTATTCACAAAAGACGTCGCTATTCATACTCAATTCTCCTACTAATATTTTATTAGGATCATGAAAGGCTTCTGTCAACAGCATTTTGAAATTCAAACATGATTTGGTTTATAGGTCACACAGAAGTAGATATCACACTTATGTTAAAGTTTTACAGTGCTGTACGCGGTTTTTTCTTTGAGTTCTAATGTTAGATGTTAGGGTCAGAAAAACGAGATGATGGTCATCTAATTGGTATCTTGTGAAAGGCATCACATTTTTTACTCCTGCATCCATATAAAATTATGAGGTGAATTGGACTTGAAAATAATTGAATAATTTATATATTAAGTAATTTTAGATTCACATTTTCCAAAACTTTGTTAAACAATGAACTCAATAAGCTGAGTGTTTTTTAAGCCTTTATCCAACTAATATATTTGTTTTACTATATAGCATTCGTGCAACTAGTATAACATTTATCCAACTAGTATAATTGTTCTATTGTCAGAAAATAAAAGAAACTCAATCAATAATTTGTTCTTTAAAAGAGAATAAAAAATGACAAGAGAAATTAAAGGGGTGTTTTTAGACTATGAATACAAATTAAGCAGTTCATCCTTAAGGTTTCAAAAATAAGGCTCAGAGAGGAAATTAGGGTCCTGAAAGCTCACTGGGGGAAGTGGGCATCACTTGTTAATTATAAAGGTCCAGGTTGTATACACTGAACATTTCTCAAGTCCTACTGTCTTCAGTCAAAGACTGTTATCTTCAATTCTCATAAGAAGTTGCACAGATTTTTGATAGGACAATCTAGACCTGATGTCTGTCTGAGGAGTGGAAGGATCAAGAGACTAGTGCCTTGAGCTCTTGGGCGCTAGGTCTCCTCTCTAATAGCAGTCTCTTCTCACCCTGTGGTGTTTTACTCCTAATTTGTCCACACTCACTCTCTATAGTGCGTTTCATTTTTAAAAAATATTTTTAATAAATGTAAGAGCTCACTACCTTTTATGCTTATTTTGAATAATTCATTGTTCAGAATTGAAAGTTCCTAGAAAACACTCCTAGAAGGTTCCTCCAGCATCACCAAATGTGATAAAAAGCCTACAGTACAATTATCTTTCACATTTACTAGTTTGAGATTAGACTGGAAAACAAGGGGCTTCAATATATATGATTAGTGCTTCATTTTAAAGCCATCTTATAAACATACATATCATTTTTAAAATATATTCACACATTGTATCTAAAGCATATATTGCATAATAAAGCTCATAAAATAACATTAAAAGTAAATATTACACATATAAGAAATTAAGAAAAAAGTACAAAATATAGAAGTAAAATAAGATGCATTCTCAAAGATTAACTGATAACTAAGTAATACTTTAGCAGACATTTTTAAATTTCTAAAAAATATGAGGGAGTTAAAAAGTTATAAGTTTAAAATTACCTGTGACAATGCAAATAATAATAAGATTATATCTTGGTAGTGTTATCAGTAATGTCTTCAGTATGAAGCAATTGCTTTTGGAGCTTGGGTGGTATTTCAAAGAATGAATTTAAGGGCTACTTTAGATAAGATTTTCCAATGCAAGATTGTCATCTTCATGCTCATTGTCATGTTATGTAAAATATCCTGATTAGGATCACAAGGTGCAGTCCGATGTGAAAGACAGATAAGAAAGACATGGGCAATGGACAATGGGAATGAGAGATCACTGAAGACTTTCTGGTTTTGTGGTTATTTTAGTATCTGACCAACAGTATTTTGAGAATAGTATTTCATTAAGCTAAATCCAACAGTCACATAAGGTTCAGACTAAGTAGAAGAGAATAGGTGCTAGGAAACCAATTCTAACAGCCTATAAATAGTAAAAATAGCCTAAGTGGGGATATGAGGAGTAAGATTTACCAACAGGTTGCAAATTAAATTGGCAAATCTTGATAAGACACTGGATGCTAGGGATAAAAGCACATGAATAATAAAAACTTTAATGAGCTATTACTACAAATTTTTTTTTCAGAAATTTTTCCTCCATCTGAAGAACCAAGAAAAAATTAATGGTATGTTGGTATCTCTTTTGAAATATCAATCTCTACTATAAAAATTTATAAAAATGATATTGTTTTGTGGCTGTTAACTGCATTAAAAGAACATTCTCAAAAAGATGACTTTATTTTGAGTATGTCACTCAGGCAGTTTAGTACTTTTAAAATATGCTATATGAGAAAAAGTGTCATTTTATATGCATCTCCCACTCCATATTGAAGTATATTTTTAGTATATATAGTATTATTTAAATAATTTTCCAAAACAGCCTGGATTTATACAATTTAGACTAGTAAAGTAATGCTTGTCAGCTTCAAATCTATTTGTCAATTTTGGCTAGGGTCATTTTGATTTTTTAAAAAGTTGTATGTATATACCTAGATCACATTAAGGGCATGGATTCATAGCTTTAATATTACCTAAATAATATGGATGTAAAGTTAACTTATAAATTGCTCAGTTTTTTAAAACAGATAGGAATTCTGAAGCACTATACTGAAATTAGATGTAAGGCCCTTATACTACAGTTCTGAGCTCTGCCAGTCTATGTCTGATTTACTTCAGCTCAGATGATCAAGTTCCAATCACAAGGCTCAGTCTCAGCATTACAGATTTCCCCAAGTCCCTGCTCATGAAAAGCTTCACTTTCATTTCTGTGGGAATGTTGTCACTAGTGGATATATAGAACTTATTTTTTTGTTTCTTGTTGGATTGTTTCTTTCCTCAAATATTTCAAATGAATCCTGCTTTAGGACTCATGGAGTTTTGAGAAGTATGCTTCTGAAAGTAAATTCTTATTTACTGAAAATGTCTCATAATTACATAGGTGAGATAGACTGCGCTATTTTGCCATAATAACCACTCCCATTCATTTCAAGGTCATTACTCTTTTAATTCAATTGGATCTATTAATTTGCACAAATGTTAATTCTTTCTGAAAATCATGAAATTTGCCCCAAAATGAAGAGCTGCCACTTCTGAGACAAATAAATATTATTTTTAGAGGAAATAATGACATTTTAAAAAAATCTCAAAATCAACTTTAATTATGGCATTTATAAAATCAATGTCAGTAAAAGAAATAATAGCTAAATTACTAAGTTGAAGCTATCTAGTTTTGTATCTGTTATTGTTTTGATCAAAATATATCTGCTAAGGCTGATGTGTAAAGAGGTATAATTGATGGAAAGTGATTACATAACACATTGCTAACCTCATCAAAGAGAGATTAGTCCCTTGATGAATCCATAGCTTGAATGTGTTGTTAGGCAGTGAGTGCTGGTGAGAAAAAGTAGCTCACTGAGGATAGAACCTAGACAATTATACCCTTCCCTTTCACATCTTCTGTCTTGATTTTTCTCCTACTCTCTCCTTTCTGGCTGACATGAGGTGAGTAGCTTTCTGCCTTCCTTCCCTTCTATCTTGATATATCGAGTCAGGTCATCAAAGACTAAAAGTTGTGCAACTCTGAGCTAAAATAAACCTTTCTTCCTGAAAATTGTCTAATCAGGTATTTTTCCCAGCAATGAAAAGCTAATGAATTCAATATCTTATGAATTAATTATCATTTTATAACCCCAAACAGAATTGTGGTGATCATATCCTATTTAGAAGTTTTACAGTGTGCCATATTAAATAAAGATTAATGTAAATATTAAAACAGAAAACACTAAATCTATTGGAAGAGAAAGTAGAAAGTAGATAGAAACCTTGAAGCCAGAGGGATAGGCACAGAGATCATAGACAGAAACCAAACTGTATGGGAAATACTTCAAAGAATCAACAACTAGGATATGATCTTATTAAAAAGCTTTTACACATCAGAATAAATCACTAATACAGTAAAAAGAAAATGCACAGAATAGGAAAATATTTTAGTCAACTGTCCCTCAGAAAAAGGACTTCTAACTAGAACATATAAAGAATTGAAAAAATTCATGGCCCCCAAATTCAATACTCAATGCAAAAATGAGCACTTGAGATGAATATTCACTTTCCAGATTAAAAAAAATACAAATGGAAAATAAACACATGTAAAAATGTGCAACATCATTGGTCATTTGAGAAATGCAAAGTAAAACAACACTGAGATTTCATCTCATCACAGAAAGAATGATGAGCTTCAAGAAATCAATTACAAATGCTGGCAAAGCCGTTGGGGAAAAATGAATCCTTCTCCACTGTTTGTGAGAGTGTAGACTGGTACAATGACGGTAGAAATCTGTGTGCATATTCCTCAAAAATTAGGAGTAGAGATCCTATTTAACCCAGCTTTTTCCTTTTGGATATTTTTTCTAGAAGAACTGAAAACATTATACCACAGTGAAATATGCACACCCATGTATATAGTGGAAGAATTTGAAATATCTAAATTTTGAAAACAACTCTAATGCCTGTCAACTGAAGAAAAGAAAAAGAGACTAATATGCCTATGCAGTGGAACATTACTTAGCTACAAAAAGGAAAAACTTGAGGCTTTTATAGATAAATGGGTGAAGCTAGAGACAATACTCATAAGTGAAATAAATCAGACTTGCTTGTGTAAACATCGTATTGTCTCCCTAGGTAAGAAACTGAAAGAGTAAATAAGATCCAAAATGTACAATAGATATAGTGAAAGGGAAAGCAACTGCTCAAAGGAAAGAGCAACTGGGATGAGAGGAAAAGAGAAAAGACTGTAAGGAAAAATTTAAAAAAAAAAAAATATATATATATATATACACACACACAAACAAGACAGTTATGATAATTATACTATTAATTTCTATTAATTCATTGAAAAGAATAGTTTGTATTTATTTTGTTTGATCAAATTTGCATACCTATATCTCCTAATCTGAGCAATTACTTTTAAGACAATATGCAATATATTAACCATTGTTAATTTCCTATTATCTTGTTTTGAAACTCTGTATCAGTTTTTCTGTTTACAGTAAATACGTAAATAAATATGAGTAGATTTACTCATACTTCTGTAGACTTTCTAGCCAGGACTATATCTTTCAAAACTCAAATTTTAAACTTAATTACTTAATATAAGTTTGTGAAAAAATTTTAATCATCTTAAATATTTCCATAAGTATACAAACTAGGTTTTTCTTTCACCTTTTTCATTCAAGATAAAAATTTAAATAGAGGGCATAGGTGCATATAGAGTGGAAATATCACACTTACTGACAAGAATTGTTGGAGTTTATGAATAAAATGTCAATTCTTTTGTGCATGGCAAGACTCCATAATGGCAGCATTACATATCTGCTGCTGGGCCAAGAAGGAAATGTGAGTGGTTGTTAATATTGGGAGATTTATTGTGCAAGAGAGAACGGAGAAATTTGTCTCATCTTTAAGGCAAGAAAGTTTAGAATACTCCTGAATGTCTTTGGGACAATGGCAACAGTAACTTGATGCTGGTTACAGTAATGATGATGATGATGCAGCTTTAGTACTGGAAAGCACCTAATTATAACGATGCATTAGTCTCCTGACTTAAACCATAAGGAATGAGTTTGAATTCTTTAGAATTAAGATTTAATTTAAAACCAGTATCATTATCTCACATGTATCTGCCCTTCTAAATCCCTTGCAAGATATTAATATTAATCTACTTAAGTAAGTGATTGCTTTTCATACAATGGACAGATGAATCTTGATTTTACTTGCCTAACAGAAGATCGCCGTGGTCTTTTTATAGGGACAATAGTTGCCCATAGTTATTTTCTCTTTTTTTTGTTTGTTTAGCTCTTTCCTATTATCTTACTGGAAGTACAATAAAAAAGAAACTTGGCAAAGGAAAGGACCCACTCACCAGTTTACACGAGGGGAAGACTTTGCCTGATTCTGCAGTCAATCAGTAGATGGAAGTACTAGCAACAGGAGTAGGAAGCTTCTGCACGCCTTAACACAAGGACGACATTGAAAAGATCACAGGGAACTTGAGGCCAGTGAACAGATTCTACATTTCCAGTAGAAGAAAGCCTCATGGAAACCCTAACAGGGGCAGAATAAAATGAAGCAAAGACCATTACGGGGAGGGGAGGAGAGAAAAAGTAAATGCATTCCTTATTTATTTTGGAAGAAAATGAACAAATGAATGTATACAAGATATTTTGTTGAGGAAGTCACTCTGGGCATATCTGTGATGAAAGACAACCCTATGTATCCATAGGTAAGAAAAGAAATTTATTATGCAAAACTAAGAGACTGTTGTGCTTCTCAGCATGTCTCTGGAGAGGGATCATGGACTTGGGAAAAAGAAGACTATGGGAATATAATTGGAAAGCCATTAGAACAGATGGCTGCGGCACTCTGAGTTTCTACATAAGCAAACCAAAATCCAATGTAATGAATAAAACTAACCTAGAAACCCAAAATGTCAGAAACCAGCAGTTGATCTTTCACTAGAGACTTCAAACACCATACCTAAGGCAAATGTCTAGCTGTAACCATGTGTTAATTTTTCTACCTTGTTTCTGCATTCAACCCACAGAAACCTGTTGCTCACACTGTTGAAGAGGATTTCTCTGAAACTCTTCTGGTTGCGAAGGCTTCCCAGTTCATGAATCATTCTTTGGTAAATTAACACTGCTAAAATTATTTTGTCAAAAATATTTCATTTAATAAGAGTTTGGAAGAAATGGGTCAGTTTCAAGAAGAAAACAAATATTGGGCTGCCGGGGTAAAGTGGATGACAGCTATATATTAGCCAACCCTGAAATCACTTATTTTTAAATAGTTATATGTATTTTGATTTATTGTAATATCTTTTCAGGATATCAAGGCATTCAAAAATGTATCTTATTTATGAAAAAAAAACACAGAATGAAGTGTGGAAATAAGGCACTTGCTCCCTGCTGTATATGAAAAGTTTATCCAACAGTTGTATTTGAGTATTAAAGACAGAAATACATCACAGTAGAAGGAATCTGAGAAATATAACATCACAAACTTGAGTTTGAGGGACTTGAGATATAGCAGAACACTTTGAAGCAAAAGAGTAGCTCAGTGTATTTTTTATACAGCAAATGTAGAAAGAATTGAAAAATATTCATGTTAGAAAAAGATATTCATTTTAAGTATAAATCATAATCATATACTCCTGTGTTCATGGTCCTACAACAAAAGAGTTTCATTTTTGCTTCTTAAGAGAACTTGAACAGCTTTTCATTAACATGGTCTAGATCTATCATCAGCCTGAGATATGGGAAAGCAGCACCACCTCTCAGCACCCAGACGTTAAAGTTGTCACGAGTTTGCTCCAGGTGTACAGTACAAAAGGACACAGGTGCTCAGAAAGGTTTGCGACCATGGCTTTCCTCATGATAGCCATGTTTTATCTTGCTTTTTCCTCTTTTCCTCAGCCTGAGTTCACTCTGCAGAGTCAGTTTCTCCTTCACTCTTCACTTTTGCTTTTTCAAATAAACTTTGGAAGCATTTATTTGCTCATTTCATTCAATTCTTGTTTTAGGTAAGAAGAACATTGAATCTCACTCCAATAGGAAACGTGAACACTGTGAAACCTGCTAACATTTATTTGATGAGCCATTTTTTGAAGGAAGCTATCCTATTTAAAAAAGGACCTATTTCATAACTGAAGGGTAGCATAGTCCATTGTATAATGTATGGGTACTCAAAAATAATCAAATATGTCTTCTCTCACAGTTTTTTTTTTTTTTTTTTCTGAGTTATTGCTTCCAAACCAGGGAGCTCGATGGAAGGCTTAGGTAAGAATGTGACTTATCTAAATCCTTATAGTCATTAGTAATTTCCTCTCAAAAATAGATATATGCAATGACTTAGTGAAGAAAAACTGCACAATTACCCATAAAACAAGAGTAACATACATACAGATGTAGCCTTTTCTTCTTTTTAATTCATGAGCAGTAACTGAATTATAAAAGCAGCTCTAGAGGATAATTCATCTAGTTTGTCCCTTTCATCTGTTCCATGAGTTATTTTATTTGTGAATGTTGCAGTAGTTATAATACATAGTTATTAGAAAACAGCTTATGCAAATATCTTTATTATCATGCAATATAAATAGATTTCAGCCACTACACATAGACTTTTATAAATTTATCAAAAATATTACAACATATGAGAAGCAAAAGCTCTGGAGAATAGAGGAAAGAAGAAAGAATATAGGCTTTTAAAATATTAATCACTTATAAAAAATTAAAAATCAGTGATATTTGACAAGGATGTTTAGTACAATGGGATATGAACATCTAATGCTGTGTCTGAATAGGGTTAAAGAACCAATCAGTGAGGTCATGGAGAAATGTGCTGTAGAATATCACGAAGAACAGCATCCTTCCCTAGTGCATTAGATACAGAGGTACAATCACGGAAGCAAAGTTTATCATGGTCATCAGTTGTTCAAATAACCAGACCTTATCCAATCCTGTGTCAGCCTCATGGACTTTGCTATTTAAACACCACATCATTCCAATACATTAGAAAATGTCAGTCCTGTGTTTGGTTACCTGACCGAGAAAATGAGATTTTGAGTATATTTGATATGACTGTGAATAACAGAATATTTATCTGCATTCTTTTTACATGGAAAATAAGGCAAGTGAGTACAATCAGAACTATCACGTTTCCTAATGTCAAGTTAGAATGAATGAATAGTAATATTTTGAAGACAATTTTAAGACTCAAAGCACAATTAACTTGAATGACAGTGTTCCTAACAGTAAAGGTGATCAGTTAGATAGTAGATAAATAACAACAATAACAGCAACAATAATTCATGTTGACTAAAACTCTTCTGAAGATACTTAGGTGAGACCTTTATGGCATTTGTATTTCCTTAGTTATGAGAAACAAAGTGATGCAAAGTAAAATAAGTAAAATTTCATCAGCCATGATAATTGATACCAAATAGAACATCCTATAATGGAACTATCTATCTGTATGCCAACATAAGACTGTCAATATCTGTTGGTCATGCTGACAGATAACTCAAATTTTATTTTAGTTAATCCTAATAAAGATTTTTTAAAGTAGGTATTTTGATTATTCCTCTTTCATTGGTAAAAGATTGAGTACGTTGCTTAACTAACTGGGAAATATCAGTCCTAGGATTAACAACTATATGTTCTGACATCGTTAATAGTTTTGTGAAAAGTTTAAGTTCTTTTGAAATTTTACGATTGTTTTGGCCATCAGTTTTGATCTTTTACTTTCCAATGAATTATGTTTCATGTATTATTTGAGGACACTAATATATACATTTCTGCTACAAAAAGTCACATATATTTTCAGAGTATGCTATAATCCACTGTATGACAAAGATAAGTCATTATATTTGCTCTTCACATCCAAATTAGAAGCACTTAATTATGAAGATTACTGCTTCCTTGTCCCTTTTCCATTGGAAGAATGGATTTATGCTAAATTCATGATTTAAATTGAGAATGTGTTAGAAATCTTTGTTATCTCTGAATTGGTCCCTTTCTAGTTTCTTCCACAATCACAGTGTAGTATGCAAGCTTATTAAGACACTTTATATACTTGATATTTTGAATTAAGCAGTTAAGTTTTAAAAGATTAAAAAAGATTAACAGAGCTTTCATTTGAAGTGTCCTTTATCTAGTAAACCAGCAAGGAAAGCTACTAATTCTCATTCACATATAAGAGCAAAGTCAAATATTTTCTCCATTAGATGGATCTGTTGAGGCATGGTGAAATAGAAGAAAGAATTTTAATTCTTGGTGAGTGCTACACATACAAATATTTCACAAGAAATAATGCAGTAATCAAACAACTTGGTAATATTAAGTTGCTTAAGAGCTGTGACGTGATGCTGACCTATATCTAAAAGAAAAATGAAGCAGATTGCAGGACACATTTGAGAGCCAAATGTCCTCAGATGTCAGTGTGAACTCTGTGTGGTTTGGAGGAAGGTGAGAATGTGTTGCAACTTAGGGAAAAATAGTATCTGTTCTAAATAATGAAAACTACTTTTTAATATGAACATGGAATTCAGAGATATGGTTAAAGATATTATTATGGATTTACTTAGCTATAGTCAATCAAAAACCAAGAATGATGTATAAAATTTGAGTATATATATATATATATATATATATATACTGAATTCTGACTATATTAAATCATCTACTGCACAATTCTGATGTTTGAAAGTCCTAAAACTTTGTTCTGACATAGTTTGCTGAAATAATCCCAAGTATTAATCATTAGAACTTTATGAGAAATTACTGCCGAAGTTTTGGTGAGACTTTTTATTGTAACTCAACTATTGTAAAGAACAAAGGAAGGAAATTTCCAAATATAAGAAGTTAGAGCCACTCTTCAATATCTGTAGTACAAGAAACTTAATGTAAGTTTTTCTTGTGTAGAATATATAATTTTCATGAAAATGTGAACAAATGTATTGAATAAAGCCCACATTTTTATAATATTTACTATAGAAGTTGAAAGCAGGCCAGTACAATACCGATGTTCGCTACTTTACTATATGATTTGGAATGAAAATTTGTAAGTGACTTGAATCTTGAAGCAAAATTTTGTAAACTGATTTCACCATATTATCTTATTTATTTCTTAGTAACTGTTAGCCTTCCATCAGATTTTTAAATTCTTATTGAAATCTGATATTATCACTTGGTAATAATTATAGAGGGAATAAGAACTGAAAAATTTGGCTAATTTGTAAATTAGCCAAAACCAAAATTGCATATTATCATCTATATATTTTGTCATCAGAATTTTTAAAACATCAAATCAAAACAAAAATAGAACACATATAATTTGACACCATAAAATAATTATATTATTGATGATGATAGCACTAATGATGGCTAAGATTTATTATGTTTTACTATATGTCACATACTGTGCTCTTTGTCAGATTGGCATCAGTTCATATAAATTTCATAGCAGTATACATACATTCACTTGTATCAATAGAGTGACTTTTGTTTCCCATTAATAGAAATGTCAACTGAAACTGTTTTCTCAATGAGGTTATTTATGATCTTCTAAAAATCCCGGAAGTGGGCGGTATTATTTTTGGCTCAGTCATGTTACCAAGGTCTCATCCTTTTGCTTCTCTTTGTCTACCATTTTCTGGGAGGGTAGCTGGAGAAAGGACTTCGATCTCAGATGGACCTGATTTCAAATTGGCACTTGTTCTTATTACATTGCATTTCTCAAAAGTTATGAAGTCTTAACTTATGGAATCTGAGAATGTGATCTTACATGTACATAGGGTTTTCACTGATGCAATCAAGTTAAGATGAGATCAATAGGACGGGTTCTAAAGCAACATGTCCAATGTTCTTATAAGAAGAAGAGGCAGAGACACAAGAGAGAAGAATACTATGTACAGATTGAAGCAGAGACAGAGATAGAAGCAATACAGCCATGAGCTAAGAAATGTTTGGGGCTGCACAAGGTGAGGAAATAAGAATTCTCTCCTGAGAGGTGATGGCGGGAGCAGGCGTAGCCAACACTTATTGGACCTCCAGCTTCCAGAAACGTGAGAGCACACATTTTGTTGTTTCAAATCATTCAGTGCCATTTTGTGACAATACCCCAATGAATTTAATACAGCTTTTGCTTGTCTCCAAAGAGCTGAAGTAGTGCCTAAAACCTATTTACTGCTAAGAAAATTATAGAACTATTTATCCTTTAAGTCATTTTCTTAGGAGTGAAATATCAAAGTGCTAATCTTTACATATAAATCTGTGATAGGCTCAGTGGAGACCAATGGCCTGGAACAATAAGAATAGTGCTACATTTTGCTGACTAATTATTGTGGATAGAATGGTTATTAGAGAATCATCTACTCTATGCATTACTGTTTACATCATATACATGTGTAGATGAGGGAACTGGGGCCACATACATGTGGTTCAAAACCAAGTGGCTTTGTGCACACATGTGTGTATTGTGTGATACTGGGGACTGAACCCAGGATTTTTGCACTAAGCTACATGCTAGCATCTTTTATGTTTCATTTTGAGTCAGAATCTTACTAAGCTACCTAGGCTGAGCTTAAACTTGTAGCTCTTACTTCAACCTCCCAGACTGCTTGAATCATGGGTACATGCCACCATATATATGAAGGCAATTTTTAAAGTCCAGGCATTCTCCTATATAACAGAGTAGTTAATACACCCATAAGTGCTATTATTTAAATATTTATGGGACTGAGTCTATTCTTTATATGTTTAAGCTGATTGTGCTTTCTTTTACTTTACTAATCTTAGGGAGCATTATAACAAAGGGACTGAACATGAATATATATTATTGGGATTCAAGCTTATTGAAACTTCTGACTTAAAACCAGTTAAACAAAATAAATAAATATATCTGCAGGCTGGGGATTTAGCTGAGCAGCATAAATGTCTGTCTGGCAAGTGTGAAGTCATGAGTTTGATGTTCATTACCAAAAACAAAACAAAACAAAATAAAATCACTTAAACCTTAGGGTTCAAGGAATGATGGGACACTTTAATATTCAAACACCAAACTCTTATTCCTAAAATAGCTTCCTAGTTGAAGGGTATGTGTGGTGTGATGTCTTAGTTCATATAGCTTTCACAAAGCCCCCAAAACTAGGTGGCTCAATGTTTGGAAACTAAAAGTCTAAGACCAAGATGCTAGCATGGCCAGAATTTTTGAGGGACCTCTTCTTGTTGGCAAAGTCCTGACGTCTGATTGTGTCCTCACATGTAAAGGCAATAGGTCCCCTTATGATGAGTCTTTTAAGGTGATTAATCTCTTTCATGTGAGGTCTAACTTGTGACATATATCTGCCATACCACACACACTAATATCATTGCATTTGGTTTAGGAATTCAAAATATTATTTTAGAGAAAATACACTTAATTCTACAGGAGGAAACTAGAAAATAGGAACATATATGAGAAGCTAAGTGCGAGAGAGTTGGAGGCAATTCCATCACCAAATGAGTAAGCAACATAATAGAAAAATAGCACTTGAAAGTAGAATTCAAAAAGATGAAAGATAAAGAATAAATATAATAATTAAGCTACTTTATTCTTTTTGTATGATCCATGATCTTCTGAAGTCCTTGCTCTTTTTTTTTTTTTTTTTTTGGTTATAAGTTCTAGATACAGGTTGCATGATGAAATTTATTTGAGAAAATATCTCTTGTGCTTTATTGAAGAATACATTTGAAGTTTTAAAATATATATCAGAAGAAATGTATACTACATATTATGAGATAATAAAAAATGCTCTATTGGGAAAGGACTATAGAGGAATGAGGGGAAAAGGAAGGAAGAGAAAAGAAAAAAGAAATAAGAGGGAGTAATGGAAACAAAGCTTTTATAAATGAGAGGGAAAGAAATTGAAGGAAGGAAAAGAAGATGCAGGAAAAGAAGAGGAATTGAGATAAGTTATGCACATGTACAACGTCCCTATGATGAAAGATGAAAGTGAGCATTCTGTATATTGAACGTGTACCAATAACTTAACTAATAAAAATAAACATCAGTGAAAATCTGAAGATGTCACATTGATATCTTCATTGTCCAAATTATATAGGCTTCATTTTTTCTTTCTAGCTTTGAAAAATACTAATGTTGGATGCTATGATTATATAAACAATTGATGACTAGTGTTAAATAATAGGAAACTTAAATACTACAATTTGATTATACCAGATTTACAGTAACAGACCCCTGATATCACCAAATACTTGGGAGACCACCGTACAGCTTACTTGTCTGTTTTGGTGGTACCAGGGATCAAACTTAAGACCATGCACTTGTCACGTAGGTGCTTATACCACTGAGGCAAATCTCTAGCCCTCAGTCTTACTTGTCTGTGCTTTTCTTTAATTACTTTTACCCAATATCTCTTCTACAATCAAAATCTCTTTTGCCTGCCATCATGTTAAAAAATTCAGTCAACAGTTAATATTGTCAAACAATGTAAATAAAAAACGTTTCATTTTAACGTAGATTATATTTAATGTAAAGTTTTTCTATTAGTAATTTACTATATTGCATTTTCAGGAGAAAATATGGTCATATGACACATAAACTATTGCTATACTCACTCCAATTTAGAACTAATATAACTCTAATTTGAATATTTTCAAATTACTTTATTACATTGCTTTTAGAAGCAAGAGCATTTTAAAAGTAACAGCAAATATAATTATTAATGTGATGCCGTATCAAATTCACTATATAAACCCTTTGTTTCAAAAATTCATACTTTGGGGCTGGGGATTTAGCTCAGCGGCATAAGTGCCTGCCTTGCAAGCAGGCGGCGGTCGTGAGTTCGATCCCCGGTACCGATAAAAAGAAAAAGAAAAAAAAAAAAAGTGTAAACAAAAATTCATACTTTAATTGCAACATATATGTATTGGTATATTTATGAAATATACGCTCTAAATAATTAACACTCAATGACTTAGTGTAATGCCCTGCTCACTTATGAAATGTTTTCATACATAGGTACCACTATAAATGAACAGTTTAAATCATGATTAATTAATCCTTTATTTTTGTGCATTTGAGCAACTGAAATATTTTTTGTAATGAAAGAGTTTGTATCACAGGAGGCAGTTTGACCAGAAAATGCCATCATACACTCACAAGTGAAAGCATTCTAGAGAACTGTAGAATTTACTCAGTTTAAGGGAATCAAATGGAGTCCAAAGTACCCGGTACTAGAGCCTACTTGAGTGAATGTGACTGGAAATAAGTATGGTGTTTTTCTTTTGTAATCAGCATCATTCAAAACCAGAGTGTTCTGCAGTAATTGACATCCTTTATAAACCACATCATATTAATTAAAACATTCAGGAGACACTAAACTATTGTAGTGGGACTTTATGGGTCAGTGAAGCCTACACAAAGCAGTATGTCTCACAAGCATATTATCAGTGAAACCTGCAGTAATTGATAACCTTTACACCTTGTTTACACCAGTCAAAGTATTCAAACCACAACAAACTGTTTCAGAGTATAGCATGACTACACCAAGAATTATGCACAATAACGCATCCTTATTTTTAGTCATGTCTGGTTATATATGGCATAAGTGAGGAGACTGTTTAAAAGGCAATAAATATACCTTTTGAATAATATATTCATTCTACTTACTGGTACTAAAGGTGAATTTTTTCTAATGAAAAAATTATCAACATACACATAGCATTTGAAAGAAAGAATACTGATTGGGTTAAGCTTTACTTAAACTACTTGGCTTAATTATAATGATTAAGCTGCCTACTGGGGATTCAATTTTTAATGACTTAATTTAATGTGTGTCCATTAAAATGTCACCTTGTGAAGTTTTTTTTCTTTATCCTATTTTCAACTTACTGGGCACCTAAACAAAGATAAGCACCATCTGAAAAACAACTGCTGAATCAAATACAAAATTTTAGCTTAAAAATTTAAAAATATAACATAGCATTTCCCCCTAACACATTAATTTCTAGGTTTAGATTCCATTTTGGGATTGTTAACAAAGAAGTAAAATATATCACAGCGCACACGATGTCTTTTACATTTTCTTTACTACAATCTCTAAGAAAATCTAGCCTGCATCAGTGGAATATTGGAGACCATTGATACTGCTCATAAGTGTCAACTGTTAAAGTCAATTGACATACTGATAGTTGGAATCCAACCATGGTATATACATTATACCAGCAAAGGAAAAAAAAAAGGCTACAAATCAAACCTACTGCAGAACCAACACCTTACTGCTGAACAAATACCAACACATCATGCTCTACAACTGATTAGTGTTAAATTCAAGAAATATTCTTGTGTTACTTTTGTTATTGTTGTAGACCAAGTTATGTCTGCTCTTCTCTAAACTGTAAATTGAATCTAATTCCTAGTGTAACTCCATATGGAAATATGATCTTTAAGGAAGTAATTAAGTATAAGTGAGTCCATCAAATAGTGTTCTAATCCAATATAACTCAAGAACTGTAAAAGGAGCCAAAAATACAGGCCAAGGGCACATGTATCAGAAGAAAGACTACGCAAAGACACTGAAGGCAGATTTCTGCAAGCCAATGAGGGAGGCTTTCAGAAAAATGAAACCTATTCTCACTTTGTTCTTGGACTTCCAGGCTCCAGAACTGTGAACAAGTAAACTTTGTTACTGTTACTTGGTAGGTTGTATTCATTTGTTACAGCAGCAGGTGTAATTTCACACCATGACTCTAACACTGGCAATATGAGGAGCATCAACATGAACAACCAACATAGTTCATTACTTAAAATAATTTGTCACTTGTTGTTGATTAAGGCATACTGAACATAATAATGCATGTAAGTATGGTAAAAACACATACATAAGCCTTCATTGAACAGAAAGAAATCATGGTTGTAAAAAGTAGTGCTCATAGAGAAGGCAGTATATGATCTGGATCGTAACAGAATTTGGACAAATGGTTATAAAAGGGGAGTCAATAAAGTCAAAGGCAAAGAGATAAGTTAAAATTACCAGTATATTAGTTTTGTTACAACTTGGGCTTAATTAATGTTAGTGATCAGCTAAAATTAACTGGTGAAACAAAGGGCTGAAAGCCAATATTTTAAGATGAAAGCAGACTTGGGGACTATGGATGAGATCAATCATCAGCGGAGGCCAGAGCTGAGCACAGATTCTGGAGCTGGATCATCTGTGTGCAGATTACAGCTTCAAAAAATACGATTTGGTGAGAACTGAATTATTTAAGCAGCTGAAGTGCTTAATTTGTGCTTAGCATGCATTAAGTTCTATGCGGTTACTAAAACAAGAACAGCTTACCCAAAAGCTTTATTGGAAATGAAAGTATAGAAATCTGAGAAATAATAATAATATTAATTTGCCAGAACTGCTATCTCAAATACCATGGAATAAATGGCTTAAAAATAGAATATGTTTTCTTACAATACTAGAGGTTTGAAGTCTAAGATCAAGTTGTTTGTGGGACTGGTTTCTCCTGAGATATCTTCCTTGACTTCTAGAAGGTCACCTTGTGTCTTCACATGACCCTCTTTCCATACTACTTGTATTCGTGTTCTTAGAGAGAAAACAGTCATACCGGATTATAGCTTACTTTAACGTCCTCATTTTAAATTGTTTGTGTTTTTATGGACTCTTTAAATGGAGTCACATTCTGAGGTCATAGGGAGTAGAATTTTACTATATGAATTTTGATGGTAAGGCAATCAGTTTATACCAATAATTAAAAGAAAATTAGATAATTGTATAAATACTTGTATACTGTAATGACTATGAAAAGACAATAGAAAGCAAAAGCTAATTCTTGCCTAAGGTCAGTTGGCAGAACAGTGTGAAAGAATATAAACACTTTCCTGTACTTGGAAAAAGATGATAAAAGCATAAATTTGAGAGACACACAGATTCAGATTCAACTTCCAACTCTACTACAAGAACTAGAGCATCATTGCTAAAAATGCATGTGAAGTTATTTACAAATTAGAAATTTTAGCTATTTAATTTGTATTATTTCTAGAATTGAAGGACATGACTCCTATAAAAATGTATAGAAAAGTGCCAAACATAAAAGTTTTTCTCTATATATTGCATGTTGGTATTACAGTACTGTGTGAGGAAGAAAATATCCAAGTATTTCCTGACCCATAGCGTTGACCTCAACATTAGTATTCTTCTAAGAAATAACATTGTATGTGATATTGTGTTCATAGAAACTCTCCTTAGAAAGTATATGTACACACAAACTTATCTATTGCCAGATAGTATGTGTCTAAAGAAAGATATTGCAGCATTAAAAATAGAATAAGAAAATAATAATTAAAAAAAAATAACCTGACCAAACTTAGCCAAATGTGGTAGCACATATCTGTAATTCCAAACACTTAGAAGGCTAGGGCAGGAGGACCATGTGTTTAAGGCCAGTCTGGGAAGCCAACAAGGCCTTGTCAAAATATTTTTATAAATGAATGAGTTCAATCCATGGGTCCAGTCCTTGAGTTCAATGTCCAATTTAACATATAGATATGGACAGACAGGCAGACAGACAAACCGATACACACACACACACACACACACACACACACACACACACGAAAGAAAATATTTTTAACAATTTTTTCCTGAAACTGACTACATCTGCAATGATAATTATTCCTCTTTAAATTCTATTGCAAAATCATTTCCATTTGCATTACATCTTAATTCACTGTTATATTCTAAATATTACTTGAACAATATTATATTCATTTCAAAAATGATAAAACATAAGTGTCCATAATTTGGCTGCAAACTAAAGCTGCTAAAATGGAATATTTTAGATTTCACAATTGGGAAATTAGTGGTTCATTACACACAAAATATTTAGTATGAGTCTGCATAAATCCAGTGAAAATGAATTAAGGTAAAGAACATATTTTATAATTAAATATTTGTTGTAGACACTATTTTTACACCATAGTCTTTGGTTATGCTCCAGAGATGTTGCATTACATAGTTCAAGATGATCATCTGATTTCTGTTTCAAGATGTTTTCAAACACAACTTTAGAACCACAGAGATATAAACGGAACATGATTATGCAAAAGTTTTCCTTTATTTTTGTAAATAGCTTTCTCCTATAACTTTTAACACATTATTTTAATTCACATATTGAATGAAACCAATGATATTTGTGTTTCAGTTTTAAACAAAAGACTACACATAATTGGCAAGTTTAAATTGAAAGCTATTTGATGTTCATCATTTTTAAAGTTTTTCTTAATGTCAGAATTCATTCTCTTATTTTCGTTAGCAAAGTCTACTGATAACCTCATTTCTTTTGACATCAGAACCTATTCTCTGATTTCCTTAAACAAGTATTTTAATAAGAATATCATTACTTTGCTATTACAGAATTATCTTTATTTAACTACAGATTTTCCAACCTAGTTCAGAATAAAAATGAATTCAGGATGTAGGGTATATAGTGTACAGATGATCATTACCATTTCCCCAAAGAGTCTTAGAGTTTCACTTCAGTGTGCTTTAGGACTTTGACTTGTTTTTCACCCTTTAATTTTCTAGGCTCTTAGCTGAATTTCATTTTTATATGTGTTCATCTGATTTATTTTTACCATGCTGAGGAAAGGGAGCTATCCTGTACACAAACTCTATAACAGAGTTGATCTTCACCAAGTTAGCCTGTGAGCGTGGAAAGGGGAAATGTCTATAATATTGCCGTATGGTGGAAAGAAAAACAGTAGCATATGTTTGTGGGAAGCACCTGGATCACAGAGGTAATCTTTGGCAGGTCTTAGAGATGGACTAATGCCTTTTGTATAGTGATGTGCATGAGTCTTGGGTGGTAGGACAGGGGCAGAATGTTGTTTTTCTATTGCAATTTTGACAGACTTTTTAATTTTTTAATTTTAAAAAGAATAAAACAAAAGAGAACAGAACAAAGCAAATCAGAACAGAATAATGCAAGCAACATAGCACTTCACAACTAGGCAACCAGACATCAACAACAGCTACCATAATGTCTCTTTTCTTTGAAATAGTTGAGCATACCTTCACACATAACAATATCAAACATAACAGTATAGTATAAAGCCATTCAATAGAATAAAAGCATGGCAGAACTTCAAAACCAAATAACAGGAAATGAACAATGGCTACCAAAATATTACATTTTCCTCAAAAAAAGTTGTCCATATCATCACACATAATAAAATCAAATAAGACACAACAGGATAGAACCAAACAAAACAAGAACAAAAGCATGGTAGGACTTCAAAACAAGATGATGGTAAATCAGAAATGGCTACTACAATGTCTTGTTTTCTTCAAAATAGCTGTTCATACCATCACACATAATAAAACCAAACAAAACAATAAAATCAATCTAACATATGAATGAATATATTATAAGACTTCAAAGCAATAAAATAGGAAACCATGATTACCATAACATGTCCCATTGTATTTAAAGTAGCTGCCCCTACCTCTGACAGAATAAAATTTAACAAAACAAGACAGAACAAAGCCAAACCTAACAAAATTGTGTAAACAATGCAAGAGTTCAAGATAAGACAATAAGAAATTGACGGTAGTTTCCACCTTTCCCACCAAGGCATTTCCTCCTCTTGGCTCTTTTATTAACTATTTTGCTTTTTGGATACTATTAACTCCTTGTGTTTCTTATGCTACGGTTCATGCATACAAATTCAAACTGTTTTGGCCATGACCATGATCCAGTTGTGCTCATTTATCTAGGAGCCTTGAGATTATTCTACTTAATAGGTGGGTAGCTTCCCATCGCATGAAAATACCATATTTTTCTTACCCATTCTGCAGTTGATGGGCAAGTTACTGCTGCATTTATTTATTTATTTATTTATTTATTTATTTATTTATTTATTGCTCTCCTGTCACGTAGAACAATTTTTTTTTTTTCCTTTGATTATCGGTCTATGAATTTCCTTTCCAGTTAAGTGTGTTTCTTGTATACAGTATATTGATGGATCTTCTTTCTTGATCCAATCACCCTGTGTTTCTTTGTATTGCTGACCTGAGCATCTACATTAATGGTTACAAATGGCACACATTGGTTTGTTTCTGCCCTGCTATCCTCCTGTTATTGGCCCTCCACTTTAAACCTTCATTCAATTGCCTGTCTTGTTTGGCAGTCCTCCTTTGCTGCTGATCCTGGAACCATGGTCATCTTTATCTCTCTCTAGAATATACTTTAGCACTCTCTGTAGGGTTGGTTTGGTAGTCATGAATTCCTTTAGCTGTTCTTTATCCTGGGATTATCTTATTTTACCATCAGTTTTGAAAGATAGTTTTGCAGGGTAGATCAATCTGGGTTATAAGTTGTTTTCTTTCAGGATTTGAAACACTTCAAACTTCTTGACTTGGTTTTTGTTGTGTGTCTGCTGTGATTCTGATTGGTTTTCCTTTATAAGTGATCTATCTCTTTTCTCTAACAGCTTTCAATATTCTATTATTGTGCTGAATTTCTGGAATCTGGATTGTTATATATCTGGGTGTAGATATATTTTGGTTATGGCTAGTTGGAGCCCTGTATGTCTCACTTATCTGCATGCCAGATCCATTTCCCATGTTTGGGAAGTTTTCTTTATTACTTCTGTGAATAGTCTTTTAATTCCATTTGTGTTGACCCCTGCTTCTTCACCAATACCCATGACTCTTAACTTATGCTTCTTTGCATCATCCTGCAACTATTGAGTTGCTGTCTCCTTATTCTGCATTATTTTTCTTTTCACAATCACTAGATGCAATCCTATCTTCAAGATTTGAAAGTCTATCTTCAGTCCTTTTCAAGCAGTCTTGCCAGCTTTCAATTTTTAATTCCCTGGATCTCTTTTTGAATGTGTTTCATGTATTGTAATTCCTTTGTACATTCATTCAAGGTTTCCACCATTTTCCTATGCTCCTCTTTCTTGTCTATGTCTTCCTGAGACCTGCTGAACAATTCTTTCAGTATGTTTTTGATTTCTTCTTATACCTCTGACACTATTTCTGATTTGACAGTTTTCACAATCTCATGAAATTGTTTCCTTACTTCAGTTGTCATCCTCTCAGAGATTTCAGGTGTGTGACTTCCATTTGCTTCCATGGCTGTATTTCCCAGACTTATTCTGTGTGTGCTAGAGGTCTCAGTTTGCCTTTTGCTCTTTGTCTTGACATTCTCCTGGGTTTCTCCCAACAAGCTGGTTGTGGGGCCCCAGGCACTTCCCACTTTGGCTGCCCTTAGACAGTGAATGGGGATGAGACAGGCATCTGGGTTCCTCTAATTCCATATTTACAGGGAGATAGCAGGGCATGGAGCTGGCTTCTCCAGACCTATGCATCTACTCTGTGGCTTCTCTGATGATTGAGGGCATGGAGGTAGGACTTCAAGTCTCAGCCTGTATGTCTACACTGCGACTCCCATGATAGTGACTGATATACAGAGTCAAGTTTGTCTGATTCTGCTCGTGGGTTATGGCTGCCTGAGGGAAGCAAGGGCCTCCAAAGGTGGGCTACGGATGCACAGGGCTTAGCTGGCTGTGTGTCTCTGCTCCTGCTGGCTGCCTCAAGAAAGTGTTCTTCTGGTGGCAGCTCCCTGAGGGTGAAGGCAGATTTGCTGGTTCTCTCTGCCCACAATGGCCACCCACAGAACATGGCCTTTTGTCGGTTGTGCACAGCAGGCAGAGGTGGATCTGTCTGTCTCCCTGGACCCACACTGGACGCATGGAAGAAGGAGCTTTCCGGTGGCCGTGTTTGGCAGGCAGAGGTGGATCTTCTGGCACTCTGCCTGTGCTGGTCATGCAGAAGAAAGGGCTTTCCAGTGGCAGCACCCATCCGGCAGAGGCAGCGCCCGGCAGGCAGAGGCAGCGCCCGGCAGGCAGAGGCAGATCTGCTGGTTCTCCAATTTTGATAGACTTAATATGAATTCTTAAGGATTGTTAAACCTGATTTATAATGTTGAATCTGTGAAATGATAAGAATAAGCATGTCTTTGTATCTGGAGACCAGTTCAAAAAACTGTGTCTGGTCACCCAGTTGATAAGGGGTGGATTATAATGGTTGATTCATGTGTCAGTCTGAGAAGTTTAAAAGCTTAGCTTAGTGACTCGGTAGGAGAGCAGGGTCCTCACTTGATAAACATCCTGAACCTGTGCAAGAGGTGGGCATGTAGAGAGTGTGCGTGCTACACCTGCCCTAGGGTGGGTAGCCTGCATATACTAGAAGGGATGGAAAAGAGGCTTGCTTCCCCAACCATTCTGTGTTCTCATTGAGTCTGCTGCCTTCTGCCATCAAGAACTTTGCCCCTCTCTCATGCCAACCTGCTTTGGAGCTAGCTGATTATGGACTGAAATATCTACAAACTGTGAGCTAAATAAACATTTCCCTCTTTAACTTTGGGTATCAGGTATTTTGTCCCATCAATGAGTGAAAAGCATATATATAATATATCTTGTCCAAGGACAGACATCTGAGCTCTAGTTCTAGTGAGCTTTGTCTTGAATATCAACCATAGAAGAAGCATTCTCTAAACACTCAGAAGCATTTCCTAAACTGCTACAGTGGTTGTACCTGAATGTTGAAGGATACTCTTTTTTTCCTACTCTAATTTTTACACATTTTAATTGATGTGAAGGCAAAATGTAAGGAGTCTGGTATGAAAGACAGGGAGAAATGTATAAATCATTTTTAACATCACATCTAAAGCTTCCTTTATACTGGTGCATTGCATTTTGGCCTCATTCTAAAGAATGTTCCGTACATGAAAACCATCCTTGCCAGCTCCCTTTTCTAATAAGCTCTGTCATTTCTCTTAATTGTCCCAGCCAGCCAGGGCAATGTTTCTTTATGGTATCCAACCAGCCTTTGAAGGACAATTCCTGAACAAAAATAACTTCTAATCTGTGCTCGCTGGCCTCCAGTACTGAGCACCTTCTCACACGAAAATGTCATTGTGAGCCCCTCCTTTTCTACTGTGCTTGTGGAGCAACACATTTCTCCCCACATCCCTTTTGAACAACCACCCTCAAGCAGATCTCAAAGTCTTTTTTAGCTATCAGCAGTCAGATCTTCTTTATTTTCAAAAAAGTCATTCACACTGGGTACATCTGAGTGACTCCTTTTGCTGTTCAAGCATTTATTTTTTCATCCTTTAATTGGAGCCCTTGTTTGAGCTCACATACTCTTCTATTCATGCCGGTGGCATTATGTTATGACCCTAAATTCTATTTTCTCATATTTATTTACCCTTCTGAAGGTTCTTTTAAGTCCTCTTTCCCCTCTTTGATTCCTTCTGTTCTAACTCTTCACCGAATCTCAAGTTCTGTGTCCCTTCTGCTTGCCTGCCTTTTTGTGTTTTCTTCACACTTTGGTTCCATTAACACTGGGATTGTTATTTCAATTCCTCTTAGTCATGTCCTTCATTAATTTCTCAACATCTCCCCTGCATCCCCCTTTTGTCTTCTACAGATTTCAGAGAAAACTATTTCTTCTGAAGGAAGTATTCTCTGACTCCTTTTTTTCAAGGTTTCATCTCTGCTTTTTTCCTTCTAAAACCTCATTCATCCTAAGCTTCATCAAGGACTTTTTGCCCTTTATCTGTTGATGTAACTTGACACGTACAGTCTTTATTCTGCCTCTGTCTCTGAAGCCTGCCTCTACGCCTTCCTCCCCTCCATCCCCAGGGACTCCCCTGATTTCCTTGCAGCAGATCTTATTGCCTTCTTATTTCTCTTCCCTCTCTTAGTGTGAACCCTTAAAGCTAGCCCATTTATGTCTGCTTCTTTTTTATTATAAAATACTTAACCAGTTTCTATCGGCTCTTTGCCTCATGAACATTATATATGGTTCTTTTTTTTTCCAAGAAGCTTTGGTCTGCACTTGTTCTCCATAAGCAAAATAATACTACGTTTACACATGTTTATTTTATTTAAATCATGTGCTTGAATACACACACAGGTACACAGGCACACAGGCACATGTGCACTCACACAGCGTGGAAGATCCTAGACTAGCCAAACGCCTTCTTTGACAAAGTCACTAGCGCCATTCTGACTGCTAGTTTTATGTTGGTCTTGTGTTTTACTACTTAAATTCTAAACTCACTACCTGCTTTTAACATAAAATGTTTAAAATGGAAAAAAAACCATAAATGAGATCACTAAATTTTCCCCATTTACTGCTTCACAGAAGAGAAGAAATAGCTATCTTTATCCCTGATTTGCTACATACAATGGTAGAGGTTTTTTTATGCTTTTAGTTCTTTTTCTCCTTGTTGCTTCTAAAGCTACTCTATTTCTTTGAAGCCACTTGTTTTGTGAAATTAGAATTAACAATAACATTCAGTTAGGTCATTATAAGTGAATGAATAACTAGGGTGTCTACCTTGGAACATCTTGTTAAAAATTTATTTCCCTTTAATAAATACTTTTTGTATTTAAACATTAATGCATTTCTAAAATAGTAGCATATTAAAGCAGTAAGTCCACCTATCATCTGAGAGAAATTCTTCCTACATTCAATTCACACAGAAAAAAAATCTTCCTTTTAAAATAATTTTAGATATCCTACTGCCTTAATCATAAAATCAAACTAATTTTGTTTCCTTTTCTATTTTTTGTCCTTTTCTGTTTTTTCCTTTATTCTAATGTACTGACTTTAAAAAAAAAATAAATCCCTCCAAATTATGACTGAAAGGTCAGAATGATAGTATGTTTTTGTGTTCCAATGCTATGTTTTCCTTTCCTCTGCTGTTGACAGTCCATCTCACCCTCTCTCATTTCTCAGCACACTTTCACAGCTCCTGACCTGCTGCCCCGAGCTGATGCGTTGTCTCCCATCTTAGCTCACAGCACCAAGGAAGGATTCCTCCCACAGCTCTGTGGCCAGTGCGTAAGGACATCAGGAAACTTTCATATAGAGGTTATTTGGCACATGTATATTAATGGAGGCTTTATATTTTTTTCTTGAGGTTTACACAATCTATGGTAAACTCAGATACCAAGAAAATCTCTTACTTTGTACATTGTTTCTATAAGATCAGTAAAAAACTATGCTATGGTTTCTTGGTTCATAATTGAAAATCTTAAAAATGGAAATCAAGCAACTAGTTTGAGTTTCTCCAGAAAATCAATGTAAACATAGCTAAATCCTAGTTCTCTGGTGTGTACTTGACTAGTCTCACATAATAAGTAAATGGTAAGACTAGAATTCAAATCTAAGCAATCCAGTTACATTGACAAAAGAAACTATATTAATTTGCAGACATTTTAAATAGCTATAAGCAACCAATATATTACCTTTATTTTATGGTGCAATCATGTAAAAATACATTACTGTAGTAGTTTTAGTTCTTTAGCACCACTGAATATTGTCACAGTTATACTCTCTACAGTACGTGATGTTTGATTATTACTAAATCATACATAGTTTTCTAGTTGTAATATGTGTGTCTGCATTGAGAAGAAATTAAGAGAAAAGAATGGCAGTATAAATCTGCATAATTTCAATGAAAATTGGGAAGATTATCAGGTAGATGAGTCAACATCAGTTTCAAAATAAGATATTAACTTTACTAAGATTTCTTTCACTATTATAAATGTGAAAATATAGAGTTTTGGAGACTATTTCTATTATTTTTCAAGAAATACTTAAGAGATATTAAAAACTCAATTGTGTGTAATTCAGTGACTATAATGTAACAACTATTAATTAAATTCTAACTGTGAAACATGCAACATGCTGAGCGTTTTGTATGTTCTACCTTCTTTAATGCATACAATGATTCTTTGAAGTAAATACTCTTATTACACTCATTTTACAGATGAAGAAATTGAAAATAATAAATAGAATGAAATTGAGTCGCCTTACACAATAAATAAATCATAGAGTTGGAATTCAAACTCAAGAAATCCCATTTTTTTAACCAACAAAATTTAATTGCATTTTGGATTTTTTATACCTGTAACCAATAAAACTATATTACATTATAAATAGTTTATAGTGCAACCATATAAAATGTTATTATATTTCTTCATACATCAGAAACATTTTCCATAATAAAGCCAGATGAATTTCATGTATTTTTAAATTTGTTTTATGGTGTTTTATTCTGTTGTTATCTTTCCTGGGGACGATACATGGGGTTTTTATTGTAGTCCAAGAAGGAATTTCTGATATAAAAATTATGTTCACAAAAGAATATGTCAGTACCCCATAAATATGTTCAATTTTTATTTTCTTATATTTCAGTTAAATTAAATTTAATCATTAAAAGAGAAAATTTTTAAATTTGAATTTTGACTCCTAAAATTCATATGATTTTTATTTGTTTGCTTGAGTCAATTTGTACTACGACAGCACTTATAGTCTGCAATGTGGTCTAGTCAAGCCTTAGATAACTATTAGGACAAGAGCTAGCAAGCTCATCAAACAAGACCTGCTTTGACTCTCGAAGGAAACACTTTCTGTCAGTGCTTTTAAAATGGTGGGAACCTGATAAACACATAGTGTAAAGTATAAATATGCAGAGAGAAGGAAAGGCAATAAAATAAAGGCAGAAAACATGAAATTGTCAAATATCTAAAAGAACTGTTTAAAAAAGAGAACAAAAGCAAGATTTTAATGCGAAAGTAAAAACCAGACCTTAAGAAGGATAAATCTTCTTTAAAATAAATAATAATAAAAGGGCTTACAAATATTTTATTCTGAACCCTATGTTTGAAAATTAATTTAGTAACACTATATTGTGGGAAATGTCAGTAGTAAAGAATAAAATCTTGGATGCTATTTAGTTGTTTTTAATATCTGAGCAATAACAACACCTAACAGTAAAAATATCGTACATTAGTTAACCATTGCAAGTATGCATTTATTTAAAGATGTATTGAACCTCTTTTTTGGGAGATGGACATCTGTTTTGGGGGGAGAGGAGAGAATCAGTGGTCAAACTCATGACCTTGCGCTTGCCAAGCAGCCACTTGTGCTGCTGAGCTAAATTCCAAGCCCTGAGTTATCCATTTGAACTACATATAAAATATAATATATCAGTATACAAAACTTTATATTTCAGTAAACTATGTCTTTCGTGTTATAAGTACAAAGAAAATAAATTACAGGTTTCACATGGTTTAATCTGTATAACCATTATTCACCACAGTACAGTGAAAAATATCCTTCTGAGTATGTGAATATTATGCCTTGTAACAAGTATATTTAAACTTATTTGCTTTTTGGGAGCTAGTAACGCTGAACTTTCTTTCCTTAACATGCTAATGAACAATGACATGGCCAATTTTGGAAGTGTATCACACAATATATGACATATATAAGGAACAAACATATATAGTTTGGTTGCAACTAAGGTCATTTATTTTTAAAAAGTGAGTATATAAGCACTGTTAACATAAAATCATAATTTTACATTCAAAGTCATTTTTTAGAGAATATTGCTACTAGACTACATATCAAATGAAAGCTATAGGTCAGAAAGCATTCACAGGCTCCCTGTACTCTAAACTTTAATGAGCATAAAAGTAATACGGCATAAAAGATACCTGGCCATAGCACGCAAGCCACACATGGTTGAGTAAATTCCCACATATTTAAGACAATGACTTTTCCAGCATAGGGACACAGTGGGTCTTTTGTAGTAGGACTATGGCTTTTACCTCTACAGTTTCCTATTGATAGCTAATCAAATCCTGGTAATTCCCTGGTGGTTGGGAGATATTGTTAATAGTGGAAGGTAGGAAATGATTCCTAAAAATGGAGCATAATTCTGGCTATTTGAAATGTAGTATTTGTGGCTGAAATTTTGGAAGCTTTTCTTAGAATATACCCTATAAACATTTAATTAGCTGTATAGCTTTGTGGTTTTATAAAACAGGAGAAATTGATAGAAAGGATATATTATTGAAATTTAAATTATAGAATGAAAAGACAAGTGGATATATTTAAATATGATCGAATTTACTTTTTATAAATCCATAGTAACATTAATTTAATACATTGTAGTATGTTGAAAGGTTTATATATACTGTGCATGAAGGAAATGTTATTCTAAAGTTGAATACAATTAAGATCACTTGGATTGGGGCTGGGGATTTAGCTCAGTGGCGTAAGCACCTGCCTTGCAAGCAGGTGGTCGTGAGTTCGATCCCCGGTACCGATAAAAATGAAAAACAAAGACAAAAAAAAAAAACACTTGGATTTCAAATCACAGAAATCTTCTCTATGAAAATAAGTTCCAATAAAGAGTTCTGAAAAAATGGTAGTCATCTGCAGTACTTTTGTATGTTAGACGTGATAAATCACTGTGCAATGTTACTTTTCTCTGCAATGTTTGTAATGAACTACAGTTCTGGATCTGGACAGTTATATGTATCCTGGAACAAATCCAGAAACATGAGATAAAACTTTAACAGGCAATTATGCTTATTTCTTTGGGAATGTAGTTCTTTGAAATCGTGTTCAGTTTTTCTTGCAATTTTCATGACACGTTTATGGAAATCAAGTATAATTACTTAACATTTTCTCTCGTTCCCTACCAAAAAATGTTAGTGATGTTTTATACTAGTATTTGCATCTAAGTGATGACTATTTCAATAATTGAGCATTAACACCTATCATGTGGTTGAATATTTAGCTTTCATATTCTTTATTACCATGAATAATATTTTAAAAGTAATTGGCAAAATGGGTGCACCTGATTTCTAATTACCACCGCATCCTTTTTTTATAAAAGTAAAAAATGCTGTAAAATTTATCAAACAATTTCTTGTTTGACCATATTTAGTGTCATGCAATCAGACCTTCATGTAATACATTATTTTCAAAATACTGAAAATAATGCTATTTTTATCTCAAGTTATAAAGGATATTCACATTATCAACTTATCCATTAACTAATGCAAGGATGTTTTATTTATTTCAATATATGAATATTGAGATAGTGTTTACTTCAAATGAGTATAACTTTTACTCAAAGAAATAATTATAATATTAGAATGTCTCAGGACTTAGAGAAATAGTAACAGATTCCTAAATATAAATAAATATTCTTAATCATTGAGCTTTTCCTTTGCCAATGGTTTTCAGCCCAGTGGCAAGTGCAAGAAAGAACATACATAAAGAATCTTAGCACCACAGTTCTAATTTCTGGCATTCACAGCATTTAGCAGTTGAATATCTCAAAGGAAAACAACTACTTTCATTTATGCCTCCTACAGTCTCCCTGTCATGGGAGAGGTCTGGGCTCTGAAAATGCAGCTCATTAGACTGAAGAATTTTCCCTGACTTTGATATTCACAGTTCACTGGGGACATACTACCTGTTCACTGAGATATTTTGTCTGGAAGGGAGATGCAACATAGCACACTATACCTTAATTAAACTGCTTTAATCAAACTCATTAGGTCTCTAACATTTATAAACCATGTTGAGTTATGATACTGGTATTCTTAGTATATATTTTTGAAATTGTCAAGTTTTCTTTGCCCTTATTTAATTGGTATATTGAATAGCTATTGAGAACAATATTTTCATCTACCTCCTAAATGCCTTATTGGCATGCAAGATAATCCTCTACTTATTCAAAGTTTACTAAAATATGTTATTATACACTTCTGTACAGTTTTTGGGCTATCATTCCATGTAGGATTTTCCATAGGCAAGGTGAGAATTTTAAGGATCCGTAGTGTACTTGAGAAATTCTGCTTTCTCTGCCAGAATGTAGAAAAACCTACAGTCACTTAATTTCAGAAGCCAGCAGAGTTATACACAGCTATTAAAAGACAGAACACACATACAGTTATAACTGTGTACCTACAAGCTGTTCTTTCCTTTCAAGCATTTTCTTTCTCTTTTATTATTACAATATCTATTATACATTTTTTAATCTTATTACTTTCAGCTTTTTATTATATTTTTTACACTAGAGAGACAATATGATATTTACAAATGTTAATCTGATTTATTTCATATATGAGGGTAGTTTTGACTTTCTTAAAAAAATAGAAGAAGAATTTCTAATATTTTTATTATTATTTATTTTTTACTCTAGAGAGACAAGATGATATTTACAAATGTGAGTCTGACTTATTTTTACTTATGAGGAATAGTTTTTGCTTTTTTAAAATAAAAAATAGACAGAATAGGAATTTCTCAGAACAGGAAGCATAAGAAGAGATTCTTTTGTGATCTGCCTACAGAAGCCTAAAGCTGGTGTCTGTATTATAAATGACTGCTGTCCAATTGTTGCAATGGTAAGAATGTGTGTAATATGGTGGGGTGTTATTGTGTGAGAATGGTTATGTTTTAAGCCTTTCTACTATTAGGGCAATATGGAAATAAATTCATAGACTATTGAGACTTTTTTTTACAAAGTCAATTTTGATAGACAAATATTCTCTTCTTAGATAGTGACTGTGACACTAAATGTGTACAGGCTTAGGAAATAGCTCACTACAAACATCTGAAAGCAGTTGTAGTGGTTTATGAGAAAATACAGGAAGTAGGAGAAGAGGAGGAGTAGGAAGAAAAGGAAAAAGAAGGAGAATAAGAGGAGAAGCAGGAGAAGGAGGAAGAGACTACATAACACTAAAGGAAGATTTGGTTGTCAATAAAGAAGCAAATGAGATAAATTTAATATCTTATTATATCAACAAGAAAAAGTGCTTCAATAAAAAGGCCTATCAAAAGGTCCCACTAGCTGAATGTGGTGGCTCATGCCTGTAATCCCAGAACTTGGGAGGCTGAGGCAGGAGGATCGTTGTCAGTTTGAGACCATCCTGGGCTATGAAGTGAGATCAAGACCAGCTTGAACTGCATAATAAGACCCTGTCTCAAAAAGACAAAAAAAATGTCCAACTAGTACTGGGAATAAGAAAAACAAATGCTGGGAATAGTTGCGGGATGTAGATATATGGACATCATGGATATCTTTTGTGACAAAACTAATAATGGTGGGGTACAAAAGCAAGATCATATTTATGGAAAAAGCAGTTGGTAAAGAACAGTGACTACAATTACAGGTTACTCCATTGGAATGGGAATGGTTAAGACCTGAGAAAAGAGTTGTAGAATAAAATAGTTTCTTTCTAATGAAGAAGAACTTAATCAGGTAGAAAAGAGAATCAAACCTGGAGACTATAAGATTGATAAAGCTGCTGAAAAGTATGAGAATGTAAACTTTAATAGTAATATGTCAACATGATTAAGAAATGCCTAGGATATTAGTGAAATCCATTACGTCTGTGTAGGTCATAGAGGTATGACTTTCAATACTCTCTATGACACTTAACTGCTTTCTTTCAGGAACTATTTCTTATTCTGATTCTTAGCCACCATGAATTAAGCATGCTTGTACAACCATATCCTCCGATCATGATGTTTCTGCTGTGAATCTAGTCTGCCATGAACTGAACCTTCTGAAACCAAAAATCAACTCAAATACCTCTTGCTGTATCTTTAAAGTGTTGGATCCCACAGAAAAACCACCTAACACAGAAACTGAACAGAAAAGAGGTAGAATTCAAAGCTACAATTTGAATTATCATTCTTTCCATAAGTTGTCTAGACTCCTTAAGAATAGTAATGTTATATGCAGTGTACATCTTTCTTTCCAAGAAACCCTTTTTGTTTAAGAGAGCCTTTCTTTTCCAAGATCCCCCGCTTTTTTCCCTAGGATACAAGCTCAGTAGGAGAGTATATTGCTCCTTGTTGTCTTGTTCAACTAAAATATTCATGACAGACCAAGAATGCAAAATTCAAATAGATTCATTGTATATGGTAGGTGAGCAAGACTCAAAGTGAATGTAAGAGGAGATGACATCAAAGGCTAAGAATTGGTACTGCCTACCATACTTCTCAACAGAAGGCAGGCAGTAGTGCTCTCATAAACATGATGACTTAAGAACTCTATTTCTTATTTATAGTGCTTTCTTGTATTAACCAACTGCATGCACTGAACACAGGAAGAATGAGAAAGACCAATTCCTCCTCTCAATGCTTATTTATTCACAAGTAAACTAAAGATACAGAATATTAATGGGATGGGCATATATGAAGTCCAGATACAAACAGTTGATTTTGTTTTGTATAGAATTTCCACTTTTCTAGTAGGAATAAAACACATATGCATACATGAGCTACAGAATATAAATTGTGTATTTTTATTGATTTTGCATATGAGTTGAATGCTGTTCTTTTTGCATATAAAACTCCTCTTCTGTGGTACAGAATTTGCCTAGCATGTGCAAGTTTTGCTTTTGATCCTTAGCATTTCATTAAAACAGAACAATAGAAAAAAACCCTAGCATTGCAAGATATAACAATGAATGTTAAAATATATGCTAATATTAATAATTTAATTTTGATAATTAGAATATTAAATAGCAAATAAAAATAAATATCTTATTAAATTAAGTGAATGACTATAGAAGGAAGAAGCCAGCTTTTTTATTTTAACATTTTAAATTGTAATGTTCTCTTTCTTTTAAAAAAAATATCTCACATTTTTATTTGGACTAATCCCCATAAAATATCCCCCCACCTTGAGACAATGAGATGTCACATAAGTTTTTTGTGAAAAACTTCAGTTTAGAAAAGTGAAAACAAAGACCATTTCATGTATAATGAAACACCAATAACAATGTTTGGAAGTGGAAAAAGCTCATTGTGTGTAATGGTTCAAAAAGCAGACCAATAGTGAGGGAGGTTCAGAATACATCCAGAGTTACAGCTGAGGCTCTATCTTGTGGGTCTTAAAAGATTTTGTCTTCTTTGCATTGCAAAACAATTGAAAATATAACACAGTTACATCTGTGACTGATGTAGGTCATAAAATGATTATCTTAATATAGCAAAATAGCAAACTAAAAGATTGCTAGAGAATGCTCTCTTGTTACAAACAGAATGATACATAATAGGTAAAAACTGTCTAAGTTTCTCAACAGGAAAGAATCAAAGGAAAATCCTTGAATGAAAGAAGGTAATAGAAAAACTGAGTAATCAGAATGAAAAACTGATATTATCCTACCTTTAACAAGACATTGCAGACATGTCAAAAGGAATAAACCTGAGATTCCCATCACAAGATCAAACTTGACCTTGTTTCCTTATAGACCAGAAAACCTGCTCAGTGACACCAGAGAGGCAGAGAGGAAATGGAGAAAGAGTCAAACCAAACACTTCCTCAGAAACTGAAAGAGGAATCAGAATTCAATTAGCAAACTGATAGGAGACTGGAACTAAATATACAAATGGTTTGTCACAAAATTTATTAGAAATTATGTTAAAAAGCAAATGATACTGATTTTAAATGAAAGTGTGTACAATTATTAACAAAAAGTACATGATAAAAACAATCATGAACTCATACCACACAGGCCATATAATATGACAAAACAAACACAGAGATATTAAATGCAATTCACAAGATTTAAGGTATCAAATACAATTTGAGACATTTGTGGGGCACATAGAACATGAAAATTGTAAAATATTTATACTCCCCGTTGAAACACTATCTGCTATATTTATTAACTAAAGTGAAAGTAGAAGGAAATTAAATGTGGAATTTATTTATGAAAATTAACTTACACAATTTGTTTTTGTGCAAATTAATCATGGAATTAAATATTTGAAACTGTGTGTGAATAGAAATAAAAAAATATAGAAATGTAAGAGAAAGGGGGGAGGTATTCAATATCCAGAACACGAAAAGAAAGAGAGTAAGAGACAGAGAGAGAGAGAGAGAGAGAGAGAGAGAGAAAGAGAGAGAGAGAGAGAGAGAGAGAGAGAGAGAGAGAGAGAGAGAGAATATGAGAATTATGGAAAAAACATTTTTACAAAATCAGCATTTCTAAATAAAAAAAGTACTATTTTGTAACTGTGAAAATGTTATGTTATTTTAATAATCCTAATCAGATAGCACAAATGTACAAAGAATAAATCTAAAAGGGTGCAGTCTTTATACAAATAATAAAAGGAGTCCCCCCAAATGGAAAGTAATCCATTTCTATAAATTAAAAGCAAAATGCCTACCTTCTACAAATTAACCCATAAATTGAGTATAGGGTCTGTCTCGATTCTGCTTATTGTCTTCTATGTTATACAAATTTTCATTTTTAAAATGCACTAGAAACATACCAGGTTCTTATTAACAAATTATCAAATTCAAGAGAAAATGATATTTGAGACAGTGAAAGACCAAAAATAGTCAAGAAACTAGTAAAATTTAGGATTTAGGGGAATCAGATTTCTCTTCAAGATTTACAATAAAGTTAAATAAAAGAATGTAGAGATATCTTATTGGTCAATAAACAAAATTAAGAAGCTTTAAAAACAGACCCACAATAATAAAAAAATTGGTATATATAAATATTACTATTTTATATCAACCAAATAATATTGAGACAATTGGCCATCTATTTAAAAAAAATAAGTTGTGTGCCTCAATCAATGTATTAAAAAAGAAACCAACTGTATCAGTGACATCAGTGGAATAAATTAAAATATAATACTTTCAGAAAAACCCTAGAAAGATATCTTTTGATATCTTATTTTAAAAGATCAGTAAATTAAACATTATAACTAATACTGATTCATTCAATTGCATAAAAATAAAAATTTATTGAGAAAACATACAGAATTATGCAATGAGCCATAAACTGTACAGATATTATTTATGTTTATCATATATATATATATATATATATATATATATATATATATATAAGACAGTTAGGAAGATCAGAAAAATTCAGAATAAAGAGGCACTAGCAACTAGAGTAAATTGAAACTCAGGGTACACACAGGAGAAAGCCATGGCCCTAGCTCAAGTTACTTCAATAATGAGACGAAATTAGAAAAGCAGAAATTAGAAAAGGAGAGATGAGAAAGGAAATAAATCACGTAGGACATCCAGGACATACGATACCAGTAAAACTGAAACTGCCAAATTTCACTGATGTTTTGATTTGGAAGTAAGGTAACTAACAGATTCTGAGATGTTGAAGTAACTAACAAAAGCAGAAGTGGCAAGACCGGAAGATGTGGTAAAAGATTATTTTATCCTGGGTTGGGTTATGCATTCACTTCCTATAGGGAAGTTAATAATTTGGGATAGATGTGATAATTGCTAGATGAATTCACAGAAGAACCAAGAGTGCATATTAATTAGTACACAAATCATGCAGCTCCTTCAATTCATTGTAAAAAAGGCTGAATAAATCATGAGTATCAGTGTGGTGACTCGTAGAGGTCAGCAAAGTGAATATACACAAATTCCTATCACTGTGGTGGTGTTGGAATAATGTAGTTCTATTTATTTGCTAAATTTCTATTGGTCTTAGTACATATTTGTAATGCATACTGGTAAATCCATAATGGTACCTGTACATGACACGTCTCAATCTTTTTTATTCACTTCCCTTCCCCTCCGTCTTTTCATCCTCTTCACTTTTGCAGAAGAGTTATATCCATGTTTTGTATTGTCTTTTATTCTGCTTTTATTTGTTTATATTCTCTCTTATAAGAGAAAGCAAGCAATAATTAAGCTTTTTCTAATTTATTTCACTTATTATGATCTCAAGGTGTATTTATTTTCCTACAAATAACTCTACTTTATACTTGTTGATGGCAAGGACATCCATTCAACTCATTCCACATTTTACTCATCCTACTTTTACTTATTTTGCCATTAAACACACCTGGATCTCAGTTATGAAAAGTAGGATCAAAAAACAAATCTTTGCCTTTATCTGTCTCCTAGAAGTAGGCAGCAAAGTGTTCTGCACTTAACTTATTCAATTTTATTTTACTGACTTCAATGTTACACATTTATTCGCCATCGAATATTCTAACACACTTTTATTGCTGAAGTTTATCATGTCCATGTTTTAGTAATTGATACTATCCACTACATCAAACCCAGCATCAGATAATATCGCCAGAGCTTCTTCAATATCATTTTGTGCTAAGTGATGCCCAGGCATAGTGCTAATGTAAAAACGTTTGAGCCCTTGGGAATATTTGAACGTTGAAAGAACATCACTCCCACATCCTCTTCCCCAATTTCATTCAAGTCTCACTTAAAGACAAATATACATGCATGATGTTATATGTAGTAAATTCTATGTGGAAATAATTTTATATTTCTTAAAATGACACATCATTTACATAACAAGAGAATAATTTGATACAAATCCCTTCAGTTGATCCAACTGATTAGATTTGTTTGAAAGGCTACTGATATTTCTTCTAATACTTTCAAAGTGATAGTGTTTTAGAGCCAGAGGAAAGAATGATAGCTTCTTTTTGTGACTCAGAGTTGTAGATTTTAAAAGCTAAAAGGGATTTAGAGATAAATTCCAATCTCATCTTTTTTTAAATTATGAAATTAAGAAAAATTTTAGGAGCTGAATTAAAGACTCTTAATTTCTTATTTAAACCAGCATTTATCCCAGCCCATTTGTATTAGTTCATTAAGATGTTGACTTCAAGTCATTAATATGTGTGCTATTCATCAGCAACCTATGAATTCATAAATTATCTGCAGTGATAATAGTTGACCCAGTCTGTCAGTGTTCCTCAACCATCACTAACACAAACATCCTTCTGAAAATGGGAGATTCTCACAGCACTGGGGAGTCCACAAGACCTCCAGGGAGTGGGAGTGGGCCCTTATCTCATCACTTACTGTGCTGAGGCTCCGTGGCCTTCTGTGTTTTACAGGAAGATTTTGAAGAATTTTCTAGCTTGTTGTTACAATACTAACCATGTTGTATTGTTCAAAATGTCTTTAACCTACTCTGAAGATTTCATACTATCAGAAGTACACACACACACCATACACATAAATAAACATACCAGAGAGCTCTGTAAATCTTTGATTTAATTTATTATCTAATTTAGTTTAAAAGACCTGGAGGGTAATAGGTATTTCAGCTTATTTGCTAAAGGATTTGATAAAAATACTTAACTCAATTAGGTAGTTAAAATAATGTTGAATATTTCACACATAATGAGGTTATTATCTTCCATTTAGGATTTTTACAATTTGTATTTTAAAAAAGATTCAAAAAGGAAATAAACTCCTTGTCATTTTTAATACTGGAAGTCAAATTTTCCCATTAAATGCAATATCTAAGAAACCTAATAATCCAACCACCATCAACTAGATCTTAAAATAAATTAAATTACTTCTGTATCATTCTATTTTAAAGATAAAAATATCACTAAAATATTTTAACTTAATGTTTATTTCAAAAAATTAAAAATTAGTCTTCCTAATGTTATCTGCAAGAGTTTTCTGAAGACTTCATAAACTGTCAGATTATAGTTGGATGAATCTACCATAACACCACTTCAATAATCCAAATATTATATTTTCTGAGTTTTAAATTTAAAGCTTCTTATCTTAATTTAATTGTTTGTACATCAGTTTAGCAGATCATCATACAATTTCTAATTTATCTTTCACAAATGAAAGTAAGTAGCACAGTGGGAATTTGAAAAAACTAATTTCTTGAACAACAAATGGAGTCGTTTGTAAGGTCTTTAAAATAAATAATTAAATGGATTGAATAATGATCCCAGCATGTTATAAATAATAATAAAAATTCAGATGAGGAGAAAACTGAATGAAGCTGTGAATTCTTCCTTACTTCTTAAAAACCATTCTAATAGCTCAGTAGTTTCTAGTTAATAATTGTACTGTTTTACCAGATGTATTTACATTTACTTCTCTAGTAAACTTTTCCTGGAACATCTGAGAATGAATTGTTCCTATTTTTGCATGTGTCAGTACTTAGATTGGACTTTCTAAAATTATTAATTTTAGTATAAATACAAAAAAATTTAGGTTTTCTTTTCTCTAGATGACATGTCTCTAGGGTAGGGCTTATGATATATTGTTATCACATATATTTTAACTGGATGATTTTTGGTGTTTTCAAGTGCTTTATATGAATTTATTCCCAGATTATAACACTTTGCATTGAGTGTCTTTTGCTTCACTCTGTGTATACACTGTACACGTACTAAGATTTCTTAATTCAGTTCCTGAAAGTGCAATAGTAATCATAGTAAGTGTTCACTTTTACACCAGTATTGTCTGAGAGAATATTCTGCAGGGATAGAAATGTTTCTTATCTGTGCCATTCAATACAATAATTCAACACTATGCCATTCAATGTTAGCTGAATGTGATGAATATGCATGAAAAACTAAACATTTCATCATATTTACTTTAATTTTAGCGGTGACATTTTGCTTATACCTAATGAATTAGAAAAAAATACATTGGAAGTATGAGTTCCTTATTTAGGAATGATTTAAAATATACTCTGTAAAATGTAGGAATGTTATGGTAATTTTTTAAAAAATTAAATAATCATTTATTAAAGATTCACATGAGAGAGATATTTTCTGTTCATCTAAAAAGTTCTGAGAACTCAGGTGAGGTAGTACACTCCTCTAATTCGAACACTGCAGCATGCTGAGGTAGGGGATGTAACTCAGTGGGAATGTTTATGGTTAAATGTTCTGTACTAAAAATACATACATACATACATACATACATACATACATACATACAATATGCATAGTTCTGAGAATCCACACAGATAGATCGGTGTTTATATCCATGTGTACATCTATGTATGTACATATATTTATTATTAGTCACTGTATTTCAGTATGAGAACTCTCACCATATAAACAACATAATTAACTTCTTCACACTTTGTGAATCTTTAAATATCACTTAAAAATTATTTGAGATATTTAGTTTTCATATTTTGCTACCATTTCCTGTTTAGAAATGCAACATTCTTCAGTGAATTAATTTCCTAAAGATTTAGCATATCTTATGGGGTAGTTAAAAATATAAAAAATAAAATTAAAAAGTAAGTGTAAGAAAATAATATGTGCTTTACTTTATTTGCATAATATGTCTCATAATTCCTCCTTCCAAGTCTTTATTTGTGCTGATTACATTTTTTCCATTCTAAGTAAGTTCTGCTTGCTCAATCCAGAGTCTTCCTTTGAAAGAAAAAAGTCTCATTACCTTAACACCTAGTCATTCAAAAACTATATAAAATATTCTAGTTATTAAGAATTTGTAGATTTCTGTCCACTGACAGTGGACCATTCATTATGTTAGACTGTGATTTTGTCATTGATATTAGCACATCTTCCACTACTCATATGTGTTAGCTTCTTTACTTGGTAATTCGTTGGTTTCTTTGATGGGCTTGAGTGAAAGGAACACATTTTACATTTAATTTTATGTTGAATGTACGTTAGATATTGAATGTGTAGAATAAGTGTCTTTTTCTCTGTTTTTCAGTGATCTCAGGAATAGATTAAAAACTTGCCCACCTTTAAATTCATAATCTTCACTTTATATCTGTTTTAAATTCTTTGTGCTAAAAATTTAGTCTTACAGTATCTTTTCTAGAGAAAAAAATAGGGGGGGGCGTACATATTTTAAAGATAATTATTAAATTATATTTTTAAAATATTGCTTGACTTGTGTGTTTGCACCCCCTAACTTTCATATTTTGAGCTCCTGAACTCCAAGTTGTTAGTACTAGGAGTCAGGTTTGAGGGAGGCGATCAGAACATCAGCATGGAACCATCATGATTGGAGTCAGTGCCCTCAAAAGACAGAATCAAGAAACTTTCCAACCTGGGAAGATACAGGAAAAATGAATGTCACCATACAGAAGCCAGAAAGCAGACCCTCAATAAAAATTGAAAGTTCCAGCTTTGCTAATTTACATAGCTGTGAGAAATAAATTTTCATTGTTCATACACCACATGGTTATTTTTATAACAAGTTCTGACAATGATAAAAATCAATTATCATATGTTTTTATTATTATGAAAATAGTCTTTTCCTTTTTTTTTTTCCTTCACTAAAATAAGGCCAATGCCTGACTAAAGCTCAGCCTTTACCTCGCTGGGTAAAATTTCATAAATTTCAAGAGAATGAGTTTGGTTCACATCTAAGGAAACTGTAACAAAGAAAGTAATAGACAAGAGACAGGAAAGCTGAGGTAGGGAATGTTACTCTCTTCAGCTGCTGACAGCAAATACTGTATAACTAATCTCACTGTTGATTGTCTTAAAAAGAAAAACTAAAAACAAAAGAAATTCAATTTGCTTCAGTTCAGAACGAATACAGAAACAAAAGAGTAAATTGGTTTTATTGAATTTCAAGGTTACATTTCTTAAAAGCCTTTTATAAGACTTCAAATTTGAAACTTGAATCAAGATCTCCATAGTAGGAATAGCAGCAGAGCTATAAAAAGAAAACAAATGGCCTATAAAACAATACAAAATTGAATAGGCATTAGTAGGCAATAGATATTGGAAGTTTCACAATCTGCATTTCCAAACATTAATTTGTGATGTCTCCAGGAGGTTACTAAAATATCTTGAGGAGGGTATATTCATTACTCAGAGTTCACAGCCACAAGAAACTGCTAGAGTGACAAACAATAATAAAAACATTTTGCTCCATGCAATGAATGCTTAGTTTTATGAAGATACCATAAATATTGTTGAAGAAACTAAAATTAAATTCTGCATATGCTAAAAAAGAAATAAATTTTAAGAGTAACAGCATTTGTCACCACAAATTATGTCATTTTGATGTAAGCATTATTATGAGCTAATGTAACTGAGAAAAAGCAGATAGAAAGTCTGTGCCCTCCCTCTATTTACCTGACAGCAAGACACAGACTTGGGAAAGTACTCCTCCCCTGTCCCCAAGAGGGACAGCCCAACAAATAACAACTCTCCACCGCCCTTATCCAGGAGGTGAATCAGGTAAATTTGCATAAGAAACTGTACAGACTGCTCCTTTTACTCCACACCTATGTGTTCATTGTCTCAGTCTTTGCTACCTTATAGACTCAGGCTTGTGCTTTGTCTCTTCACCACCCTACGAAAGAATTCCTTCCCTGGAATCCTGTGCCAGCCCAAGCCCTGGCTACTCCTCTACACACACAGGGCTGCTCTGTGTTGTTAGTGCAGTGGACGTGTCCATCACCTTCCCACTTTCCCTCCTTTTCTTTTCCTGTTAATCTGTCTTTTATTGGTCTTATTTAGAGGGTATCTGTCTGAAATCTTAAATGGGTAGAAGCAAAAGTTTTTGTATCCTCTAAGGAATAAATAAATTTATTAATTGTGTTTATTTTATCAAGGTAAAATTAACAGACTTTATGGATGTGTGCAGATATCATAGACTGTTCATGCATTTTAATAGTATGTTTTAGTTTTTGTCTTGTTTTTGTTTTTCACAGTACTGCAAATCAAAACCAACTGTCATTTAACTGATTTACATTCCTAGCCCTTTTTAATTTTTATTATTATTTATTTTATTCATGTACTGTTTGAGACGAGGTTTCCCTATGTTACCTAAATTGGACTGGAACTTGTGATTCTCCTGCCTCAGCCTATTATGTGGCAGGAATATAATAGGTGTGTGCTATACTGCCTGATACAGGATTTCATTTTATTAGATAGCAATAAATCATAGGAATAGATAAGATGGCCCAGCATTAAAAACATTTATAGTAACAGAATTTAAGTATTACCATGTAGAAAATGAAATTTGGAAGACAAATATACAAAAATTCTTTTGTAGTTAATACATACATTTATTAATCTAAGTAAATTATTATAAGAATTATTAGCTACATGTTAGAAATTTAATACATTATAGATGATTTTTAGCTTGTAAAAACTTAATAATCTATGATATATATGTATATTTATATATCTATATGTAGATGAAATAGATCCATAAATTGATATTTTGCATAATAAAATCTTTATTAATTTTGAAATCATTATAAAAGCAAAGATTTGATAGTTTGCAAAAATAATATAGACAAGACAAAAATATGACTTTCTCAGTGTCTTCCTAATTTTTATGGCTTGGGCCCTCTTGTCTTTTCTTCTATTATCATCCTTGAATTATCGTTTAAAAGTCTAACACCTAAAAATATCTAATATTCAGCTGGGTTACTTTGAACCTTTGTAACACTGAATGAACAACCAAATCAAGGGGAATGAAATATTCTGCTATATTTTCAGTAGTTCAAACCGGTTCGTAAATTCCACCCTAGGCGTTAAATAGTAAAATCTAGTACTTCTTTGCTTTCAAATTCATACAGAAGACTCGAGTAATCAAAAAGCTCTGAATGTTTTTTACCTGCATACCTAACAAGTGGCATTGGCATCTGGAAATCCACTTCCTTACACTCCCTTCAGGTCAGGAGGAGGACCTCATCCTTGTGGCCAGAACTCACTTTGGAACCTGTGCACACTGTCCTGTTCCTTTACTGTCCATGTGTACTCTAATTGTGTTTTTGAGACTCTAAACATTCTAAGCACTATAAACACATTTATAGTGCTTACTAAGCTGTTATCATATTTACTTTTTATTGGCACACTCTTTATTTTTGCTCTGGGATACTTGGCTTGCAAGTGATACAAGAGATTAAAAACACAACCTAAACTTGCCTATGCCAAAGTGGGGATTTTCTGGCTAACATAGTGGCAACCTCTAATGGCAAATTAGCTTCAATCACACCAGTTAAGACCTTGATTTTCTTTATCACATTTTCTGGGCTGCAGTTCTTTGAAGCTGGCTCCTCCATTTGTGTAGCAGCTCTAGCCTTACCGCTACATAGCTGCAAGACCAATGTCCAAATTAACTGTATTTTAAGCCAAAGCCCTGGAAATTATTGATTTGAATTATGTACTGTGTTTGACCTTGAGCAATCATTGTACATGGAAATGAAATGTATCAGTTCATTTAGGACTAGTTACTTGCTCTATTTTTCCAGATTGAGGCGCTGACAGTTCAATTAAAAGAAAATTTGTCCTTGAAGATAAGAGATCTTCCAAAGTGAAACCAGCAGGTTTACTTTTATTAGTATGTTTTCAGTACATAAAGTTTACATTCCTTATAAGACAGGTACACCTGCTTCTTGGGAGTTTACTGTTGCGTAGAATATTGTTTTCCATCCTTTGACTTTTAGACTCTTTATTTGGGGTGGGTTAAATGTGTTTCCTGCATTCAGCATACTTTTGGGTTTTGTTTCTTGCCTTATTCTTCCAGCCTGTCATTTGACTGGGGAATTGAGATCATTTACATTGAGAATTATTAGCTAGATACTGACTTATTCCTGTCATTGTCATTTTTCCTTGTTGTTGGTTCCTTACCTTTCTCTTCTAGTGACTGTTCACCTACCTATTGTATTAATTATATTAGAATTTTTGTCATTATTAGTTTCATTGTCTCTTTCTGGGCATGCTTGAGAAATTTCTGTAGTGGTTGTTTGGTAGCCATGAATCTCTTTAGGTGATTTTACCATAAGAATATTTTTTTTTCTCCATCAGTTTTGAAAGATAGTCTTTTCAGGATATGTCAGATTGGATTGGAGATTGTTATTTTAAGGCTTGAAACTCTCCACTCTTAAGTTTCCTAGCCTGAACTTTAAATTAAATTACAAAGCTACAGGAACATACACAGTATGTCACTGACACAACAACAGGCATGAGCATCAGTGGAACAGAACAGAGGATGCAGAAACAAAAACTGCAGACATATTCAACTACTTGATCATTTACAAAGGAGTTAAAAATATATACAAAACATTTATTGAAGATTACCTCTTTCCTAAATAGTGTTGAGAAAACTGGCTATCTACATGAAGATCAACAGAATTATTGAAAGCCTGGAGAATAGGTGAGTAAACACAAAACTTGTCAGCTTTATGTGCACAGATGTCATATCTCCTGTTATCTGAAACCCCATAAAAGGGTATATAATAAACCTATCTCTCACCAAATAGGAAACTGCCCTGCCTTTGGCTCCACTAAATTATACAGTTCTACTTCTAAAGTGATTTTCTATTTTCATTCCTTTGTTTCTATTCTTTCTTTCTTACTTAACACTCTTCATAAAAGCTATGTATTCTGTGAAATATTTTAATATTTTTTATTTTTTTCTCCAAAATATTATGGAAAACTTCTTTCAATGAATGGAATGTCAGAATAAATAAAAATCTAAAATTATTTGTGTTATGCTTTAATTTCCAACAATAGTAAACTTCAAAGTTAAAAATCTCAAAAAAACTAAAACATAAAGCACTGGTTCTGACAGGAGATGCTGATGTGTATGAATGAAAAGAATAACACCTAAATATTCTTTTAGGACTGTCCTTTAACCTTCCTTTAAGTTGTTTTAATAAGATCTAATTTTATAATGAACTATTATCTAAATGAATTCTTTATGGTCAGAAGTCCAATGCAAAATATAAGTTAAAAAATAAGAAAATTTTAGTAACAAATATTTTTGCTTGTATATGTCCTACATTAAAATATCCAAGTACTAGCTGCTCAGGTTCTAAACTGAATGGCAGGAGTTTCACTAAGGAGTCATGTTAGGGATTATCAGTGACTGAGATGAGGAAGCAGGATTGGGCAGAAGGACAAAACTGCAATAAGAAAGGCGTTGGCTAATCCTAGAGGGAGTTCTGGCACTAGCATGATTCTTTGCAAGGGTCCCAACATGAAGTATACCAGAAGGTCTTAAACACCCAATACGTGACAAGACTTGGGTCTTGCTCCTGAGAAAGGGTGTGATGTGGGGTGAATTATGGCCTCCAAAGATATAGTCAATTCCTAAGCACCTGACTATAATTCCTAACCACTTATGAATATAATTTTATTTGGAAGTGAAGTCTTCTCTGACATAATAAAAAGATGAATTCATGCAAGATGAGGCTGAGGCTCAATACAGTGATGGAATTCCTATAGAGTAAGGAAAATTCAGAACCGTATACCTGGAGAATGCCAAGTGAAGACGGTAGGAGAATTTGGAGTGATGCCTGCATAAGAATAATAATGCCTAGAATTTCTGGTGACCTGTAGGAAGAGACAAAGAAAAGGCCTCCTCAAAATCCCTGACAACATGTTGAGTATGCCAATGGTCTGTATGTTAAAGGCATGGTGCCCTGGGTGACACTGTTGGGAGTTACTGCAGACTTTTAAGAAGAGCCTGCTGGGTGATCTTTAGGTCAATGGGGCCATGTCCCAACAGGGGATCGGGGAACCATAATCATTTCATTTTTCTTTCTTGTTTCTAGGCTCAGGAAGCAAGCAGCTTTCTTTGTCTTGATTTTCTTGACATGATCCGAGGCTTTGTCACAGGCTAGAGCAATGGGACTAGTATCACTGAACTTAAAGCTTCAAATTTATTATATTTGCATAGAATACAAAGTAAAGCTTCTTTTTCTGTGTAAATTAGTTATCACAAATATTTCATTAAAAGTATGGTAAGCTCACATGGATGAGATCATAATAGATGAGAGTGGGTCCTAATTCAAGAATCTTTAAAGAAATGAAAAATATTTAGGTATATATAGGAAAAAATGTTTAAGGAAAATGGATACTGAGATTACAATGATAACTTTACAAGTCCAATAACAGTAAAGACTGGTGGTGATTATTGAAGGGGTAAAGGATCTTTCCTAACACCTTCAGAAAGCACAATTCTATCAATACCTTGCTTTTAGAACATAGAGCTATGTGATAACACTTTCTGGCATTCTTAAAACCCTATTTTGTGGTGCTTCGCTATGGCAGCATTAGGAGATTATAAAATTGTTGGACTTTCTCATCTAAGACAGTTCCAACAACCTGGGAGTGAGGAAATGAGTTTTATATCTGGAAGGTTGAAGATGGTGATTTCCTATAATATCTTACACAACAGTGTTTCCGTCTCGGAAGTAAGAAATCCTACCTGCTAAGGGTTAAAAATTATTGAAGAGCCCGAGGAGACTGAGAGAACATGGCGGACAGACAACAGCAACCACTGAACGCTCTCTAAAGGCTCGGCTCAGAGGACAGGAATGATGTGGACTAAGGAGATACGAACCAGTAGAGATATGCTCTGCTGACTCAGGAACGAACTGGGCTGAGAGAATCCAACTTGGAATACAGTCCTGGCGCTAAAATAGGAACAGAAAAATCTCGGTGTGGAGGCTCGACTCCGCGCCATTGGAAACCGCGGTTTGGATTTCCCACCGCCCGGCGGCCGGCTACCTCCACAGCGGCTCGGCAAGGAGAGACGCAACTGCCAAGCTCTGGGAACGGGAGTCTCCGAACGGAGTCGGAAACGCGACGGACAGGAAGGAAGGCTGACTGGAGGTGAGGTGAGCGAGGAACTGACTCCCTACCGCAGTCTGACTCCAGCGGAGGATTTTCTGGGCGCGGGCAGTCCTGTAAGAGCAGGGCGCGGTGGCAACTGCAGCCGCGCATTTCCCTCTCGGACGGGATTGGTGAAAGGTGCCTGGCCGGAGGGACGCTGCTGGCGGACCCCCTAGGTTGGCCTAGCCCAGATCCCAGAGCCTGACGGTGGCCCGGAGGAGCGACCGACTCCCGCGTAGGCTGCCTCCTCCGCAACTCCCTGGGGCGCAGCGGTGAGCTGGAACAACTAGCCAGCGCAATTCGATCAAGCTGTAGCTGACAGGCAGGGAAGCCAGGCCTCCTGTATAAGATTACATTTTATAAGGAACAGAAAATATGGGGAAGGGAAGCAACAAAAAAGGCTCCTCGACCCCCAATCCTGAGAATCAGGCAATCGCGGACACCGCACCAATATACATTAAGCGCCATTTAGAGAGCCTCATAGACCAATTCAGGAATGAAGTTATCAATGACCTGAAGCTAGAAGTATGCAGAATAGTTAGAGAAATGCTAAGCACCACCCAGGAAAAAGCAGATGGTGGAATGGAAGAACAGAAAAAGAGGGGAGAATTGCTTGATGGAGAAAACAGAGAAAGCATTGAGTATGTGAAGCAGGTGCAAAGGGACTATCAAGAAATTAAGAAGTCTACCCAAGACTGGCATAACAGCTTGAAAGAAACTAAGGACAGACTATCTGAATTGGAGGGCAGACTTGAAACATGGGAGAATGAAATGAAAAACTTCTTAAAAATAACAAAGAAACACACAGCAATAATACAAAGACAAGAAGATGATAAGAGGAGCCATAACTTAAGGATTAAGAACATAAAAGAAGAAGTAGGGACACAAACAAGTGAACTACAAAAGCTACTCACAGAAATAATCCAGGAGAATTTTCCTAATTTAGCAAAAGGTAAAGATACTCAGATGTATGAGGCATACAGGACCCCAGCTACCTACAACCCTAACAGAGAAACACCCAGGCATATAATAATAAAAATTCCAGAAATTCAATACAAGAACAGAATATTAAAAGCTGTAAGAGACAAGAAACAGATCACTTACAAGGGAAGACCCATCAGAATTACAGCAGATTTCTCTTCACAAACCATCAAATCACGAAGAGCATGGGGAGAAATAATTCAAGCTTTGAAAGATAATAATCTACAGCCAAGATTGAGATATCCTGCACAACTGTCCCTGGAAATTGATGGAAACATGAGGTGCTTCCAGGATAAAGAGGAACTGGGGGAATTTGCAACCACCAATTCAACCCTACAGAAAGTATTGCAGGATATTCTAAAAAAAGAAAAATACAAAGAACCCAGAAATAGGGGCGGGGAGGCCACAACGAATGGAGCAGAGAACAAAATGAAGAAGACAAACTGACAGCTACTGACAGAAAAAGAGCTCAACAGAAATGAGACAGAAGATTGGATGATAGGAACAGCTTTTTTTGGAGAAAATGACATCTTAATAGGTAATGCTGATTTAGTACCATCTTGTTTTGAAGTCTCATCTAGCTTTTGTTCTTCTGTCTCCAATGGTCTAAACAGGTTGTATCTTATTGGATTTTGTTATGTACGATAGTATAAGAAAAAACCTTTTAAAGACAAGGAGATTATACAGAGACCATTGTTCATTTTCTGTTAGTCGATTCTAAATACTCTATAATGCTGTCATTCTCTTAAATGGATTTACATTGTTTTGATATACTTAATGCTACAGTATATGAAGTTGTACTCAAGGACTTCAGGGAGGGAGTCAATATGGTAACTATTTTTGGGTCAGGATTAGCTGGTGGTGAAACACTATTCTGCTTAAATGGTTATGTTTTGATCTGCCCTGTTTCGCTGTTATGCCCTCCTTTTTCTCAATCTCCACTCCATTATTTACTTTTTTATTTTTATCCATTTAATTAAAGGGAAAAATATAGCAGGATATAATATAGTAACCCACTTTGACTTTCTATTATCTCGATTTGAAGCCCTGTATTACTCTCACCATCTTGTTTTTGACTGAGGTTCCTATATTCTGTTTTGCTGGATAGTATCAGGTTCGAAAGTTTAGGCATCAGCTGAGAAGATAATGAGATTCATTATAACGCCCATTCTCGTTGACTTTTATCTACTTTTGAAGACCTACAATATCTCCAATGTTTTGGTTTTGTCGGTTTTATTCTTTACGGTTTTGTTCAATTGTATTACAACTAATGATATAGGCAATTCTATTAGAAATAGCGGGAGGCATTATGGTAACCATTGTTGATCACCTTGTATTATGTTTTTATATTATCTATTATGTCCACCCTTTTGACTTGACCGATTCTGTTCTGTTATGTCACATTTGGTTTTACTCTCTTCCAAAAAAGCAACAAGAACCGTGGGAGCAATGAAACCCAAAATGTGTAATAGTCACTGTACAAAAGAGAGGAAAAGAAAGTGCTCTAAACTATATAACTGCATGTATATTTAAATGTATAAGATAGAAAATGATAGCACAGAGTTTTATTGGATCATTGAACAGAACTGTTTGCAGTATCATTGTTGGAATGTCCACTCTACAAGCTTTAATTTTGTGACTTAAACAATTATTTCTAAGATGGCAATATGTAATCCATTAACTAGTGATTTCCTACTGCGCATTTTTTTATTCTGTAAATCTGTATAACTTGTACCCCTTCACTGTTTTTTTTTCCTTTCTTTTCTTTTCTCCTTAAATAAAAAAAAAAAATTATTGAAGAGCCCAAGAACTTTTGTTCATGTGCTTATTATTTCTAAACATAAGAAAATTTGTTTTGCTGGGCATGGTGGCTCATGCCTGTAAACCCAGCACTCAGAAGGCTGAAGCAGGAGGATCATTGTGAGTTCGAGACCAGCCTGGGCTACAAAGTGAGCTTAAGGCCACCCTGAAATGCATAGCCAGACCCTGTCTCAAAAAGACAAAAAAAAATTGTTTAAATGCATTTTTATTGGGGCTGGATTTAGCTCAGTGGCATAAGCACCTGCCTTGCAAGTAGGAGGTCATGAGTTCGATCCCTGGTACCAATAAAAAAAAAAAAAAAAAAAACCTAAATGCATTTTATTTTAGAGCAAATTATTATATTCTCTAAATTTTCAATGTAATTCAATATAAAAACATTTTTGTAAAGAATTTTAAATATGATGCCAAAATAAGACTGTCACATGTTTTTGCATGTTTCTACCTATTTGCCAGGAAAATGTCAATGTTTAAAAACTAGAGTTTTATTAGATGCATGTTGTGAAATAATAGCCTATGATCAATTTAGTCATTGCCTAAACATGCACTAATAATGGTCTTTATATATTTAAGTGATTAAGGCATTCATTCAATGCATGATAATACTTCACTACACAATATAATTTATATGAAATAAAGTTTCAGGGCTCATATATAAAGATTAAATCAAATAAAACTACACTCATTTGTACATGTTTTTGGCCATTGCTTTCTGGAAGCATTTAATACCTGTGACAAATTACATGATTTCCACTGTGAAAGTTATTTATCATCTTGCCTTTTATAGTAAATTTTGGAAGTCTTTGTGTTTAGACAACACAAGGTCATGGCAAGTAAGAGGAGTACATTTGATGAATTGAGAATAAGTGGAATTGAAGCTTGAAAATGTACATATTTATGACTAGTACCTCAGAAAACACAAGAATATGTAAGTCCACTTTTAACTAACCATCAGATTGATATCGACATACATTATGAATCCTCTAGAATGGATCTCCTTTACACTCATGAAAAAATGAGGATGAAATATGCAAATAATATCTTAACATTACTATAAAAATAGTTCTAACCCTCTAGGGAGGCTTAAGGATCCCTTGAGACCCACTGACCAGTATGATATGCATCTAGAAATACTTGCTTAAAGTAATTAGCATAACTCATGATATCATCCTTTAATGCAGAACAGCAGGGACATACTTTTTGTAATTTATCTTTTCCATCTTCTAAATGCATAAATCTTTCACTCATTTAAAACTCAGATCCATACAGGAAAAACAAGAGCAGTTTTCTGTTTTATAACGTTTTTTCATGTTAATCATGTTAATTATTATGATTTTTATGTTAATTTTTATTATGCTAGACAAACGTTCCATGACTGAACTGGTCCTTTTTTATATTTCTGTAATAAATAGTATTTAAAAGTGTGAGGACAATTAACAGTCCTAAGAGGATTTCTACAGATATACTAATTATAAATACATAAAAATATCAGTAAGTGTGTGTATCGCTGTGTGTAATTATTGGTCATCACAGCTTTTCATATCTTTAACATGAGATTTTTCATTCTTCAGTAACTATTAATCAGGTTTTATACTTATGTGAAAACTTGTCCAACAAGTAAATTATGCATAGAAGTGCCTAAGGTAATAAAAAGGTTAGGATTTAGAAACGAAAACCCTTTGTTTCTTTGCAAGTCATTCATACATAAAATTCCATTTACATAAGCACTTTGTCCTTTCAAAATGGCCTTGATTAATAATAAGGCAATTTGAAGCTTAGGTCTTCACTGTTGAACTGAAGAGTTTACTAAATATCATTATGAAGCTTGTACTTAAGTAGACAAGTGGAGCAGAAAAACACAGCAGATTCTATCAAAACTACATGAGGGTAAAGTTCTGGAGATCCATGTAGCAAGTAATATTGATGATCTTTAATCTGACACATGTTCCTAGAACACTCAGCAGCCTAGGAAATAAATATGTTATATACAATATAATTGCATAGCGAAGATGAACAACAAGATGTCTGTCGGATCAGTGTGTGTAGTAAGTAAACCTGTCTCATACCCTAAAGGCTAGGATAATTCAACCCCAAATCCACTCATTTTCTGGAGCAGCATTCTCTCCACCTGCCCTGCTGAGTTCTGTGGATGACACACTCTACCATAGACTGTGAGTTTCATTTGGGTATGGTCATAAGAGAGGATTTCCCTCAACATTTCCACTTGAACTTAATTGCTACTTATTCATTGATTTCTAAAGGTAAAAAGGAAAACTGATAAGACATTTAAAGCACAAATGACAAACACTTTTTTTTGGTAGATACTATGGTCTGACTATGGTTCAAGTATGACCCTGAAAGTAGTAGACACTTATGTTCACTGTGATGCTGCTGAGACGATTGAACTCTTTAAGTGGACAGTTCCTAGGTCACTGAGGATGAGGGACAGTACTGCTCTCTTTGTTGGAGTAAGTGTTCTTGGGAGAGAGCTGTGATGACACCTGGTCTCCCTTTCTCCTTTTCTCTCCCCTCTCAACTCCCCTCTCTCCTCACCTCAGCCCCTCTCCTCTCTCTGTCTCTGTCTGCATGTCTCTGCCTGTCCCTCTCCCTCTCTCTCCCTGCATCTTCCAAGATAATTGCTTCCTCTTCTACAGGGTACTGCTATGATGAGCAAAGGATGACTTCACTGGAGTTGATGGTACTGTCACTATGCCCTTAAATATCCATACCTGTGAGCTAAATGAGCACCTTTTCTTCAAAAGCAACCTGTCTCATATATTTTATTGTATTAACACAAATCAGAGTAACACAGCTGGTTTGCAAAATAAAATAATAATCCTAAAACTATTTTCTCTTATTTTTGAGACTTATTCATGGTATCAGACCCAAAAATATGTCTTTTTGTAATTTAGATTGGCAAGAGTACAAAGGCTTAAAAACATATGTAACATTAACATGTAGAATAAAAATATATAATATTAAAATACTACTTTAATAGTTGTGAGTATTTTAAATTTAAATTATATAATAAAAGGTACTCCTATTTTAAACTGATGATGTTCTAAAATTTAATTTCTATTCTAATACAGATGACATAATGAATATCACTTATTATAGTAACTTAGATGCCAACAGTATGTCAGATATTTCAAAATATTACATATTTTTCATCTGTTTCTACACAAAGGCATTAACCTTTATATAAGCATAAATAAAAACAATATATTAAATGCATTAGTAACTTACTGAAAACCTATCCTATGAAATTAACATAAAGTAAAATAATCTTTTGCATCTGAAAAGAAGAAAATGAAAGTTACATTTTTCTCTGGTTAATGTGTAATGTATTCCTGATCTCTTTGTGTCTGAGGGTTTATGAAATTAGGAATTATTCTATAAAATCTATGACGAAAACATTTCTAAAACAAACAATAGATATAACCAATTAATAGTAAAAATGAACCATTTTTAACATTTAAAATGAATTGCATTGATCAAATAGGTCATATTCTCCTTTGCCCTTTCAGTTTAAATTGTATAAGTGAAACTTTTATTTTAAAAGATAGGTGTATAAGTAGCAAAATTTAAAAGACAAAAATGACATATCCAATACTGCAAGTTAATTTGCAAATTTTAGAATAACTGTAAATTGTAACAACTAGTTCATAAATTCCTGAAACAGAGTTAAAAGACTGTATTCCATATCATATGTTACAAAGTTCCATCAAAATAAGTTTCCTGGGGCTGGGGATTTAGCTCAGTGGCATAAGTGCCTGTCTTGCAAGCCTGTGGTTCTGAGTTCAATCCCTGGTACCAGTAAAAATACCAAAAAAAAACAAAACAGTTTTTACTAATTATTGTGTTTTTATGAGCTGGTCTGTTGAAAAAATATCTTGAAAAGATTCAATAAATATACCACATTTTTAAATGAAGGAAAAAGAGATCTCTATATGTCTTGTTCAGTGAAAGCATATGATATCATCAGGTTATTTTAGTAATATCTATCTTTTTGTATTTATTATAATCTGAAAAATGTACCAAATTTTACTTTTTAACAAAAGCCTGTGCCAGTTTGATGATGCTGAACTTCTTATTGGATCCCCTTCAGAAATCATATACACCTATGATCTTAGGTAATGGATTATAAAATCCTGCAAGTCATGACTAATGATGGTGTTTCTGATATACAAAAATCTTTTTAAAAGCACATTTATATTTTATCATCAGATGACACAAAAAAATGAGAATAGATCACTATACTACATATAAGGCTGTGCTTTAGATAAATGTTTGGAATGGTAGCTTGTTGCTGTAATAGATAAGTGGAATATACAAAGTAGTTCCATGTTTTATCAAAGTGAAACTCTGAACATCAAGCCCCAGAATTAATCAAAGTGGCTACAAAGCATTTGAACAGAAGGAGAAGTCTGACAAAGATGAATTGTGCAAAAAATAACAGGTTCCAATTTTAGAAAAAAAAAAAAGCCACAGTCATTTCAATGAAGAAAGAGCTACTTATAGAAAATTTTCTTTGAAAATTCTTCCTGCTGTAAACGTGTCCATTTTAGCTCTAGATTCCACAACAAAACTGAAGTTTTATGAAACTAAAACTTCTAACCAATATTTGTTACAATAATTCATCCATGTGAACTGAATATATGCCCCCCAAAATACATTTTTTAAAGACCGATTTCCTGAGTGTGCCTGTATTTGAAGTAAGGAAGTGATTAAGTTTGAAGGACATCACATAATAGGGTCATGACTTCATAACACTAGTGTCTTTATGAGAAGAAACCAAACTCGACTTGGTAATGCATGTGTATAATACTAGGACTTTGGAAGGCTGAGGTAGGAGGATCCCAAATTCAAGCCTGAGTAACTTACCCCATCATAAAACAAAAGGACTGGGTTCAATCTCCAATGTCACATACAAAAACAAACAACAAACAAACAAAAAAGCATGAGAGCAATCACAGCATTCACTCTTTCTCTCCTTTTCTATGGTGGTACAAAGAGTTCTTGAGCTTGAACACACATCCAGAAGGCAACTGTCTGCAATTCAAGAGGGAGCCCTGACCAGGCATTTGTCTAATGCACTGATGTTGGACTCACAATCTCCACAGCTGTGAGAAAACCTGGGCAAACTCAGACTTGCAAATAACTATATGCCACCACTTTGCCACTCTTCTTAGATGTTCTAGCACTAAAAACAATGATCCTGACAGGTAAAGTGAGGTGGAATCAGGGAATAAAGAAATGACTACATAGCCCTAACACAATGGAAAGCCCAATAAAGCCACGCAGAGTTATAAAAATTAGATATAAAGAGAGTATTGTAATGAAAATTTATCTCAGCACTTATTTCAGAAGAATTTTTTCCATTTTGCTGTCTCTGCCCTGTTTCCCAAATTTTCCATCAATACTAACAAGTTGGGGCTGGAGATTTAGCTCAACGGCATAAGCACCTGCCTTGCAAGTAGGCGGTTGTGAGTTCGATCCCTGGTACCGATAAAAAAAAAAAAATGCTAACAAGTTTTCCTTGATATTTCAATAATAATTATCTAGTTAATAAGATAAAATATTTGTAAATATTCACCATGATCTTTATATAAATTATTTTAATTTTTGGTGGTGGGGGACCAGGTATCAAACTCACAATCCCATGCTTGCCAGTCAGGTGCTTAAGCCACTGAGCTAAATAACAGCCAATTACTAATTTTAAAAATCAGCAATTGTTAAGTGAACTTATATTGAAATTACTATGTATGATATGTTTTGCCCCAAAATAAACAAGACAGTTACTCCCAAGTTTCTTTCCACTCTGCTTAGAGTGGATGAGAATGTAGGTAGGGACTTTAATTTCTAGTCTTTGGCTTAACCAGTGATGATTTTAATATACATAAGAAACACCAACAGAGGAAATAACAGTTTCTCAAAAAAAGAAACACATAAACACTGTGAAGTTTGAATCTCTGTTTTGTTAAGCACTTTGAGAATGAAGAGACAACCAGAAGTTACAAAACTGTCTATTACAATGAGTGCCTCACACAGGAGCTGACCATCATGCTTAGCTGTAAAGGGTGGAAAGGATCTCTCCAGGTTGAGAAGGGTTAGAATAGGAGCCTTTTAGGGAAAGAGGAGAATTGATATGAAAGTTGTTAAAATGGCAAGTGTGTTGAGCAGAAAGTGATTTGATATGAATAGATTTTAATGATCAAAAGTCAGGTAGGCAAGAGACTCAACAGAGAATAAGAAGACCTTGAGAAAAAAAATTCTAAAGTTATAAGGATAAGAATTTGCATATTTTATCTGTATAGGCTGTCATATCAGGCAAGATCTATTTTAAAACAATAACCCAGCAGCCTTGTAGAAAAGGAAATGGGACAAGGAGAGATCAACATGAGAATTTCAATTAGGGAACTATTAGAAAGTGAGAAGGAGTGAAGTTAAAATCCTTCATGAAAGTTTAGTGCTTAAACTCTGGAAGCAAACACAGAAAGAACATTTAGCAATGATTCACAATTGCATGTATCAAAATAGCAAAGAAAAGTGTGTCTGAATATATTTATCTACTAATTTTTTGTAGTAAACATTAATAAATAGATAAAATTGAGACTTAAGTTTCTGACAGAGAATGTACATATATATGACTTTACATATGATAATATATATGACCATATATATGACATAAATATGACTATATATATGACTTTAAGTAGGTATACAGATATCTGCCTAACGGAACTAAATTGAAGGCATAGACTTTTTGGAACTCATTAAAAAACTAATAAATTCTCAAAATTATTTCACAATTTCAATAATAAAACCAAACTTACAAATGAAAAGTTAAAAATTACTGTTTGCTTATATAAGCCTTAAAAAGTATCTCTTAATGAAAACATTTAGTTGTTGCCAAATGAAATTGTTGAAGTAGTGTTTTTGATTCCCATACATTTCTCTATAGCAAACATTTTAAATGGTGTGCCAGCTAAAAGGGAGAAAGTGAACATCTGGGATTATTGATGGTGCTTTTAGGATACGAGCAAATATTATTAGTAAAACTTATAGTTAGAAACCTATAAAATAGGACCAACCATGATCATCTTTTTTAATTACATGGTGAATACCTTAATAAGCTTAGTAGTTTTTTACAGTGACCAAATATATCAGCTATATTATTCTGGAAAATAGATCTCACAATTTTTGCATATCAGGATGTTTCACACTGGGAGACACAGTAAATATCTATTAGAAAGAGTCCTTAGCAACTCCATGTGTATTTCAATAGCATGGGGAGTTGTAAAATATGTTGCCTGTCTAAACTGGACAGAAAAATTTTTACTTATTTAATGTAAATCTATGCTTCCCTAAGTCTGCTCATATGTGAGCAGCATCATTAGGCATATTTGCTAAGTAATCATTATTTTTGAAATGGGTTCATAACTGAGACCAGAGCAATGTCAGGATAAAAATAATCTTGGAGCACTAAAAACTTTCAAATTGGCCTTTAATCAGATGGTTAAAGGTAGAACCCTCTCATTTCTTAAGTGGCTAAAGGGTTAATTATGTCTTTTTTCCTTATTATCCTCAATGTTTGGTGAGAGTTGATATATTAAGCATATTGTCATTTCAGCAGTGCTCATTTCAGGTCCATAACAGTAACAGCCAGGATTCATTAAGTGTCTGCTAATTATCAAACATGATGCATACAGTGTGTGTATTTTATAATGTTTTTCAAAACAACCACGATGCTCAGTATTCCAAGCTCCACTTCCCAGCTGACTAAAGGAAGAACAGCAATTAGGGCTTAAAGTCACATATATAGAGTGAAAATCTTGTTTAAACCATACCTGATTACCACAAAATCCCATGATCATCTGACTATGCCAATGGCTTCTCTGAAATCCAAAGCTAATATTCTTCTAAGGGCCATTTTGTTCTTCAAGAGACTAAAGAACAATTTTGAAATACAGCAGGGGGAACTTTGTGACTTAACTGCTATTTCACATACTTTTGTTCGCAACAATCCTTTCTTATATCAATAACTAAACTTATACTACTTCACTATGAAAATAGTGAATAGGAAAACCAAACAACAAACTACATTAGATATTGTGGGGCTTAAGCGAAAATCCAGGTATGTCCAAACTGTGATCTGCCTTTGTTTTGTCCTTGTGTTTATTTCAATATTAATATAAATATAAAAAGACAGTTTTATATGTATATTATATTATATTATACTATATTATACAACTTATATGTAGTTCAAGACAATTTCTCTTCTCTCAAATAAAAGACAGCAAAGTAAAGGTGAAGTACAGAGTGGATATACCTAGCACAACACTGATTTCCTTTATTATCACAGCTTTTCAAATTATAAGATACAAAGAAATTTATTCAAGTGTTAAATTCATTAGTGGCAGATCTAGAATTTAGACACCAAAACTCTTCACTCTTGGTCAATTGCATTCCTTACCTTTCTACTAGCTTATCTTAATATTTGAAGTTCATGTGTTAACATCTAAATATTCAACAAACATGTACTAAGTACACATTATTATCTGCAAAGATCTGAAGAGGCTGAGATGGAGACTACAAAAAATTTATCTTCAAGGAATTTAAATTTAGTGAATAGGCACTTAAAAACAGTTGTATAAATGAGATCATGTGAGTGATTTTGACACATTTAGGACAATCGCTGAACATCTAACAGCAGATATGACATAAAAGTTAAATACTAAAAAACAATAACAAATAAATCTACTGCAGTGATCTACATATGAACATATAATTGTTTTCAAACAGAAATTTCCAGCTTCCATTTGAAAAATATTTATTATCTCACAGGTGCATATATTAATTGATGCAGCAATGAAAGCATATTTGTTTTGAAATTCTGACTAAACCTTTGGCATTTTATGTCCCAGGAATGATATGTATAAGGAAGCACTATGATGTTGCAATTTTATAGAACTAGTTTTAAGCATTAAATTAGTGAGTCAGTGCTCAACAATGATTTCCTGTCTACTGTATGTCATACGGTGAAGCAATAAGAACACATTGGATAATATAGTGTCTGATATTAAGCATGGAGCCCTGTGTGTTCAATTCCTGGTATAAACAAATCAAATACCTATATAGCCATAATATGTGATGCATAATTTAGTAGGAATGTAGCATCATGGCTGAGAATAAATAGTTGACGAAACATTAATGAAATAAAAATTTTCCTGCCTTCTCTTCGGAACTTATCCTATAAAACTCTATCATAAAAAAAACTGATTATAGCAATCCATTATGTGATATTTGGCTATAAGACTACCTGTAGGGAAAAAAGCAATATGTAATATTTTTACCCTATATTGTTGAGTAGCAAAATAATTTGCATTGACATAAAAGAACTAAAAAAACAAAAACAAAGATGAAGTAAAAATAATTTGATAAAGCACTCAGATAGACATAAGTAAAGTTTTGTAAATAGAGATGATAGGAAATAACTTTGCTAAGTTGATATAATAATAACTAGAACAGAAAGTAATATACTATAAATTTGATAACTATAAAACTATAGAACTAATTTTTCAATAACAGAAATGATAAGGTTATCCCTTACATTGATAATCTGATTACTCCCCAATGAAAATCAGCACAGTTCCCCATACATTTGGCAAATATGTCCAGCTCCAGGGATTTGATCAGTGTTGTGATTTTTGGCCTGCTATGTCAGACTCTTCTCATGTGTCCTGCATTATCCCCTGTTCTCAACTTTCTTTAGGAGATCCTAAATGCGCTGATCAAGGTGGTTTTTGGAACATGCCATCCCCTTTGTAGAACATCATCCCAAAAAAATCAGAAATAGAAAAATGTAATTTTATTATATGTATCTAAAATAGAATCAGAAGCACTAATGCTTGTGTCCATACACAAAGGAAGCTGTTTTATTATTTCTAAGTTTTCTGTTAATGAACATTTGCTACTTGGTCATTCATTCTGTCATCTGCTATTGTTTCTTAGTAGGCAAGTAGGAGCAAGGGAGGGTTTTATAAAATTGTATAGGAAAAAAGGTATACTGGAGAAAATTGAAACATTTTGTTAACTGTAAGTCGATTCTATAGTGTTCACACTTTTTCTATTTCATTTTAATGATCTCATTTATATTTTAATTTAAAAAATGAACAAACCTTGTGAGTCTTTCATTAACACAGCATCAATTGATATGGAGTCTAAAGATCAGTAACAGTGTAATTTTAAAATTTCAAGATTGCTTAGTAATATGAGGCTCGTATGCATAGACCATCGCTTATCTTGAACTCACGTTGGGTCTACCTCATCTCCTGGAATATTTCAACTGAGCCGAGGAATCATCTTCTAGTCAGTAACTGCAAGTAAGCTCTCATCATGCCTCCCAGAGCATCCTAGACAGTCTTCAGGTTTCCTTTACTACATGTTAAGGACAGATGGCTGTCCCTGTTCTTATGATAACTGTCGACTTGGAGATTTTGTTATGTCTGAAATACATTTCAGAAAATTCAATAACTTTAATTTCTGTGCCACTTTGGTTCTTTTATCTTACATTCATTCATACATACATAACCCACTTTAAGTAACAAGATACTTGCTAAATGAAATACTGTTCATTGATTAGAAATTATGCTTTTAAAAATATATGCAATTTGCCAATAAGTGTGCATGCTATTCTAAAATATAGGTGCCAGTGTTGGGTAGTGGTGAATTCCCTGTGCTCCATTTGCAACATGATTCTTAAATGACAATGAAAATTTTTCACTTGGTAGTCACAACAATGCAAACTGCTACTGCATATAATTTGCATGATCTCCAAGTCTTGGCATTACTTTGGTGACTGTTGCAAAGTATCAACAACGATTTGTGAATGAAGGGCAATTTTTCTCAACTGTTCTTTATGAATTACATAAAATATATTTTCCCATGATAGCTGTGGTCATATGTTACATGAAGGTAATGTAAAATGTAAAATACAACGCAGCAATCAGAATAAGAACAAATAACTAGAGTCAGTTCTAGCGTTTGAAAAATGGCTTATTTAGCTTCAGTGAATATGCTATGTTTCTTTGCATTTAAATTCAAGTCTTGTTTACTTAGAGACTAATTGGTTAATCAGTCAAGTCACCGGTTCTAGAGAACATATCTATAAAGTTAAAGTTCTTATCTTAAACAGAGACCAATTTATTTTCTCTAGAGACTAATTAGATATTCATCACAGATATAAAGAAGAGTGAAAATATTCAGAATATAATAAAAATAACACAGAAGAGAAGAAAAAGAAGCAAAAATATATTAAATGCCACTGAGTAAACACTAGAATAAGCACATTAAATAATTTAATTAATTTATTAGTCTTGGAACATAATTAAATGCATACACATCACTATTTTCAGATCAAAAGATGGGGAAGATAAAAAAAATTCTCAAAAAAGTTAGGAAATAGCAAATCAATACTTAATTACCTCAATTATTGTTTCTTCAAAAATACTTAGAATTTAGAGAAAATGTTCTTAAAAATACATTAATATTCAAAAAATGTATGAAAGAGCTTCCTTCAGTGTTAAACCTAAGCCCCTCTGTATAAATTTAAATTTATTTCTCTTATATTTTCAGTGACCTTGTGTAGCAAACACTCATCTCGTACAAAAAATTGTAATACACTTAAGTTTTACTCATGTTTACAACTTTCTTTTAGAGTCTTCCAAATATACCATGCTTCTTTATTATTCTGAAATTTAAAAGGGTAAATATTAAAAAATGAATCAGATCAATTGGGCAGCCCAATACAATCTTTCTTATGTATGATTATTTTGTATCCTAGTAGCAATTCGATACCTTTAATACCTAAGGACTAGATAGCTATAGTCTGTAGTACTTTTCTACCCTAACTTGTATTTTGGTTACCTTTATTCTAATACTATATTGTCTTATGCTAACTGTTCATAGGAATTTAGGATCTAGGTTCCACAAGTTCTTCAAAAATAAGTTGCATTATAAATAAAATGATCTTGAACAAGTAGCATATTTATAACACATTTCTCAAGTTTTTTCCTCTGTAAAATGAGATTAAGATTAAAATACACCTCATGTATTTGCTGTATTAATACATTCACAGCTCTTAAAACAGCATTTATATAGGACAGTTAATTTTGTATAACTATTACCACTACCACTGGTAGTACTACTATTTCTTCTATAAAGATACCTTAAAACTCTCTCCCTCTGTCTCTGTATCTGTCTCTGTTTCTCAGTCTCCCTCTGTCTCTCTCTCTCTCTCTCTCTCTCTCTCTCTCTCTCTCTCTCTCTCTCTCCCCCCCGTTTCTGTTTCTCTATCTCTGTCTCTCTCTCTGTGTCTGACTCTCTGTCTCTCTGTTTCTGTCTCTCTCTCTCTGACTCTCTCTGTCTCTGTCTCTGTCTCTGTCTCTCTTGCTCTCTCTCACTCTCCCTCTGTCTTGCCTCCTAAATTCTCTTTTCGGGTCAGGAATACCCCTCAGTGGCACAACAGCTGCCTGGCAAGTATGAGGTCTGGATTTCGATTCTTGGTACCCTTCCCCCAAAAAATCTAAATTCTTCAATTGTTCTGTCTCAGTGCATGACCTAAATTTTCACAATGTTCAGGAAAAAGATAGAAGCCACTGTGATGGAAAATCTCAAATTCTCACCACACACCCTCAACTAAGCAATCTTAGCGTCTCTTTCTGCTACCTCAAATAGTCTCTACAGCTTCATTTTCCTTTCCTTTTAGCTTTTACTTTAAATAATGACGTGAGAAATAAATGAAAACCTAACTTCCTATACATAATTATTTTCCTTCTTTTTAACATGAGTAATTTTTTTCTTTCTTTTTAGTGTGAGAGTTTTTAAAAGGAACCAAATTCTGAATTTTCCTCTCATTTATTCTTTTGCAATTTTTCCTAAGCCAACAGATTCTGATTTGTCCTACAGCCACCCTCATGGAATTCATCCACAATGAGCTCAATCACATCTCAGTTGTTATACTTTATGATCTTTTTTAAATTTATGACTATTAATTTCTTGGAATATGTAACCATGGCTGCTGAGTTTTCCTCATTCCATTTTTTTTTAAACTGGTCTTTCTCTGTCTCTTTCTGTCTGACTCTGTCTGTGTCTCTCTCTCCTTCTCTCCCTCCCTTGTTATTCCAATTTATGTATTTATGTATGTATGTATGTATGTATTTTTGTACCAGGGATCAAACTCAGGACATCGCACTTGCTAAGCAGGTGCTTGTGCTGCTGAGCTAAATCCCTGGCTCCTCTTTTCAATTTTAAATGTAAAGCCTAGCCCCCTATCTTCACTCAAGACAGAAATTTTAAAATACTATAAAATATAAATATTTTCACCTTTTTATTTTTCTTATTATCTTTAAATTTTTATATATCCTCTTGGTTTTAGTTTCTCACTAAATTGATGTTACAGATATCTCATAATTCTCACTCATACATTTTATTACATACTGAGTATTTATGCTGAGACTTATAAAATACAACTCCTAATATCTTTAAGTGTATCTTTTGTTTCTATCCTACAACTGCAAGTAAGGAAAGCAGATGATACTGAAAAGGACCAAGGGTCATGATCAAGACTCACCATGATTCAGAGCCTGGCTCCCATTTATGCTGGAATATGACCTTTATTCCAATATTTACTCTTCCTGAGAGTCAGTTTCTTCTTATTATTAATCATTATAATTAGACATGATAGCATTAACTACATAAAATTCTGGTGAAGACTAATAAGACAGTGTTAGATATTTGAATTTACTAAATAACCAGTAAAGTTTGTTGTAGAACAGGTTTCTCTAAATTATTGTGTACACGTAAACAATGGCTTCATTATCAGCCTCTCCACCTCTACTCTTCCCTCCTTTCAATTATGTCTACATACAGCAGCTAGACACATTTTTTAAGCACAAATTTTATCTCATCACTTAATTGCATGACATTTCCCACTGACTTTACAGTGTCTAATGGATGAAGTCAACCACAGCTTCTAATCAGAGTACTCATGACTCTTCTTGCACCACTTTATTCTGCAAGTCTTCCATATTCCCTGACCAGTTAGTTATTTGCTGATTATCCATGGACATATTGTCTCTTAGGCTACTCTTTTTTTGTATCTGTTCTGTCTTCACTTAGCCAACTGTTATCTACCTGACTTATTTCTCTGGATTTTTATAAGATTCAGCTCATGTGTTTATCTGTACTAGGTTTTTTTTTTTTTTTTTTTCTTTCTTGAGAGGGCAGAACTGCTTCTTCATTGTATTTCAATCCTACTTGTAGACTTTCGGTTTTAGTTCTTATTCCATTGGATTATCATCTTTTACATACAGAATCGCTTATCTGTCCTGAGTCTTGTCTTATCTCACCTTGCAGTATCATCCATGCTAAAAAAAAAAAAAAAAACCTTTCTTGATGAATGGATTGGTAAAAGGAACAATGATTCCAACTCGACTGTAAGTTCATAATATTAATATTTTTATATCTTTTGCTTCACTTAGCACTGAAAATGTTTCAAAATACTAACACTCATTCTAATTATGTACCAGATATAGGTCTAAGCACTTTACTGTATTCATTTAATTTTCTTAATGACCTTATAAAGTAAGTATTACCTAAAGAAATGAATACTTTCGTGTAGGTACAATAATCTACATTGGACTACAGTCAGTTGACTCAATAATATAGACTTTATCCACTGTACAATACTGTGATGATGATAGAAAGAATATAATGTCTCCAAAGAAACAATTATCTTAAAAGCTGAGAGTATATATATGCATGTATATGTGCACACACACACACACACACACACACACACACACACACACATATATATATATATATATATATATATATATATGACTTTACATAGAAATATTTTTGAAAGAAAAGTATCCTGAAATTTTTCAGTTCCAAATGAAATAATTCAGGTTATTTTACTAGTTTTTAAAAATTTCTTTTATATAAAACCTCTAAGGAATCAAATAGTTGGGACTATATTAACTTCAGGATTTAAATTAAACAGCATAGTTTAACAAAAAGAAATTAATTGAAAAAGTTTGAAGAAAATCATGTTATTTTCCAATAAATGTTGCTACCTGGAGGCAAAGACTGCTGGAGGGTTTATCAAGAATGAGGTTTTTCTAAACTAATCTAGGATTTGCTGTAAATAATATATGCACCTACCATATTACTCTTTCATTTCATTTTAAATTATATACAAATATAATGAGACCTGTGATTAAATTTCTCTGTCTCTTCCCCTTTAAAAGGGAAGCATCCTCTTTAAAAACCACAAAGGGGAATATATTTCCTTGATGTATATTTATGAGCAGCAAGACCTTATTATGATGAATTTAATATTTGTCACCTGTGAGACCCAGTTCTGTTGAAATAAATAATATTTCAACAAAGCTGTAAGTTCATTATGCAATTCTTAAAAATAACTTTTATATTAAGTTTATTAAAACAAAGGAAAGCATAAACCTTGTCTTCATTTATGATAAAAATTTTTAGAAATATATGTTTGCTCAACTAACAAGAAAAAGAGGTATAATGCACAAAATCTTATAGATATTCACAAAAGAAAAGCAATTGAATGTATTTTTAATATATTTACATTTCTTTGAAGACATTTAGAAATCAATAAGCTCTATTCTTTTATTGGCTAGTTTATGTTCTATATCTAACCCCTGCCATGCTCAGTAATGGAAGAAGTGATAAGACTAAAATTTAGTTCATTTATTTCAATTTGCTCAAAGTTTAAATAATAAATACCTCCCTCCTATACAATTTCATTAAATTTTTCATTATGTCACAATTCTCCTTTTTTGAAGTGTTCTGATTCATTTTATTGTCCAGGTTTGAAGAAAAAATAATATTAATCCACTAGGGAAAAATCTACAATGTAACTATTTTTTAACTGAAAATATGCATTTCTATGTAAAACAATGCACTTCTCAGGACAGAGTTAGTATACTATTACATTAGAATCAACTCATTGCTTCAAGCGTTATACTGCATGATTTTAAAGCACTACTTCAGTAACATACTTATATCAAGATATGCACTGTAAATATTTGCCAAAGATGTTTTATGATGCAGGAAATCTGGAGGAGATGAGGCAAGGAACCTCTGGAAATCACACTGTACTAAGAGATAGAGTCTCCTTAAGTCATTTTTATTTGAATCTAAATGAAGAAGTTTAATAAAGGATGTAACTCTAAGCTGAGCCACCTCAATTCAGATAGGTTAAAGAAGTTATTGCCTATCAAAACAAAGGGTGATACATGATTAGGAGTAGCATCAGCCCAGAACTTTCCAGTTTATTTCCTTCTCAGGATCTAAGACTTCTATGTCTACAGTTTCAATGTGTTGCTAAGAAAATTTGTCAATGCCTTGCTGGTGGCCAACATGAGAAGAACAAATTATCTATTGCCCTTAAGCTAACATTTGATCTTTCTTTTTGGTCTTTTTTTTTTGGTCTTTTTTGATCTTTCAATTACACTGTCTATAGCAGTAACTTTTAGCAGTTCTAGCAATGTACCTAATAACACCAGGCAAAATAATTAAGTCAAATCCAATAATTTTTCAATAATTTCTCAATTTAAACAAATTTCCAGTTAGTTCCGAAAAGATAAGATGTGACTAGCACAACAGATTCTTTCATTATTTGAGCCTCTCTCTGAGTGGTTCCTCCTCAGGGCAGTAGCCCACCCACGCACACGTGTAAGACTCATGACTCTTGCAGTTTACTATCTCTCCCCAAAGAGACATGTTATCATCTCTAGATTTGTTACAATATTGCCCCTTAGCTTTGGAAGTGGGCTCCTATCTTAACAAGTCTCACCTTGTGTTACTAGGAAGCAAGAAGGCTTTCCTGCTTAGATGGCCCTAATTCTTGTTTGTGTTGTTGTGATAAGGAATATACTCAGGCCAATTGTTCAAGGCATCACCGTGCATGAGCTGGCTGATGATGAGAGATGTTCACATTATTTTCTGGAAATGGAATGCAATACTGCCTAAATTACAGTATGGCTATACTTTCATTGCCAGGTTTCTGGATTTTGTAGTGGAAACACTTCCTTCTTATTTCAAAATGTGCAGTGCTTTATTTTATTTTATTTTTTTTTTATCGGTACCGGGGATATGTGCAGTGCTTTATTGTTATCTGTAGTCCCCCTACTGTGAACTTTTGCCCTAGAATTTCTTACTATCGCTTACTACTAATTGGTTAATCTGTTGTTGAACAGAAATGTTATACAAAGCAAATGTACAACCAAAATGGAAACAAATCCTCACTAAAAGTTATAGTTCAAGAATATTATTTATTTATAGAGAGAATGGCAACTTTTTATTGTTTATCATCCACTCTTAATTTGGCAGCAATGGATTCAGGAGATTGTAAAGATTATTGTATGAGGGAGCTAAGTCATATGATAAATATCTAAAATAGTCAACTTATATAAAAGAAGCATTTATTTTGGCTCACAGTGTTATAAGTTCTTGTCCATAGTCATTGGTCTCATTGCTTTTAGGGCTGTGGTGAGGCAACAGTTAACTAGATAACATAGAGCAAAACAAAAATGTGCATGACCAGAAATAAAACAGGAAACAGAAGGGGCTTGGATCCCTTATCCCCATTAGGCTCATCCTTCCAATGGACTAAAGACCTCTCCCTAGGAACCACCTCATGAAACATCTTGTAATCATACCACATTCTGACCTGTATCTTTAATACATGAACTTTTGAAAATCATTTCAGGTCCTGAATATATCAGTCGCATATATTGAAAATGAGATCACCGAGTCTGTGAGCTTCAGACAAACTGAACCCAACAAAGAAAGAAACTGGGCCTTCTATATACGCCTGTATGGAAGGAACAAAAAATATGGGAAGTGGAGGCAACAAGAAAGGGTCCTCAGTCCCCAATCCTGAGAACACTGATCCAGGAAAGGTAAATGCAAAGGAGAATGAGGACAGAAAACATGCAATATCGGGCACAGCACCAGTAGACATAAAGCGACATCTCCAGGACCTCATAGACGAGTTCAAAAGTGAAGTATTTAACCAAGTAAAGCAAGATATAAATAGAATAATTAAAGAAATGCTAAGCACCTCCCAAGGAAAAGTAGATGGAAGAATGGAAGAACAAAAAAAAAGGGGGGGGGAGAATTGTTTGATGGAGAAAATAGAGAAAATATAGAATACATGAAGCAGATTCAAAGAGATTACCAGGAAATTAAAAACTCCTTTGAAAGCTGGCAAAACTGCTTGAAAGAAACTAAGACTCGATTATTTGAACTGGAGGACATGTTTGCAATGTGGGAACATGAAAGTAAAAATTCCTTAAAAATAACAAGGAAATAAACAGTAACAATACAAAGGCTAGAAGACAATAAGAGGATCTATAACTTAACAATAAAGAATGTGAATGAAGAAGCAGGGAAACAAAGGAACTGCAAAGGCTATTCACAGAAATAATTAAGGACAACTTCCCAAACACAGGAAAAGGAAAAGATACTCAGATGTATGAGGCATACAGAAATACAGCCACCTACAACCAAAACAAAACTACTCCCAGCCATATAACAATCAAGATACCAGAAATCCAATATAAGAATATTAAAAGCTGTCAGAGACAAGGAACAGATCACTTACAAGGGAAAACCCATCATAATTACAGCAGACTTCTTGGCACAAACCATCAAATCGAGAAGAGCATGTGGTGAAATAATCCAAGCCTTAAAAGAAAATAATCTCCAGCCAAAATTGATGTATCCTGCACAATTGTCCCTAGAAATTAATGGAGAAACAAGATACCTCCAAAATAAAGAAGAATTGGGGAAATTCACAACACCAATCCAACTCTATAGAAAATAAACCAGGATATTCTAAAGAGAGAGAAAAGCACCAGGATTTCAGGAACAGTGGCAGAGAGGCCCCAACAAATGGAACAAAAAGTGAAATGAAGAAAACAAACAGACAACTAATGACAAAAAAAGAGCACAACATAAATGAGGCAGAGATGGTTGTATTTCTAATATAGATGGCCTAGATACACTAATTTAAGGGAAAAAAGAGAGAATCACAGGCGGAGTGGATCAAGAGGTAGGGTCCACCGAGATGTCCTTTATAGGAAATATAATTAACCTGAAGAAGGGTATATGGACCAAAATCAAATATGAGAAAACAGAACTCAATGTGATAGGGAACCAGAGAGAAATAGGGAGAACTGGACCAGTATTTATGGACAGGTTGAAAAGACAGGCTTTAATAAGTGAATAAATACAACTAGAGATCAAGTCCAGAAGTGAGAAAGGTTGGAAACGCTTAGGGAAATAGCAGGTTGCCCCCCACAAACACACAAAACCAAGAGTTTTGGAGAGACCCAAAAATACACAGTACATCCTGGGGGAGTGAAAGGGGAGGAATAGTCTTTAAAAAGACAGCAGAAGATATTACTAATAGTGTATCAGGAATTAAAACCCTTATTACTTGCACCACTCTGTCTGGATGAAACTTGTTCTGTCCCAGTTTGTATACAAGCACTGGATCTGAGGGAACAGAGCTGTCTCGAAGATATCAGGATATAGCACAGTGGTCATCTTTAATTTCCTATTAACTTAATTCGAATTCCTATATGACTTATCCTGTTGTATCATGACTAATCTTAGATAAATTTGATTTGTTTGATTGCAGCTTATTATTGACAGATTTTATTCAAAACTATTAGGTTGATGGTATCAAGTTGGAGAGTATAGACCACTATACTGAAAATGACAATGATTTACTACGATACATATTCTGATTTGATTACTCCCTGTTTTTGTAGCTCTACACTATCTACAAAGTTGTATTTCTATTAGTTCTGTTATATATTGATATATTCAATTATACTTTATCTGATGATATAGCAAATTCTGTTGATGATAACAAGAGACAGCACAGTGACCATGGTAGAACTCCTTATACATCAGTTTCATATATGTTTTTAGTTTTATGTATCTATAGGCATATATTTTGTCCTGTCCTGCTTTGTTCTGTTTCTCCCTCTAATATATTTAAAGATAGAAATACATGTTAAGACTCATACTTGCGTAAAACCTATAAACAGTTCATGAGAACTGAACTTTTGACACATGTTGAAATGAACAAAATACTTTGAAGGAAAAAAGGGGCACTGCAGTACCCAGTGCTGATTCCAGAGTGTCATGATGTGAAATCCAGCAATACTATTAAACTTTGTTCAGAATGATTTTAGTCTGCCATGCTTTGTTTGGTCTCAACATAAATGAAGATATGGATAAATGCATACATGTCTAAGTGTTTTGGATTGATAGCTATATTGCTTAGTTTTTGTTGGATAGTTCAACAGAACTGTTAGCAGTCTCCCTGGTTGAATTCCCATTTATATGTTCCATTTTTATATCTTGAACAATTATTTGTTGGGGGATAATATGTATACATCAACTAGTGATTTATTACTGTTTATTTCTTTTCTTTGAAAGTATGTACTATTTCAACCTTCTTTTTTGTCTTTATTTAAACACAATAAAAAGTATAAAATATTAAAAACAAAGAAAATGAGATCACCATGGACTAATGAATGCAGAAAGGTATAGGAATAGAAACCCAGGGTGGAAATTCTTCAGAAATGTGGAGTTAGCAATATGGAAAGAATCTGAGGATAAAAGATAAGCACAAAGGACTGACTTGGATATTAGAATTGTTTTGAATATGTACTCTTGGTTATAACAGTGGTCTGCTGGATGGCTTCTGGGACGGAAGGAGTGATACTGCGTAATCTATTCATAGCTTGTTACATAATTGCCAGTTACATGGCTGCAAAATGAACCACTAGTGTTTTACAAACTGCATTCTAAGGAACACTGATTTATTCAAGTAGTTTAAAAGGTGTTGCACCAATAAAGGATTCTTTAAGGTTAAGTAATCCTAAATTAACAAAACTTAAAACAGTATATTTATATCAATACTTCTCTCAGCCTTTGAGTTTTTAATGTGCAAAAATGAACTACCAAAAGAGAGATTCAGCATGCAGTTCCTAAATTTCTGTTGACCATTTCATGGTGTTATTTGAGAATAATTATTATCATATATTTTATGCTAGCTTTCCTCAAAACAATTTGAACACACTGTAGCAGAGAATATTCATTATTCTTAAGGGCACAATGATGGGATGTCCATGCACAGTTGCTGTTATCCACATGTAAAGTAGTAAAACAATTACTCTATTTTATGATACAAACTTTCCTTAGGATTTTATGATTATCCAAAGGTCACATGAAAATATGTCCATGACTGCAAATATGTTCATGAAGTCATGTTGTAAAGAAATTAGAAATAAAATGAATGTATATGAATAGATTGTTCCTAAAATTTGTAATAGTTAACCCACATAATGGAAATTTGTGAGGCTCTTGTAGTACCAAATATACAATAATTTGCAAACATTGTTAAATAAAAGTAATCTGTAAAATTTGGATAGTATAGGGCTTGTTTGCTTTTAAAAACATGTATATGCATATGTGTATATGTACTTGATGAATATATATATATACACACACACACACACAAATATAAAAAGGGAATGGAAAAAAAGTACACATAGAGGATGTGTCATGTACAGGTTTCAACTCCCCATAGTGAATGTGATAATATAATAATAAAAACGTGAAGTTAAAAAATACTGTCTGCATGCCTGTGGTTATAGGTAAATTTTCTTCAACATTTACTATTTTTTACTCATTAAGTCCTAATTTTCTGCAGTAATCACACAACATATAAACTTGGGAAATGATTATTTTTTTGTGTGTACTTGATTCTTATTAATTTTCCCCCGTATAAATATTCAGACTTGAAACAACCAAAATGCTCATCAACTGCAGAATAAATTTAAAAGATGTGGTATTTTTATACAATGGAATATTACTCAGCTATTAAAGGGACTATTTTGAGGCTTTTATAAGTCAGTGGAGGCAACTTGACACTATCCTCATAAATGAAATTAATTAGACTCACATTTATAAATGTTATATTGTCTCTAATGTATAAATAATAATAATAATAATAATAAAAACTAAAAGAGTAATAAGATCCAAAGTGTATAATAGATATTGCAGTAATGAAAGGGAAAGTGCTCAAAGGAAAGAACCACTTGTAGGTATACACATTTAACTGTATGCATATTTAAATTTGCAAGCTAGAAACCATACTACTAAGTTTTTGTTAGTTCAAAAGTAGTTATTTTATCTCTATAATGTATCTATTATCTCTATTATCAAAGAGAATAGCCTGTACTGTCATTGTTTGATTGTCTGTTCATTTTTTATGTTTTGATTTTGTAACGTGAACATACTGTTATTTTCAAAGTAGTTACTGAGAGTTAAATATTTGGGCATAAATATTTCTCCAAATGATAGTTGCACAAAATTTTCTTTTCCATGAACTAAAAGAAACTAGTAGTATAACTACCTTGTACTTCTTTTGTGTCCCTACCCCCACTAGTTCCTCTTTCTTTTGAACAATTACTTTACATTTCACAATATTTATTGTATGTCTATCTCCTTATTTACTCTTTCAGTTTCTCATACCAGGAGATAACACAAAGTTTACACATGTGAGTCTGATTTAAGTCTGAGTATGGTCTTGAGTTTCATCCACTTACCTATAAATGTCTCAAGTTTACATTTTTATTAAAATGTAACTTTCTAAACTCCCTTAGAATTAAAGAACAAATATATCTTTCATATGACTCTTCTGAAGAAATATTTTCAAAAGTGAATTGACTAACATTTAGTAGATTCAATAACTAGTCAGGTTTTGATCATCCATCGGAGTAGAAGCCTCCAATTAATAATACCACATTTTTTACTTCTCCCCTAAGCTAAATTTGAGTGTATCATTCTTATTTCAAAGAAATTATATAGCTATTAACTTGGCGTGTGGTAATATACCTTGTTTTATTTTATTTTATATCTTACTGTATGTCATCTCATCTCCATAATACTCTAGCAATAGATAAAATGCAAAGAATGAGGTCTCCATAAATTATTGGTTTCTTGACCTTTAGTAGGGCGTGGTGGCTCACGCCTGTAATCCCAGCACTCGGGAGGCTGAAGCAGGAGGATCCTTGTGAGTTAGAGATCAGCCTGAGCCACAAAGTGAGCTCAAGGTCAGCCTGAACTGCATAGCAAGACCCCGTCTCAAAAAGGACAAAAACAAAAAAAAAAATCTATGAATATAAATACAATGACATTTTGCAATAAAAATTTTATCATTCTTCAGATCAAACATCATAGTGAATATCTGAACACAATTCACATAACTAACAATTTTACAAAACTATATATAAAGATACTTTAAAAGATTTTATCAGGAAAACTTGTATGCTGTGAATACCCAGTATTAATATATGATCTACTCACTTTTATTTGCCAGTATCTGAATGTGATGACTCACAGGCACTGTTTTTAGTGTTAAATCTTCTAATCTATATTCCAGAAAGCAACCAAATGATCTTTCTAAAATGCACACCTAACTATGTCACTCTCCTGGTTTAAAAACTCCAGAATTTCCTTATTGCCTATTGAATGTAATCCAAAGCACGAGCATGAGATATCAAGCTACTTAAGAGCTTGGTAAGCCTTAACTCTGGATATAACTTTCTTTCCCTTGCCCTCTTTTCCTTCATTTTACCTCAGAATTTAATGTTGTAGCTTGCAAAGGTCTGTCAGCTATTTTTAAAGTGTCAGTTATGCCATACTACAAAATTATACTGTTCGGTTTACTCTCTTGTTGCTGATACTAGATTTCTTATTGGAAAGGACCAAGTGACATTTGTTTTCATCTCCCCAAGGCTTTGCACAATAACTTGGATTTAATATATATATATGTATATATATATACACACACACACACATACACTAGAGCTATATTTGTATCTCAGTGATAGAGTATATGTTTAACATTTGCAAAAGCTAGGGCTCAATCCCAGCACCAAACTAAAATAAAATTGTGACTGAAAATTCATTTGAATTTCTGCTTATCTAGTTAAGTAGATTTGTTTCAGTGATCTAGGAATTCAACACTTCCTGGCATGTTAATGCTTAAACAAACATGCAACTGCATCTCACTAAGAAACGAGATAATATGATGATAGTAGTTTTCAGTTTCAAATTTTATTGTATGCGAGAGCTTATCTGAAGTATAAACCTTCCCTAGAGTACCCTAAAACTATGATGTAGTCTGTCTGTGATAGAACAGCACTAAAAAAATGACAAAACAATATGATAGATCTTATTATTTTTTCTGTGATATTCTATATTTCAGGAATTAAAGCACCTGCTTTCCACAACTGCTTTATATATTTCTATGTCATTTTTTTAAACTTATTTCTCATTGTAATTAAAATATTGTGTACTGATATATTGGAAAAATAAGCAACATTTCTTGTTTTCTGTATGGATTTATTTCTTTTGTATTTATTCATCCTGTATCTACCAAGGTAACTCCCATTGCTATCCCCTGTTCATACTATGTAGATAAGCATATACTTCTGGTGTTCAAATATAATCATATCATTGAATTAAAATATTCAGAAATGACAATACATAAAGTGAATGAAAAAGTGTATTACTGGACTTAATTTTCTTTCCTGTTTTCTCCCCCGCCCATTCCTGTGACTTCATTCAAGCTGTTCAGGCTATTAAACACTGAATCAAACTGACTTAAAAATATGGAAATATGCCACATAGACTCTTATAGAAAGCTCTTTAAGAACTTCTGTTATCTAAAGAACTAATGCACTCCCTTAATTGTGCCTGCTGGGTGATCAGGCACAACTGGCTGAGGAACTCAGGCCCAGACCAAAATGCAAGGCTACGGAAAGGCCATTTACTCAGCAAGAAAGTTTGCAGAAGCCCTTTGACAAATGAGACAAAGCAAGTTGGGTAATGACAGAAGAGCTTTTTGAACATTTTCAGTAATTTGGTTATAGCTAACTCTAGAGTGCATTAGCAGAAGAGTCTTAATCAAACCCTACTTTTCCATTAGAGAGACTAATTACAGTGTGCTTTTTATTGGTAGATTTATTTTTCCTCCATAATAGGGCTTAGCAAATATAAATTAATTTGTTTGATGCTCCCTTTGTCCAGATCTTTGTTTTCTGAGCAGGCCTGATGCTGCGACGTGAAAGACTGCACACGCAGAGGGCACTGTTTACTCAATAATCCATGTTCTACTGTGATTAAACCCAATCCACATTAATGAAAGATCAAGTCTTTTGCAGCGTCTGTTGTAAAATCTTGGTTTTACAAGTCTGGTTGAATTCACTATCATAATTGTGTTTCTTTTAGAAAAATGACATTAACTGTCTTGCTGAATTTATCTGTTGGTAGATATCAGTGATCTGTTTAAGAAGATATCTAAATTATGAGCTGCTGGATGGGGGTGCCTTATGCCTGAGTGACTAAACTAGCAGTTAATCCAACACAATTTCTTCTTTAAAATAAATCCTAAAAGACAGAATAAGCTCTATCTTGCAAGTATGATACTAAAGATATTATTGTAAGAAAGAATAAAAAAGAAAACTGGTTTAGGTTCTTTCAGAGTTTGTTTCACTTGCTTTGTTCAACAACACAGAAGCAATGGATTTCCAGTTCTACCAACACTATTAATAAAATAGCAAGTATTTTCAAGATCTGGATTAAATAAAATATAACATCATGTGAAGTGATCTATGAAATCAAATCAATAGAAAGAATGTATTACTCACTATTCTTCACAATTTTATATAGTTTTTGTCAATCATAATTTCAGGAAAACATAAAGTATGTTTACTTAACTTACCATATTCTTTGTATTTGCTGCTTTAAGACTTTTTTTTTTGCATTCTCACTATGCTGCCAAAACTTTTACAATTTAAAGCAAATATTTCTCTTTGTGCACAATCTTGTCATTTTCCAATTCGTAGTATATTACAAAATTTTGCAGAGCGTGATAGTACTGGAATTTGAACCCAGGAGTGCTCTACCTCTGAGGATAAATGTCATCTTTATTATTTTCCTGTTTGCTGCAAGTTCTCATTGTATTTCCCAGGTTTGACTCAAAATTGCAAACCTCCTGTCTCAGCTTCCTAAGAATCTGTAATTATACACATTCATCATTGAACTACACATGTAAAGATAAAGTTAATATTTAATGTATCAAAGCAATAATAATTTTAATTTACTGAGCTCCTTCTATGTGTCTCTTTTTCTTTAAATTTTATTAAAAAGGATAAAGAGAAAAAACAAAACAAAACAAAGTGGTGTAAGGGTACAAGTAATACAGAACTACAAAAAAAAAACAGTAAGAAATCACCAGTTAATAGATTACACATTATCGTCTTAGAGATAGTTGCTCAAGTCACAGTATCAAAGCATAAAAAGTGAACATTCAAACAGAGAGACTGCAAACAGTTGTGTTCAATGATCCAACCAAAAACATTAATATGGTCAGCTATTTAACACCCCTAAACACACTTGCAGTTGTATACTTTAGAGCACTTTTTTTTCCCTCTGTTTTTTACAACAAAATTTACACATTTTGGGTTTTATTACTCCTTAGTTCTTATTACTTTTTTGGGGGGGTGGGGGAAGAGAATAAAGTCAAGTACGGCAAAACAAAGCTGTCAGTCAAAAACCAAGGATAGACATAGTACATGATGTAAGAACAGAGTACAAGGTTATCAACAATGGTTACCATAATGTCTCTTGTTTCCTTCAAAAGAATTGTCTATCTCATTAGGTATTATAAAGTTGAACAAAACAGTAGAGAACAAGGCCAATAAAACTTAAACATTGTAAACATTACAGGACTTCCAAAGGAGATAATAGTCAAACCAAAATGGGCATCTCAGGGAATCTTATTGCCTTCAAAGTAGTTGCCTATAACCCCAAACTTGATACTATCATACAGAATGGAACAGAGTTTAATCAGTCAAAACAAGATAGTGGGAGTATTACAGGACTTTAAAACAAGTTAATAGGAAATCAAAAAAAGTTACTATAATATAGCCTGCTAATTTTTTTTAAATTTTTCCCCTTAATTAAAAAAAAACATAAAAAATAACTAAATAATTTTTTTTTAGTGAATAAGGGAGAGATTGAGATAAAAGAGGACATAACAACATAACAATGCAGGTCAAAGCATGACTGTTTCAGCAACCTAGTACTTCACTATGAAATAACCCAATTTAATAGTAGTTACCATAGTGTCTATCTTTTTCCTTGAAATATTTGAATATAACTTCATATACTATAGCTTCAAATATTTCCATATCAAGAAGCCCAGAATAAAGCCTTTCCAATTAATAAGTGAAAACTTTATAAGGCTTCAAGGCCACATGATGGGGAATCATGATTACCACATACTTTTATATATTTGAATCATTAATTACATTAGGGAAACTATTCGGTATTCACACATGCAAGATTGATTTATTTCCCTTATGAGTATGGTCTCAAGATGCATCCATTTATTGATAAATATCTCAATGTGATCCTTCTTTATAGCTGAGTAATACTCCATTGTATAGAAATACCACAACTTTTTTATCCATTCCTCAGTTGATGGACACTTGGGTTGTTTCCAAGATCTGGCGATGACAAATTGTGCTGCTAGTCACTTTTACCTGCATATCTAACTTTTGGTGTACTGCTACTCCAGTGACTCAGTATCCTTCCATGAAAATTATAGAATAATCTCGTTCAGTTATGTTTGCATAATGATACATTTGTGTATCCATTTATATTGGCATTCTTCATTTAATAACTTATTTTTTCATTACTCAATGAGTTATTCAGTAAAAATACCTTGAGCATCAACCACAAAGTGGTAACAATACTGTTAAAATACTTAACCTCATTTGAATTTACATTGTAGAGGGAGCATAGTTCACAAAGGGACTTAAGCAGTGTAAAATATTTAATGCACAAGCAAAGAGCAAAATTAACATTGGCATGAAAAAAAGTCTGGGATTAGTGAAGTTTCAGCAATAACACTAAAGCATAATTTCATCATAATCTGAACACATAAGTGCTTTACCCAACAATAAAATGTTATACAGAAATTGGTATGAAGGGTATAAGTCTTAGAGGGTGAAAAACATAAACAAGTAAGTTAATAAATGAACTTCTATCATACTATTGTGCTTGAACAACATGAAAAATAAATGTGGAGCATTTCAACGATATAGAACATAGGTCCTTAGCACTGAGATAGGAAAAACAAACAGGAAATATTTCTACAGTAATAATTTATGAGATAAAAATCTTAAACAGAACTATTTGAATTTCTATAAGAGTTTCTATAGAGCACAGATAAACTGCACATAAAAAATATTCTCCTAAAGACCAAGTTCTGTTCTTTGTTAAGGATCTCATGGGTGCTGTTGTGATAAGTGAGTTCATACTACAATCCTACATGGTAGAAATCACATGTCCATTTTATAGACTGAGTAGCTGAGTCTTAAAAAGCCAAGCAACTTTCCCAAACTCTGTAGCTAGGATCTATACTAGAAGACATTCTAATTCAAATTTGACCAGTTCTGGAATCATCCTTCCAACATGTTATTATAAGAAAGCAAGCAATCTACCGAAAGAAAAATTACAGACTTTGAGATTTGACTGATGCTTAAATAAGTGAACAACCACTATTTTTGTTTTGGATTAGACCTTTCTGATATGTTTGAAAAACAGCTACTTTTCTGGGTTCTTTTCAAGGTTTACCTGTGTGAAATGTTTTACTGTAGTAGTTTAGTGATTTAACTCACCTCCAAAATATTGCAAAATGAATTCTTTTGTCTGCATATATGTGGTCAGCATGTTTAAACTGGCAATCAAAACTCACCAGACGTATGCTGGAGGGATTCATAAAAACATTTTGTTTGAAACAAATCTTCGTACCACAGAATACGTGTTTTATTTCTCAAATACACATTCCTTTCATAATCTCAAAAACCACAGTTTGACTCTCAGTTTTCTCAGGAGCTCTTTCACTTGAAAATAGAAGTACTTTTACTTCTTCTTTCTTTATATTATATTTACTAGTCAAATAATAAATACCAGTCTCACAATTATATACTGCTATTAAAAAAGATAATCTCAATGGTTTTTTATCATTGTTGTATCACTCATATGGAAACATTTATATAATATCATATATGAATAATATATGCATGAAAATATGGTCTTATATAAACAATGCACAAGACTATACCTGCACATATAGCTGATCTTATAATACACACAATAGATTTTGAATTTTTATTTTTAAAAAATCTATTGACACAGTATCTTAAAATATAATTTGCCCTCAAAGTGATCCCAGTGTTTTGATTCATACTAACTCATTGAATTTATTTTCCCAGAACTGAACAGTTGTTTTGCAGTTTGAGCAAGAGCAGATATCAACGTCAGCTCATATGTAATTTTTATTTTTCACACTATCATATCATCGAACAACATAATTCATGTAAAGTTAAAGAAGTTGGTGAGGTGTGAATGTCTCCAGAATTTCTTACATGGCAGAAGCTTGGATCTCATACTCTTATATACCAAAAAAATATGAGGAAGTAGTTTAGATGGACATTACGTACACTTCCGAATATTTAAAACTGAGCACACGTGAGGAATTACCCAAGTAGAGAAGTTTCCTTGAAAGTTGGGTTGAATCATATATTACGCTTACATCTATGAAATTACAGATACTTTACCATTTCCCTATAAAAATATGTTATGGGTGGCATTGTATATGCAAATTAGAGAAAAAAGAGCTAACAGTTGTGATGGGGCTCAGGGAGCACTAGTGAATGGTACAGGGGTAGAAAAGCTGATACTTAAGAACTTCAGCCAGTATAACCCTTATTTATGGTTATTTAAAAACCATATTTTGGCCTTCCTTGGAAATTTTAATTTATCTCAAAATCTATTTTCTTTCTCTCCTTAGCATAGGTGAACATATCTTCATTTTATACTCCACTACTTGTTTTTTTGTGGGTTTTTTTGGGTGATACAGGGAATTGAACTGAGGACCTTGCGCTTGTCAGACAGGTGCTGTGCTATTGAGTTATATCCCCAGCCCAACACTAATGAGTTTTGTATACTGCTATTCTTGCAGTTGGTTTTCTCAACTAATATAGATTTAATCAATCATTAATAATTGAATTTGAAACTGAATTAAAAATTATTTATTCTTTAGTGATTATAGTCCATTGATCACAGAGACTAGACAGAGAATCCCATGGGAATAGTTTGTTCATAATATCTCCTAGCCTTTGGAGGACAGGCTTTGGTGTGATATTAAAATATCTAAACAAGAAAGCTTTGTTTTATCATTTTACTACAAAAGGTGAAATTTGCAAGGTGCAGTAGTATTTGTAACTTTTGAAGCAAAGCCAGGCTCTTGTCATAGGTCTCCTTTGAAAGCTCTCTTTTTCTGTATTCTCAAAGTAAGCACTTTGAGTAGAGTCCATAACCTCCCATTTTGCTATGGTAGTGTGATGTAGGGTTGGCTTATTAGAGAATTGCATGATTCTGAATGTGGGCATTAGCCATGGAAAAGTATGTGACCCAAATTTGACCAATGGAAACTAGGTTTACAAGTTTAATTCAAATTTATGGAAAAGAATTATTGCTTTGATAGACTTAAATCTTAGAGTAGACAGCATTGGAGCTGCCTGAGGGCTACTATATAGTAGCCTATCCCTGAGACTGGAACCCACATGGAAGGCAAAGAGGAAAGAAAGGGAGAGAAAGTGCCTGTTGATAATTTTAAGTCTTTGATTCCTGCTTTCTAATGCTTTTTTCTTCAGTCACATGGATGTACACCTTTTGAGTACAATACAATGTATTTCAAGGCAAATTTATGACTGTTATTCTTTTAAAAAGTCTTAATACACAGGGAGTTTGAGGTTGATGAACAGAGAGAAGTGGGAGATTGTTCATTTAACTTCTCTGAATATGCTCTTTGGAAGTCTCAGGATATGTGGCTAGCACTGATAGATTCAGCTATTTACTTTTCTTTGGCATAGGCTTATAAAGTAAAATCACCATTTCTCTTTAGACTTAAGGCTAAAGTGATTATGAAATCCTAGATCCTTTTAGGCCATTTCTTAAACTGCACCTACTTCAATATTATAATGAAGATAAATGCAACTTTTCTTGTGTTTATAGACTTTCATCATTTTTCAGAACTTTCTGAAATCTCTATATCTACATTTTACAAATATATTCAAAACTTACTTCAACTTGAAAATTTTTCTAAGAAAATAAATCATTCTCATAGCCTCTGCTTTCAATCATGGCTTTCTGAAATTTACCTTTTCTCATAAAAAGGATTGTCTTTTAAGCCATCTAAATATTATTGTCTCAATGATTTTTAAACATATTTCAACATGCCACCTCCACAGTCTCCTCATCTCTGGCAGCCAACATTCTGCTTTCTGCTTCTGTGACAATGAACTCTTGGTTAACATATTTCTCTCTCAACTCACATCATAAAACATTCATATATTCACTTGTTTTTCTGCCCCCAAATATTAAGAACTTATTAGTGTGTCAAATCTCATATATATTATTAAGGAAATATATTTGTTTTACAGGGAGTTTTATCATAGGGGAATTATAAATTTGAACCTTAAAAATTCATGAAACTTCAAAAATAACTGCCAAATATTCAATTATAAGTGAGAAAGTCAGAAGAAATTAGGATATGTGTATGATTAGCCTAAAAATTAAGAGATACAGAGTCTACTGAAATTGAGATTAGATATAAGGCCAAGTAGATACTGTAATGCCTAAGAGGTGGGCTGGATTTTATCATCAAAATCAGTGAAAAACCATTGTCTGATCTTCAGTAAGGATGCATCACAACCAAGGATGCATTTAAAAGGCTCAGCTTGGCATTAATTCACATCGAGTGTGAACAGAGTACTCTTTTATTATTATTTGCTTAGGATAGTTTAGGCTCAAACTTGCAGTGTTGTGTCAGCTATTAATTGTCATTCTTCATTTTCAGATACATCCTGGTGTGCCCAGTAAATGTGTTCACTTTAGGAGTGATCCAGTAGGAGAAGAGTGAAATTTTAAGAGATAAGAGTAGTCAGCTAGAAGTCTGTTGCATTTAATCAGCCAAGACTAGAAGGTTCCTACACTCAGCTAGAGCCCATGGAAATGGGGAAAAGTGGAAACAGTTGGTTCTATGATAGTCAATTAGTTGCATCGTGATCTAGCACTTCATGAATCTATTTTTGGTTTTGATTGATTAGTCATCTATTTTCCCTGTTTTAGGCTCCTTGAAGGCAAAGAATGTATGCTCAAATTCTTTTTTGTTCAGAGACCAGTTCAATGCCTTAAACAAACTAACAGTATACATTTGTGGAACAAATATATATATTGATTTGGATTAATACAATTTTACCAGTACTTTTTATGAAAAATAAATAGTAAAAGACCAGTGCAGTTTTATTTCACATTCATAGGAAATATAATTATACACATACATTTTAATAGGATGTAGCAGAATATAGTTTTAACCCTTTACCCCTGGTTGACTTCATCATGTTATGCTACAAAGTGAGATTTCCAATAATTACAAGTGACTAAGAGTCTTAGAGAAAGGGAACCTATAGCCAATTGATGCAGAAATGCACTGGATCTGCTAAATTATTGGGTTTTTAAACAGTTTTAGACAGGAGTTTGCTAAATATTTTTAACTGGTTCTGAACTCATTACATTGCCTAGTCTGGCTTTGAACTTGTAGAAATTCTCCTGCTTCAGTTTCCCAAGGGCTGGGATTGCAGGCATGTGCCACTATGCTGGGCCAAGTATTTTAGTGAAAGGCTAACTGCTCCACCTTTGTATAGTTGGTGCACAAAAGTCTTTGTTTCCATGCTATTTTGTGTAATTTTTTATAGTTTATCCTGTTGTATTAAAATTATTTGGTCATGTTGCCTTTTATTCTACAAAGTAAGAACTATTGCTTATGGATCATTATGGTCTCATTGCTTAGAACTTAGAATTCAGCCAAGTTTTCATTTCTCTGGAACTACCAACATCTGAGTATACTACATTTGTAGAAATAGTGCTGTAAGTGAAACTGTGTAACAATTATAATTTAAAACAGTATCAAAACAAGGGAGATGCTATTTCAGCATCAAATAAGGGGTTTTACTATCTACTGTCCATATTACTATAAATAGACTCCCATATGATGCCAAAATTCGCATGCCATATCAATTCCAGGGTTCAGGTTCGGCTTTGTTCTCAAATCAAATTGTTTTACAGTTTTTTGGAATTTCTGTCTAGGATAACTCTGACTCTGTATATAAAATCTTGGATTAAACAGCAAATTTCCTGCTACGGAAATCAACAATTTTTTTCTTCTTTCACTACTATAATTTCTCCATGTCTGAAAGACAGAGCATTTAACAATATATATGCTAGGTCATATTTGATTTGTAATGCTAAGAACATAATTGCTTGGTGGATATCCTTAAAGTGAATCATGTTGACACTCACCCTTTATATTTTATAACCACATTTATTTTCTGTGATTTTTTTTCAGAACTCAATAAAAGTTATTTATGCTAAAACTTCATGACAGATCTTACAAGTCCAATATTTTGACCTACTTTCCCCCAACAACCCCAAAAGGTCTTGACCTCTATTATCAAAATCTCAATGCAGATGGGAGCTCTGATGAGATTCTAATTAAGTGAAAACCTTTCTGTAATTATACATGTTCACTATTTAATGAGAACCTTTCTATAATTAGAGATTTATTTGGACACTTCAAGATTTCACAGGCTGTGGCTGTGGTATCCTAATTCAAACATTTTTCATTCATGAGGGTCAAAGTTCTCTTCCCCACAAATGTATCACTGCCAAGGGAAATTTCTCCTTTAATTAAGTGTTCAATATTATTAAATGATGGCTTGCAAAACTTTTCACTCCTTTTCTCTTCTCTAACACACAGCCAAAACTGGTGCTCAATGAGGTACAAGAATTTAATAATACAGTTAAAGATTTTGTGTTTTGTCTAAAATAAATTCCTAATTATCACTTTTTAAAATGTTAGATAAATTTCACCTTAAAAAGAATGACAAAAGTTTTGTGTTTTGGGGATTAAATTAAAGATCATGGCATAAAAAAGAAACATGAAGAGACTGTATGGATAGATGTCTTACCTGGCTGGTGATTAGAACTGGGCTAGGAGAACAGAAATCCGAGCTGGGTTCCCAGTGGAGATGTCCTCCAGTCCTTGCTTCACTTTGGTTTCTCTCTACATCTTGGATCATTTCATGTTTAATCATGGCTGTTAAATAACTTCACTTTATTCCTCCTGCTCACCACTCTAGAGAAATCACACTTCTGCCAGAATTGTGCATCCACAGGAAACAAAGTTTTACTCACAAGCACTAGGTTCCCTACTGTGAATAGATAGTAAAACGTGATCACAGAATAAGGGTTGTTACATGGTCTCCAGCAAACAACAGGGCAGGAGTTGGAAAATAACCTTTCTATGCTTTCAAAGACCGTATGAAGAGCTTTAAGGACTGGGGGTACAGCTCAGTGGTATAGCATGCTCTTTTCATACACAGAGCCCTAGATTCAATCTCTAGGAAAGGGGCTTTTGTTTCTTGACTTGTTGTTACCAGTCTGTTGAGGAAGTAAAAGTTCTTTCTGTTCACTTACAGTACGATAGTATTACCTATAATTTAAAATAAATGTTACCAGCTGTAGTGCAACATTTTTGAGGGAGTGAGAATAAGGACAATAAAAGTGCCAACATTTTGCTTCAGATCTCAAAACCACAGATCAGTAAGAGCAGAAGTCTCAGTATTCAGCTCATCTGTGGAATCCTTACAACACCGCTGAAGGCATTAGCATGCGAGTAAGCTGACCTGACACTGGGCTGGTCTGTCTTCTGCAGATGTAGTCATTATATTTCTCTCCATGGAATAAAATGTAAGCACGAGTATGCCTGTGTTACTTTCTGTTAAATGTAGACATTGATAACTTTAAGAAGCATGTACCTGCAAATTTAAATATTTAATTAATATTATGTTTAATATTTCAAAATAGTGTATTAAAATTTGAAGCTAATTCAAAAATTATTTGTAATACCAATCTTAAAATATTTAGTGGATTCAATAAGTAAACTATGTGACTTCCTTTCTGAAATTTTTAGCATTTAGATCTTAGGGGGAAGGTTTATGAATCTAAATATACAAACTTATCAGACAATTTTGGTTTCTGAATATTGGTGTATACTGTTTCATGAATATTGTAGCAATCCAATTCATGCATATATTTAATCTTCCTACTTAGATGTCTAAGTAATTTAGGAATGAGACAATAAGCTTTTCTTTCATATCATCCAGAGCCAAGGACTGAGTGATAGAAGCAGAGAGCTCTTCTCAATTATAAGTTATAATTTAAGTGTCTTTTTTCACAGTAGTTTTTCATAGTACTCAAAACCAAGTAAGGAGTAAACACTTGTTTTCTTCTTATATTTTGCCATTCATCAGAGATGTCTTATGTTTAGAATACATGTTGATGACTTGATCATCCTAAATGCAAATAAATATTGCCTTATAATAAAAATTTAAACTTCAATATTATACCTTTTTAACCCTAAAGTATTTAGGTTGATTATTTAAATTCTTTAACTTTTGATTTAGTTTTTTCAATGACTATTATTTATTCCAAAAGAAAGTTGAAGTTTATGGATAGCATCATTTATTTATGACAGAATAAATCTTTTAAATCTGATAAAAATTACAAGGTTATAGAGTATATTAAGTTCCTCCAACAGATGACTTAACTTCTACACTTTCTGACATTTTCTGCAATAACATTTTATTTTAAATGTCAACCATACATAAATTCAATCTCGTCACAGACACTGAGATGTTCAAAAGTTCTCAATTTTAGACAGAAAGTGGAGGTAGGAGGGGAAGCAGGCCAGAGACAGAGGAAAAGAATAAATTTAAAAATCTGTATTGGAAAATGCCTCAAAATGTTCATCCCTTCTGTAAGTAATTTTTAAAAAAAGCCAGCCTGAAATGTGACAATAAATTATGCAATGCATCATAAATTTTGAATTGCTCATTGTAATTGTGGCACAATGTTTCAGAACAATGTGAGAAAGTAAGAAATATCAAATTCCACTTCTTCCTGTTTGCAATATATCTTATTTTCACTTAAAGAAAAAAATTTAAATTAAAAAATCTGTCAATATTTTAGAAGTGAGACAATTCTTTAGGTGTTTACATAAGCACATTTATTTCTCATTTTATAAGTTTTGGAGGGTAAAGAATTAACTTACATGAGCTGGAAGAGTTTACATCTTTTTCTGATTTATAAGGAAGCTATACCAATTTTAATTATTTTTAATCACTATAAAATATTGATCATGGGCTATGGTATAAACCTTCACAATGAGCTACAGTTATTTTTTTTCAATATCATCTAAACAAAAATGATTAAGTTTTTGTCTGAAAATGTAGATTAAAACAAAAAAGCAAATCAGTAGCTTTTTTTACACATTTATTCCTAAGATTATTCCTTGTTGATGTGTGCAGTTTCTCATACTCAGATTCCTTAACTTCTAGAAGAACTGCTACATTTGATCATGCTTTCTATTCTTCTTTTTCCCTGCTGGGGGCAATGTCCCTCCATCACTATTTAGGAAATGACTAGAAAGTACTTATCTATTAGAGAAATAGAATATCAAGCAACAGTCTCCTTCACTAAAATGAGATTAAAGCAGCATGCTGGATGCTTGTCCTAATAAAACATTTTAACAACTTCAAATGTGTAAAGCTTTATAGGTTATTTCTATAACCTGCATACTAAAATTTTTAAATGATGCAATAATGAATTCTTTTGTTCCACCTGCATAATAATTTTATACAGAAAGTGTTTATTACTGTAATCCTTGGAGCCTTCTAAAACTAGCTATATATTTTCCTACTGATACTTCTTATATGATAACACATAAGATGAATAAATACAAGGCACAAATGAAAAACAGACTGAAAAGAATAATCTTATTTACTTACAAAGGAACATTATGATAATCTATATGGTCATATTCTTATCTCATAAATTGAAATAATCATTTGACCTTTAAATTAAATTTTACACCACGCAAATTTATTTCTGGAATGTTCAGGTTTACTCAGTAATAATATATGGTTTTTAAAAGCCTACAGTAAGATAATTAAGAAATTTCTAATTTGATATGCCTAAACTATTTTAAGTTTACATTTAGCTTTTATTCAGCAAACTACCAAATTAATAGAATACATTAATGAAATATAATTGAACAAGAAAAAATGGTAAAATTCTAACAGTATTTTGCAAAATCTCAAATAGATAAAATTCAAACAGCAAGAAGAATATAATTCTTTCCTTTCATGGTCTCCTACAATTTAAATTCAGAGCATTCTTTTTTTCCTTTTTTTTAATCTACCATCATCCCACTTTCTAGAATTATGTGTATGCTCAATTGAAGTCCACATTGTCTTTTCTTTTTTTGTTGTTCATATTCATTCCTTGATTACAAAGACTCCTTACACACATCTGTGTTATATTTATTTATTTTTCTCCTAGTCTTTCACCAATGCTTGAAATAGGATAGTAGATAAATGATATAATTAAAATATTTTTCTGCAAATAAAATATGATATAATGTCTGAAAATTTGGTCACTATTTTCATTAAATTTTAATAACATCCATTTCACTTAGCAAGATTAAATAAACTCTACAAAAGCTAAGTAATTTCTCGCTGCATTGGTGGTCGATGTCACCACGTAACTTTTTTCAGTGCTTAAGTAGTTTCTAGTTAGCAGCAGGAGATAACAATGATAGAGCACTTTTCCCAACATGGAAACAGGGAGAATTACATTATCTTTTTGGATACACACACACACACATACACACGCACACACACACAAGCAAAAAGACTATTTCATAAATTTGAAAAGCGTAAGATATAATAAAAACAAGTTATTTCTTGAATTGAGAAAAAGAAATTTAGATTTTTTTGTCTTTTTGAGGCAGGGGTCTCCTGTAACTCAAGGCTGGGCTTGAACTCACTTGTAGCTCAGGCTGGTCTTGAACTTGCTTCCCAAGTGCTGGGAATACAGGTGTGTGCCACCACACCTGGCAAGAAATTTAGAACTACTACTGAGAATGTTAACAGTAACAATCAACAATATTTGTACACATTTGCATTATCTCCCAGACAAAAGCAAGTATTATAATACATGAGTCATTCTCTGACTGTAGCATGCATTGCTCACTTTATTATGGAATTGTAGTTCCCTCATATTGCTAGTCTACATTATTACCACAAGACATTAGATTCTTTGCTAAAAGAAGGAATTTCTCAGCCCAGGTAAGTCATTCAGATAGAAGAATACAAAGAACCATAGTCGTATTTTTAGAAACCTATTATTCAAGATCTGAATGCTAGAAAGTAAAGAATACTTTCAGAATTTCAAAGAACTCTCTAAAAGATGTACATCCTAATGAATGGACTTGAACCCTCGGGGCATTGTGAAAAGTAGAGTGTATTGTGGAAATTAAAATGAAGCTATTAAATGTTTGGGTAACGCAAATAGCTCTTTTTGTTTGATTCATACTGAAAAAGAAAAAAATATTTTTCCATGTAATTTGGGCTATAAGGAAAGTTTGTATGTTTCATATAAATAAGAACAATACGGTAGTTATGACACTGATAAATTAAGGTCAGTGTCCTGTTATTCTGGTTTATAATATCAATTTCACAACCTTTAAGTGTAACCAAGCTCCAGCATGTGGGAGGGACTTATGTGACTTTCCCAGGCTATACTCATTAAAGAGGAATTATATTACGCTGAAAGTAAAATAAGTGGCATAGGTAATGAAATTTTCTCATTTTTATGCTTTATTGCAGCATGGGCCATCCAATCTACAGACAATGGGGTGGACATTTTTCCAGGATCCAGCTTTAAATTATGGACTAAATTAGAGAGGACATAATGGTGGCACTTGGTCTTTAAAACTAGGTAGAATAAGGCTCACAAAATAAGAATTTATTATAATTGTAGCCAATCAACAGTCATTTACCAAGGTGAAAGCTGTATTTCATTTCATTTTGTGTATATGTACGGTTGTAAGTATAGTAATTAATAAAATTGTCAAATATAGCATGATTATTTAATCCAGGAGATAAAAATGGTCTAGAACTTTAAAATCAATTGTTTATTTTTAATCTAGTTCTCAATTTTCTGTTTCCTATAAGGGGTCACTTGGACATTCCATTAGAAGCTCCATTTTACCATCTTTAATAGAAAGAGAATATTCTAATTACAAACTACTATGCACTATAATTGTTGATTGCAAAATCAGCATAGCCATTTCTCCAACAAATCACGTGCTTGGGAAGAAAATACTGATTCTATGAAAGACAGACATGGGTCATTACCTTGGAGCTTCAAGTGTGTGTGTGTGTGTGTGTGTGTGTGTGTGTGTGTGTGTGTGCATGTGTGTATGTGTGTGTAACAGATAATGATACAATGCTTGTAGTATTTCCCTGAGTGAAAAAATGAGATGGATCATGAATAAAACAGCATAATATTAGCTTAAAAGAAAGGTCTGATAAATGCTTCATCCTCAAATTCAAGGTGATCATATTATTCTAATGTAACTTGGAAGTAGTTCTTTATTTCAAAATAAATTCTTTCAGAATGGAGGTTTTTGTGGAATGCTGCCTTGTGAACAGAGAGAAAGATTCTTTGTGTAAGAGTAGTATCAAATAAGATTGTATTCTCTGTAGACATTGAAAAGTCTGGCTGAATATTTATCTTTACATACAATAGAACAGATTCAAAGTGTGACATTTAACAAAATTAATTTTGTAAAAATTAAATCATTTTGAATTTAGCATGAGATCTGAAGATTATATCTGCTAATCTCTTTACATGTATTGAACAGTCTCATAACATGTTCAAGGGCAATGGAATGACAGATGTTATCTAAACTTTTTCATAGCTGAGGTTAATGGGAATCGGAATAGTAAAGCTCACCTTGTAAGGTCATTCTGTTAGCTGGCAACACCTAAACTGGAATTTCTTTTCTTCCTAAATGTCTTTTTTTTTTTATCTCTTAAAGGAAAAAGGCTCCTAAGCTCCTGACTTTGAAGAACAATTGCTGTATTTCTTATACATATCTCTGCTAAATATTATTCCAGTTTTTTTAATTCTAATATAATAACAATGTATGGTACCTTTGAAATACAAAATATCAAACATGACATCGCTGTATTTAACCTCTTCAAATAATAGCATATATTCATGGTCTGGTTTCTCTATTTTTAAAATTCATTACTATAACTTTTTAAAACAATTTAACTTGATGTGCCTTTGGTAGGCAGAGTCACTGGACCACCACTGGAGATGCCTGGGTCAGGCAGACCCCAGGTGTGTGGGTGCTCATGCACCTTTGGCAGGTAAAGTAATCAGCAAAATGTGCAACCAGGAAGTGTCTGCAGAAGCAGCGAGGAGTCTGCAGTGGGATGTGGAGAACTCCACCAACAGAAGACCAGTCCCGACCTGCATATTCTGAGGCCAATATCAGCTCCATTCCCAACACAGTTCTCCAGGCAAACCAGGGTGTGGTATACAGCAAATTTCTGGTATCTGACTTACACACTATCACAGAACTGTAAATATCAGAGGTATTTTACCATTTTTTATTGTCCCTTGTTAGAAGGGCTATCCTTTTCCTGTCTGGTTGTATTTTGTTGTTTTGTTTAATATTTTATGGTTATTTTTGCCCTTGTCAGTTTTTTTCTTTTTTCCCCCATCCTTTTGTCTGTTGTGCTTTGGATTTATTAATTTTTCCCTTTCTTCCTTTTTTTACTGTTTAGATTTCTTGTCTCTCTCTTTTTCTCTTTCTGAAACTACCTCTAGACTTTAAATTCTCAGGTGAGGAAACATTGACGCTTCTATTTCTGATCACTACTTTGCATTCTATTTCATTCTATCTTTCCTGTATCCTCCAGTTTCCCAAAACCGGGGTGATCACCTTTTGACAGCCTGTCTTAATTCTAATATATTTGACCTCATCCATCAACTTACTCTGTCCCCTACCCATCTTAAACCACCCTGCACCTGTGGAAGGGAAAAATCTCTCCACGAAGGGAAAAATCACTACATATAAGTACATGATTGATTTTGTTATTTAACTTTAGAGTTTCCTCCCATTGTTGGAGGTAGCAGATTAATGGTTATCATTGTTTGTCAATAGTTAAGCTGTACTTGAAACTATTATTATGATTAACTGTACTATTTAAACCAGGATATCATACATGTTATAATCAGTTTTCCTCTATATCATAATACTGTGTATCATAATGGATCATAATACTGTGATTGTATGGGGTCATAATGATCACAACAGTCGAGTACCAAAGGACTGGTTGCTGAGCCAAATAATAACATTGCATCTTTTACACATTGGGAAGGTAGGTTCTTGGAATAGCTATAAAGAATCACCTACATCTAGAGAACATCCATGAAAAAAAAAAAAAAAAACTCTTGGGGAACCTCAGTACTAGTAATAAAGCTATCTGCCATAAGAAATCAGCAAGCATCAGCACAGAAAACAAAGTAAAGTAAAAAAGAGAAAATAAAAAGTGACAAGACATAAAAGCAAACACAGCCTTAAGAGCCCTAGCCCACCAAGAACAAGCCCCGAGCACAATGAGAAAGAAGAAACTGGAAGTCAAACACTGGAACCTTCTGAAGTGATAGAGACATAAGTGAAAAAAATAAGTGGAAGAGGCTTTTAGAAAATATTCTCTCAGGTACAAAAAGAAATGATGCTTACAATCACAGATATTAGGGAAGGTACAGATAAAATAATAGATGATCTTAGAAAAATGCTGGAACCAAGAAATGCCTAACATGAAAAAATGGAATCCATGAAACAGATGCAAACTTAAATCCAAAAAATTAAAACCTCCATTGAAAGTATATGCAACAGATTGAATGATAGGACAGAATTTTAGAGCTTAAAGACAGAATTGTAGTTAGAGATCAAGAAAATAATGGTATCTTACAAATAGCAAGAAACCTGGAAAAATCAATCCAAGATCTACAAGATAAAGTGAAGAAGAAACACATAAGACTGACTGAGGTCAAAAAGAAAGAGAGAGACAGTGAAAATGCATTAATAAAAACCTCTTCACAGAAATAATGGTAGATAACTTCCCAATCATGATAAAGACATGCATAAATGAAGCATGCAGAACTCCAAACAGCCATGATAAAAATAAAACTACATCAATACAATATAATAATTAAGATTCCAGAAATCCAGGGCAAGAACAGATTATTAAAAGCTGGTAGAGAATAAAAAACAGATCATCTATAAAGGAAAGCTCATCAGAATCATGGGCGACTTCTCAACACTAACCCTCAAGTCAAGAAAAGCTTGGAGTGAATTATTTCAAGTCCTGAAGAAAACAAATACCAACAAAGTCTGTTGTACCCTGCAAAGCTATCTTTCAAAACTAATGAAGAAATAAGATACTTCAATAGAAAAGAACAACTCAAGAAATTCATGACCATCAAAGCAACTCTACAGAGTGTACTAAAAGATATTTTACACAGAGATAAAAGGCACCAAAATTTAAAGACCAACAACTGAAGTAAACCACCAGGCAGGGCAAGCAATTAAACTGAAGACAAAAGCAGGGAATCAACACCAGGAAAATAACATTTGAAGACAAGCTAATATGTATGTTATAACCATAAACAAAATGGCCTCAGTTCACCCATCGAAAGAAACTGACTAAAAGAACTGATTAAGAAATAAGACTCAGAAATATGCTACATACAGGAAATACATTTAACTCAAAAAGAAATTCACAGACTGAAATTCAAACAATGGAAAACAATTTTCTTTGCAACAGGAACACAGAAAAAAGCAGGGGTAGCTATTCTGTTTACAGGTAATGTAAACACCAAGCCAAGAATGATCAAAAGAGATAAAGAAGGTCACTACATACTTGTTAGAGAAAAACATCAAGAGGAAGAGATAATAATCATAAATATGTATGCACCAAATATAAGACCTCACAACTATGTGAGACAAATATTAATAGACATGAAAAATCAAATATGCAAGAACATAATTTTTAAAGGGGATATTGATTTCCCATTTTCACAAAGAAATAGATCTACTAAGCAAAAAAAAAAAAACAGCAGAAATAAAAAATCCCAGAACTAAACCAAGCCTGTGAACAAATGGATTTACTAAATATTTCCAAAGTTCTTTCCAGAAACAGAATATATCATCTCAGCTGCACATGGGATATTCTCCAAAATAGATGATATACCTGGCCCACAGAATATACTTAAATAAAGGCTAACCAATTGAAATTATCCCATGCATATAATCTGATAATAGTGAAATGAAGCTGGAAATTAATGGAAAAGAAATTGCAAATCTCCATTAACACATGGAAATTAAATAACGTTCTCCTGGACAAATAATGGGTTACACTCAAATTAAACATTGTCTACAATTAAATGAAAATGCAACTACAACAGAGCAGATCCCATGGGAGACAGTGAAAGGAGTCCTAAAAGAGAAATTTATAGTGGGAATTCTCACATCAGGAAAACAAAGCGAGTAAAAATAAGCTACTGATACACCTAGAGTGTCTAGAAAAAGAAGAGCGAGACAAACCCAAAGCCCATACAACAAAGAAAATTATAAAGATTAGAGCAGATATTAATGCAATTGAGACTAAGAAAACAATACAAAAAATTAATGAATCAAAGACTTGGTTTTGTAGAAGAATAAGTAAAATTGATAAACACTTAGCCAACTCTATTAAAACAACAACAACAAAAGACTCAAATTCAGGCACCAAAGAATGAAAAGGGTGAAATCACCACTACAGATCCTATGGAAATTCAGAAGATCACTATTACCTTACTTGAAAAATCTTTACTTTCATAGGATAGAAAACACAGAAAAAAATGAACATATTCCTACATACATATAAACTATCAAAGTTTAATCAAGAAGATATAAAACTCTGAATAATGCAATGTTAGATAATGAATGCAATGTTTTCAATGGAAAACATATTGAAAAACATCCCCCAAAGAAAGGTCCAAGTCTTGATGGTTCACTACTAAATTCTGCAATAAATTTAAAGGAGATTTAATTCCAATACTCTTCAAACTCTAATTAAATTCAAGGGAAGCAATACTCTCTTACTTATTCCTGGCGGCAAGTATTACCCTGAAAATAAAACAGTAGAAAAATTCAATCAAAAAAGATAATTATAGGTCAATCTCCCTAATGAACAAACGTAACACACTATATCAATAAAGCCAAAAACAATAGTCGTATGATCATCTCAGTAGATGCAGAAAAAGGTATTGATATATTCCAAGACTCATTCATTATTAAAACCCCACCGAAAATTGAAATAGATGGTCCTCAACCTGATAAAAGCCATCTATGACAAATCAACAGCAACATCCTACCAAATGATCCAAAAAAACAAACAAACAAACAAACAAAAAAAAAAAACCTTTCACTCTAAAATCAGGAACAAGACAAGGATGTCCACCACTCCTATTCAATATACTTCTGGAAACATTAGCTAGAGCATTAGACAAGAGAGAGAGAAATAAAAGGAAAAGGAATATGGGATAAAAGGAAAAGGGATATGTAAGAAATAAGCTAAATTATTATTTACAAATAATATGTTACTGTATATAGAAGACATCATAAACTCTACCAAAAGATTTCTGGATTTAATAATGAAATTTAGTAGCATAGCTGGAAAGAAATTCAACACTCATAAATCAATAGCATTCTTGTATATACACAACAAACTCCCTGAGAAAGAAATTAAGAAAACCACACTCTTCACAATAGCATCAAAAACTGAAATAATTAGGAATTAATCTAACAAAGGAAGTAAAAGATCTGTAGATACTGAAAATATGGTAGTCTGAAAAAGGAGATTGAAGAGGATTTAACAGAAAATGGATAGCCTTGGTCTTGGATAGAAATAACCAACACAGTGAAAATGACCCTACTCCCAAAATTGTTATACAGTTTTAATGCAATCCTGATCAAAATATCACTAGCATACCTCACAAAGAAAACATTCCTAAAATTCATATGGAACCAGAGGAGACCTAAAAAAGATAAAAAAACAATTCTGAACAACAAGGATGAGGCTGGAGGTATCACAATCCCTAACTTGAAATTATACTATAAAGCTATCATGATAAAATCAGCATGTTACTGGTAATAAATCAGACCTGAGTATAAGTGGAACAGATCAGAAGATACAGACTCACTCCAAACCCATGCAGGCATGTTATCTTTGGCAACATGTCCAAACATGTCCACAGGAAGAAAGATAGCTTCTTTAATGAGTGACCCTGGAAAAACTGGCTATCTATATGCCAAATTAAAATAAGATCCACATCTACCTCCCTCTACTAAACGAAAGTCAAAATGGATCAAAGATCTAAATGTTAAAACAGAAAAACTACTGAAAAAGAAAGTATGTAGGTAGAAATCTTGAAGACACAGATGTGTGCAGAGCCTTCATGATCAAAACCCACGCTGAAAAAAAAAAAAAAATCAGAATCTCTGCATTCTCAAAAACCCAATCCCACAATGGGCATCTGAGATGAATACACACTTCTCAGATGAACAAATACAAGCAACAAATAAATACCTGAAAAAGTATTCAGCATCACTGGTCATTTGAGAAATGTGAAGTAAAATAACACCGAGATTCCATGCCGGTCCCAGAAAGAATGACTGTCATCAAGAAATCAACCAATAACAAATGCTGGCAGGAATGTTGGGGGGAAAGGAATCCTTCTCCACTTTTAATGGAAGTGTATACTGGTACAACCACATTGGAAATCGATGTGACGATTTCTTTAAAAATGAGAATTAGAGGTCTCATTTGACCCAGCTCTTCGCCATCTGGGTATTTTCCCAGGACAATTGAAAACATCACAGGATAGCCATATATGCACTCACGTTTATAGCAGAATAATTTATAAAACTAAATCTTGGAAACAACCCAAATATCCCATTAACCAAGAAATAGTTTTAAAAATGTGGTATTTTCATACAATGTCAGACACAAATGAGGATAATCATCAGATTTTTATAGGTAAATGAACACAACTTAAGACTACACTAACAAGTGAAAAAATGAGTATGTGTAAGCATTGTATTGTCTCACTAGTTTAAGAAGCTGAATAAGTAATAAGATGTACAATACACATTTTGAAATGGGAAGAAACTGTTCAAAAGGAAGGAGAAATTGGGATGGGGGGCAGGGGAAAAGAAGGAAGATAGGATTTATACAACTATTTTCCATTAGTTCATTGCAAAGAAATGTTTATGCTTGTGTTAATTGATCCATTTTTCAATGTCTACAGTTTGTAATCTGAGCAACTATCTTGAAAATAACAATATATCATATAGCAACCATTGTTACTTTCCTATTATCTTGTATTGAAATTTTATATCATTATTTTTCTCTTTAAAATAAAAATTAACCTTGATAAAGTTTTAATTATATATTTTATTGAAATTTATGAAACATATACTGCTTTGTGTATTTGACATAAAATTAATTTATTTATATGAATGATATTTTGGAGTGAGTTCTGGATATATATGATAGTAAAATAACAGATTCCTGTTCATATTACCTTTTCCACATACCCAGGAAACATGTCTTTAGAAATTACATATTTTTTTCTTTTTCACAAAGAAAATGATAGTGTGAAATAGATACAAAATTGAGTATGTAAAGATGTACATGTGATACACACAGGATAGTTTGGGCTACGTATCATTCCAAATTTCTTTCACAATTTATATTAGTTTTACTTATTTACTTAAATACATAATATCTTTGAATCTCTTGCACCCAGATAAGCTTCTGTTCTGTAGGTTTTGCCACGAAGACACATGTTTTCATCAAGTATTTTGATTTAATAGATTGAAAACTTTTGTACTTTGTCTTTGTACATGCTACAAAATCATCTGATGTGGCAGGTACCGTGGGATTAAGTAAACTTTCTTGACATATAACCAGAAACTCTAATTTGCTATTCTAGGAAGATGAAGCCAGAAGGTAAAGGTAATGAGGAGCAGAACTGGGACTGGGATTTGGCTTTGCTAACAAGTGTGGTGTTCTTTGAGGATGACATGATGGCTGCATATGTCACTATTCCTGGAGAGGTTTAATTCATGAATTTCCCTTTGTTGTTGTTTTTCGTCCCTTGGAAAGTGGGGGAAAAAAAACCTAGTAAAGAGGTAACAAATCTTCACAACAAAAGATTTTGTTGTAAAGATAAATAAGTGAAACAAAGTCTAAGTCTGTGAACCATGTTGACACACTATATGACAAATTTGAAAGCCAAAATTCAAAATAATGATGTTAATCAGCTTAAACCAACAATAACTCCTTAAGTATGCTCCCATGATTTTTTTGTTTCATTATTTCTACGTTCCCTCCAGTGTACAATATCTATGCATTTTTGAGACCAAGAGAACTAGTACCTTCTCAATAAGTTTGCATTGATTTTATAGTTCAAAATTATTTCTTTAAAATTTTCCTACATATTTTACTTATTATCACATAGTGGTAACTATGTATGCCTACAACACATTATGTGGCATTTTAACTAAATAAATGATGGTTTTTCCTCTTCAACTGAATTGGTCTCTCCTGAAGACAGTAATTAAATCTTATATATCCCGTTCTCCTTACTGTCATAGCTACCCTTTTGGTGGATATATTAGATATGTAAAAAAGTGTTTCTTCAAATGTAAGAGAGAGCTATTGTGTGTAGAAATTGTGTCGGAATAAAAATGTGTTAGAGCAGTGATTCTAAAAATTTATGTATGACAGATTTTCTCAGCTAATTGCATGCAAATGTTATATATCCTGAGATTTCAATGTAAGATAAATAATATTAATTATTCCTTCAATAACTACAAAATTTTTATTAAATGCCATGCTCAAATATATTTTCATTGAACTTGCTTAAATATAAAATGCATCTTACAAAGAATGAGAAAGAGATAATATGGACTAGTTAAATGAGAAAGATCAGGACAGCATTTTCCCCTAGGCTTTGTGTTTGAGGCAGGAAGATAAACATTATTTGATAAGTATACAGTCAACGTGAAGGAGCCAGTGCATTTGATGATGTAGCCAGTACCACTGAGATCCTACTTTTTCTCTCGCAGAAATTACTGTTCTGACTCAGGATATCTCATAGTAGACACCTGTGACACTGCCCGAAGTTCTCTTCTTTCTTGGCTGCTAAGGCATCATCAGCCAACTCTCTCAAGATGTCAGTGCCACAGGAAATGGCCTCATTCACTGATGGACGTTGACTTGGTGGGTCATTGACCAGTGATTGGGGTTTATCTGCCATAATCTCTGAAACACGTTCATTCTCTCTTATCTCCCAGGATTCCCCATCAAGACAGAGCTCCAGCGCACATAATGAGAATTTGCTTTCTAATGCCTTCTGTGCTTCCACCCTTCTTTTATGTCTTCATCTCCATACTATTTTAATCCCAGGAATCACAGATAATCTTCCCAATAAACTATTTGCTCTAAATTTTTTTCTTAGTGTTATCTACAGAAAAAATAAATCAAGATATTTTATCATGTATTTCAGAGAAAAATTTTGTGATTATTTCTATTTAAAAATCAATTTTAAGGTATTTCCTTTTTGTGATGAATCAGTTTTCATACAGTTCATACAATTCTTCATAGACTGATGTGTTCCTTATCTAAACTGAAAGCCCATAGTCAACTTTTCCCAATGTGTATAAGTGATCACATAGATTGTGTTTCTCATATGCTCTTCCACTTACAGAATTTGGCAAAATCTGAAGCCTGGCAACATTATGGTTTAGATCAGAACTTTGATGAACTTAAACTTGACATTATATATATATATATATATATATATATATATATGTATATATATATATATATATGTTTTGATTAGTGATGGGAAAATTATTAATGATCTGAATACTGAAGTCACTTTTTATGAATATTAAAAATCTGGGTTGGAAAGATTTCTTAAATGATGTAATACTATATGTTTAGTGAGTTTCTGCTGATTCAGGATAATTTTATTATAAAACCATAAATTTTGTTAGTCAGGCTAGTTTGAATAATGTTTTAGCATATAGTCTTGAAAATTTAACAAATACATTATTAGAGACTCGGTACTCAATTGTAAAAATAAATGCATGTGCCATAAATACCATAGTATAGGATACGATTTTATTAATAGAGAATAGGTACAGATCTTCTTCCATTCAATCATTTTATACATTCATTCATTCAAAAACATAAGCTCAGTACATAATGACTGGTATTTTGCTAATGGGGAAACAAGGGTGGTGTTTGTTAATAAGAATTTTATGATTTGGTGAGCTTTTTAATTGAACTAATCATGGAAGCTGGGAAATAAAAATGGTAAATTTTGTTTTAGTTATCTAACAAATTTTATAGGAATGTATGTGAAACTTTAATATCACTTTTATGTAAAAATTTAAATGTTACAGAGGTAGTTGTTTAAAGATTTATAAAAGATTTTTCCATTAGGAGCAGAGATATAACTGAAGTATTTTATATATTGGGCATTTATTAAAGGAATAACACATCTTTATATTTATTTTGTTCTGAAACATTAATTGCGACATATTTATGAATGACCTAATTCTGTATTAAGTTTTAGCAATAAAAACTTTACTGCACCACTTGTTATGAAAAATGTGACATAAAAATTTAAAAGGCAATTCTCAAATATTGTGTTTATTGTCTTTCCCTTGAAAGGTATTTTTTTCAATGATTAGCTTGCCTATGTAATTTTAAGCATTTCTCTAGTTTACATTAAAGTGTATGTTCAATAATTTACTTAAGCACAAAAGCTAAGAATTCAGATAAAATATCTATCCTCTATTCCCAAAACATCTATGAATATATTAAAATAAATTTTTGTGCTTTTAACCATTCCAGAGTTTATTCAAAGTATGTTATACCCCTAAATTTATAAGGTATAGGCCTTCAGGACTTCAGGCCGTCAAAACTGGTGCTTGCTGTTTTAACTTAAATTCATCAAAGATAGAAAAATAAGCCAGGCATGGTAGTACATGCCAGCAATCCCAGCGCTCTGGTGGCTGACATAGACATATTCAAGTCCAGTCTGAGAAACTCAGTAAATTAACAAGACCCACTCTCAAAAATAATAATAGGAAAGGGCATTTGGCTAGTGTGAAAGTCCTATGTTCCATTCCTAGTACCACTACAAAATAATAATAATAATAATAATAATAATAATAATAAAAAGAAAGATAATAGAATTTTTCTTTGCTTAAATGTAAGTCCTACCTTTAAGAAAAACTCATATCATCTAAGTTAGGAAATCTAAAATCTCACAAGCAGCACTATTCCAGGAAATAAATATCAAGGAATATAATGTATACACTTTAAATAAATCAATAAACTTATTAGAAGCATAATTAAAATGATGATTTTCAAAATGTTTTTTAAATGTTCATCTTTATTTCCATATATAGCATTTTAAAAAATAAAATCAGAAAGGTTTAAATAGGGCCTAAATTGATAATAATAAAACCAATGTGTAAATAACAAGTTAACAGAATACATGTTCTCAAAGGGTAGAAACACTGCTTATTTTCTTTGTCTCTCTAGGGTCTATTCCAGGTCCATTCCAGGAGTTGACCAAAGTACATATTATTCATCCTACGTTGGTTAAAAGGATAGCTGCAAGTAACTAACAGAGAATGAATAAACCCATAGTAGTAAACAGCCGATACAATGTGCTATAAATGAAAATGGTTCATCAATTTGAAGTTTAGCCAACAAGCATGTATGTCACTCTTGATATGATATAGTCATGGAGTGAAAGTGACATTACTATGTCTATTTGCAGGAAATTCAACTATGTAACCATTTTTTCATTAAATCTGATATTCTTTATGCATTTACTCATTTGGAAGAGTTCTGGATTTCTGGTTTATAAATAAAGATGTATGCCATTCATGGCTCATATTTGGATAGTAGAACAAAAGATAATAGAACTATAGAACAAGAGTTAACTAGTCAACTTTTATTTGTACCAAAGGGAGAAGGCAAACATCTAAAGTGAAAAAATGGATTGATTGATGTCTGCTCTTGGACTGAGACTTGCTACAACAGCCTTGTTTATTCCTGGATAGCTAGTAAAACATTTTATATAAAATATTTCAGCTTCGGATTTTTTTCCAATAAAAACATGGACTCAAGACAAAAAAGGGGCTTGCTGTATCTTATAAACTCAAAATTGAAATAGATTTCATGTTTTATTGAGCAGTAAAATAATGATGAAATAAAACAAGTTAACATTTCATTATGTCAAGGTTTTTACATAGCATAGATTCTTGTTTTTCTTCTCTTTTGCTAGAATAGTGAAGAGTTGTTGGCAAACCTTCTTTCTATAAAGAGAAAGGTAATAAATATTTTAAGCTTCATGAGTCATACAGTTGGTGTCCAAACTTTTTAGCTTTGTTGTTGGGCAAAAATTAGCCATAGATCCTATAGGTGTCTATTTTCATAAAAACTTTACAGAAACTGAAATTTATACTTATATACATTTTTGTGTAATAAATAGTATTTTACATTTTCAACTGTTTAAATTTGGTAAAACTATTATCAGTTCACAGGTCGTATCAAAATAGATTGTTCTTATCTGCAAAATCCTACTAAAGACCTTTGCTCTAAGTTTTGCATCTGTCGCACTCTGTCACATTTTGGGCTGCATAATTCTACTGTAGAAATCTGCCCTACACTTTTTAACAGCATCCCTGGTCTCTATTAACTACCTACCAGTAGCATCCCTTAGACTTTACAAAATGTCCACTGATTGGAAATCATAGTTAATCCAAGATTCATTGAGTATAAACCTTTATGTAACCCTTACTAACACGATTCAGTGGACATTTTCACTGTGTCTGAATACTAACTAAAATAGAGCATGTCATAATTTCTTTTGTGGATGGCTTTCTAAATTTCAGCAAAATGTAAAGTAACTCATTTTCCCTCTCATATCATTGTCAAGTCACTCTTACTATCTGTATGGTAGATACAAGATTCTATTCATGTTTCCTTTTGGTACATTAATGTACACACACAAATAGGAATTAGAAAAGTATAGCTATTTAAAATATAAAGCTAGCAGTGGTACAAATACCTACAATCCCAGCATTCTGGAGGGCTGATGCAGAAGGATCCCAGCTCAAGCTCAACATGGGATATTTAGGGAGACTTCGTCTCAAAACAAAAATAATTGTTAAAAAGTTTTAGGGTTGTATCCTCGCTATCAGAAAAGAAAACACACACACATATGCAGACACACATGCAGACCAACATGCGGACACACAGATACACATGAAGACACATACACGCGTGCGCGCGCGCACACACACACACACACACACACACACACAAAGTATAGAGTCGCTTTGTTTGTAAATAGCCACTTTAGGCAGATACTTTCTATCGATATCAGTTTGATTAAAACCTCTAAAATACAAGATAATTCACCCACTCTCAAGCCTAAATTTTAGTGGCTTTCTTAAATACTCAGCAAGTATGACTACCACTTCATCTGTTTAGTGTAATTATAAACTGTAACCACATGAAAATATTTTTGTCTTTAAATAAGACAATTTTAGGAAACTACTTGTTAAATGTAAATTATTAAAGCCAAAGATTAGTGTCACTTTCATGTGGACACATGTGTATTTTCATCAGGGAATTTGTGTGTGCTTCTCATTGTTCTGACAAAAAATTATCACCAAATTAAACACTTAACTGACCTAACATATAATATATTGCTAATTCAGCTGATTTTCCCTTTCGTCACTTACTACTAGTAAAATTTAAAAAGAACTTTACAATTAACCACTAATGCAGTAATATACATACAGACTAATTATTTTACTCACAATTAAATGAGAAGCCTGATGGTTGTTTTAATTGTCATTGGACTTTGAGACCAATGGAAAGCTGATTGGATCATGAGGGCATGGAGCTATCCTAACTAGTGAATTGATTCAGTGATATTCATAGCTTAATGTGCTACGAGGAAGTAGGCTCAACTGCAGGAGCTCCTTGGGGTTATGCCTTTGGAAAGAATGTCTCTTGGTGGTGTCTAATTCCTGACTGGCGTAACATTAGTAACTTTAACCCATCACACCCTTCACCATGATTTTCTTCCTTGGAGCATTCTGGTCATGGTTTGAACCCTCTGAAACTTATAGTCAAATTAAATTACTCCCCCTTTAAACAGCAGATGTCATACATTTTTCCTAGCAACAAGAAAACTGAGCAATGCATGAATCTACTATATTCTGGGGACTTTGCTTGATATTGTAGCTATTATAAAATATAGAGAAAAAATACTCTCTGTAGGATACTCTCTAGTCTAATATCAGGCATAGTCATTGTGATGCTACTATCTGAGTCTTCTACTTTAAGTTTCGTAGTAAAGTTGTGTTAAAGATGGCAACTAATTTCCCTTCTGGCTCTTGTCTTTTATTATTCATTTCCATTTTAATCTATGTTTCCAAAAAGTCTCAATTAATTGTTTTCTTTCATCAATAGATACCAGTTTTGCAAGAACTCTTCCATGTGTGACTGGGATTAGCAGTGTTTGGAGGTGTTGAGGTCTAATGATGGGAACATTATGAACACTGAGATATATATATATATATATATATATATATAAGATAAAAAGTTACTATAATGTGATGCTAAACAAACTTCAGAACATAAAATAGATTGTTTCCATTTTTAAATAACCCTCATATCAATATATGACCTCTCAAATCTGCTTCAAGGAGACCATACCCCCTTCAGGGCCAGTAAAAGTAAGTGCGTATACTTTATATATAACCTACAGAATCCAAGAGCACCTTTCAGTGTTTCTCCATAATTTGTAGTAATTGAAGTCAACACAGAATCTTAAATATGAGGGATGCAACCTACCCAAGCCAGAAAAACACAACAGAAAATAAATCATGAGACATATTCAATACAGAGTGAAAATCACTGATGGGGAAATGAACCATTTTTACCTCACAGATTTTTCACTATTCATTGAGTCACATTCACTTGCTTATGTTGATTATCCTGGCACTGGTAGGTCTTTTTCCACATTGGTAGGTCTTTTGATGCTAATTATGATTACCTGTTATCAGCTGTTCAAGAGGCAACACCATTCTGGTTACTTTGGTGGATAAGAAATAACAGGTTTCAAATTGCATTTAATATTATTTTAGTACTATTTTTGGCAATATTTATATAAAGAAAATAATTTATAAATAAACAATAAAATACTCATTTTGATTCTTAATGCACCAGATTAATTTAGTAATGAAATGCTTTCATAAAATTGACAGCTGTGTTCTCTATCATTATTTAAAGACAATATCTAGTTTAATTTTTCTTTTCTGAAATGACTCTTACCACATCTGTCCCTCATGAGGCATGTGCTACAGGCCAGAATGTTCCTTGTACTATATGACCATTTACTCTAATGACAGCACTGAATTTTATCAAGAGGAAATGCCTAACTGTAACATATAATTGAGTTAAGTTCTAAGAAACAACGTATATAGTACAGAAAATTTTATTGATGAGAATTAATAGCAAATAGATAAAATGAGACCATGAACTCTTTATAACCTCTATCTTTTTCTGCATATCATTCTTAGGAACATACATTTTATTCAAAATAATGATAAGGAAAGATTTGTTAAAATGTGCATTGAATTTAAGCAAAGTTTACTAGGGCACATTGAAGAGATCCATTTAGACGTTTTATAGAAATTCTGATATCCACCATTGAAGCTATGCCTCAATAGGCACAGTATTAGGGGACGTTATCTCTTTTTCAACACATGATATACTCATTTTGAGGCAAGACCTAAGGTTATGTTTATTTTCCAGTGAGAAATGATTGTAAGTAGATGGATGAGAGCTTTTCAGCTCTTGCCTTTAGATATGAAGGTTCTATTATTGCAAAACAGCCAAAGGAGCAGCCTCGGGGTAGTAGCTCCGGGCTAAGTGTCATGGCCTATTTTTTTTAAGATAATAAAACTTCAGCTTCAAGGAGTTTCCTCCAAGAGGTCTCTAGAGTCCTTATTGCCCCAGGGTCTCAGCCCCAGTCTTGCAGACAGTCTTTCATTCATAGTAAGCCTAGGAGTACAACTCAGTTTAGACTCAACATACTGTTCCCTTGCATTATGTAGAATGGTGACTTTTACTGTGATTCTAATTTAGGATGAGTCAGTGTTTATATATATATATATATATATATATATATATATATATATATTGTCTTTTTCCTTTTTTTATCGGTACCAGGGATTGAACTCATGACTGCCTGCTTGCAAGGCAAGCGCTTATGCCGCTGAGCTAAATCTGCAGCCCAATGAGTCAGTGTTCAAGGATAATTAAATTTAAACAAAAGATTATGTTGTTTGTATTCATTCTTCATAGCCTTATAATAATAATTTTGGAGTGACAATTTTAAGAAAAACATAATCAGGATTACTTTTGTGTCCAATTTAAAACTTTTGGTTGTTTTTTTCTTACAATAAGAAGCAAGTAATAGTTTGTAGCATTTATAATGGATATTCTCATAATATTCATCAGTATTCATTGACTGCCTGGAATGGTTTGGCATTATATATACAATTTAAATTTGTTTAAAGATGTTCCTTCCCACTCTTTAGTCTATGGTCAATTTAAGAAAAGATAAAAGAAAATATATGGAAGTGTAAACCAAGTTCTTAATTAGTGACTCAGATAATTATATACATATCAGAGAATGGAAAGCTCACCATGCATCTGCAGAGGCATCATTGTTCACTGAGAATTTAAAGTTGATGAAAGGTAGCTAAATCAATAGTTTTGAGATAACATGTTAAGTAACTATAGCATTTATGAAAATGTCACAGTGACAAACTATAAAAGTGAAAATTCATAATGGCTGAATCAGGCTCTAAACACGTTTTCCTCAGTTTTTTATTTTATTTTATTTTGTCACTAGGCATCAAACTCAATCTCGCTCTTGCCAGGCAGGCACTTATGACACTGAGCTAAATCCCGGGCCCTCATACATCCTCATTTAAACAAGAAATAATATTTTATTATCAGACTAAACATGTGAGACTTTAACTTTTCCTAGTACTCTGTTAAGCTTCCTACTCTGCAAACTCAAGTCACTGCCTTTACTATACTTGCATGCTAAAAAAACTCCCTGTGACACAGTTTAGCAGGTGAGATGTAATATCAGATACAGAAGCATTGAGGTCAGATGCAGAGAATAGTTTATTACTCCTACAAATAGCAGTACCTAGGATGGAACCATGGGAATGGGTTTCTTGATCCTTCATTGCCATATGGCAATGGCAAAAGTATCAAGTGATGCTAGGTAATACAGTGGATTCTTACTGAATAAGACTTTCGAGTTTGGAAGAATCTTTTATAACAGAAACTAAGCAAACTTCCATTCTACCCTACTTACAATCATAATCTCTATGTTTGAAGATATACTACTGCATGTTCGAAGATATCCTTGAAAAGATAATGTGGAAAAGAGGAAGGGGATGTTTGTGTTCACAAGCCATGCAGAGGCAAAATAAACATTTGCTCAAATTCTAATTGACAGCTAATACATTTCCTTAAGCATTTTATATTTGTGAAAGAAATATTTAAAACTACCTCTAATGTCACTTGACTTTTTCACATTTAAAAGTTATATAACTTTATGGAAAACTAAAGTGAAGAGAAATGGGCTAATATTCCGAAGTCAGATATCTTTCCTTGGTAAAACTGAAGTGAGCGCCTGTTTTTAAGTACTACCAATTTCATTTAATGAAGTAAAGATTGTTCTTTATCACAAAAATTAGTTCTATGATCATTAGTGACTAACATAATTCATATTGATTTAGACTAATGATAGAAAATTGGCACTCTGCCTGAATAAAGAGTAGGATCATATAATATTTTTATATTTGGAAGCTCCCATGTGGTTTTTTTTTAACTTAAAATATGATGCATATTCAAAGTTTTAAGGATTCTTGTACAATATTGTCTGTAGGACTTTTTGTTAAAAGGGCAACTATAATATAATATTAGATTGGACATACATAAGCCTGGGTTTTGTTCAACTATATTTTCACTGGAAATTATTTTTCCATGTGGAGTCTGAGATTTCTTACATATTTAACAAAATAGTTATCTGTATAGTCAGTCTAACTTTATATTTAAGGAGATTTATATCTCTTTTGATTCTGATATTTGACAAAGTTCTGTAGTTCTACAAGTGTTAGATTTAGCGAGGTATAATTAATGTACAATTAATAATTATATTTAGGGACACAATCTTGAAAGCACAAAATGGATAACTGCCAATCCCATGCTAATTGACCATGTCACTCTCAGTTGTGTTTGGATGTATCTTCAGAATCCGTTTAAGAGATTTCTGGGCAGCTTTGCGAACTGATTACAACTGGTCTATGAGATAAAAATATTTCTTCTTTCTCTGAGAAGATATAGATCAATATTTTAGAATTACTGAGCTTAATCGAATGGTTCTGTAGCTTAGATCTTAAATGCTCCTTACTGGCACATATGCTGAAGGCCTGACTGTCAGCCTGCAGACCCACTGGGAGGTGGTGAGCCTCCAGCAGGTATGGTCTAGTAGGCAGATGTTAATCTAACGGGGATGTGCCTTGAAGGGAGTACTGAGATCCTGGTCCCTTTCCACCTGTTCCTCAGATTCTGAGCTGCCGTGAGGGTGAAGTGCTTTGTTCTATCACGTTTCCTACCTTTAAAGATTGCCATGACACAGGCTCCAAAGCAATAAAGCCAAATAATCACTGACTGAATCCCTGAACTAAAATAAATGTTTTCTACTTCTAAGTTATTTTTCTCAGGTGCTGTGGCACAGTGATGAAAAGTGAACTAATATCAAAGCTTTTTTAATAGGGAAATTGAGTGATGAATCAGACTGAAGCTCTCCTGAAAGAATGCAAAGTTTGAAAAAAGGCATACAAATAATAAAATGTGATACAATGTGCTAACTTACTATGTCATAGGTTTTTATAATTGGAAAACATGATCAAAAGAAGGGAGAGATCAAATATGCTTAGATGACTTAGATGAATTTAAATTAGGTATGTGAGGTTATCAGTTGGACTTACAGAAGAGTACCCCAAAAATAAAATGCACATAAGAATACAGCAATAAATTATATAAATTTCTATGTACAAAGGTGACAAAGAATATAATGACCAAAAATAAAGCTTAGTCAACAAATAGTAAAATTGTCTCTTTAGAGGAATAATTACTCAATACTGTAGAAATGTTATGCAAGCGTACATTTTTCTAGATGAAGATAGAGTAATGTAATTATAAAACTTGTAATATTTCTTTTTTCAGGAAGCATGATGATAGATAGCTTATGAGACCACAAGAACAGAGGCTGAGATTGGCCTAAGGGTCATTATTACAGCCTGAGAGATATGTGGAATTTGACCCTAGGCAGTAACTAAGGATGAAGAGATCAGGAGTGACCTGAAAATAATTTAATATCCTAAAAGTACCAAGTGGTTTTGGGGATAGCAGGTAGTGAGAAATTTACGATGACAAGTTTCTGTCATAACTGAGTGATTGATAGTGTATTTAATTATCAATGTTTGTTTAACAAGGAAAATGAATACAGGAAAAGATCAAACCTGATTTAGGGTAAAGAGGAGAAGACCAACAAATTTAGTTTTAGACATGAGCACTATAAGACCCAATGAACTACCCAAGGAGAGATATCAAAAAAAGACCAAAAGAGACTTGATTATCTAGATTCTGAAGTTAATGTTGTGTTACAGAATTGCATATGAAAACAGTGGCTTTAAAATTAAAAAAAATTTAAAAATCAGGACTCATTCATAAAAAAAAAAAAAAAAAAAAAAAGGTCAAAGGAAAATTGTATTTCAAAGAGTAAGAAGCCCTGAGGAATCAACCAACAGAAAGAGAAAGTCTAGAACTCCTAACAGTGCATGAGTGATCTGAGCTTTATATACCTCTTTAGGAGACATGAGGCAGAAGTGTGAAATGAGCAGGAGATTGAATAAAAAGAAAATATGAATGAAAAACATGCGAACCAGTGTACCAAAAGCAATTCTCTGCAACAAAACAAAGGAGGAGGCATCACAATTCTTCATTTCAAATTATACTACAAATCTGTAGCGATAAAAACGTCATGTTGCCGGAACAGCAACAGAGAGGTATTGGAGACCACTACAAAGCAGCTCTGTGCAAGATTTAAAATTAACTAATTGGCTTTCTATGTTTATCTGTGAGTCTGTCCTAGGCATCAGCCCCTTGCCTGGCAATGGGAGCTGATTCATAGTAAATGAACTTTTATGAATCACTGGTCCTGGCTGAGGCCTGTAGTGGCCTGTGAGGCCAGAGATACCTGAAAGAGCAAGATAAGGCCACAGCTGCGGACACTCTGGCTCCAACCCCAATTAACAAGGTGGAGATTGCAGCTGCAAAGATCACTCCTGCAGTTTCTCTCCTACCATGTCTTCATGATAAGACAGTTCTACTAAATTGACATAATTTATTACTTGGAGACATCCAAGTGAAGTGACTTCCAAGGTCCTGTTCATTGCATGCACTTTCCTCAGTTTCCCCATCTCTTGCTGTCGGACCTAATAAATAAAGTGGGCGGTCCAGTGAAGTCTTTGTCTTAGCCCTTGGAATCTCAAGCCAGCTAAAGAGTTCTGGCCTTCCTGGAGCCCTAAAATTATATAACTCGTTCATTTTATTTAAGCCTCTGCTGTACATTTGTTTGGGCAATCAGGGATCTAGGTCAGGACCTGATAGAGAGGCAAATCAATAGAACAGAATACAAAAAGAAGATGAAACCACAAGCACATTAAATTATCTGATTTTTGAGATAGAAGCCAAAATCATACTCTGGTGGAACATTAGTGTCTTTAATAAATGATGTTGGGAAAACTTTAACACATATGCATGAGATTAAATGCAGACCCATATCTATCACCAAAAACGGATTAAAACAGAAACACTTAATTTGCTGGAAGACAAATTAGGTAAAACTTGAAGACATAGAGACAAAAGAAAGACTTTCTGAACAGATCTCCAATTGCACAAGAAATAACATGAACTATCAACAAATGTATTATATCACTTTGAAAAGCTTATGTACAGAATTGAGTAACCAAGAAAATAAAGAGACAATCTCCAGAAGGGACAAAATTCCCATCTACTCCTCTGATCATGGGCTAAAATCTTCAATGAATACACACTTCTTAGAATAAATACAATTGGTCAGCAGATACATGAAAATATCATCAACATATCCAACCATTAGAAAAAAATAAATTAAAATGACATTGACATTCCATCTTATTCCAGAAAAAGTGGCTGATCATCAAAAAATCTGACAGTGGGGTAGAGGATTTAGCTCAGCAGCATAAGTGCCTGCCTTGCAAGCGTATAGTCGTGAATTCAAATGCTGGTCCAAAAGAAAAAAAATTAACAGTAAGAAACACTGATAAGACTGTGGGATAAGGTACCCTTCTACACTGTTGGTAGAAATGTAAAGTGGTACCACTATTATAAAAATTCCTTCAGAAAGTAAAACTAAAAATTCTATTCAACCTCGCTATTCTAGCAAGTTATCTGCCAAAAACAGTTAAAGATTTCATATATGCAGTAATATATGCACACCCATGTTTATACAGCCCAACTCATAATGGCTACATCTTGGAAGTAGACAAAATATCCATTAACAGATGAATGGTAAACATGTTGTTGTTAATGGAGTATTAGTCTGCCATAAATAAGTATAGGTTTGAGTCATTTTTAGGAAAATGGAGGCATACTGAGACCATAATTTTAAGTGAAATAAATCAGATATATACACTTAAATATTGCATAACTGCTTTTATATGAAAAACTCAAAGTATATATATTCTTTAAAATGAAAACTAAAATACATAGAATAAAACAGGGAGATAGGTTGTTTACAAATGGGAAGAGGATCTAGAAAGGGAAGGAGAGATTAGAAATGGAAGGGGAATTAAAAACAATTAAGGTATGTTAAATATGTGTACTTCTTCCCTAAGATAAGTGTAAACATTATATACTGTAAACATGTAGCAATAAAAATATGAAAATGTGTTCCAGTAGAACATTACTTATGTTCCAGAAAGAGATGGGTAGACTGTCAATCCATAGTACACAACTACTAACATGTACTACAAGTGGGTCTTTCACATTTATTTTAATATCAACTTAAGAACTATATCTACTCTGGATCAACAATGAATGAGGAAAATTCTAGGAGCAAGTAGGTAGAATTTCCCCTTTAGGCTGTTTTTAATGGATAACTGAAGAATTACTGGGTTTTTTCATTACCACATAGAGGCACATGAGGGACAAGCATTTGGTAGGCAGTGAAGAGTGTGCACTGTACACGATGACGAAATGAAGCAGGTCCATAATGCATGTATAATAATACATTTTTGCCTTTTGTTATTTTTCCTGTTTTTATTTCATGCAATTTGAGCATGATTATATTTGTGCATCTTTCCTGTGGAAGCAATTTGTGTGGAGAGAGAGGAAAACAGAGAAGAAACACAGAGAACTATGAAATAAAACTTCACATTGTCAGAGTAAATGATATAAACAACGGAATAGAGCAATCATTCAGAAAAAGAGGAATTGGTGAGTATGTAAATGTACTTAAGCACTGGGAAAAATGGGTATGAAGTTGAAGAGACACTTTTGCATGATAGCTTCTTTTTTTTTTTTTTTTTTTTAGGAAGAGTAGAGGTCACTAGGTAAGAGTGACAGGCAAGTAGTACCAACCAGGAGAGTTTGCATTTTTCTTTTTAAAAAAACCTCGTCCTTTTGCTTCTACTGGCAATCCTTCTCCAGTTCCAAGTTAGTGTCAGGGCTGTAGCCAGAGCCCTCCTGAGCTGCTCCTTGGCCCACCTTATCTCAGGGGTGACCTTCTGGGCCCCGTTGGTGTTGTCAGCTTTCATCCTATACCCTTGTCTTCTTCAGCACCTTGTGACCACCCTAATTCCCTGCCCTTTGTCCCTTTCCCACTGGCATTTGCTGCTCACATCCTGTCTCTTTTGTCTTTGGTTGAGACCTTCAACCCCACTATCTGAGAGGAAGTTAAGGATTCTATCTGAAGAGGTTGCACATAATCATATTTTATCCAAATAGCTTACTACAAAGGAGAAAAGGGGAAACTGACATTAAGACAAAGTGGCCAAACGTATTACAACAATAAATTTTCTCAAAAATATTTATCTATTACTGTATCATTATTTAGTATTTGGAAAATACATTGATACTAAACAATGGTAACATACAGACGGATACACAAAACACGTTGAAATAAAATTTCACTTCAGAACACTAGGTCAATAATGCTTTTATTTTTTTCATTATTTTATAATTTTGGATTTATTCCAAATTAAGGGCAGTCAATACCAATCATTTCTTCATTTGAATAAATTACTTGCCAATAGAATAGTAAGATGCTTGTCCATTTCCCATAGACTTTCTTTGTGCAAATATTACTTTTCAATATGATATTAAAAAATAACTGCTTCATTTTTCAGTTAGAATAAGTGTTTTTGAAATAGACAAAGGACTGAATTTTGGAGTGGGCCAATTTTGCTTTCTTTTTATAGGAAATGAACATAGACTTATTCTCTCTCCAGTAGAATGACCTATATAAATTGTGTGTGGCTATGATTTTCTCATGTTCCCTAGTGAGAGGGAGAAATATCCCTTCCCCCCATTGTCCTCCTGCTGGCACAAAAGGGGAAAAAATGATCACAGGAGCTTTGAATACAATTTTTGTTGAGCTTGTTTTTTCCCTCACCTTAGGTGACCAGATCGATAGACAGTCCAGCAGCTGTGAAAAAAAATCAGATGACTGGAATACAGCCAGAGGCAGTTTCTCTAGTGCAGCAAGAGTCCATTCTGATATTACAAAATTGAAAATAAATGGTATAGGAGGAGACACTCATATCTCAATAAATTTAAAAAGGAAATGCAGATGTTAAAATATCTCATAATAATACTGCCATCAGAATCATTCCTCCATAAAAAATCTTATATAATGAAATAGTTTCCAAGGCCATGAGAGGTTCCTTAGGTTTAAAACATATTTCTCTTCATGGACACCAACTAATATACTACAACTATCAGAGAGCCAAAATTGCTTTATTGGTCTGTGAGCTGGGATGGCTGCTCACTGGCCAACCTTTCCACCATAGTGGCTTATGTGTCCCTGGTATTAAAAACAGTATGCATGTCAATCATGCTGCAGAAGTAGTCTTCCTTGGTGAATCCCTGTCTCTGTAAGAGACTTTGTTCATGAAACTTGACTACCTTTAAAAATGAGAGTTCTGATGTACTCAACTTCTCTATGTTAGGAATTTTATTCACACATTGAGTTTTTCATTTATTCAAAGATATTTGCTCAGCTTCTACATTGTATAAGATATTACAAAACAGTCCCCCCTCCTCTGTCTAAGGGACATAGTGGACTTAAAGCTAACTTCTGGGTTCCAAATATGTATCTACATCTCATAAACTGATTTTTAGCAGTTCTTTTTAAAAATCTGTCACTACTTTCTCTGGAAAGTTAGCTGATATCAGTGCCACCATTTTTCCAACAAATATTGAGAGGTGTTTTCCCTGCATATTTTCATGTTCTGACTGAAACTTACAAGGTAAATTACAACTGTAAGTACAATAATCAACGTGCATTGCTTACTGTACAACAGGTACAGTGCTAGTACTGTATTTGTACTACTACAACGTAATTCTTGCAACTGTTCCTATTCCCAGTGAGCCTGCCTTTTCTTACCCTCGGCACATTCTCCTGCGGTCAAAGAAGAAAGTCTATGAGATCCCAAATGTTTCTTGAGAGACAGGCCCTTTAACATCTTCCTCTGAACTATATATTATCTGAGGACTTGGAGTTTTCCCACAGAGCATCAGCTCATGCCTTTGGTCAAAACCCAAAGAAAAAAACTAGTGCTTGAGCTTCCTTGCAGTTTCTAATTTGAAATCTCCCCATTCCTCTATCTGTGAATCTCAGAATTATACCATGCTGTCTTATATCCCCATTAAACTCAGTTACTTTTAAAATCTTTGCCAAATTTATTCAACTATTTTGATTAACTATTCCTATTCAAACCTGCATTTGGGAGTAGAAAGGAAGAACGTATTAGTCTTTGGGTGCCTATTACATATATTGTTTTCTTAATATTCATATCTACCTTGTGAAACAAATGTTGTATGTAGGAAATTGAGGTAAAAAGGGAACAAATGTCTAGCTCAGGATTCACAATTAAAAGTGGTTGTGACCAAAAATTAACATCGACGCTAATTTTTTCTTCTCACTTTATATTATTCATTCATTTCCTCCTCTACCAACCTCACAGTGATTTAAATTTCCATAGCACTGAACTTTGGCTATATGTCCCATGTCTTACTCACCATATATAGTTGAAGTTCCTTGAAGGCAGAGACTTGTCTTGCAGTTTACTGATTGACACCTGTGGTTCAGCACGCAGGAAGCAGTTTAACAGATCCACGCCTCTCTAGACAAACAGCAATAGTGTCTCTCTGGTTTGTATCAATGCACTTGAAAATGCAGGGAAAAGAAAATATGGTTCTTCCCCAAAAGGCTTTAAAAATGATATATTCAGTATCATCCATATATTACTGAGAAAAAGTTTGCTTTTATAGATTATAATTTGAAAACAATTGATATGTGGTAAAAATGTAGGATGCTGAAGTTAAAAGATGTAGCACCAGACACTGAAATTTATATGACTAATTTTCCTATAATGAGAAATCCACTGTTTTCTTCATAGCATAAAGATACTACTAATAACATGACACAGGCAGATGCATTAAAATTTTTTTCTTAATTTTTCTCATATTTAATACTGAAAGATGTATATTATACATGGACTTTATGAATCCATATGTTAAACTGTACCACACACACACACACACACATATATATATATATATATATATATATATATATGAAAAACAAGACCATTATAAAGATTATTCCTACTTAAAGTTTATATCTAATGTTTTTTAATGATCTTAAGTGAATAATTTTAGCATTTTTGTTGTTTGAAAAAACGATTTAAGAATATCTTTCCAATGTGAATTCAAAGACAGTTTAAAATGTTCATAAGCAATTAAAATATCTTTGTGACTCAGACACTAGCTTTATTTCTAAAGATATGTCCATCTAATGTTTTAGAGTGTGCATTTTATCTTCCTAATTCTTATTCCAGGAACTATGCCAAAATTCTGTCTTTGAAGGAGAAAAATAATAGCCATAAATATTGTCTTGAAACGACACAATGAAAAACTTTTGCTGAGGCTCTAGAAGAATTTGGAAAAAAACTGAGTAACACTTGTTATCTGTTCTGATGTCTACAATGTTATTAAGTTCAAAATTCTTTATCAAAATGAGTACTGCATGGAATTTGATTTTGAGGTGGGGAGGAGGGTGGGCAAAATAGAAAAACAATACAAGTTTTGGTCACCAACATCTACAATGGACACAGCTATATATATATATATATATATATATATATATATATATATTTTTTTTTTTTATCTAGATGTCCTGTACTGAGTCCCAGGCATGCCTGGACAAAGCTCTGGGGAGGAGATTGGATCACTGGGTGGGTTTAGCTGAGTGGGTGTTAGCAGGCAGTGTCTGGTTGGAAGAAATACATTACTGGGGTGGAACTGGAAGGGGCTGTCTGTGTCCAGGCATCCTTCTGTGCTCTCTGCTTCCTGGTTGCCACGACCGAAGCAGCTTTTCCTCCCACATGCCCTGTGTCATGCCTCTTCTGCCTTTGGACCCGCAGACCATGGACTGCAAATGTGAGCCAAAAATAAACTTCTCCTCCTTTAAACTGTAGGTGCCATGGAGTGTGTCCAAGAAACAAGAAAGTGATTAAGATCATGTCACTGTGCAATGTATATAATCCATGAGGATTTAGCTTAGTGGTACAGTGCCTACTTGACAAGAATCAGGTTCGATTGCTGGTACCTTCCCCTCACCAAAAAGTAAATAAGCTATACTAGATCTTCATCACATTAGTAAGTTAAGAAAGGATATATGCTCATAGCAAATTTTTCTGTTTAAATGTTATCCCAATTGAACATTCTAAGATTACTCCTTAAGAGGAGCATTTCATATGGTTACCATTTTTAAGATTAAAAAGCTCCTGACATTTGAGTGATTTAAATAATAGTATTGAATATTCATTCATTTTAATTCTACCGTGAAAAACTCAGACTCAATGTAATGAACCAGTATTATTTATTTATCTATTTATTTCAAATGCATTTTGCTAACAATGCACTCATTGCCTAAAGGTTTGGGAACACACATAAAAATACAAAAATAGATTAATTAAATTACATGAACAGTCCAATTGCTTGTTAAAAAGAATAACAAGTTGGAAAATTCCATCAAAAAGGGTATATTTTGTGTTTTATATTTATGCATGTAAATTAGGATAGTGTATATAGTGTATACACAGTTCTATACTGAGATTAATATAATGATTTAATTAGGTCTTGATATTGTTGGTTGAGGCAGGCAAAATAAGAACTTTAAGCCATGAAGCAGCTACTGGCAAAGATTCCAAAGAAAAGCTAGAATAGAAGTCTTTGTGGTACCAGGAAAGTCTTCTGGAGCACTGTACAGAGATCAGATTTTGACCGGTTAAGTACTATTTTTGGACATAAGTATACCAATATTTTCACTTCTGTTCACTATCTGACAAGGAGTTCATTATGGATGCGGCTGAAAATATGTAGCATCTCCAAAAAGGAAAGGAACTGTTAAGAGACAATGCAGGTGGAAATTTCTCTTTTTTTACATCAGGCTTCATTCATAAGCCCCACCTGCTCAAGACATCTCCTTTGCTATTTTTTCTTCCTTTGTTGTTTTACATGATACTTGCAATCTCCAATGTCAGCCTATAAAAAGCAAATACTGGAGAGAAACTGCCTAAAATAAATACCTCTGGATTATGTATTTTGCACAGAAGGGGATGCAAGATAGTGAGATAGTCTTCCATTGTCAAAAACACACATAAATTATTTGGATTGTTGGACTTTCATTGTGGAAGGTGACAGTGAATATCCTGAATGAACTGAGCAGAAAGGTTTAGGTTCTGGTAAGAGATACAAGGGACAGCACTGTGCTGGTTTTAACAAACAGTATGAGAAAACATCCAGAAGGGACTCAAAGATGACTCAGAATAAAAGAGTTAAAGAAAATTCTCAGTTTTGCCTAAGGCTAACTGATGTGGTATTACCTTGGTCTGTGTATACTTTTACAGTGTAAGACTTTCTTTAATAATTAAAACCACATTATTATTACTCAAATATGAGCATCAGCTAAAGTTTAAAATAGTTTTGATGGGTATGTGGGACTTTGACAATAAATTATTCACTTACTAGAGGGGACATCATACTTAATGTGACTGACTGGATCTAATAGAAGCAGCTGTTCCTATTTGGAAACAACAAAGAAAATATTCTATTAATCCAGATGTGGGTGTAATATAGGGGATCATGAAGACTAGGTTTGAGTTAGAGTCACAGAATCGTCTCAGACTTTGTAGACTCACACAACTCAGACATTTCAAATTCCTTCAGCAACATCTGTAACAAGTTGTCTCACAGCATACCCTCCAGTGCCTCTGTGGTTAACAAATGCTTCATGATCAAATATCTCATCTGGTCAGGCTCTCATTTATTCTCCTAAAGCTCTTTTCCTCTTGCCATTCTGGCTTCTAATGCAGTAATGACCTTCCTCTTTTTCCTGGAAGACAACAAGCCTCAGGACTTTTGTCCTTTCTCACCTTTCGGGGGCCATTCCTAGCTCTGGGTGCTTATCACTAATTTTCTTCATAGTAGAATATACAAGATATTTATTTAGCAATATCCTCCTTGACTATTGGACATTTCACCCTGCTTATCCTTTTGATTTTCTTCCAGAGCACTTATTTTTCACTGTAATATTATATTTAATTTTAAAATTTTCTTATTTATACTCTGTGTTTGGCAGTAATGTCCACAATACTTATACAATTGCTAATTCATGCCCAGTGTAACTATTTTTGAACAAATAGCTCAAAATAAAAAGTAACAAGCCAGAAATTTGGGTATATTGTGTGCTCTGTTCTCTTTTTTAAATTCCTACATCAAATCAATTAAAAAGAATCACTGATGATACAATAATCTGTATTTCCTCTCTGCTACCTCCCAAAACAAGGACCCAACCTCTTGGCTAGATTAACACAGCTGTTCACTGGAAGCCACAGCTGCTTACTCGCTATTTCATGTCTAGCTTCAACATGCTTACTTTGTAAGATGTGGTTGAGAGATGTTTTTAAAATCCATACGGTGTGGTGGCACACAGCTATAGTCACAGCTATTCAGAAGACCGAGGCAGAAGAATTGCAAGCTCAAGGAAACCTTGGGAAACTTAGCAAGATCCTGACTCAAAATAAAAAGATAAGATACTCAAGACACAGCTCAGCACTTCCTGAGTGCAGTCCTCACTAACACACACACACACACACACACACACACATACACAACACACACACACAACACATACAAACACACACACACTTGCAGAAAGTTATTTACAGAATTATTTCTTACCCAAGATTTCAATGCTTTCCATTTCATGTACATAAATCCAAACACTTAAGTGTTTTTGATTTCTGTCTTCAGATTTGAACCTCATGTTTTCTGGCTTCTTTTTTTATAGAGAATCTAATATGACAGACTTTCTATTAAGAAAATTTTTACCAATCTTCCTGAACTGAAAGAGGTGTTCTGGTTAAGGCAATGCACCATTTTCTCCCTCGTTGAATTTATCATATTGAATTATATTTGCTTGCTTAATTAGTTTTTCCTGCTAATGTAAAGTACTGTGAATACAATGAGTGTATCTATCTTATTTATCACTGAACCACAAGAGGCCAACATAAAGTAAATATTCATTTCAATATAAATTGCTGAATGAAAGAAAGAATTTCAACCCTCAATATTAGGTTGTCACCTTAATCTTGGATTTGACATTTTGATGTAGTTACAGAAATAAGATTTATTTGTCTGGGTTCTCTTGAATTTGTCAGTAGTGGTCTTGAGGTAGGTGATGTCTGGATAATAAAATCATGTGTTTTAACAACTGTACAGACATTTGCACAGTCAGCAGTTCAGTGTGAAGGACTAGCTCTGCGTGAATCATGCTTACAGGAGCTAGAGAGAGGCACTGGGAAGAAGACAAAGTGCGTTCTCTCTGAGATTACCCAGTAGATATTGAGACAGACAATGAAAGGTTACACATAAAAGTAAATGTGATGCTGCTGCTCTAATGATACTTAAATAAAAAACATGAATTTGTTATATTGAGCTTCTGGGAGGATAGTATTTTCATGTGGGATACTTTTTTCCTCCCTAACTGAAGTCTAACTGATGATCTAAATGATCATATGCATCTTGATATGACATTTCTAGAAAGGGGCATGAGAGTTTTTCTACAGGAGGACTTCAGTGGTCATAAGACTGATACGTTTCACAAGTAGAAAAGGTGGTACAATCAAAAGGGCCAAGTTTCAGATTACACACAGCCCAGTATGTGCTATTTTAAGCTGAATGGGAAGCCATTTTCATGTACCCACTACCTTCAGGACCAAAGTTTATCTATACAAAGTCCAGTGCATCTCAAAACTAATATAGTGATTCATGCAACACAAACATTGATACTAGTTCTGTTGCTAACTCACAAATCATTATAATTGGGCTGGTGAAAATACTGCACCCGCTTTTCCTTTTCAGTTATTTCTTTCTGTTCTTATTCAGTAAGCTCCAAAGTAACTAGCCCTAGGGGAAGATAAAGTGATGAATAACCTCATTCAGCTCAAAGAAACAACAACAAAAAATCCCCAGTCGAATGGTTCATTGCAGATGGCAAAATGGTCATTGTATAGTGGATGAGGTTTCTTCTCTTTAGAATCTAGGCAATGACTAATGATTTTCCACCAAAGCTCCCACTTTTAAAAGAATGAATAAGCCCCAAAGGCCTCAGAGAGATAAGTATTACTTTCCCCCTGGTAGCTTAGCTAGTGACTGAGATGGAAAAAGAAACTGGACAATATTTCAAAGCCAAGACCTATAAATGTGATAGTAGATACTGCACTTCTGCGCTTCTAAATCACTTGGTAACCAAATGGGTTTTATGCCCCTCTATGATTTTCTGCCTTATCCACAAATCCATACGTTTCTAGGTGCCCTCCCATCTGTAAAACTGCATGCATTGGGCTTCCCAGAGGAAAACTACCCCGGGACTTGACACTGACTAAAGTGAATAAGGTGACTACTGGCCGAATTGCACAAGTAACAATTCTACCAGAGTTACATATTTATTTGTATATTTTTATTTTCAAGGGACAACTTTCAGAAAATAACTAACCTCTACAAAATAGTAGCTTGCCTTTTTGAAGCAACAGAATCCATTGAACGTTAATGTCAGTTTCAGAGCATTACTTTTGTTCTCTTATCTTTATTAGGAAAAATGTCAATGGGTTAATATATTTTGTGCTCCACTGAGAATTAAAGAGGAAACAAAATGCTTAGTGTTTGTAATGAGGCCATGCATTAATGTAGGAAGGTCTTAACATATCACACAGAATAGATATGACAATATGGTTTTCCCTGGGTAGCCAAAGGGGACTCAACTTAGTGATAGTCAATGCTTTGAGAAAATTTATTTTTGATGTAAAAAGGAAATAGAACTGGACTGTACTGATTGATAGGAACCATAAACAAGATTTTCCACAATGGATTAGGAAGCAAAAACACTCTTTATACAATCCATATCACCTCAAATTTCAAGAGCCTAGTGAAGAAATTGCAATAGTTTGTGTTGACAGGGAAAATACATTGCCCAGGTTTCATATGTTAAAATTGACTTTAGTTCATAGAGAAATGATCAGATAAATAGTATTAAAAAGGAAATAGCCACAGAGGGGTAAAAAATAACTCTAGAGGGAGGAAGACCAGACATCAAATTCATGGGTTAAAAATTAGGAGGAGCGGCTCGTAAGATTAACTTTACTGATAACTCTGGTATAGTAGTGGAAGTCAATTGCATTTTGAGAAAATCAATTTGTATTAAGATTTTAGAGTTGAAATTTGTAAATATGCATCTTCAGAACCCAGGATTAACATTGAATATATTTTCCTTAAGAATTATAACACTGAAAGTATAATGTTTCCATCTTGCAAAACACTTTTGTATGTACTGCATTCTATGATGAAAATCTTAAGAATTAAATATAGCTGATTACTATTTAAAAATCAAGGATTAATCTAGAAAAATAATTCACAAAAAAGACATGTAAATGACTATTGAATATAACAAAATGTTAATTCAAATAAGTGAGTAGAGTGTAAATATTGTTTTTTTAAACCATAAATTTAAAAAAGATTATTAAGAGTAAAAGTAATACTGAGGCTAATCAGAATCCAAAAATTTCTTTTTTATACTACACTTCAACATATAGTCTATGCTACACTTCAAAGTAAAGTTTATAGATATTTAACTGCTGATTGATTTTGTAGAGGGAAATTTGCTAATAAATGTTTAGCCATTCAATAGCTAGTAATTAATCTAACTTAAGAATAACAAAGAATGCAAACATATTGACCAATAGTCTATATCAGAGTACTGCTATAGTAGTGAATATCTGAAAGCAACTAAGGCACATTTTCCTGTAGATAACTTTACTTGTCTTTTACGCCTCCAGTATTTAACACTGACTTCACAGAAATATTGCAGAAGTCTTCCAGTAGGATAGAAAGGTGAATAGTCAGGTGGGTGTGCTGCTTAATTTGGGATTCAAAATTAATAAGCCCCAATGTCTGCACTTACAAGCTCCATATTCCTATTTAGGCTTTAACAGTATCAAATATGGCATATATTCCAATAATTTTGATTTACATTGCAAATTTTAGAACTTGATTGGGGAAGAACTTGATTGCTCTCCTCAAGCACTGATTTAATAGAAGAATATCTAAAGTCATAAAAAATATTTGTAATAGCTAAATCAGTGAAACAGCCAAGATGCCCCTCAACCGCTGAGTGGATGAAAAAGTCGTGATATTTTTATACAATGGAATATCACTCAGCTATAAAAAAGGATGATCTTGAGGCCTTCATAGGTAAATGGAGACAACTTGAGACTATCCTCATTAGTGAAATAAAGAAGAATCATATTTGTAAATATCACGTTGTATCTCTAGTGCAAAAAGTAGTAAGAAACGTAGAGTAATAAAACCCAAATTGTGTAATTGCTGTTGTAAAAAAGGAAAAGAAAGTGCTCTAAAAGATATAATTGCATGTATGTTTGAACGTGTAAGATTGATAACCATATTACTAAGTTTTTGTTGGATCATTGAACGTAACTGTTTGCAGTCTCAATGTTTGAATGTCCATTATGTATGCTTTATTTTTTAACTTGAACAACTATTTCTGAGATGATAATATGTAATTTACCAACTAGTGATTTCTTATTGTTTATTTTTTTTAAATTATGTATTATTTCTACCCTTTTTCTGTTTTGTTTTTTTTTCTCTTTAAATAAAATCTAAAAAAAAATATTCACAATGCATTTCTGAATAGAAATTGATTCAAAATTGCATAATAAAAGCTTGGCACTAAATATTTTAAAATGTTCATGTTTGCTTATACATGAACAGTTGTCTCACATTTAATGTCTTCCCATGAGGATATTCTACACAAAAAAGAAATTACTTTGTGTGTGGCAATGGCTTTAATTCTACATGAAGATAAAGTAACTCATCAGGTGAACCTCCAGAACCAAGATCACTTGCCACATAGTTCATGAGTTTTGTGGAAGACAGATATTATTACTATGTTTTCAAGTTGCATCCTCTGACTATTAATACTATAGCTAAATTATACATGTATAGGAAAGTTTAACTTCCTAATGTGTTTATTATCCCACGAGTACTGTAATATGCAGTGGCCTTTTACCCAAAGGCTCATATCTTTGAATATTTGGATACTTGAAGGTTCATTGTAATGCTTCAGCTTTTAGCATAAAAAAGTCATTCTTTAGAAAAAACATCTTGTTCATTAGTCACTTAAAAAGATTTTGAATGTTAGCATTTTTGTTTATAAGTATATGCATTAAATTTTACAGAATAGCCATAACTTCAGACTGAACAATCATAGTAATTCCTGTGATGAGATTTCCCCTCCAGTCTCCAACCTAACCTATCTCTGCTAATAAGTTCTCAAAAGTACACATTTGTAAATAATTACTTAATGAATTTAAATTTCAGTAACACTGGATATGCACGTCAAAAAATTGTGAGCATATTAGAACATAATTACCAAAGCTTAAAAACAAAACATTTGAGAATCTTTATGATTGTATGTAACTGTCATATTTTATGATATAGTCAATCCAATTTCCCACCTTACTGAAAAATGTTTCCAGTTGTTGCAATATGATTTCAGAAATTTCATTCATAACCCAGTTCTGTGCTCTTTAAATGCATTTAGCTATGAGAAATAAATAGTAACTTAATGTGTTTGTTTCCATAATATTCCCATTCATAGAAACTGGACTTTAAATTTTAAAGGACATAAACATACTGCATGATAATGTTTACAACTTCCTTAGAAATATGAAGGGAGTCAAGAATATTTCTACTACAATAAAGTTTTTGTTTATTGAGAGCCAGTATCTAGTCTCTTCACATGACCTAGAAACAAAGCTGTTACCTTATGTCTTATTTTATAGAAGAGTAGTCAAAATATAAGATGACTTTTTTAATTAAAAAATATTGAAGTATAAGACACATTGACATAATACCCTCAAAATACTTCCACTTTCAAGGAACACATTTTGCCATTGTTTCTGCTACTTTCTGAAGCAATCCTACAATAAGTGTTTTCATGATTGTCTTGATGTTCTGAATAAATTAAAATATGGTAATTTCTGACAAATGAAAGCACTACAGGATGTCCTTATCTATTTTATTCCCAGATTTGGCACCATGTAACTTTTGTGTTGTTATGGTTTATACCTAGATGTCCCACAAGAGCCTCATGTGGTCATCAGTGAGGCTCTTGAGAGGTGACTGGATTATGGGACTTCATAGCTAAATGTGATAGCCAGAAGCAGAACTTGTTTGAAAAAGGTGATTCTCTTGGGCTGTGGCTAGGAAGGGTTTATCACCCTCCCCAGCTCTTCCCTTCACTGTTTTGTTTCTTGTCTGCCATTCAGTGAGCAACTCTCTGATATTCCCCTGTGCCATGCCATGATTCCTTGGAGCCACATGACTATGGACTAAAATGTCTATAAACTGTGAGCCCAAGCAAACGTGTCCTCCTTTAAATTGTAGGCATCAGTTATTGTGTTTCACTGAAGAGAAAAGTAAGTAAGACAGACTTTGGTACTAGAGAAGGGAGGGGGTCTTCGCTGTCATACAACTACTGGTTCAGAAGCCTTAGGAAATGGTTTGTATGACATTGAAGCAGGTCTATAATGCTGTAAGCTAAGCATAAGACTAGAAATACAGGCGAGCTTTGGGTCATTTCAGCTGGGAATAAGAGTTCCACTGGCAGCTGGACTCTAAGCCATGCATATTATGCTCTGGCAGAAAACTGTTCTGCATCTGGCAGAAAATATATCTATATTTTACTTATGTTTTTTGGAAGGAGACTGAGATTAACATCAACAAAATAAATGTCAAGATAGCCTAATGTTGAGGCTGTGGCATGGCTATTATTGGAGCACCACTAATTATGATCCTGCTCTAAAACTGTACATGTAGACCAATAATTACAACTGTATGATTTTAGAAAGTTTTGGTTTGCCCAAAAAGAATTCTGTGTTAAAGATGAGACCTAAACATGGTTACAGTGATGCTTGCCAATGTTTATAGTAGCACAATTCATAATAGCTAAATTGTGGAGGTGACTTATGTGTCTATCAACACGATGAAATGATAAAGAAAATGTGCAATTTATGTGCAATGAAGTATTACTTTGCCATAAAGAAGAATAAATTTCAGTCATTTATAGGAAAATTACTGTACAATAATATTAAGTGAAACAAATCAAACATTCAAGGTTAAATATATGATGGTTTATCTTAGGGTGATAAATCCTAAGTCTAAATCAAAGAACAAAATTATAGGAAATAGAAAAAAGGGAGATGGTTTTCAGCAAATGAAAGGGGGATTAAGAGATTGAGATGGGGGGAAGTGTGAAGGGAAAGAGGATATAAAAGGACAAAAGATGTGTCATGTGTATGTACCAACTACCCACAATGAATAAACATGTATTAATAATATAAGAAGAGAAAATATTGCCATTGAAAAGAAGCCAAATATTTGGGATCAGAACAATAAGAAGGCACCTTGAGGGCAAATAAGAAACCAGCAAGACACCATTCTGCACAGGCTCAAATGAGTTAAAAAAAAAAAAAAACACATCCCCAGAGCACGCTGCTTAAGAAAGGATGCCTAGGCAATTGGTTTTCCAGGAAGATTCGATTCAGAGTATTTAGCTATCCAGGCACTCAGAGACCTCTGCAGTCTCCTTTTAATGGGGCCTGGCTACTGCTTGAGCTAGTAGTAGATTGTGGTATAATCCACATGGTGTGGGTTTTATAGGTATGCAAAATGTAACAACTGTGGTCTTCCACCCAGATTTTACAAGAGACCAGGCAGTATGTTCCTGATAGTGCAGTACATGAAGCTGTAAGCAGGAAGTCAAAAGTATAGAAGACAACCCAGGAGGTTGGAGAAGCCAGAACTATGTTATACCTGTTGAGGAAAACCACACGGAGTGAGCAAAGTCAGCCTAAGTGAATTGTCACAAGGGCTCCAATAAGTGTGAGGCCAAGTCCATTTGGAGTTCACATCTTGCTGTAGCTTGCCCTGATGCTGGACCTGGAGCTACATGATTTAATGTTTACCCTGCTGAATTTCAGTAGTGCTTTGATCGTATTGAGTTCTATCCCCTTACTTTTTCCCTTTTGGATGTGAATGTTTTCCCCTTAACTATGTATATCACCAATGTTTAAGTTTCTTTTTATTTTTATGGGGGTTCACAGCTAAGAGTTTGTCTTAAATTTCAGAGGAGACTTTGGGCTTAGATATTTCAACAATACTGGAACCATTAGGTAATTCTTTGAGATAGACTAAATGCATTTTGTATAAGGATGAACATGAAATTTTTAGAGGCTAAGAGCAGAATTTTACGGTTTATGTCTGGAGGTCCCTAGGAGCTTATATACAGATCTTTTAGAAGGTAGGTTCTGAGAGTCTTACAGCAAAATATGATGATAGGACATGGGGCTTGATTGGAAAAGGTGGATCATTGGAGATATGGTGTGGTAGGGTTTATTTGCCCTTCCCCAGCTCTCCCCTTCATCCTTTTTGCTTTCTGTCAGTTATGTGCAAGTGTCATGCCATCTGGCCGTGCAGCCAGCTAACTATGGATTGAAACTGCTACAAACTGTAAGCCAAAGTAAAACTCTTTCTGTGAACTGTGTGTGTCATTTATTGTGCTCAGTGATGAGAAAATGACTGAGATGTGATCCTTCCCCAAAGTCAAAATAGCCACAAAAATATAAGCATCACGAATCAATGCAGCACTCAAGGACAGCCAGATGATTCAATTAATGATACAAAAGTGAACTTACAGAACTCCTGCCAACAGTGGCAAGAATGGTAGTGTATGTCTGTCTGAAACTGGGGCCATGTGTCTTTTTTGTAATACTTTTAAAAGTTAATTTTTTAAATTTAAACATTTAAGTAGTTTTTAATAATATGTTGTATTTGAATACCAGAAGCCCACATGTACTCAAGTCTACTTTCATAAGAAATTTTAGTGCTAAGACTGAGTCTTACTCTGAGGTATTCATATAAGGGAAAACAAGCAAAAGTATCTATCAAGAGACAGAATGGAGCAGGAATCTGTGAGCAAGAAATTTTATCATGATTTCACTGGCAAAGAAGGAGCAAAGCAGGGTAAGCTCAGTTCAGACTGGCTAGATTTTATATTACTATGCTCTGGGGAATGGAACCACTCCCTAGTTCTTGGGTACTTGATCCTGGGGCAAGCTAGGCAATCATATAGTGTCCAAAGAGTGTAACAGTGCAACAGAGGAGGTGTCTGGCTGATTTGGTGTTAAAGTATCCCCCAAGGAAGAATCGTCTGCCCAAAGGTGGGAGGTGGTGACAGAGGCAGGAGACCATGACAGGATAATTCAGATATATCACTGTATTGTACAGAAACAGTTTAACATGTTTAAGTAGAGCCAGTGCCAAAGCATCAAGTTCACAGAGGCTATAAACATGGTGAACACTGACATGTAAGGCAAGAATGCTTAGGGATCAGAATCACTCCTGTCCCTTCTACATGAATATCAGGTGCCAGATTTAAGTCCAGAATGGCAGAAAGCTCACAGTTCAAAACTAACATAGCCCTTAGGGGCTGGGGATATAGCTCAGCGGCATAAACACCTGCCTTACAAGCAGGCAGTCGTGAGTTCGATCCCTGGTACCGATAAAAATGAAAAAGACAAAAAAAAAACTAACATAGCCCAAGGCCAGAAGAGCTAGCTTTGGTGCTGATGGCAATCAGATATACCCAGACAAGACTTTAAAATGAAAGAATGATGGAAATTTTCTCAAATTCAAGAAAACAGCATCAATCCAGATCCTATAAATAAACAAGTAAATACAGTATTTAATAGTTTACATGGTCAAAAAAAAAAAACAACAGGAAAAAAAAAGGACATAGGGATAAACTGGGCATTACTTTGCATTTAAGGACTACTCTAGAGAATGCATAGTTTTGTCTTACAACAATGTTATGGCACTTTAACACGAATACTAAAGTAAATCATTTTGCATTAAAATAATAAAAGTCAACAGAGTTGAAAACTATGAAAGAAAATATAAAAGGGAAATAAAGAAAAAATGGAAGAAGATTAAATCTCCATCCTGTTCTATAGAAACAGATGAAATGAAAAATACACATACACAAATTACAAGATTGGCTTAAAACAGCTGCCCACGGAATCAGGGTTGGAATAATGCACAAAATACGTCTGAGTCCTGGAAATCGAAGGGATCCAGATGAAGGCCTGGAGCTCACTGTCCCCTGTCAGTCCTTATCAGGAGGCTAAAGGATCTGGATTGGAAGCCAAGAGACAGTGTCCAAGTTGAAGGCAAAGACTAGAGCTCCTCCAAAGGAACAGAAGTGAGCCTGCATTTGTTTCCCTTTTGTAACATTCTGCTCACTCAGGGTGATGATCAGTTCACTATCACAATCTCTCAGCCAAAAGGTAATTACCAAGTTGTACCTGGCACTAATAGGTGTCCCAAGTGGTCAAAGAGAAAGGTCCTTTATGATTGTATTCTGTTAAATTCCAGTAATCTTCAAAATCCAAATATCTCCAAATCAATGTTTCCCATTAACAAGCATCTGAAAAATTGTTTTTCCTTGGTTAAACTATTCTTAGATGCTTATTTCAATGCCTGACTGAAAAGCATATAGCAAGAAAAGACAGTGACTGTCACTTTATTTTTGGGTTAGATTTTGACAAAGCTTGACTTTGGGGTTAAAAAAGCAATGAAACACAAGAACTATAATTCAGTCCAAGCTAAAACAAGGTTATTCAGAGACCAAAATCTGGAAAATGGAAAAAAAATGCCTGATTAATTTATACAGTCACAGTATGTTGTAAATGGCATTAAATAGTTCCATAGTATCTCCTTTTTAAATATCTAAATCCATCTACATAGATTATTCTTAAGAAAATTTAGCCAAGAAATAAATGGTGATGTGTAATTCCTTCTATGTGTACTTTTCCTCAGGTTGTTAATGACAAATGCATTATAGTTATTTATTACAAATAGATTAATGGTGTCAGTATGGTTCAATTCATAGCAATCTTATAGTTTTAAAATGCACAGGGAATTGGACTGCTTCCCAGTGCTGACAATGCACATGATTGCTTTCCAGGAGACTATATTCCTCAGGAGTACTTTTCTTTATGTTTATTACTTTAAAAAATGAAGGTACCATCTGCTCTTGCTTCATAGTTGTTTAAATTGTTTAGAACCTCAGGTCAAAATGAGAAAATCTACCGTGTACTTCCTTCCAGAGACTTAATTTCATCTGGAAATAATTAGCTCCGCAGTCCTTTTCTTTAACCCTGCACTGGATAACAATGATTGACCTGCAGATGCGACCTTTTCCCTGGACTGATACACACTTCAGGTCTCTATAAGCCATTTGAAATAGCAATAGATAAATGGTTATTATTTCATTCCTTTGTGTCACAAATATGTATACTTGAAGTGAGTAATTAATTAATGTGTAGCATAAAATTTAGGTAAATACTTCTGAAACAGTTTTAAATGGGACTGGCAGATCAGGTGCTTTATGCAGATATGAAAATAATTAGTCTTAATTACAAATTCACTCTCTAAGAAGCAGAATAACTTAGAGTTTTATAAGACAGGTGGTAACATTCTGCTTAATCACTGAATAGTATGAATAGTCAATAGCAAAGAATAGAAACAGACAAAAGTTAAATATACTGTAACTATTTTTTAAACTGGGATCTATGAATAGTTTGTAATTATATCCAAGAATTAGAATTTTGAGAACATGTGCATTATTTGAGAAGAGTCCAGTCATAAGATTCATCAGCATTCTAAAATGCTATTTAATAAAAACTAAAATAAAAATTTTTAATAAAATACTGTATTTATTTCATTGTTAAACCTTTTCAGTTCATTCAAAACAAAGGACTACTTTAGGATAAAAGGATAAAAGCTTCTAAGACATTTTAGAAAAAGATGTCTTTCTGGAAAAAGATTGTAAACTGCAGGAGAACATAGGGTGTTTAATAAATTGAGATTGTTATAAGTGTTCAGACTCCTAAGAAAATAGACTAAATCTCAAAGCTGAGAATTTGTTATGTGAATATTTCTCAGCAAGAAATCTACATCTAGTACATAACTATGGTGAAATAGATTCATATATTTAAAATAACAACAAATTTGATTATATCATGTTGTGTTTGAAGCATTCCTACACAGCCATTAGGCTGCTAATTTTATTTGGAATTATTACACATGTACAAATTATTGCATTAATTAAGAGTCTGAAATGAAATAGGTTATTTCCCTTTATTTAAAACACTGTTTCTGGATGCTAAATTTACTTCTGTTCCTGCATTTAAATGATTATTTTGCCATGTTCATATTCTTCATATTTTCACTTTTGACAGATTCTCTTCTACCATATCTCTATACTCAAAGTAAAATTAAGTATACCGTGTTTTTTTTAGAGAAATGAATCTTATAAGTATTTGTTAGCAACCAACTTAGCTTGTGGGATAAATGGAGGACAGAGTTAAGACTAAAGTATTATATAATCACTGTGGTTTAATAGATTCTAATAAGTATAAACATAAACACCTTGTTCGTATTTAGGATAACTACATTACATGTGTGAGTGAAAAAAGTTGTGAAAGAGACAGAGAAAGAGATACAGAGACAGACACAGTGACAGAGACACAGGCAGAAGCTAAGGACTCACTTCCATTAAATATAGTCTTCCTGCAGCTCTAAATCAATTACCATTTTTCCCCTTTTTGCCAACGCAGAGAGGCCTTTCTTTTATATTAGAGTTTCAAAAAAATCCTGCTATGTAAGTCTATTCCCCTCTAATATTGTTTAGCCTAGGAAAAGCTACTGAGAGAGAGGAAATGTAAACTCTTTGCTAGCTGGTTCACAATCATAGTTTACAGTTACATGCTACCACAAAACTTGGACACAATTACTTTGGTAAGAATTCTAAGAAGTAATTATAATATAATTTGAAATTACAGTTTAAATAAATTAATTTCCACTTAACGTTTTAAATAAACACCTACATCACAAAATACTGTCAAAATGTTATTTCAAATATTTATGAATTTGGATGTTTATCATTCACTGTGATAATTTTGAGCACTAGCAATGACATTTTTCAGTCTAATATTTCCTTGAAATATCATTAGTACAAGGTTTCCCCAAATATATTATGGCTGGAGAGGGGGTGGTAGTAGAGTATAAAGAAGAAAAAAAAGGAGATGGAGAAAGAAGAAAGAAGGCCAAAATTTATTTAATCAAAAAAGATATACTTCTGTGTTAAGTATACCTCCATCTTTCCTATGATCTTTCACTTCATTGAAGTTTCCATGACTGATAATATTTATAAAACATTGCTTTGTTTCAATTATGTATAGGGCACATAGAAACCAGATAATATGCTCAAATACACAGACCTGAAGAATAGAAGAATCCTTTCACCCTCCTAAATCAAATAACATTGGATCCAGTGCCCTTATTTATCTTTTTAGAACTGAAGACTTTGCAAGTTATAGTTAATTACCTAACTAACATATTGTACCAAGAGTTAATAGCTTATAATTATAATATTTTATACATAGGGCCTTACTTTTTTTTGACTCAGGAGAGAAACTAAGAGAAAATGTGGACTTCTATCACGCTCAGAGAACTTAACCTTTCAACCCTGGCTGATAAACTTCCTCATGAGCATCTATGGGTTTAGAACTTTCTGTTCTTTCCTATCTCCCTGACCCAGCTTAAAGATTTTAATTCATATGGTATAAGCCAGTCAAATACTTGATGGGTTACCACTATGTTTACAGAACTTGATACTGTAGATAAGATAGAAGACAAAAACAGTAATGTGTACAACACTGAAATGAAAGAAGGTGTTTAAGAATTAGAAGAGATTTTAAATGACAACTTTGCTATCTTATCAAATAATTGTAGTTTAAATATTTTTAATCTGATAATTATTAACAGAAAACAATAGTCATAGTTTCCCTAGATGATAAGGCAATGACCGTAAGCATGCTAAATAGTCCTGCTTCTGAACTTTTGAAGACCTTTACTACCTCAAGAATCTGACAGATTCTTAAGTACCTGCAGAACATTATTTTACATGAAACGAATCTAGCAAAAAAAAAAAAAAAGTGCATGGTCATACTTATCCAAGAAACCTAATAAACCTGATCTTATACGAGAGAGTGCAATTGAACATATGAGTGGGTAGGTTTGGGGCTAAAGAAATGGGTCAAAGTATAAAAAATTTCAGTTAGATAGCTGGGATGATTTTAAGGATCTATTGTACAACATAGTGAATATAGCAAATAAAAATTCATTTTTAAAAATGTGAAGAGTCTATTTTCAGTCTTCTTATCACAAAAAAATAAATTTGGGGCTTATGAATTTAGCTTTATTTAGCCATTTCACAATGGATACATATTTCAAAACAACTTCTTGTTTATTCTATACATGCAAATTGGTCAATTAAAAATCAGATATCCATGAAAATATACTTTGATAACCGCCCATTTGCATTCTTTTCTTGCCCTTTTTACAGCTTCATTGTGGCAAATTAGGTATAAAATAAAATAAGATAATCTCATGAATTCTGAATCTTCTTTCTAAAAAAAGTCTGGTACACAAGTTATTAAACTTTGTTGTGGTGAGAGTTTCAAAATAACAACTACTAGTTGATTGAAATAATCACTACCTCTGAAGAGATTTGGAACTCAGATCTTTGCTAGGCAGGGACAAGTAACTGGAAACATTAACTATTACTACCAGATATCTAGTACTATGTTAAACAATTTTCAAGAGTTTCCTCACTTAATCTGTATAATAATGTTAATGGAAGTTCTGTTTATTACTGTTATACAAGTTAGAGATTCAAGGTTGGAAAACTTAACTTGCCCAATATTAAAAAAAAAAAAAAAAAGTGAGTAGCCTCACTGAGTTTTGGATCCAGGTCTGCCTGGCACTAACATGATCTTAAATATAATGCTTTTAATTCTAATGTATCTACTCTTTTTTATTGCTATTTATATCTGAAAGAACATTGACACTCACACTTTTTGTCCTCACTTTAGAATGTTGAAATTTTATTTGAGTCACAACATGGGACTTAAAGGTATTTGATAAATTTATTTATGTCTATCTTTATTCTCACTCAATGTTTTTTCTTTAAAAACTAATGTACCCATTTCTAAGTTCATTGTCAATGGCATTAATTATAGTTACAGGGCTGTGCAACAATTGTCGTTATTTATTTCCAGAACATTTTTTTAAACTCCAACAGAAACCCTGTCACTATTGAGCAATAATCTCTCATTTTTCCCTTTCTGTCTCTTTTTCTTGAAATCTTCATTGTTGTTCCTATTTTAAGAGTATGGTTACTCAGTTTCTTCGTATAAATGGGATGCTACAATATTTGTTCTGTTGTATCTGTCTTAATTTGATTTCCATAAGTCTTCAAGGTTCATTCATGTTGTATTATGTATCTAAATCTAATTAATTTTTAATACTGAATAATGTTCCATTACGCTACATTCTTTTTTTCCAGTTTTAGGTTGACTGGCATTTGGAATGTTTCCCCAATTTTAACAAATTTGTATAAGATTGCTCTGCACACTGATGTCCAAGTATCTATTTAAGTCCCTTCCTCAAATCTTTTAGGAATACACTGAATCTAGCAATGGAATTATTGGCACATATGGTAATTGTGTATGTAGGCTTTAAAATTTCCTAGTTTACTATTTCTCTGTATTTTCTGGATAAACCATTAACTGTCTTCTATTCCTTTCACCTATGAATTTTCTGCTCTCAGTGTCAATAGTGTTAGAATGTTGCTCAAATTCTTATAGTAAAAGCAATTACATTTTACTGATTTCAATATATCAATCTTTATTCTAGTATTTTAACTCCACTATCAAATTCAACAAGGCAATATTCATCATGAAATAAGTAATAATACATGACTGAGCAGTACTAGGCCTTCACCGTTTTCCTTCATGTGCTATTTTATCTATGTTATCTTGGACCGAAATAATGAGCAACTAATTTCAATGGCACCAATATATTTGATTCATTGGCCTCTCCTCCTCACCATTAATGAATGCTATGGTTTAGAACTTTGATGCTCCCCAAATATCATGTGGCAAAGGCTTGGTCTCTGATGCAGTAGTGTTCACAGGTAGGATATTTTTGGAGATTGGATCATGAGTGCTCTAATACCATCAATGGATTATTCTATGTATATATTTATAGCTTAATGAGTTTCAAGAGAGGGGTTTTTATTAAAAAATGAGCTCTCTTTATCTGTCTCTCCTCACTTTCATGAGGTAAAAGCAAACCCATCTCCCATATGTTTTCACTGCTACAATATTCCACCCCACTAAAGGGCCGAACATGAAGCGGCCAACCATGGAAACCTCTGACACCTTGATCAAAAATAAACCTTTCCTTTCCAGCCCCAGCCAACCCTGATACTATGTATTCAATCCAGAGTCTTTGCCCTGATCCATATCTCCAGGTTTTTCTTATTCTACCTTTATCAAAGATATTTTATCTAAGCAAAAGGAAGACTAACTAACACAATTAGATACATTGAAAACTGATGAACTGAAGGAGAGATGTTTAGCTGATGTGTAACATGCATTAAAATATACAAGGCTCACAATACTTCTTAAAGTTATCATAATAAAATTTTATATTTTAATGCATGTCACATAAACGATTGGGTACACTCTTTCCAAATGCTGTGATTTGAATGCTTCCTCTCCAAATTTTAGTTGTGGAGATGAGATCTTTAAGACATGATTAAGCTATGAGAGCTTCTCCTTTGTGGAAAGATCAAGTTCCTCATAAAGAGATTTCAGCTTTTCTGTTCTATCAGCACAGACAGACTCACCAACTATCCTATTAACATCGTAAAATCAAAGTACACCAATGAAGCAAAATTTGTACTAAGATGTTCTTTCAAAGATACAATGGAATGAGGTAAAGAAGAATTGAAGTAGCGCTGACCGAACAGGTACCTACCTACCATCTGTCACCACTGCAGTGAAACTGCTGGTTTATACAGACTTCTCGCTGGCTCCTCCCACAAAGTGAGACAGGTGAGACCCCTACATGACTGTCAGGGAAACAGTTTGAAGGGACTTGTAGTTGGCCATAGTTCCTGAAATATAGATCAGAGTTGCCTCCACTCAAGTATTGACTCAAGATACAAAAAAAGAAAAAGATATTTGTACAGCCCCAAATATATATTTCTAAAAGTTAATTCTTGTTTCCATGCCCTGTAATGACTTTTTGTATGTCCACTGCATTTTTCTTTTAGTAAGGACAACCAAGAGGCATCTTACTGCTGAATTCCATCTCTTTCCTGATGTAATTGGTCACTTAGTCAATGATATACTTAAGGAAAACAACTTTATACTGCTTCAAATGTGTTTATTTTTCTAAATGTGTTACTTTCATTTATTGGTTTAAATCATATTATATTTTTTTATTAATTTTGAGTCACATTGTGAAGTGTATATTTTATGAATTTCCTTTGATATCTTAGGTTACCAAGCAGGCAAATAGAGCTCAGATGTGTAATTATACTTAACTAATTAACTATCTAGGAGTTAATAGGGCAAGAAAGTGCTATTTTTTTCTCATTAAAATAATTAACAATTTGTTGGTAATATATCAACTAATTATCTTTTTAACATCTATGTTAATGTTTACAACAACTTTAATAAATTTATTTCAAATATAGAGGCACTTTCATACTGAATGTTCTCCATTGGTTACTTGAAATTTGGTAGCTCATAGGCGCTTTAACATGACTTTATACAAGAAATCAGTTTTGAATATTTCCCACTCATACAGTAGACATGGTCGATTTTCAATTGCAGAAAATTACCAAAATTTTAAAAAGCAAAAAAAAAATATGATTGTGGAATTTTGAGTTAATCAACAACTCATTCTATATACCTAAAGTAAAAAATTCCAAATAAAGAGAAAATGTTGAAAGTCATTGTTTCAGAGACCATTGTAACTATGTCTCTTATTTCACTGATCACTACTACCAGCAATAAAGTAACTCCACATCTGAATGGAAAATTATAGGACAAAGAAAATTCTATGGACGTGAAGATTATAATCTATAAATAATAACTGTGGTACTGCTTTGATTGTCATACTTCAATTTTTAAAAGCACAGTTAGTATTTCTTATGTAATATATGTTGGTTCTTATCAAGTTGAAGCTTTAAAAGTGATTAAATCATAAATTGTTGCTTATAATTAATAATTTAGACTTATTTTAATAGTAGCCATTTTAGGAAACATGTTTTTTAAACTGCGGTTACCTAACACTTCCATAAAAGTAGTAGACATATATGTTATAGCTGATGTATAAAGATATTTGTACAGCCACAAATATATATTTCTAAAAGTTAACTCTTGTTCCCATGCTCTGTAATGTGTTTTTATATGTCTGCTGCAGCTTTCTTTTAATAATCATTTATTCACCTACCTCATGCCCTGGCATTTTGTTAAATTATATTAAGGTCAAAGACATAGTCAGTGTCCTCAACTAAAAAGCATTTTGCAAGAGTAATTAGGTAATCTTTGAAATCAAAATATTTGGTAGAATTTACTTAAAATGTAATATTCTGCTTATTATCAGTTAAACTGGTTGTAACCAAGGTCTACACGTAAGCCCACCTCAGGTATTTAAGAGGTGTTTTATATGACAAATTATAAATCTGAATCAGTAACTTCAAGGGATACCTACCCAGTTACTCTCTTCATTATCTTCTTTTATTTTCAGGTATTTGCATGAATAAACATTAATATTATTTTATAAAGTTTTGCCTGTAAGTTATAGAAAGTTTTCTAAATTTAATGATGATCCATATCCCCTAAAGGAGAAACTCAGTTCAAGATAATGGGCTGCATAAATGTGAAATTGGACATATATGCAGAGTGGCAAGAAATCAAAGGTAAATTAATGAGAATGCTTGTAATTACATTTATGTGTTTTCCCTATAATAAACTTTTGAGCTGAAAATGCACATTTGATTTGTCCTCATACTTAATGAAGGAGAAAATTGAATCTAATTGCATTCCAGTTGAATATTTACTCTTAATGAAAATTCTTTTAGTTTTTCAATAATTTATTTTAAAGGATAGCCCCAATAAATGCAATAAATCAAACCAGATAAAAGTAGTTCCCTTCAAAACTAATAAAATGTTTTTATCCTATTCTGCATTACAACTTACTAACTATGAATACATTTTAAATCTCAGGTTCAATTATTTCATTTTATGAAATATTTTCATGATTGTTTTATAGATTCTTTGATAGAGTATTCACAAAAATTCTATTTAAAAACAGTGAAAAATATTTTTAAAATTAAGTAATATACATATTTTAAAGGTTAAAATAGCATATGAGTAATAAAAGTACATTAATCTATCTACATTTGGTCTTTTATTCTATTGTAATTTTTTTTTTTTTTTTTTTTTTTTTTTTTGGTACTGGGGATCAAACTCACAACCTTGTGCTTGCCAGGCAAGTGCTTATGCTGCTAAGCTAAATCCCTGCCCCTTGTAATATTTCTTAAATAATGAAAAGTTGATTTTTCCCACATAGATCTTTAATTGATATTTTTTTAGATAACCTATTTTAGCAATGTTTATTTTCAATTTAAACTCACTTCTCCTCAGTTATTAAACTGATCTTCATATCTCGTTTATAGAAAGAAAAATTTATGTGTTTATTCAGATAAAAATACAACATTATGTACTTTACAGGTCAATACATTTCTCTCTAAACTTTAACTCTGATTAGAAATATATTTTTAAACCTAGATGAAGACAAATCACAAAGCCACAAATTTATTGCATGTGAACTGTGAACTATTTTCTTCTCAGCCATATGCTATCTTCAAGGCAATGTCTGTGTAATGATAAAAAGCAATGCAATTGTGGGTCAGATTGCATTACAAGGTATAAATGCTACTTACAATCACTTTCTTAGAGTCATTTTCTACTTCAAATTTAATACTGAAAGTAAATGACGGAGACTGACCAAAAAAAAAAAAAACCACGAGAATAAGGCTTTATAAAAACAATAAGGTACAGATTTCATGAAAGGCAAAGGTTTGTGTTATTGCGAATGCTGTTTTGGGGGCTGATGTCCCCAGTCAAATATTTTGTGTGCAAAAGAGTTCACTGTGACTACAAAAATTCTCTCTAAGACTTGAATCTGTGAACTAAAATCTTGTTACTGACTTCATAGTCTCCAAAACTGTGGAATAAACTGTTTTAGCCACCGAGCCTATGCGAAGACAGTCAAATCACATGTGCTTGGGAAGCCACACTTTCTCCTGCTCTGCCCACACTGTGTGGGGCACACTGTATGTAAGCCCAGCAAGGTATACACACAACCTCTTATTTTTCCAGCTCTTTACTTCACATTGTGTGCCTGATCTGTGAGGAAGTCTACTGGTAAAAACTATCATCAGATGACTCCTTCATTCAGAGAGACAATATTGCAAACAGACAGGACTACAAGTATTAAAGACATAGGCTAAAGACTACCAATACATCAACTGACGTTTTCTCCCAGAAAGAATATCAGAAAAACATTTTTGCTCATGGAATTTAATATTGTAACAAAAGACCACAGAAGGATATCACGGTAAAAATAACCTAATGTTAGTACCTGAGAAGATGTTTTGATAGAGAAGAGCTTTTCTGTTATGGCTGAGGACCATGGAAATAACAACACCGACTTCATATTAGATGTGAAAGTATCACTGAAATAGAGTTCTTTGGAAAAGTTTAGCCACAGGCATATGTAGCTAAGTGAATCACGTGGCTTCCAATTCTGCTTTTACTCTAATAAAGATGGTTCATGTTGAAATGTTGCATTTGACTCTTGATAAGACTACTGGCCCTGAAACAAAGGCTGTGCTTCCTACAAAGTTACATTTGACAAACATACTTTGTTGTCAGATGCTTAGGTTACCTTATCACAATATGTAAGCTGATTGGCTGCCACTGAAGAATGTGTTTTAAAATTTTTTACCACCAAGATTAATCTGTGTCACTGTATACTCTTTTGCGAAACTTCTCATGAAACTTTCTTGTCAAAGCTTCCTTTGAATTCTAGGCCATGCAGAATTATGAATATGTGAGATCATTCACAAATGAACCCAGGGAACTATGTGTTTTTTCTTTTTGAAAACAGGAATAAACTCTGTTACTTATTCAAATCCAGGATGCTATTTCTATTTCTATAAAATGGAACTGATTACCTAAGTAGGCAAGAGTATAATGACAGTTCTTTTAACAATTTGTTCTTCGTATTTAAAATGGCTAGCCTCTCAGGCTGAGTGATTTTAATGAATATAAATTACAGTGATCCAAAATAGAGCTCATACTTAGTTTCTCATTTTTATTGTATTGCCAATTCCATTTTTGCTCTCACTTAGGCATTTCTTTGTCCATTAAGAAATACTGACAAGTAATCTATCTATGTCTTGATTAGGCTACAAATTGAAAATAAAATTCCCCAGAGATGAATTTGTCATGGTCTTTTTATGTTATGTGTGAAAATTGTAAAGTTCCAGCTTCCCCCGCCCCATCCTCATTTAAAAAACTTTCAATTCAAAAGAAGTGTATGTGCCATACAGATGATTTAACAATAAAAAAGCTTATTTGTTTGATTATTAAAGTTTCCCCAGCAAGGTATAGCCTTCATGTCATGTGTTTCAAAATTTTATTTTCCATCAGATAAGGGAAGATTGTACTGTTTCAAAATAAATAAATGCCACCCAACAGAGAGAAAGTATAGATAAGTGGCAGCAGGCTCTGATATTAGAGTAGCTATAAAATTGAGTCTTTTTCATAGCTGAATTACTTGTCTACATGGTGATACTTGGAAGACAGATCTATTACTATAACAACATCTGTTCTTTCTCTCAATTTCTGCCACGTTGGTTTGCATTAGATATCATGTTGCTGGGAAATCATTAAAGAATGTGTGTACAGTTTTAAATAAAAAAATTCAAGTTCTTAGCTTCACAGAAATACAAAGGAAATTTTATTTTTCTTTAAGGTGTCATGAGCTATGCAGAAGTATGTAGATCTGCCTGGAGGTTGTTTTTCCTTATTTTTTTTTTTTTTTTTTTTTGTCTACAAAGATCATATAAATATTCCAAGTATTAACAATTTGATTTTAGATTTTTACCTCTGTTTGGACTTTTAGCTTGAAAGTTTATACCTGGGCATGGGTTATGAAATGTTTCCAGCAGAAAAGAAATGGATAAAAGAACCATATCAATGAAAATATAAATGAAAAGGGCTAAATCATAACAGACACCACAGAGATCCAGAAGGTCACTAGTGAGTACTTTGAAAAGTTGCATTACAATACTTTAGAGAATCTAGAAACAATGGACGGAATCCTAAGCACATATGAATTACCAAAACTAAATCAAGAAGACATAAAATATCTGAATATTCTAACAATACAGTGAAATTATGGCATTAATATAATAATAATAAGCTACTAACTAAACAATGTTCACGTTCTGATGTATTCATTGTTGAATTCTGCAAGAACTTCAAGGCGGTTATAAGGCAAACATGCTTCAAACTCTTTAATAAAACAAAAGGAAAGGAGTTCATCTGAATTCACCCTGCTTCCACAACCAGATAAGATTCCACATAAAAAAGAAAACTACAGGCCAATCCCTTTAATAAACATGGACACAAATATCCTCCAGATACTGGCAAATAGAATGAAATAAATCATCAAAAAGATCATATATCATGATGAAGCAGGCTTCATCCCAGGGATACAAAGATGGTTCAATATATGCAAATTAATAAATGTAATGCGCTACATAAATAGAAGTAAGGACAAATTCACATGACCGTGTCGATAGATGAAGAAAAAGCTGTTGACAGAATCCAACATCCATTCATGATAAAAAAAACCCTGAATACATATAGAAAGACCTTATCTAAATCTAACAAAAGTTATTTATGAAAAATCTACTCTGACAACATGTTAAATGGCTACAACCTTAAATTTTTTCCCTCTAAAATCAGGAACAAGACAGGATGCCCACTATCACCACTCCTGTTTCATACAGTGCTCAAAACATTAGCCGGAGCAATAAGGCAAGAGCAAGAAAAGGAATACATACATAAAAGGAAGAGGTCACATATAATTTTTTGAAGATGATATGATGTTTTACACAGAAGAACCAAAAAATTTTGCTAAAGACTCAGAATAAATCAATATGCAAATCAGTTAGTGGCATTCATGGATACCAATAAAAAAAAACTCACTAAAAAAATTTAGGAAAAAATTCCCATTTACAATAGCATCATGAAAAAATAAGTTATGAATTAAGCTAATGAAAGAAGTGAAAGATCTCTACAATGAAAAGTACAATAGACTGAGAAATGAGATCTAAAATGGCATCAGAGAATGGAAAGCTATTCCCTGAGCCTGGACAAGCAGCACCAGTACATCAAAATCCCCGTATTACTGAAACAGAAGTACAGACCTAATGCATTCCCAGTCAAAATACCAACAACATTCCTTACAGTACTAGAGGAAACAAAAAACTAACCTAAGATTTATATGGAGCCAGGAAAGACCCAAAATATCAAAAGCAATCTGGGACAACAAAAATGAAGCAAGAGAAATCACAATTCCACATTTCAACACATATGAAAAAAAAGCAACAGTAATAACAACAGCCTCATAATGACACAAAATCAGAGATACAGAAAAATGTAACATAACAGAAGATGAAGATCCCAGGCACATTAAGTCATCTGATCCTCAACAAAGGATCAGTCATCTGATCCTCCCCAAAAACATACACTGGAGAAAAAATAGCTTTTTAAATAAATATTGCTGCGAAAATTGATCACATGTATGAAGATTGAACCTAGACCCATATCTATTACCATGCACCAAGTAAAAATCAAAATGGATCCATAATATGGACATTAAAACAGAATCAGTCTACAGGAAGACAAAATAGGAAAAACTCTTGAGACTTAAGCTGCAGAAAGTACTTACTGAGCAGAACTCCAACTGCACAAAAAACAGCATTTAACATCAACAAATGTGGTCGTATTGAATTTTTAAACTTCTACACAACAAAGAAAACAAACAATATATTGCAGAGGAAACTTACAGATTGAGAAAACATTATTGATAGCTACTTTACTGGCATGAAAGTAGAGTTTACTAAGAAGTCAAAATATCAGAACCCTCACTATAAAAGATCGAGTGAAAAAATGAGCAATTGAAATGAATAAACTCTGCGGAAGAAATAAATATATTAAAATATATTTAAAATATATAAAAATATATTTAAAATATATTAAAACTGCTCAACATCTCTCTGGTCATCAAAAAATCCAAATTAAAATAATATTAGGATTCCAGCTTACTGCAGAAGGAATGGCTATCAAAAAAACAGGCTAATATAAGAGATTATGGCAAGACTATGGAAGTAAAGGCAACTTTTTCACATTTTTTGTGGGAATGTAAGCTGGTACAACCACTATAGGGAAAATGAGCAGAAATTGATAGAGCAGAGAAATATATTTTCTTCTTTGTTAAAACATTTTTTAAAATTATTCTTTGAGTACCTTTTCACCCCAATTTGTCCCTGTCCTCTATAATTACTTTCCCAAGCTTAGCTAAATTTTCCTATACTTTTCATATAGTATAAAGTTACTATCTTTATCAAAGATATATTAAAATATATTAATATTAATAATGTTAAAATATATCTTTGATATGGAACATGCATAATATGTATTTATTCTCTGAGTATTTGGGGCCAGAATTCTGAAAAGCATGTTTAATAGGCTGTATCAAGGTATTGTTAACCCCTTGGTCCCTTCAGAGGCCATATGGAAAATAAACTTATTACCATTTCCTGTTTACCTTGACTGCTGACAACCTGTGGCATGTGGCTGCATCACTCTGATCTCTGGTCCTGATATGGGGGAAAGAAACTCTCAGCCTACTAGATGTCTGCCACTGAGTTTGTGTTCTCTAAAATCAAAGAATTACTTTTAGAAATAATGGAGGTTAAAAACGAAATATATTTATTGAGAGAAAGAAAGCTTCTGTCTGAGAGACAGCGGGGGTCCTGAGTGGGTTGCCAAGGATCCTGTCTTTTCTAGGGATTTTATAGAGCAAAACTCCAAGGTGAAATGGCTCCAAGGTGGAAAAAAAATGAGAATTTTCAAGGTGCCAGCGGGACAGAACTATAGTCTCCCAATAAGATTAATTGTTCAGGAAAAAATGATTAAATCAGGGACAAACAGGGAAGTAAGTCATATGCATAAAGAGCAGTGACTTCCTGTAGGGGTTTGGTTAGTGATTCCTAGTTTCCTAAGGGTGATAGAGACAGTCTTCTGCACTGGCTACTTCAAGGGTCCAGCCCTGTCTGACTGCATATATTTCTATCTAACTCAGTTGCCTATAACAGTCCCATTGCATTCTTCTCTGCATGTTTATTTGTAAAACCTCTTTTCACTTCTCTTTTATAAAAATAATAATATTTTATTTAGAATCTATGGGAAGTGTCAAGGGTATTACATGGAATCACAAATTCCAGGTATAAGATCCCTTTGGGGGATCTGTTATTTTAGCTATTACATTCCCCAACCTTTTAACACCAATGCTATAAGAGATCTGTAAATATTTTAAATTAAATAAAATATTAATGTATTACATTATCAAAATTTTTCATGCTTTTTTATTTAAAACTTTGATTTCTAATTCTCTGTTTTACTGCCTATATGCATTCTATTTTAGTCTGTGTATAATTCAAGTTATAATTCATTGATGAATATAAAAGATATATATAAAAATCTGGAACTTTCAAATTTGTTTTTCTTTTTGTATGTATAGGTTTTTTTATAAGCATTAAAGTATAATCCTGAAAGTTTAATGGAAATGGACAGACACTATTACTGTATTTCAAATCTATAGTCCTATATGAAAATAATTTGCACAGTATTTTCAGTTCTATTATTAAAATTTCTGCCACAAGAATGAAGTGTCAGATTTTTATTATCTGATATATATGGAGAATTAGAATTGTATGCCCTACCACCCTGACCTTTATCTCTATTCTGCATGTTGATTGGATAACCTTTCTACTTCTTCCTATTTATAGCTTTACTAAATTCAGGGAAACAAGTGAAATGTCCAGCCTGTAAAAATACAAAATAGCAGATGGTCAAGCTGATAGAGGAGATGACTAAATCTCACACAGGATTAACATTCCAGTGCCAGGATCTGATTCTCATGTAAAAATGTAAATAAGAATGCAAAATAATATGACTGATTCTAGTCTGTATAAATGAATAAAAGATATGTGGCAAATTTACCCATTCTACCTATGTTTGTTACTTTCCTGCACTTATGGAATATATCACTGAAAGATTACTTGAAGTCACAATATCAGTTTTCATTATCACTAAAGCAGTGACATACGTATATTTGTATCTTATGCTTTGCGTGAGGAAAGTTATTTCAAAACTGTCATCTTACCTAGTTGATACGATTGATTATGATTTTCTTTAGTTCTTTATTGACTGTATGTGTTTAGAGACTTAGCAAAACTGTTCATAACAAGTAAAGATTTAATTTTACTCCAAATTCCCAGAATCACCATTGCATTTCTTTGCACTGATTTTTAACTCAATATTTCAAATATAAGCTCATGTGAACCTATGGTAATTTGTATGTGTTATTTTTGTGACATTATTATGTTTAGCATATTTATCATTAGAACGAACAAGAATGCCAAGAATTGCCACTTAAGGTTAGAAAAAAGTGTTTTCTGGAAATTAGATCAATTGGCTAGTAAGTCAAAGTAGGCATTTTTGTAGTCTACATTTCCAGTTAGCTACAGGAAATAATACCTATTGTTTTTCTTATCATTCTCCTACACTTTCAGGTAAGTGTAAACCTAAAAACATAGGAGCATACATAGGAAGATAACCTATGTATACTCCAAACACTGGCAATTAAATAGGGACCTAAAGGTGTCATAATATTCAGAAAACTGGAAATAATTTGAGTACAAAATTTAAAAATATACAATTTAAACATATAAATGTAGTTAAATTATAAATTCTTATATTTTACTTTTAAAAATAAGCACAAAGACTTATAAATGTAAATAACCAACACAAATGAAAATAAGGCATAAAAAAATCTAGAAAAAATCCACATGTCTGATTTTATTTATTCCTCTACTCTTGTTTTGAGGAAATTAAAACTTTGGGTCCAGGCTTCATTGGAACCAGGAAAAGACGAAATCATAAAAAATTACTGGAGCTGAAATATCATCAAAAATACAAGCAAGAGGCCAAACAACTCCAACAGCAACAACAAGGGCAAAATGTAGACTGGCTACTCAGGAAGAAAACTCATACCCTAGGGATTAGTCTTTTGAGTTATTCTTTTCCTAGGTTCTCTCAGGCTAAAAATGTGCCAAACAATTGCAGTCACACCTGTATCTGTTTTGCTCAGGAGACATTTTCATGCACCTGTTCTAGAGTGCTAACACATATGAGTTTATTTTGCTCCTTGTGACCACTTATCAAATAAGTAATTATTATTTGTAAGAAAGTGAAAAGCAACCAATACCTAACTTTCCCAAGCTTACATGTTTAATTATTAATAAAAACAAAATTAAACTAAGTTACATATGATTCTGATTCTCTTCTTAACTGAATTCAGGTTTTTGAAATACTTATTATAAATATACATAAAACAGTGATTATAGACCATAGCATAATTCTTTAAAAAAGTATTGAGGTAATGGAGAACATGACAGAAATATAAAGGATGATATCTACATGTGCAGTTTTCTGGAATGATCATTGTTGTGTTCTATTTTTAATCTAATGGAGTCCATCCCTTACAAACTTAAGCGTTTTGCTTTGTGATTTGTCTTTTCCTCTTTAAACAGGTGGCACTGATTAAGAGATAATGTTTCCCAAGAAATATATGGAATGAGGTTGATTTATACTGTGAATTAAAATGAGAGCCAGATGTTGGGCCACAGCTGAGAAAACCATCCAGCCTGCAGTCTAAAGACAAGGCCAGCTCTTCTCAGGGCAGGATGACCATGAAGTGCTTTTGGACATCAAGATTTTCCCCCAATTTTACTGAGGCTGTCTCACCCACTTGTTTCCATGCTGCTACTGTTCTTTCTCTCTGCATTGGTGGAGTTCTTTCCCCCTTCAGTCCTTTGAAATTGTCCTGGTTTTATGTCATGCATAGTGGCACATGACTGTATGTCGACTACACAAGACGCTGAGGCAAGAGGACAGCTTGAGCTCAGGAGTACCAGGTAAACATGGGCAACACAGCATGACCCTGTCTCTTGAAAATAAAGCAAATTAATTGCCCTAGTTTTGATCCAATGATCAAAACACATGACTGACTTCAGCTTTATCATTTATTCATCTGACACTTAACCTTACCAACATTAAATAGAAATGGGTTTTACCGCCAGTGATTTTTTTCTTTCCCCTGCTCAGCATAGGTGTGAACTACTCGGCAAAAAATAATAAACATTCTCTAACTCAAATAACCCCAAAGTGATAACAACATTTTTGGTTTCAATTTGAAGTTATACTTTGAAGTAATGAGTATAAAATAGAATGTGTATAATGTATAATTCTCACAAACACTGAATCATATTAACTTCCCCATATAGTCATTTAAGGAATAAATATAACTGATCATTGTATTATAATTTGGGTGGGCAAATGCAGGTAATACACGTTGGCATACAGACACTAAAGCTTGTTATTATTTAAAATTCACATTCTGGATCAAATTTTAAATAACTGCTATCAATCAAAATCTGTCCTTAACACTCTCCATTTATATTCTGGAAATTATTTATCTTATACAATAGCTAATTTGAACATTGTTTATTCTAATTTTGTTTCCAGGCCTGCAGTTCTTCTATTATACTAGTTTTTTTTTTAATTCTTCTGTCACAACTGGACCATAATAATCATTTAAAACTCAAAGGTAACTACTGTTAATTTCTTATTGTCTTGTCTTGAACTCTTCCATTGTTTCCACAATTTTGTTAGGTTTGGCTTTGTTCTTTCTTGTTTTGTTAGATTTTACTCTGTCTGATGATAGAGGGAGCTATTTTGAATATAATGGGATATATTATGGTAACCATGATTTCCTGTTATATTGCTTTGAAATCTTATAATGCTTTCATTCATTTGCTTGATTGATTTAATTATTTTTATTTGATTTTATTATGTGATCACATGCACAGTTATTTTAAATAAAATGAGACATTATGGAAGCTATTGCTGATTTACTCTCATCTTGTTTTGAAATCCTATCATGCTTTTGTTCTTCTGTTTTGATTGGTTCTGTCCTGTTGTGTTTTGATTTTATTATGTGTGATGGTATGAACAACTTTTTTGAGGAAAATGAGATATTATAGTAATGATTGCTCATTTCCTATGATCTGGTTTTGAAGTCCTATAATGCTTTCATTCTTTGAGTGGTTTGATACTATTTTGTTATGTTCACTATTACTGTGTGTGAAGGTATGCTCAAGTATTTCAAAGGAAACAAGAGACATTATAGTAGTCACAGTTGATGTCCTGTTGTCTTGTTATGAAGTTCTGTGTTGATTGCATTTTGCTGTTCTGATTTTCTTCGTTCTGTTTTTTTTTTTTTCTTTTGCTTTATTCTCTTTAAAGTAAAATATGTTTTAAAAACCTCAAAGGTAAGGTAGATAAAATTTGCTAATTTATGTAGGAGATGACTTGGTAATTAGTTGAACCCTTTAATGGCACTTTCAGAAAAATACTAAAGTTATCATTAGGAACTATAAATGTTTCTATTTCTTCAAAGCTATGGTTGCTAAAAGAGATATCTTTCTTTAATAGAAAAGTCTATGGGTAATTTTCATATAACTTCTTTTTAAATATGAAGAGGAAACTCTTTACTCCCATCAGTTCTGAATTTTCTCAAGTTATTCATTATTGAAAAATCAGATTTTAAAGATATTTACTAATATTGTTTTGTGAGAGTTGACCCCCCTGCTATAACCCCCTCCCCGAGTTATAAAAAGCAGCAAAGAATGTTTCACTCCCTAAACCTTTCCCAGGAGATAATCAGAGCAGGGCAGGAAGGAATGTCTCTGCTAGTCATTAGCCACTAGATGTTCTGTTCTCTGTAAAGATAGAGATAAGTAAAAGAATGTGCTGTTTAAACAGGACCGGGGTGCACCTGGCACTCCAAGGTCAAACCAAGACCCTCGGTCTCCATGGTTACTCGGCCCCAGACCCTCAAATCAGCATTAGCCAAGTCCTGCGCCGTTCAAAATTAACCAATGCGATTCGCTTCTGTAAACTTGCTTGCCTCCCGCTTGTACCCTTAAAAACCCTGCACAAATTCCCCTCGGGGCCCCTCCGCACTCGTTTGCCTGGGGGACCCCATGCGCATGGAAATAAACTCTTTTTTCCTCACCAAGAGTTGAGTCCTTGGGGTCTCTTTCCCTGTGGCGTTGGCCCTAACATCATGGAGGCCCCAGCGAGATAAGCATGTCTCACGGGAGGTGACCCCAACGGCTCTGCGGGTGAGTACGACTGGTCGCTTCTCATTCCACCGGTGTTTACGCCCCGAGCCATACGGCTCCGATCTAGGGGCAGTTTTTGTTATCTGTTTCGTACTCTGTTCCCTGGTGACTGGGGGACGCCCCACACGGTTTCCGTGGCTCACTGTCTGCGATAGGGCCTCCCTATCGATCTGGGGAATTTCGATTCCCAATCTGTGGTCCGTCCGGGCCAATTTGGAGACACCCTTTGAGGTGACTCATCTGGGGGATTTCGATTCCCAGTCTGTGGTCCGTCCGGGCCAATCTGGAGACACCCTGTAAGGTGTCTCATTTGGAGTGAAACTGATGCGTATGCATGTGAATGAAGTGGCCGGCCTGATTGTCTTGTGTGTCGTGGGTGCTGTGTTTGGTTATTTGTTGTACCGCGCTTGCGTTAACCGCCCTGTGACAATAGAACATCATGGGACAGTCGACCTCATCCCCATTGTCCCTCACCCTCGACCATTGGTCGGAGGTGCGGAAGAGGGCTCACGATCTCTCCTTGCAGGTCAAGAAGAATAAGTGGCAGGATTTCTGCTCGACTGAGTGGCCTACTTTCTCTGTGGGATGGCCACCAGAGGGGACTTTTCATCTGCCCCTCATCCTAGCAGTTAAGGACGTCATCTTCCGCCCCGGGCAAAGGGGGCACCCTGATCAGGTCGCTTACATCCTGGTATGGCAGGACCTCAGGGAGGAACCCCCATTATGGGTAAAACCCTTTCTTCCCCCTTCTGACTCATCTGTACCAAAGCTTTTAGCTCTGAAGGGACCTCCCACTTCGGCTCCGGTCCTGCCCGAGTCTCAGCCTGATCTACCTTTACTCGACTATGACCGGCCTCCTCCTTCCCAGCTGACTCAACCTCCTCCGTACCCACTCTCTCCTCCAGCCTCCTCGTCCGGATCGAGTGCTGCTTCTCCGTCAGCCCCCTCTTCACCTGAGCTAAATCCCTCTTCTCCTCCGATACCCACGTCCCCTCTATATCCCCCGCTCCCTGCAATGGCTTGCCCCGAGCCCACACCTCCGGGGCCCACGGGCCCAGCCCAGAACACTCGGAGTAAGCTACGGCCTGAGGATCCAGTCGTTACCCTCCTTCTCCGTCCCTATGGGCCCATGATAGACGATGGGACAGATGGAGGGCAGATGCCCGCTTTACAGTACTGGCCTTTTTCTACCTCAGATCTCTATAACTGGAAAAACAATAACCCTCCTTTTTCTGATGATCCTTCTAAGCTAACAGGTCTAATGGATTCTGTTATGTTCTCCCACCAACCCACATGGGACGACTGTCAACAGCTCCTAGGGGTCCTGTTCACCACCGAGGAAAGAGACCGCATCCTCCTGGAAGCCCGGAAAGCTGTTCCCGGAGAAGATGGCAGACCCACCCAGAGACCAGACCTGATCGATGACTCCTTCCCCTTAAAGCGCCCCAACTGGGACCCCAACTCACCTACTGGTAGGCAGCATCTTTCTATCTATCGCCAGACTCTAATGGCAGGTCTCCGGGCGGCCGCAAGGCACCCCACTAATCTGGCCAAGGTAAGAAAAGTTACCCAAGGACCTACTGAGACTCCCTCAGTTTTTCTAGAACGCCTGATGGAAGCTTACCGGCGATATACGCCTTTTAACCCTGAGGAAGAAGGCCGACAAGGCTCGATAGCTATGGCCTTCATAGGGCAATCGGCCCCCCCATATAAGACGTAAGCTCCAAAGGCTAGATGGTCTCCAAGACCTAACTCTGAGGGATCTTGTTAAGGAAGCTGAAAAAGTCTACTATAAGCGGGAGACAGAGGAAGAAAAAGAGTTAGCTAGGGACAAAAGACGAAACAAGGAATTAGCTAAGGTGTTGGCCACAGTTATTCAGGGAAAACCTGAGCCAGGAAAGGGAAAGCCCACTCGCCCTCCATTAGACCCTGACCAATGTGCATACTGTAAGGAAAAAGGACACCTGATCAAAGACTGTGAAAAGTTAAAAAAGAAACGGGCCAAAGAAGAACGAGAAAAGCAGTCCTCGCAGCGATCCCGAGCCCCCATGCTCGCCCTAGATGAAGAAGACTAGGGACTTCGGGGCTCGGACCCCCTCCCCGAGCTCAGGGTAATGTTTAAAGTGGAGGGGACTCCCGTGGAATTCGAGGTCGATACGGGAGCTGTTTATTCGGCCTTACAAGCCCCCTTAGGGGCCCTTTCAACTAAGAAATCATTAGTTCAAGGGGCTAACGGGAGCAAATATCGCTCGTGGACCACTGAGCGCACAGTTGACTTAGGTAAGGGAAAAGTAAAACACTCCTTTCTGGTTATTCCTGAATGTCCTGCTCCCCTCCTGGGACGTGACTTATTAACCAAACTGGGGGCAAAGATTTCCTTTGAGCCCCAAGGACCTCAAGTGACATTCCGTAACCCAAAGGTTGGGCAACCTATGGTTACGGTGTTATCTCTAAAACTGGAAGATGAATATAGGCTCTACGACCACCAGGATCCCCAGCCTATCGCCCCAGCCTGGCTAACTGATTTTAAAGAATCCTGGGCCGAGACGGCTGGACTCGGGCTGGCAAGCCAGCAACCGCCTGTAGTGGTTACTTTAAAAACCACTGCCTCCCCTATTCGGGTTAAGCAATATCCCATTAATAGAGAAGCTCACCTAGGGATTAAGGTGCATATACAGAGACTTTTAGACCAAGGGGTATTAACTCCTTGTCGGCCTGCATGGAATACTCCGTTACTCCCGGTCAGAAAGCCCGGGACGAATGACTACAGACCGGTACAGGACTTAAGGGAGGTCAATAGCAGGGTGGAGGACATTTCACCCCACCGTACCCAATCCCTATAATCTCCTCAGCGGGTTGAATCCGTCAAGGACTTGGTACACTGTTCTGGATTTAAAGGATGCCTTTTTCTGTTTGCCTTTGCACAAAGATAGCCAGCCCTTATTTGCGTTTGAATGGACGGACCCCGAGACTGGGTCCGCCGGACAACTGACCTGGACGCGCCTCCCACAGGGCTTCAAAAACAGCCCAACCATCTTCGATGAAGCCCTACATAAGGATTTAGCCCCCTTTCGGGCTCAACACCCAAACCTCACCCTTCTTCAATATGTAGATGACTTGCTGCTGGCTGCGGACTCTGAGGGTGACTGCAAAAGCGGAACTCAGGACCTTTTACGTGAGTTGGCTATTCTGGGGTATAGGGCATCAGCAAAAAAGGCTCAAATTTGTAAGCGAGAGGTAATTTTTCTGGGCTACTCCTTGAAAGGGGGAAAAAGATGGCTCACTGAGGCCAGAAAACAGACCTTGGTCCAGATTCCCCCTCCAAAGAGTCAAAAACAATTACGAGAGTTCCTGGGTACCGCGGGGTTTTGCCGGTTGTGGATCCCTGGATTCGCAACTTTGGCAGCTCCCCTGTACCCGTTACTGAAGGGGGAATCTCCCTTTATCTGGGAAAAAGATCACCAGCAGGCCTTTGATGCCATCAAGCGGGCTCTCCTGTCCGCTCCGGCCCTGGCCCTTCCTAATGTGGATAAACCCTTTACTCTCTTCATTGAAGAAAAGAGAGGAATAGCGAGAGGAGTACTGACCCAGGCCTTTGGGCCATGGAGGCGTCCGGTGGCTTACCTCTCAAAAAGACTGGACACTGTGGCAAGCGGGTGGCCACCCTGCCTAAAGGCCATTGCAGCAGCTGCCTTGCTCATTAAAGATGCTGACAAATTGACTTTGGGACAAAAAATAACAATCATTGCCCCGCATACGCTAGAAAGCATCATCCGCCAGCCTTCAGACAGGTGGCTCTAAAATGCCAGAGTTACTCATTATCAGAGCCTCTTGCTCAACAAGGACAAGATAACTTTTGGACCCCCGGTGACTCTCAACCCGGCGACTCTGCTGCCGGAAGAAGCTTCGGAACCCGTCCTCCATACCTGCCAGGACGTCTTGGCAGAAGAGGCCGGAGTACGACCGGACTTATTGGATTGCCCCCTACCCAATGCAGAGGTGACCTACTTCACTGACGGGAGTAGCTTTTTGATTCAAGGTAAGCGGTATGCGGGGGCGGCTGTGACTGATTATTCCAATGTTATATGGACAGCCAGACTAGAGGACGGGTCCTCGGCCCAAAAGGCCGAACTGATTGCTTTGACTAAGGCTCTGGAGCTCGCCAAAGGAAAGCGAGCAAACATTTACACGGATAGCCGATATGCCTTTGCAACGGCCCACATCCACGGGGCCATATACCGCCAGCGGGGGCTTCTGACCTCCGCAGGAAAAGAAATAAAACACAAACAGGAAATCCTTCAGTTGCTCGCTGCAGTTATGTTGCCCCAGAAGGTGGCGATAATACACTGTAACAGCCACCAGAAAGGGACTGATCCCGTCACAAGGGGAAACAACCTGGCCGATCAGGCAGCAAAATCTGCAGCCATGGGAGACTCACAAATGTTGGTGACTGATGTCAAAGATTCTCCTCCAAAGGAGAAAGCTCAGATTAACCAAACCCCTGAAACACCTGATCTGACTGCTTACATACAACAGGCCCACCGGCTCACCCATTTGGGAGCTAAAAAGCTGAGCCTACTGGCCCAACGCCAAGACTTCCCAGGGGCATCCCCCACTGCCATACGTCAGGTCGCCAATCGGGTTGTGGCTAATTGTGAGGCATGTCAATTGACCAATGCCTACCCTGCCAAGCTGGCCCCCGGCAAAAGGCTACGTGGCACCAGACCTGGACAATACTGGGAAGTGGACTTTACAGAAGTTAAGCCTGCCCGATGCGGACTAAAATATCTGCTAGTTTTTGTAGACACCTTTTCTGGATGGACTGAGGCTTTTCCTACCAAAAAGGAAACTGCTGCCGTGGTAACTAAAAAGTTGATGGAAGAAATATTTCCCCGGTTCGGATTGCCAAAGGTAATAGGGTCCGATAATGGACCGGCGTTTGTGGCTAAGGTAAGTCAGGGACTGGCCAACATATTGGGGATTGATTGGAAGTTACATTGTGCTTATAGACCCCAAAGTTCAGGACAGGTAGAAAGAATGAATAGAACTATTAAGGAGACCCTCACTAAATTGGCTCATGAGACTGGCTTAAAAGATTGGACGATGCTCCTGCTGTATGCCCTTTTTCGCGCGCGAAACACCCCGTCTACCAAACCCCCTAACCTTACTCCCTTCGAAATCCTTTTTGGCACTCCACCCCCCATTCGAGATCTCACTCCCTTAACTGAGCATGCTGCCTTGTTGCCAACCTCCCTGTCTGACAGGCTCATCGCCCTTGACAATCTACAGAGGGACGTGTGGACGCAGCTAGCCTCGGCCTATGCTCCCAGTGAGTTCCCCGCGCCACATCCGTACCAGGTGGGAGACTTTGTGTTCGTCCGGCGCCACCAACAAGAGACTCAACAGCCTCGCTGGAAAGGACCGTACCAGGTCCTATTGACTACTCCTACAGCGGTAAAGGTTGACGGAGTCGCCTCTTGGATCCACGCGTCACATCTAAAGCCTGCTTCAGCGCCAGAGGACGACTCCTGGGAACTCAAACGGTCTGATAACCCCTTAAAACTTAAGCTGAGCCGAAAGACTCTTTGATGCTGTTTCTGTACACTCCCCTTGTGTATTATTGCGAGATGACCCAACAAAAACCCCAGGTTGTAACCCCCTGGGCTATAATGAAATTACTCATGTTAATGTTAGTCACCCCTACAATAGCGAACCCCCACCGCCCTTGGGTCTGGACATTAAGCCGATGGGACAACCCAAAAGAGGTCGATAAGTGGACAGGTTCAGGCCATCCCACCTTTAGTTTCTATTCCTGTGATATTGCTCCTCTTGACCCTAACGTTGACCACCCCCCGGAAATATATCTATGTCCCGCGTCTGTGGAAGGAAGGAGTTATTGCAATTCCCCAGGCGAATACTATTGTGCCTACTGGGGATGTGAAACGATGGCCACAGCATGGACCCCCTCAATAAAGGACCGGCACCTTAGCTTGTCAGCAACAGGAGGAGGTCAACATCAAGGCCCTTTGCCACTGTCAAAGAGGAGCCTCCACTCCTATGACGGAGGACCAGGCAATTGCCGACATTTACAACTCGAGGTCCTCACCCCCGAGGACCAATCTTGGACGACAGGAAAAATCTGGGGATTTAGATACTATATGAGTGGACCAGACACAGGAGGGCTCATTTTAATTAAAAAGAAGCTAAAGACAGAGCCATTGTTGCCCACACCTGCTCCAACAACAGCTAGGGGGCCCTCATCCCCCATGCCTGTGACTACCCAAAGCCAAGAGCCCATAGTCTCACCTCGCATCCCCTCCGGGTATTTAACTAATCCCCCTGAGTCGGGACTCGTCCCCCCAACCGTGAACTCCCTCCTCAGTCTTATACTTGGGGCTCATAAAGCCCTCAATCTTACCCATCCAGACCTAGCCCAAGCTTGTTGGTTATGTCTAAATGCTAACCCTCCATATTATGAGGGGACTGCTCTAAATGACTCCTATACGCTGACTCCCAATCCCGACCAGTGCGACTGGGATCATGTGTTCCACACCCTTCCTTTACCTGACCTCGCTAGCCGAGGAACCTGTATAGGGACACTTGATAATTGGCCTACAAACCTACGCCATCGCTGCCTCACACATACTCGCTCCTTCCCCAGGAACCAATACCTCATCCCTCCTACCGGGGCATTCTGGTTATGTACTACAGGGCTCACCCCTTGCGTCTCCACAAATGTACTCCTGGCAGGGGACAGCTCTTGCATCCTTATAGACCTTATGCCACGCATTAAGTATCTCCCCCCTAACATGCTCTCCCTCATGAGAGGTCGATATAAACGGGAACCTGTCTCCCTGACCCTAGCAGTCCTATTGGGGATAGGTGTGGCAGGGGGGATAGGAACTGGTACAGCAGCCCTCATTACTGGGCACCAGTCTCGCCAGCAGCTTCTTGCAGTAGTAAACCAAGATTTACAGGCCTTAGAGACTTCTATAACTGCATTACAACAGTCTCTCTCGTCCCTATCTGAAGTAGTGTTACAAAACAGAAGAGGCTTAGATCTTTTGTTTTTAAAGGAGGGCGGTCTCTGCGCCGCACTTAGAGAAGAGTGTTGTTTTTATACTGATCATACTGGGATTGTAAAAGATGCAATGGAAAAGTTGAGAGAGAGAATCAGATCTCGAGAGCCCCCTTCAAGTGAAGCCAAAGTGTTCTCTTTCTGGGAATCAATCCTGCCCTATATTCTCCCTTTATTGGGACCCCTGGCCGGATTCATTATAGTCATGACTATAGCCCCTTGGCTCATTAACCGAGTAACCCAGTTTGTGAGGGCCCAGATTTCTCAAGTAAAAGTTATGGTGCTACGCCAACAATATGATCCCTTACCCATACAGGACCTTTAAGATTAAAAGTCATGAAAAAAAAAAAAAAAGGGGGAAATGTGAGAGTTGACCCCCCTGCTATAACCCCCTCCCCGAGTTATAAAAAGCAGCAAAGAATGTTTCACTCCCTAAACCTTTCCCAGGAGATAATCAGAGCAGGGCAGGAAGGAATGTCTCTGCTAGTCATTAGCCACTAGATGTTCTGTTCTCTGTAAAGATAGAGATAAGTAAAAGAATGTGCTGTTTAAACAGGACCGGGGTGCACCTGGCACTCCAAGGTCAAACCAAGACCCTCGGTCTCCATGGTTACTCGGCCCCAGACCCTCAAATCAGCATTAGCCAAGTCCTGCGCCGTTCAAAATTAACCAATGCGATTCGCTTCTGTAAACTTGCTTGCCTCCCGCTTGTACCCTTAAAAACCCTGCACAAATTCCCCTCGGGGCCCCTCCGCACTCGTTTGCCTGGGGGACCCCATGCGCATGGAAATAAACTCTTTTTTCCTCACCAAGAGTTGAGTCCTTGGGGTCTCTTTCCCTGCGGCGTTGGCCCTAACAGTTTTCATCTTACTGAGATATTTATTGTGAATTAACACAAGTATCATATTATTTATTTCACATTTAATATTTATAGATAAGTAAATCAAAATTCATAATCTCTTCAAAGATAACTGCTTGAATATATTAATGTTACCTTTGAAAGAGACTGATCTAATTTATGGAATTTAGAGCTCGTCTGAGACATCAAAAAGAAAATTCATTGTTCCAGCATTCTTGAATGCAATGACAAGAATAATAATATTTTGTTAATTTTACCCATATTTATTCATTCTAAGTTCAGTATGAATCAGTGAGATGGCAAACCATGCAGTGTAAGATTCTTAAATTCTCAATCAACAAGTCGAGTTCGCCCTCACTAATATAATCTCATAAATTTATTACATGACAATTGCCCTCAAGCAAGCTAATAGGGACAGGAGTAACAGACTGAAATAAGTCACGAACATTAATTAAGTTTTATTTCAAGAATGGTCACAAGGGAGCATATGTATATATGTAATTAACTCTATTGAAGTGGATAATAATAACAAGTGAAATTTAAGCCACTAGAGTCTATGGTTACCTGAAAAAGTGATTTAAAAGAATGATTTTGAGATACAAAACAAAACAAAAAGACATAGAGAAGGCACTTAGAGGGGCAAGCTCATTAGCAAGTAGAAAAGAAATGAAACAATGGAAGTAAAGTTTAACTGATAGAGTTTAAATTATTGTGGGCCAAAACTGATAGAAAAGTTTCCAGATTAAAGGCAAAGTTTATCTTATAGGCTGAATGTGTGAACCGAAGGATTTTGAAAAAAATGCATAGAGATATGATAAAAACAGTGATAATTTAGATTACCTGGTATATGACGACAAGGAGATAAACAATGAAAAAACAATTTTTTGACTGAAAGGATATAAAATTAATTTTTAATTATTAAAGCTGAATTAGATAATACATTGCTAAACTTTTGTGCAATTAGGCAACAGAGTGTCTTGTAGACTTGTTTGGTCTAAAAGGAGATGTGATACACACCTATGCGCACACACACACTCACATAGCTATCTATCTATATATCTATATCTATATCTATATCTATCTATATCTATCTATCTATCTATCTATCTATATATATATATATATATATATATATATCAATGTATAGTATTGGATAAAATCCTAGATTCAAATACTTTGTAGTTAGTAAATAATATCATGGGGGAAGTTCTGTAAAAATAGGTCAAGACTCAAGTTATAAATTAACTCTAGGTATTCATCCCTTCCTTTTCTACACTATTTTCCACTGATTTCTGCACCACCATATCTCATTTGCAAATAATGGGAAAGGAAGATCAAATACCCCATTTATAATGAACATGCCATGAAGTGTGAAATTTCCCTTACCCTACAGACCACAGTTAATGAACTAAGTTTGTGTGCAATTAAACTAGAGAGCAACTTTATTTTTCCCTATAAGATCAAAGTACATTTCTCTCAGAAATAATATAGCCTATAATTTAGTAACACTGTTATTAAAGACTCCTTTTTTATCTCATACATTTTAAGAAGTCAGAGGTAGTGAACTATGTTTTACACATTGAGCTCTGAAAATTGCACTCTAATAAGATTCTGTAATTCTAAATGTTATCTTTTAGTGAGACCTGGCATCAATGAGTGTTAGTAATAAAATTTGAAATAGAAACTAGTTTTCTTAAATAGCATTTAGAAAATAAGATGTTTTAAGAAAATTGTCTTTTCCTCTAGTAAACTCTTTGATTTGTCACCACGAGTGTATGTCAGTTACTCTATGAGTGCCAGTGCAGCTTTTAGTTAAGTCCATTACTGGTGGAAAAGAAAAACCCTTAAATTATTAAATTGAGAATTAAGATTTTTTATTATTTTATAAAATTCTTGTATTATGTACTACACTATAAAGTAATATGACTAAGCCTTTCTACTTACAAAAATGTTGAAAAGCTATAAGTACAGTGATGCCTCAGTTTACGAATGCTTTTGTTTGCAAACATTTTTTTTTTCACAAACAGAAACGTCTGGTATTGGGTGAAAAACACAACTGTACCATCTTTCTTGTAAAAGCATGAATGCAGTCATCTTTTCTAACATCTTGGAACAAATTATGTTCATGAAGCCAAGTACAACTATATTAGTATTTTGGGGTTTAATTTTGCATCACAATTGAATTCTTCAATGAGTCCTCAACAAATTTGGAACTTTGTTGTCTAGTATATCTTTTGGAAGTGTCTATGCTGTCGAACTGGGTGAACAGTCATTTGCCATATCTTTCTAGTAAGTGAAATACGATTTAGGTAATTGATGATATAAATTTATAAATTTATTTAATTTTAATGAATTTTAACGGTCATGTGAACCCAGTGCTACTGTATTGGACAGTATTTAGGTGATTAAAAAAAAGTCATATCAGTTATAGCCAGCTGGTACTCTCAGAGTTTTGAACTTGGTTGTATTAGTTCTGAGGAATAAGTATACAGGGGTTTCAACTGCCAAGATATAAGAGTACAGGAGTTTCAACTGAGTGAAATCTTTCCTCTCACAACTATTTATTTTAAAGTTTGCTCCTCTTGTTTTTTAACTTGTTTTAATTTCCAGAGACGTTTCATTAAATATCATATAAATTTGTTTCTTGAAACAGGATAGATAACCCAAATAAATAATCTGGTTTCCCAGTGTAGGGAAAATTAGGGAACAGTCAGGAGAGGTTAAGCACCTTACGTGAGGTTTCTAGCAAAAACAATTAAACCCCTGCTACAGAGAGTAACTAAGAAAAATAAATAGGACAAACTGCTAAGCTGTAGGGAGCAGCATGACAGCCCCATTGCTGCCTCCCCGCCTCTCTCCTATGGGCATATGATGCATCTGCCTACATTAACCATAATCCTCTCCTGCTTTCATCACATACCCGAATGTGATGATGACTCTGTTGTATTCATCCCCTTAGCCTCTTCCTGTCCCACCAACTTGCCTTTGGCCTATAAAGGATTCGATCACTTCCAGAATAAACAAGGCTTGATCAGATTCTCTCAAATTGCTTCAATCTCTCTTTGTCTCCCCCCCTGTTCTACTAATCTCCATTCCCCCTCCAGGCACACCCCATGGATTGATCCTCGGGCCGGATCACTAAGCAGCCTAGTTCATTTCTATTCCAGGGCCCCCATATGCTCCTCCTCCACCTCCAGTTAAGCATAAAGTGGAAAGGGAGGATGTATTATAAAAAACTTGCTTAATATACCATACTCGCCATAAGACTATACTAAATTACACATGTATCTTTGCTAACTTGGCCTTGAATTTGAAACTCTACTATAAATCTCACAATTATCTCCTTGACAAAACCAAAAGACCAAAGAAAGTTTGTCTAAGAATGTGCACATAGGCCATTGAAGAGGACATTGGCCATATCAGGGGTCTCAGAACCTGAAACAGCCAGTCAATTTATAACAGCTCTCAAGGGTTACAGTCCCTTTCTTACTGTACAATAAAAGAGGCTAAGAACAAGGACTGTTGAGTACCAGCAAGTTCCTACCTTGCTCTGACAAGGTAGATGTCTGTCTCCTTATTTCTCTCCTCTTACATCTCTAATTCTACTATTGCTGTAAGCATACAAACTCTAAATAAAACTCCCCTAACCAGATATGACATGTTGGAAATCCTTGTACACTACTGATGCTCAGTTTATCATGTCTTGTTTTATAAAAGTATTGGTTTAAATGCTTAAATGAATTTTCTCTTTCATTTCATTTGCTCCTTCTCCACCTTCTGTAACTTTTGTTCCGTATAGTTGTTTAGTTAGTGGTAATTTCAGTGTTCCATAGTGTTAGAAAATCCACTAGGGTTTCGTTTTTTTATAGAGAAATTAAATAAAATTGAAATCCTCTGAAAAGTTGCTAATGTCATTTAAGCTATATTTCTCTTTCCTGCTTCTCTGTCACATTTATTTTATACTCCCTAAGCATGTGGTGTTCTCCTGCTGTAGGACATTATCTTGCTACATGCTGGAAAGAATGCCTTCCTCTCCTATAAAGTCAGAAATGACTGCCAAAGCCTTTCTTCACAACCTCCACCTCTCACCATCTACTTCTACCTTGAATCACACATACATTATACAGCCACTACAACATCACCACCTTTGCAACTACCCAAACTCATGGTGGTGCAAGAAATCTTCTGCGGAAAACACTGCTTTAATTCCCAGAGGATAACTGGACACTCACCCTTTATTTCTTAGACCTGTATCCTGACTTGTATCACAACTACTACTATAATGAATGGAAATAGTTGCTAAATGTTTGTATCACCTTTTGCAGCCTGTAAGTAGGAAACAAGAGATAATTTTTTTTATATCTTTAGTATCTGAGCCTATGTACTTTTGTTCCTCAAGATCTATTAAATCCATGAATGAAAAATAGCATAATAACACATTAAGACTGAAAATTTAGGGATAAAATTAACATAGACTAATCAAAAAATAATAAAATTCTGTTTTATATTTCAAATTTTGGATACTAAGAAAATATGATTTTGTATAGATAACTATGTATACATATACATACAGATGTGTTTTACACTATATATTTTATACTACATATGTTATTGCTTGTTAAAACTATATAAACATGATTTAAAAATAGAAGTACATTAGAAACATCTAAGCAACAGAGAATTTGAACTAAATCATTTAAAGTATTACTTATAAAATATCCAACAAGTGACCTCTGCTTGGTTACTATATGAGAAAATAAATATTCCATACCGTTGTTTATGAAGGCATTTTCCTGATCTACATCCTGTTTCTCATCCATAACAAGACAGAGAAATAATTAGAGCTATTTCATGAATAATCTTATTTCAGTTTAGACTATAACACAATGCTAGTACCAGGTGACATTTTCTAAAAGTATTACCAGTGTATTCACCAAAGTCTTTATCTACAACTGAATTAACAAAAAAGCAAGACAGGAATATCCAAAATAAAAAAAATAAATAAAAATTTATTTCACACAAGAAAGATAACTACAATTGGCTAAGAAGGCCATGTCAAGTTGAAGATCACAAGACAGGGGAATTTAGAGTCAAACAGATAAATTGTAGAATGAAGACCACATCCAGAAGAGGTATCAGCAAGGAGCACAAGGTAGAACACTGCCCGAATTTTAAAAAGCACCAGAAATCTACTGGAGTAGAGAATGTAGCACAAATGTGAACTGTTTATGAAATCAAAACTTTTAATTCACAGAGTTTTTCTCTCTGAAAGTTTCAATGAGACAGATGAGTCTGAATGTGACTCGTATGTTCTCCTTACGTGAACTGTTTACCTTTAAAACCTCATGTCTTAATTTCTGGATGAGCAAACAGCCTGCACCAGGCTGACATCTTACTGTTCAATTGGGACTGGAGATAATTCTCAAATAATTGTATTAATGTACAGAATGGAACATTGATAACCCAAGATGACAGGTAAAACAAAAATTACTTATGCTCACATTTGAAATAAACACAGATTTAAAACATTAAGAAAATTATAGTGCAAAAGAACTAGAACATATCTCATCCTATTTTGTTATTAAATTCCATCTGATAGAAAAACGCCTTTTCTCTCCAGTGGTGAGAGTAACATAGTTCACACTTACATGAAAAATATTTAACTTACAACTTTATTAAAGAGATGAGTTGCTCCAAGTAAAACCAGCATGTAAAAAAACTGATCCACAATTTAAAAAAAAATATCACTTTAAAAATAACTACACATAAAAAACAGACTCCATAAATCATCAGCTCATCAAAGAGAAAGTGATTATTACATTTGTATAAGTGAAATTCATAGCAAACCGATGTAAAAATAAGTGAAATATAAACACTTGGTCATACTTTACATTTCTTCAATAATAAAGAAAAACTTGGTTTTAGTCTATTAGAATTCTATGAGAAATACTAATACCATTACAGTGAATATATATTATCAAAATTATGAGGGCTAATTTAATAATCATATTAACTTTTTCATAGATTTAAGCAATAATGGAGCCCGAACTATTGAAAGGTTGCTATTTTTAAAAAGTTACTGCATATTCATAAACACTCACAGTTATTTCCTTGCAGCAAACATCTGTATCCACCATGAGATTTGAAGTTATTGCCTGTTAAAAAGTCACAAAACAGGAATATGTTAATTTACAACGCATTAAACTCTAAATTACAATAACTAATGTGATTATTCTATGTTCCTAAATAAGAACTATGATATTATCACTGTATTATTCTAACTTTATTTTTATGAATGAAAATCCACAACAGCCAAGTGAAAATTATTTCTCAATTTTTACCATAAGTTACAAATACTGCTGAAAATGTAAAAGTAAATTTCAATTACAAAAAACATCCTAGCTGGCATAAATAATGTGTTGATTTTTCTCAATATTTAAAGTTGTGTGATCATTGTTCACATTGAGGAAAGTTTAATTTTAATTTCATTTTAAGTATACATGATTTAATATTTACGCAAACCTCTTTGACTTAATAAATCTTTCTTGATTTACAAAACAGATTTGAAAATAAGAAGAAAAAATTAGACACACTTTCTGAGGAAAGGGGAAATATATAATTCCATGTATGCCAGATACAATATTTTAATTAATATTTAATCAATTTACTACACAAGGAAATAAATCATTTATCATATGCTTGCAGTTGAATAGTATATGAATATTCAACCTGAAATAAGAATTAAGTAATTATCTAAATCTCTCAGGCCAAAAGACCAATTTACAAGAATTACCCAGCTCACTGGGGCAGGTATTAGAGAACTTGCTTTCTTGAATTATTTTTTAAATGCTGATTTTACTGTACATGTTTAAAATGTACCAAATACAAGAAGAGCTAATATGCTGTGAATTAGACATCTATATTCACCATGAAATCATCTGAAAATTTTTTAATGAGACAAATTTTTGTTCTTAATGAAACAACATTTTTGATTCTATGAAAATATCTAAAAATATGCTGTAATTACCCCAAAACTTGATATGAATGTATTATGTTATTATTATTATACATTTATATTCTGTCTGAATTTAATTTCTTTGTTTCTTCTCAGAAACATTACAAGTACTAGGAAGTTATTTAAATATTTTCTAATAATAAGCTTGATATCAAATTTTAAAGCTGTATCAGGCCAAAATATATCCGCTTAATACAGTACAAAAACTAGTATGTAATACAAAATTGGAAGTGTGTTTTGTTTAATTAGCTGCTCATTTTTTTTCTTTTTTGAAGTAAAAAATCTACTGACATAGTGTAAACTAAGATGTTTCTTTACATATCTCTTTAGTTTAATAGGATTCTTTAAAGTGGTTTTTAGATTTGAAGAAAGCAGTGTTTCTAAAAGAAAAGAAAATGTTTCAATTTTTTATAATTACTTGAAGAAACAGTCTTCATATAGGAAAAAAGATATTTGGATAATAAGTTGTTCGCTGAAGAAAATTATGTCAAGGCAAGTGGAGAAGATTTACTATAAATACTGTTATTTTAAAAGTTAATTAATTACAGTTAAGTTTTATCTTAGCAAATATTGATATAAATAATAAATTTTGCTCTTTAACATGGGTGGCAAGTAGTGTTACTTCTTAAACATTATTTCCTATAAATCTCTAGATTTATTTTCATTAATATAAAACAAATTGGAAAATGGTTTGTTAGAAATGTAGTGGTTATAATTAATTTTTCATCATTTTATAATACACAAAATGTTGTATATTTTGTTTTAAGAATGGATTGCTCCAAGACAAAATATTCCTAATAAAGGATACCTTATTTTTCTCCATAAATAATTTGTAGCAATAGAAACTATAAAATACATGGTCATTCTTAATTTAGAGTAAAAACAGTTACATTATTTTAGACAATTCATTTTCTTATTTTCACGGTTTAATTATGTCTTTAGCATTTTCAGCTTTTTTCTTAGTTGGAAATACTCTATTATACATGCTTTGCAGAGTATTAAATTTGGTAGAAGTATTTAAAGAGTAAAAGTGTTAAGTAGGAGAAAAAATAAGGACAATTTTTCAATTGGAGTTGTTTGTATTCAAGGTGGTAAAAGCAAGATTAATAATGGGATAAAATCCCTCACTTTTGTTTTTAAGGATGATTTGTTTTATTTCAGTTCAAAAGTCTACGGAGGCACACTCTCCCTGATAGCTCTGTGTATTCTACTATTAATGAACTCTCTGGACTTGTAGACATCTTTTCTTTAATGGAAATGTGGTAGGAAATGGCTATGCAATAGCTGGGTGGCGAATTTCAGACCCAATCAATTCCTCTTCTTGTGTCCTCTCCCAACCTGTACCTCAGAAACTACTGCTATGGAACCTCTAGATTTCTAGGGAACAAAGTTAGAAATGCATTTATTTGTCTCATAATTTTTTTTCCTTTTTGCACAAAAAATAGTGGGGAAGAAGGAATATATGATTCCTGGGAAAGGAAAGGGAATTTCAATATAGGAAATATTGTATTGAATTTAAGTAAGAGTAAAGGAAATGGAGGGAAACAAAAGTGTTTCTGGTAAAGTTTGTGATGTATTTGCGAAAGTTTTAGGAAGCTGATTGGGAAACAGTCCTGCAACAAAAGTGAAGAAAGAAGTAAACTGTAGAGACCACTTGTGTGCCTTCATTCTCCTAATCTATGTCGAGTCACTCCTATATTACACTAATTACCTGTAAATCTTGCCCACAACTTAAGTTACAGAGATTGATTTGGTATATTAATTGACTCATAAATTAGAACTCTGCCCTAAAATGTAACTATGATCCTAAATACAGTCATAGCCCTTTTGGCATCTTTTTCATTTTTAAACCAACTAATAGCTAATTATAATTGTGGGAAATGTTGAAAAAAGGAAAAAAAAAAAAAAAAAAACACCTCATTTTCAAGTGGCTGCCTAGAATTAGTACTCAAAACCCTGGCTAGTTTGCACAAGAATGTTGCATTATTTCGGTGTCAGTTCTCTCCTTTAGAATGTTTGGAAGCTCAGCACCAGACGCTAGTTTCCAGCCTGCCAAAAAACATGCTGGTTTCTTGGTACGGTTTTCTAGTTCTTTTGCTATTAGTGCATAATTTGACAGTATGCTGCCACAGTAACAGAATTCATTAAGGGATTTCAGTTTTGTTCTGCCAATGAGGATTTTTGGCTGCATGTAGAGCTGGCTTCTGAAGATTGATCCATAATATTTGTCTTATAAGGCTTTGTCATCTCCTAGTATGACCAATGCAATGAAGTAATCCATAATGAGCTGAGTTCTCCCAGCATGAGCTATTACCCAAGGGTAAGTTAGGCTCTCTTAGAAGCCATATTCACTTCTTTTTCATCAAACTTGGGTACTTAAAATAGACTGCCTGAAAGTGGACATATTTTACAACCTTATCTTGCACCATGTGGTTGGAGAATGGATTAGGGACATAAACCCCAATGTTCATTTCCTTCAGCCTCTCAGGCAGGGAAAAAATAATCCAGATTTTTGACTATTTACTTTGTATAGTCATTTTCAGATGACTTCTGGAAATACTAATGTGGTTGATTTAGTAAAGACAAATATACATAATCTTAATGGTTCTAATCAATATTATCCTACATGATTTCAGCAAAAAACTTGATATACCTTTTGTTATTTTAAACTGTACTTTAATACCACATAATTGTATTTTGACCACATATTTTGCCATTATCTATTGAATTGCTTACTAATCTTTTTTGTAGAGTTCAACAGTTTCAGTTTCAAACTCACATGAAATACTTTTATGTTAATGAGACCAAAGTAATTGAATTGATATCTTTGGGCATTGATTGCCTCTTTGATGAAAAACTAACCTGCTCTTGCAATCTTTCCTGTTGTAACAGCAAAAGAATGGGAATGAATCAGAACAAATGCAGCAAGTAAATTGAAAAATAAATCAGAGAACAGTATTGAATACTATTATATTGAATGAAGAAAGGAAACAAGCATAATCTTTATTAGGGCAATGGTCCTTAGTTAGGGATGATTTTGCCTCTTCCTCAGCTTACTATAACAACTGGGAAATACTATTCTATTCAGCTCATAGAAGCTAGAGATATTGCCAATATCCTGCAATACACAGAGAAGCCCTTGGCTCTTCCATTTACCTGCAAAAAGAAAGCCATAGTCCAAAATGTGAATGCTGCTGAGTTGAGACATTTACTTGTGGCTTATGGTACACTAAAACACAAGGAGGAAGATCAAGCTAAGCTATGTTTATCTTCAGTTTAATTCAGTTAATGTAGCTCATAGTTAAAAGAAATCTAACTAGCTCCATTTAAAAAAAATAGCCTTATGCTTTGGGAGCAGCATAGCCTCATGAGTTTATGAGAAGTAAATCCATTGACACCTCTAGTTAGGTAGGAAAAAGGGAGCCTCAATCCAATCATTATATTTTGCATGGTGGTGTATGGATGACACTTTAGAAAAGCAATCCTGAAACAAGGTCCTATGAGGAGTGGTTCAGAAAGGAGGCGAATCCATGGCTCGATTTGTTTTTGTCTGTCCATAATCACTTACTGACATTTTTTACCCCTCAGCTTACTACATTACTTTTATCATCTTTTTCTGAGCATCTATATTTCAATGATTATATATTTTTCACACTAAAAGTTTGCAGTTGTTGTTGTAATACAAAAAGGAGACAGATGTTAGATACAGTAGATAGGTGATAAATAGGTAAATTTCATTTAATTTGTTACTTATCATCATCCCAAAGGATGTTCTTGACCTCAGTATGGTTAATAATACAAGGGTAGAAATATCAGAAAATAAGGTGTTAATCATGCTATAGATAATAGTGTTTTTTAAGACTACATAGTAATCTTAAATCAACAACATGCCCATGTTCTTGAATTCACTCTTTGTTTACTTTTCCACTTATCTTGTCTCTTTCTACCTTATTTTTTACAATTCCTACCCTATGTACTGAATATCTGCCTTCTGTTAAATTGTAAAATACAAAAGTAAACAAGATATGCTCACTATCTAACCAGACATGAATGCCAACATAAAGTGAATGCAGTTATATCAACAGAGAGAATGACATAATGAAGTCGGTCAGATACACTTAAAAACAGAACAGGTTGTTTAATTTTTCATAAGACTATGCTCAGGTCTGATGGATGTTTTTGGTTTTGATCTTCTTATGTTTCTAATCGCTTTGTTGGGTAAACTATGAATTCCTAGATAGCATATTTCAATAATACAATGATAATAGTACTAGAGGGACATTCCTCACAAATTCAGAATCTTATTTTACTTATCATTTATAAGCAACATCAAAAGCATGATAAAACAATCTTACTTTTTAAAAAAAATTCTCACAATTTCAGTATTAAAAGGATGAAAAGATATTAATCTTCTGTTTGTGAACTGTATCTAATTGTCTCCCCAAAGCTTCCTGAGCCAATAGGTCGGGCTCTTTAGAGTTAGTTGGATCTAGGGTGTGGGAAGATTGGTTAAAACTACAGATTAACTAAATTAATCCATCAATAGATATGGATGCAAAAAATGCAGCAAAGACAGTTAAAAAAACTAAAAGTGATATAACAACTCAACAACCACATGAAAAAAGAATATAGAGTTAAGTATTAAGCCTCTCTTTTAAAAAAAGAATTGTAAATGAATCCTAGACTACAATGAATAATTTAAAACTCAAAAACTCCTAGAAGACAATACAAAAGAATAACTTTTCATATTTGGCACCAAAACTATGAGCAATTAAAAACATTGATGAAATTGATTTTACTAGCAATAAAAATTTCTGGTCTGCATGATACACTTGCAAGAGAATGAAAAAGTGACATAATATAATGGAAGAAAATATTTCTATAAAATAGATCTGATAAAGAACTGCTATACAAAAATATACCAACTGAATTCCAAAAAGTTAACAATAAAAAATACTTATTAATACATGGCCAGACTTTAACATATAACTTAACATAATGATATAGAAATGGCAAATAGACATGTGAAAAGAAAGTGTTTTCAGAGAAAAGTAAAATCAAGCAATGAGATATCAGTACACACAAATTGGAATAACCAAAATCAAAAAAGTGACAATACCAAGTGCTGATGAGGATGTGGAACAACCAGAACACTCCTTGCCAACAGAAAGTAAAAAGTTATGCTACTTTGGGAGACAATTCATATAACAGTACTATTTGCTTACAAAACTGCATATACCTTTACTATATGACACACAGATTCAGCAATCATGTTCCTTTATTTATCAAAAAGAGTTAAAAAATGTGTCTAAACAAAAAAATTGCACTCATTTATAAGAATTTTATTCACTATTGTCTAAAATTTGAAGTGACCACAGAACCATCAACAGACAAAACCATAAATACACAATTATAAACGTAGACAATATTATATTTTTCAGCATTAAAAATAATGAGTAATTAAACCTTTATATGCTTATTATTTTATCAGTTGTTTTGGGTTTTTAGGCTTTTCACTTTTATATGATGGGAAACTCCATTGATTAGGTATAGTAATAAACTGATAAAATAATAAACTCTCAAAGATAGAATGGACTACTAAAAAGAAAAAAAATGTCTTTAGAATAATAGAAATAATCATTTGGGATTTAAAACTGAACATATTAAGTATTTGGTCATAGTGCAAGAACAAGCAACCTGTTGGAACTGAACTCAGGCCCCCCAAATGCTACTTTGAAGGTTTAACATTGTATTATTAACCAGATTTTCTGAAATATATTAGAATTGCTAACTAAATACAACTTCAGACCAAATTTATCATTTAATGATTTCTTTGAAAATTAAAAAGGTAATTACTACTTTTGTGGTGTGGGAAACTTTTGAAAGAAAAACAACAAAATGGATAGGAAAACATTTTAAAATAAAAGCATTTTTAAAGAGGACTGCATACAATCTGTCTCAGTCAAAAAGGTTATGGTTATCATACCAAACCAACCTGAACAGGTTAAATTTAAAACAAAGAAGTCAGTGCTCTATAAAAATAGACATAAGAAGTGTAATTATTCTGTTGATTGTGTAAGTGTATATGTGAAATCTAAAACTTTTGAAATGGTAAGGAAATCCACTTTAACTGTATCAAATTGAAAACTGTATGCCTGAGTCAGTATCTGTGCATCCCATATTTCCAACTCCTGAATTTACTCAGCTCCAAAATGCAAATACAGTTCTTCTTATGATTCCACTGGGATTGTTCTAAATATAGGAAATTAGTTCAGTGAATTCTTCCTTATCTATCACTGTCAATACAAACTGACATATTAAAAATATTTAAATTGTTATCCCAGGAAGGAAACATCATTTCTCAATGTCAATATATCTGTTAGAGGATAACACTCCTGGGTCCAATATACATTAATTCTGATAAAGAGACTTCATTTAAATATAAACCTTGTGACAGAAAACATTGCTGAGATATGTGAGTGGGTCATAATGTGAGAAGCAATAAGAGATTTGTCTCAAGAATAGTAGATAGTGTAGTTATGTCATTTTAAAGCATGTCTGGTCCATGTGGCTCTAGGACATTCCCTGAATAAACAGCATCATCAGTCTGACTGTCTTTCTGTCTGTCTGCCTGTCTCTCCATCCATCATGCTGGGGATATGAACCCAGAGCCTCTTGCATGCTAAGCAAGTACTGTACCATTCATTTATATCCTTACTCTAACATAATCTTTCTGATGAAACATAAATCTAAATTCATCAGTTACAATCTTGGTAATATTTATTAATTAAAATTCTGACTATGTCATGTAGCCCTAGTCAGTTCAAATATAATGAGGCAGAAATTATGGAAATAATATTATTGATAAACTCACTTTCCTCTCTTTAGTTATGGTCACTCTAAAAATAATCCAAAATAAAGGTCATTTAAAAACTCAGTGAAATATTACACAAACTGTCACAGTAATTGGTGATAAATGGACTTTTATTAACAAAAATCTTATCATACATCTTACTTACTGGCTCTTGCTTTAATTTAAAGCCCCTTTTATCACTGTGAAGTCATAATAACTGGCTGACTGATATACAAGACAACCATATCTTTAATTAAAGCAAGTAGGGTGATATAAGGAAAAATAAAGAATCATGGGATCCAATCTCATTATGATATTTTGATAATTTTGATGCCCTAGAGAGAGCCTTCTTAATCCTACCAAATGACTCCAACTGAAACATGAATATATGAATATATATATATATATATATATATATTTCAAATTTTGAGATTAAAGTATACAAGATACGTTTTTCAATTCTTTTTTTTTTTTTTTGTCTTTTTTTTTCTTTTTTATCGGTACCAGGGATCGAACTCACGACTGCCTGCTTGCAAGGCAGGCGCTTATGCCGTTGAGCTAAATCCCCAGCCCCACGTTTTTCAGTTCTAACTACATCAAAGATGTGTAGTAATTCTGATTACTAGCACTAACAGTAGACATTGTATTACTCGAGAATGATTGTTATTATTATTATTAATTACTTTAATGATATGTCAAGGGGAGAAAAAGCCCTGCACACATGTGGAGAAACAGAAAAGAGTAACATTCCTACAAGTAGAATTTGTGTGTGTGCTATGGAAGAGCATAAGTTTAGGAGAGATGGTCACTGTGATGACAAAATTCCCATGTCACCATGGCTGAATCATGCTGTTTCTGTGAAAGTGTTTTCTGATGTGGTTAACTTGTGAATCAGCTGACTTTGGATAGAGTAAATTATCTTCCATCATATGGATTGGCCTTATCCCACTACTAGAAGATCTTAAGAAAATGGACTTATCTACTCCAGGCAAAAAGGAATTTTTCCAGCGTGTCATCTTAGGACTCTTCCTTGTCAGTCTCTCATCAGATTCTGGACTTGCCAAGCTTTCACAATTACATGAGCCAGTTATGCAAAATAAAATTCTATCTCAGGGTATATATAATAACCAGTATATAGGATAGCTCTTGTCTTTTATGTTTGTTTTGATTTTTAGTTTACTTTGGATTTTTTGCTTTATTTTGTTTAGTTTTTGAGAGTTCTGGGTAATATCAACATTAAGGCCAAGGAGCAAAATATAAAAGAGAAGTTTAATAATCAGGATCTTTGATGTTGAAATCCATTAAATGTGTTACAAATATGATTTTACAGTGTGGAATCTTATAGGTAAGTTTGAAAATCAATTCCATCATTTGTCCTTCAAACTTAAATGAAAGATGCATTGGGGGTAAGCCGCTAACTAAAGAGGAAAGAGAAGTTAATTGCCACATCAGTTCTCTAGTGTGAGAATAGATAAACTCTTCAGTATAAATACAATGGCTTTAATGTTTTCAATAAAGAACTCAATCTGGATAACTTGTATTTTTAAATAACGTAGAATGCACACAGTGCATTAAAACATGGAGAGAAAAAATAAATGTTATAGTAGTTCTTTCATTTTATGTGGTTCACATAAAGATGTGTGTTAAAAACAAAAATTATACAAACTCAAACAGGATTGCAAATAATCAATTTCCCTGAATTTTCAGTTTGTATGTTCTTCTGTTAGTTGTTTTTAAAGTCTTAAAAACAAAAAACAACAAAGCAAAAATAATAATAGTATAATAATACTAATTAAATACCTCTCGATTCATTGTCAGATATTTTCATGTGTCTAAGAGGCCATGAAGAGAAATATAATCACATATTCTCAATTGAACTATTTCTTAAACAAATTTAAATGAAGACAACGATGGGAATTTAAATTATCAAGTGGCTGAAATGATGTGAGAATAATAAAATGGACACTCATAATTCTATCTTGTCTTTAACACATAAGTGTCAAAATTCTAGCTATGGATTGTTATGGTGTACTACCATTCTCAGATAGAATGAATACAAGTGACAAAACGATATTGACATAATCCTTTAAAATTGTTATTCACAAGTGCTTTAGAAATACATTACTTTACCACTAAGTGTGATTTAGTTTCTAATTTCAAAAATGAAGAATATCAAATACTTGTCAAAATAGATGTTACTAAAATTATTTTCTGGGTTAGAGATGTGGCTCAGTGGTGGAGCACTCGCCTAGCTTGTGTGAAGTTTTAGATTTGATCCTCAATATAAAAAAGTCTAGGGTAGAATCATCCTGCTCATATGATGACATTGTGGTTACTATGTGCACAGTGCTGGGGATTATAATTACGGTAAAGATGAAGAATTGTCAACTTGGAAACGTAGTTTTCTTCTATGACTTTTATTCACTGCATTATGTAATGTTGGCCCAAATGCCCTATTCTTGGGTTTGTTTGCTCCCTTTGCTCTGTGCTATCTCTACATACTGTTTTATGGAAAATAAGTTTATTGTCACTGTGTTAATTATCACCCATTATTAGTGAGTCATATTTCACAGCACAATTCTCCCACTTCAAGGTAAACAATATAGAGAGGTTACTGAGTTGACAGATACCTAAGGAAAAGTTATATATCACTTCCAACCATCCTAAAGAAAAGAGTAGTTTATGTGTCAAGTTGATGATATGTGTTCAGCAGTGTTTTATGACAGGTTTTCTGAAAGAATCAAGATCAGTCTTGTGTTTTTAGGCTATAATTTGGCATACCTAGGATGATCTAAGTTAAATTTTAATGTTAAAATGTGATTTATTTTACTCACTGTTTCTCTTTTGGCTTTGGTTTGTAATTTCGTATTTTGTCTAAAATCTTTTTTTTTTTTTTTTTTGCACTCATATCTAGTAGCCCTTAAGCCAAAGCTCAATCACAAATTCTAAGAATCATAAACTTCCCTCAATGCCCATTGTATCTGTGATCTTTCTTTTATTAAACCTGGCCTTGCTTTCTTCCCATGATTTTATTTCAGTGCATTTTCCTTTCTTTGTGCATCTGTAATTCTCTCTGATTATAATCACAAAAGGGAGATCACCCATTCTCAAAAAACAAGAGGCAGTTTGACTATCTAGTCTTTGAAAACTGTTCAGTGCATGACTGTAATACCAGTACTCCAGAGGCTAAGGCTGAGGATCCTGCTGAGGAGTTTAAGGGCACCCTAAACTACCCAGGGAGACCTTGTATAAAACAGGGTGGACAGTGTTAACACAAGTTTCAAGAAGAAAATTGACAAGGGAGTGAAAAACAAAATATTCTACATTGTTGGTGGAAATATAAACTGCTACAACCACTACAGGAGTCAACAAAAAGCTACATTTAGACATTCCACTCAGCTGGTTAGTCCCTTTCTGGGTATCTTTCCAAGAGTTAAAGACATCATACCATCATGATACCTACATATTCATGTTTATAGTAGCACAACTTATGATAAGTAAACCTTGAAAATGGCCTATACATCCATCAAAAGATGCAATAAAGAAATGTGGTACTTATACAGAATAGAGTATTACTCAACTCTAAATAAGGATAAATCTTGTTATTTCCAGGAAAACACCTACACATTGAAATCATAGTATCATGTGAAATAAATCAGTCAGACAAGTTTAATTTTTCCATAATTTCTTATATGAGAACGCCAAAACATAAAGAGCAAAAAAAGTATGTTATAGAAAATGGAAACACACCTTTTGTGAAATAGAAAGGGAAAAAGAAATGGAGGGGGAAGAGGGAAAGAGATGGAGGTGAAAAAAAATTGAAATACGCATGCTATGTATCAAAATCCTATGATGAATGTAACCACTGTGTGCCACAAAATGTAGTAATAAAAATATGAATTAAAAAAGAGAATTGGCACATGTCTATGAATCTCAGCACAATATTTTTTACTAAATGTCAAAAAATATATTTTTCTATTAAATGTCTCTATTTTAAAGAATTTGAAAATATTATTCATATTTCATATACTATTCAATATAAAGGTAGTCATTTTCTCTTCTAAATATCTTTGGCTGTGCTCTGAACACAGATGGGTTTATACTTTCTTTTTGGAGTACCAGTATTGCCCTGGCTCACTGCAGCCTACCATTCTTTCTCCTGCTACAGGATCATTAGACCCACTGTTGCCTCCTTCTGAAAGCCTTTCCCTCTCCCTCTGGAATTTCCCTTGATCTCGCAAATCAAGTGCAGATGTTGGTGCCACAACAAAGATTTTATGATACTACAAATTCCTATTTAACTTTTTTTATAATATGTTTTACTTGTATTATGTGATAAGCTTATTAGTAATTATACACACACACACACATATGGTATAATGGGAGTAATTGTTCTTCCCATTAAACAGAAAATGCCTCAAGCTCAAGAATTGTCCTCTGCACAGCCAAACCCTAATGTTTTCCCATGAGTCAGCACCATTAGCAAACCATGAAGGAAGAAAACAAGAAATCAAGGAAGTGCAAGCACCCCCTGTGAAACAGCTCCATGCATGGGCCGCTGTAATGGGGGACAGGCATACTCCAGTCTCTTCCTGTGCACAGGCTGGGAAACAAGAAGAGCCAGTCCCCAACTACACTCCCATAAGCAACCTGCTGATCCTGAAAATACAGGCTGTGATGATAGCTAGTGAAATGAAATGCAATTTGACGCTTACGGTGTCTGGCGTTTCACTGACTTTGCAGGTCTAAGGCCAGTGGTCTGATCATCTATTCAGAGGATCATGGTGCAGTCTAGGGGGCATCTCCTTCTGACGGTGGTAGCAATTGTTAATTCCCTATTGTCTTGTTTTGAAATCCTGTGTCACTTATACTGATTTGTTATGATTGATTTGATCTGTTTTATTTTGTTTTTCATTATATAATCTAGCACAGCCCATGCTAATAGAAGGAACAAGGTACATAATAATTGAATAACTTAATTGATTATAAATGCTAAACATATCACATGACTTACAGCATGGTTATTTAACTCTCAAGGTCTCAGACTTTTCTCCCATAATTTCACTTAAAAATAAAAGCATTCATTTCTTATGTAACAATGCAAACAAACAAAACTAAGAACTACAACAAAACAAATTTTCTTTACTGATTGAATATTTTTCTTTTTTCTTTTTTCTTTTTTTTTTTTTTTTTTTTTTTCTATTTACCAGTACTGGGGATCGAATTTACGACTGCCTGTTTACAAGGCAGGTGCTTATGCTGCTGAGCTAAATCCCCACCCCTACTGATTGACTCTTAAACATTTCAATTTGCCCATGTTATCTCTTCTTTCAGGGATTTACTAATTTCATCATCCTATGAAAATCCTAAACAAACCCCCTTCTGTGTTACTTCCATCCTTCTCTGGATTCCTTTCCAGAATTCTTAACTAGCCACAGTTTAAAGGTCTACACATTAAATGCCATTAATGTATTTCCCCACCCCTCAAAAATTTCACTGGCTTGAAAAACATATAAAGGGATTAATTTCATGTATTTAAAAGTTTTTGATAGATCTAATTTGCCTACTTCTGATCTTTATTTTTCTTTTTTTTTTTTTTTTTTTTTTTTTTTTTTTTTTTTTTTTTTTTTGTCTTTTTCCTTTTTTTTTTTTATTGGTACCGGGGATCGAACTCACGACTGCCTGCTTTCGAGGCAGGCGCTTATGCCGCTGAGCTAAATCTCCAGCCCGATCTTTATTTTTCTACACACAAGATTTTGCCATATATATATATAACATACATATATATTTTACATATATATGACAATATACTAGAAAAGTCTGAGACATTGAAAGTTAAATAACCTTCCATATGTTGATTCCTGCTAATATAATTTCTCAAAGTACTTATTAACTGGAATAATTATCTACAAAATGAGCATAAGATCGGCAAAGAGAAAGAAAGACAAAAGTAAAAGAAACTAGATTACTCTTTAAAGTTCCAGAACCTTTCATAAGCTTCTGAATATTGAAATAGACTCAATATAATAAATTATAGTACTTTCATACCAGTGTACTACCAAGTCTCTCTTTGATAAAATTTTCATATTCAAAAAGCTTGTCATGACAGTATGCTAGTTATTATGCTGGTATATATTAAATTACTATGCATCATAACTTAATAAACTCCTTTTCTTGGTACCAAGGATCAAACTCATGACCTTGCACTTGCCGGTAGGAGTTTATTTTGCTGAGCTAATAAACTCATTAATTACAAGCAATATTCACAGTGTAGAAATGATTTATGAATATGTATATCAAAAACTGAAACCAGTTATAACAATTGGGATATATTATTTGAATGACAACTTAAATAATGAGCCAAAAATATCTTTGTAGTCAGCACCATTATTGTAAGGATGAGGACATTTAGATCTTTTATCAATATAGAAATTTATCCAAAGATTTGTACTATAACCAAAAATATCTCTAAAGTAATCTTTTAAGAACTAAATGCTATTAATATTTTACAGTCAGGTGAACTAATTTAAAAATAATTATTAAGCCAATCTTATATATATTATATATTTATATATTCCAATCTTATATATATTACAAAGAATATATATAAAATCCAACAAGTATTTTTAAATCATAAAGAATAAAATAATGAACATAGATGTATAAAAATTTTGCATATGGATTTTAAAGTAACAAGCCTCTTGAAACAGCATTTTTCAGATTTATTTTTCATGAAAAAATAAGGAAACTCTTATTCTTTGAGTAGCAACATTTTTTCAAATAAGTTTTTGAACCTTAAATAACAAAATTGTTTTAAAATGTTAAATAAATTTCTAATTAAAATATAAGTAGAAAGATTTTGTGCTTTAATGTACTTCTTATTATGCTTTGGTAAACAGAGTACTGTAACAAATGATGAATTTTACTATTTTCAGTCTTTTTAAAATCTACTGCCACACAAATATGCTGACAAATAGTGACTATACAGGGTAGAAGCAAAATTAAATGCCTACAATTGCCATTAGCAATTGTGAAAAATTACTAATCTGTCTAGAGTAAACTAATGTACATGATTAAAAAAAAAGAAAATCCTTCATCTTATGGAACATCTATCAATGTTTTATCTCTATCTCTAGACCTGGTTTAAATCATTACTATATCATGGCTAACTATCTCGTTAGTGTCAAAGATTGTAGTTTCTTAAACATATATTTAAATGATGGGAAAGAGAAATCTATTTCTTCTTTCCATACAATATGTAAACCAAATCAGCAGCAAAGGAATTATAGTTAATTTATATAAAATAAAGTAACTGGCAAATAAAAATTATTTCTTTCATTTTTTAAAATTCTCAAGTCATGTTTGTATACACACAATTATACTCCAATTTAGTAATATAAGTTTAATGTAAAAGATGTATCATCACGATGCATCAGAGATCATCTACATACACATATAAACATACAGAAGCAGAATACATTTTAAGAACCTCATAATAAACAAGATTTCATGGTGTAACAAAACTGATTGGTTGTATCTGGTCCCTTTTCAAATACAGAACTAATCTAAATCAAAATATGAACAAGAATACGTTAAACTTTTGTGTAACTGTCCTTTATTAAATATCCACCAGAGTCTGGTTAATTCAGATTAAAATTTAATTGAAAATCTTTTATAGCACACATGTTTCATGTCAGAGGAGACCGATACTAAAGACTCACTGTTTTACAGTTCACATTAAGACTACACTTCAGGGAGAGAGCTGGGGAAAGGAAGAGTGCACCTTGGACTCTGTTCAAAGATATCCAATTATAGAAGAATGAAAAGACTATTGTTGTAGGGAATTTCTTAGATAGTTTTACCTATAAAGTAGCTTTAAAGTGGATTCCAGTGTATTTCTAAGAACAGTAAACTGGCCGCAGCATACCCAGGAGAAGAAGGAAATGTGAAAGACATTGATTTTCCTTAAAATTTCTAATAGAGAACAGGAAATTTTTTTCATGTATTGCAATGTGTTGAGGTGAATAATGTAAAATTTCTTCAACTCTAAAGTAAGTATTTTTTGTGTGCTAAATTCTAAGAGCTAAGTATAGTGGCAACAAAGAAAGAGACTGAAAGTAGGCTTATAATATCAGAATCCATTATACATCAGTCAGCTTGTTGTTAGCTGTGAAAATTGACATGGTTCTAACATGTTGAACTTTAGATACAATTGGTTGGAATTGCTTTCCTGGTGATTATTTATGGAGCATACTTAAAGAGATCATGTGTTCAGCGACAGGGACAAAATTTGTGTGCAATTCTTAGTTGTTAATACTTTCATAAGTTTTATCTCAATGAATTTCAATGGCTTCTGTAAAGTTAAAATAACACAATTTGCCTTTGTCCAGCTCAACAGTGGAGCTGGTTAGGATTGTTCTGATAAATTCAAAGTAAAACAAATAAAATTTTATCTTGATAGAGACCTTAAGAAAGAGGAAGAGCTAAAATATTGTTGGGTTTAATCAAAAGGCTAGTTTTAATATGTTTGAAATTCTGAGGCCCTAGCTACCATCAGCTTATACTCTCACTCCTCATCACGTAATCCTACTTGTTGATGAAAAAATCTTTACAGATTCCTTACAGTGGTGATATCTGCTTCTACAAAGTAAAATAATCTGTACTTAATGTGAGGCAGCAGCTATTGCTAACACCCAACATTCAAGGAACTAAATCAGCATAAATATCCCTCAATAAACACCATTGAGGTCAGGAAATATTTTGCATCCCATGAGCTCTAGTGCTATTATTTTCAGTGCCATCAGCCTATGTGCTGATAGAATGATTGCTGTCAATCAACTCCATATTTTGATTTAATATACTGTAAAAAAAAAACTGAATATCTTCCACATTTGACCTTTGGCAAACTTTCTGCAAAATTTTTCAGTGAAACAAAAAATGAGAGGATCTAGTAGCCATCTAAATGTCTGTGGTATTGGAGCCTTTAAGTACATTTTCATCCTTGACAATAGTACTTGGGATATTTCTAGAGGAACAACTAAGTAAAAAAGTAAGACTAAGTTCAGCATCTTATTTTGTTTCCTGAACTAATATAATCAATGCCTATTTGCTATGGTAGGTATCTAGACTTTCCCCCCTGTGAAGCATTAGGTAGAATGTTTTAGAGATAGCTGGATTTAGGTCATTTGATACTGGGATTAAGGGTGTATGGCACTAATTGGAGTTAGGATAGTTCTGTGTGGCACCACCCAAAAGCCTGGTAGCTTGGATGGATAAAGGGATAGAAAGGAAGGTAGACTTTTTGCTTCATGTGCTGCTGCTGTTTGCTGCCTTGTGCTTGCTATGCCCTACCATGAACGATTTCTCCTCTGTGATGCCCCTCTGCCATGCCATCATATATAGAAGCTAGCTGACTATGACTGAAACTTTTACAAACTATGAGTCAAAGTAAATCTTTCCTCCTTTAACTTTCGGTGTCAATATTTTGTCTCAAATATGATAAAAGCAACTAAGACATTTTGGTACTGAGCATGAGATTACAGCTTCAGTGTTACCTGGCCTTGTGGTTCAGGATCAGTTGGAACTGGCTTAGGGAAATAGTTTGTGAAAGTTTGGAGATGCTGGCTAAGACTCACTCCAGAAATTCTGTAACTTAAACTTGATAGGCAATTCTGGTCAGAGCTCAGAATACAAGAATGCTGATAGAAATTTTGCCAGTATTAACCAGGTTTGGGAGATTTACATTGGGAACATGGATTGCATTAGTTATTAAACTGTAGACCATCTATGTTATGCTATGGTAGAAAATTTGTATGCATTTTGCTCTTGTCCATAGATTTTGCCTAAAACTGGGATTACATATGGCAAACCTTAATATGGAAGAAGAAAATTCATGGCAGTGTAATATTAAGGTAGTTGCATATACACAGTTAGAAGCTGTTAGCCAGATTTATATTGAGAATCAAGAACAAAGACTCCAGTCAAGTAATTTAAAATGCTTTTGAGTTTGGCCACAAAAGAAGTTTCTGTAAAATTACACACTACAATTATGGAGCAGAGAAGAAATTGGTTTCTTCAAAGTAACAGGGTCATAAAAAAAATGGTCTGAACACATGACAAGACCAGCAAGTATCTATCTTTCACCCACAAAATTGCAAAGATGAAAGACTTTGCATGCAGAATACAGGAGTTGTGGGTGAGGAAGACTTCCTATAAGATTTTGGAAGAAAGCTTGTGTGTGTAGCCAGTGTGTGAGGCTGTGAATATGAAGCCAAATGTACATTAGAGACCCAAGAAGGTAGAAGAGGCCAGGAACATGGATCAGTTAAGGAAAACTACAAAGAATGAGCAGAGTCAGACCAAGAACAAAACCACAGGAATTATACCACTAGCCTTGCCACTGAGGAGGAGCCATTTAAGCCCTTGGGAGTTCACATCTTGCCAATTGCCCAGGATGATGGACGTGTAAATACAAGACTTAACATTTGCCCTGCTGCACTTTGAACTTGCCTTGGTCTCATTCTTTTCTATTTCTCTATTTGTACCTTTTTGGCATTGTACATATTTTGTGCCATGATATGTTGAAAGTGTTTAATTTATTTTTTTGCATTTTTAGAGGATCTTACAGCTAAAAGTTTGCCCTAAGTCTCAGAGGAGTGTTGGACTTGGACTTTTCACCAGTATCAAACATCTGGGATTTTGACAACTCTTGAAGATGATCAAACTGCCTTTTACGTAAAGAGATGTGTATGGGCGTTTTGAGCATTAGGAGTAGAATGCAATGGTATGTATCTAGTTGTTACCTCAAAGCCTCAAGTGAGAGGTTTTGGAGATGTTGAGTTTAGGACATGTGATACTAGGATTAAGAGTGCATGGTACTAAATTACTATGCTGAGTGGAATTAGTATAGTTGTGGGTGGCAATATTGAAAAGATTGGTAGCTTGGAAGGGGATGTAAAAGAACAGGGAAAAAGGCAGGTTTGTTGTGGTGGTGGTTGCTGTTATGTTGCTGCTGCTGCTGCTTTCCTCCTTCTCCAGTCCTGCCCTGCCATGGACTGTTTCTATATTGTGAGGACCCTCTGCCGTCCATCCTCATTGGAAACAGTCCATAATGGATTGAAATATTTTAAAAAATGTGAGACAAAATAAATATTCCCTCCTTTAACTTTTGTTGTAGGTGATGGGAAACAAAAACACTACACAATAAAATTGTATTTTAAGTCATTTTTCATGCTCACTTCAGCATCACATATAGTAAAATCGTTCCTTGCCTCTATCTCATACCTTTATGTTTTTAATAACTTTTATGTTGCACCATATATGGGTGTCCCAGTTATTTTTTAAAAATACTTTTTATACTGCACTTACACCTATTTTTTTGTCTTTTTCTTTTTTATTGGTACCAGGGATTGAACTCCTGACCACATATTGCAAGGCATGCACTTATGCCCCTGAGCTAAATACACAGCCCCACTTACACCTTATTTATGTCTTCTTAATATCTGTAAATCTGACATACTGGTTGCCACTCATTTGAAATATAGACAGCACACAATTGCTGCTTCTACTTTTTCTGGATTGTTTTCACTACCTCTTTACAACAGGGTTATTGTGACATTCATACCAGTGAAAAGCAAGTGCTTTCCATGAGTGCTCATGCTACCATGGCCCCACAAAATTATGTAGGTAAACAGTGTCTGTCATATAACTGGTATCTCTTAGGTTTTGGCAGTTCAAAACTGCACAGACATTCAGAATATAAGACCAAAGGAGAAAATCAAAAGGAATCTTTGACCTCCAACCAGAAGAAAAGTGTTGCTCTATTCAAGGAGTCAAGAGGAAGTAGTGGGATCTGGAAAGTGATGCGTTCAAGATATGATAAATTAGATTTGGCAAGTAGCATAAGAAAGGTCAATGTACTGAACAAAGTTTTAAATGAAAACAGGGAGAATTGGGGGTAGAGAGAATTTTAGATATACCTGCTATACATAAGAGTTAAATAATTCCTTTTAGAAGATTTACAGAGGGCTTACCTATAGTTGCATCACTGTGCACCTATACAGTTCCTGTATAGGTGCACAGTGATGGGTATCTGCAAAATCATTCATTTGCTAAAATAGGACAGTGAGATCTCACAGAAAGACGCTGTTATGGTTTGTCTTTGGAGTTACCCTAAAGCCTCATGTAGTCATGGGGGTGGAGAGCGACCTTTCAAAGGTGACTGACTCTAGCATTTGTGATTGGTTCTTTGTCTAGCACTGGGATTGGTAATGTGAGTGCTGCACCTACCCAGGGGCAGATAGCCATCATACAATATAAAGGAGGAAGGAGATGCGCCCTTCTCTTTTGGTTCTTGTTGCCTTTGGACCTATAGTTGCCTCTGTGCCATGCCACCCTGCCTTAAAGCCTGCTGATTTGGACTGAAACCTCCATAAACTGTGAGCTAAATAAACCTATTCTTTATTTTGAGTATGGAGGATTTTGTTACAGAAATGAAAAAAAAAAGTAACCACAGAATTTGATATCAAGAGTAAGGTCATTTCTGTGACTATACCTAGCAATGTGATTCAATAGCCTTTGGAAATGGCTTGTAGGAAGAGTCTGGAAGGATTTAGTGATGTCACCTGAAAAAGTAGCCCTGGAATGCCTTAGGCTGTTCTGTATGGGAGATTCCTGTCAGAGCTCAGAATACCAGAAGGCTGTTTGAAATCCTGCTGGTAAAGACCAGGCTTGGGAGGTTTCTGTGGGAAAAAGGACTGCATTGGCTGCTGGACTCCAGATGATGAATATTATAGTTTGGCAGAATGTTTGTTTGCATTTTCCTCATGTCCAGAGACTTTGCATGAGGCTAACATTAAGGACAGCAGACTAATTAATTTGGCAAAAGAAATTTCAAAGCAGTCAAATGGTGAGGTAGTGGCACAACTATTATTAGAGTCTTTTAGACAGATTTATTTTGTGAACAAGAGCAGCTCAGCAGGGTGATTTGAAATGTTGTGAGTTTTACAGGTACAAAGTTTCAGTAAAGCTATGGATTGCAAAGATAGAGCTGAGATTTCTAATGCTGAGAAAAAACAGGAGAATATAAAATACAGTCTTAGTACATCACAAGCAGTAGCTGGTCTCCATGCTTTGCAGCCTCAAAGCTGCAAAAGTAAAAAGTTTGTTTTGAGGAGAAAACAAAAAAGAACCATGTTCCAGAATGATGATGGAGGCCACATGAGGTTCCAAAATGGTGGCAGCAACACCAGGTTACAGAATATTGCATCATAGAAAATTTATTCCTCAGAATCAAGTTCAGAGTGTTCAGCACTTCAGGCATTGGACTCCTATGGACAAAGAAGGAAAAGCTGGCTATTGCTCCAGCTGGCAGTGGACAGTGGCATCATCCATGTAGCACTGGTTTTAGGCACATACAGAATGCAAGAGTTCTGAGGTTGAAAAGTTTTCCATACAGATTTCAGAAGGTCTGTGAAGCCAGGCAGTATGCTCCTGAGAGGGCAATGTGTGAAGCTGTGAGTGTGAAGCCAAAGGTGCCATAGCGAAGCCAGGAGAGTGAATTGTATAAGGAATACTGCAAGGAAGGAGCAAAGTGAGCCCAAGAGAGAAGCTGTGGTAGGTACAACCACCAGAAGTGCCATGGGGGTTGAGTTACACAAGCCTTTGGGAACTCACAATTTATCACAGATTGCTTCAGATGCTAAATGTAGAAGTCTAGGATTTAATGTTTACTCTGCTGGATTTTGGAATTCCTTTGGTCCCAATGCTATGTATCTTCCTGTTTGTACCTTTTGGAATAGTAATATTTATCTTATGCCATTGACTGTTGCAAGTGTCTGACTTTTCATTTGTTCAGGGTTACAGGTAAAAGTTTATTTTAGAGATCAGAGGAGACTTGGGACTTGGACTTTTTAGTGATCCTGAAACTGTTAGGATTTTAGTGACTCTTGGAGATGGACTAAACGTGTTCTGCATAAAGGATTAGGTCAGTCTTTGGGGGTCCAAGGGTGGGATGTTATGGTTTGTGTTTGGATGACTCCCACCAAAGCCTCATGTAGTCATATGGGTCTTTCAAAGGTCGCTGACTCTAGCATTTGTGCTTGGTTCTTTGTCTAGTGTGTGTCTGATGGCAGTGTGTGTGATGCACTCACCCAGGGATGGGTAGCCAGCCTACAATATAAGCGGGGGAAAGAGGTATGCATTTCCTCTTTACATTTTGCCACTTTTGACATCTGCTGCCACCATAAATGGCTGTCTTTGTACCATGCTACCCTGCTTAAAGCCAGCTGGTTATGCACTGCAACCTTCAAAACTTGAGCTAAATACACCATTACTTTCTTAATTTTGGATGTTGAGTGTTTTGTCCAAGCAATGGGATAAAAGTAACCAACACAGAAGCCTTCATCACAGACAAAATAACTAGCAATGGTGATGCTCTACACAGAAGTCAGGTTGTATTTGTTCTTCTGAAATTTTACTTGATGGGGTTGGGATCTAACTCAGTGGTGGAGTACTTTTTCTAAAAGTTATGATGCTCTGCATTCTACTTTGAGAATGACACTTCTAGACAAAGCAAACTTCTACCAAATACACCCTATGTTCTCCTGATATCTGGACTTCACATTTACTCAAATACAGTATTCCAACTAACTCACTGATGATCTAGACAAAATTAAGCAATTTGTCCCAATTGTACATTTGGGAAATCTATGTATTTTTCCCATAGGATATGTCACTCAAATGAACCGAGTCTATGTATTCCTATGGTTGCATAACATTTCCTACAATGCTTATATATTTACTAAATACAGGTTTATATAATTTAACATTTAAATTAGATATATGCACACAACACTAAATACAAATTGGTATGTTGATTCTCACAAAAATGTTTCTAAGGAAAGTAAAATAATCTGTATTATCATTATAATTTTAGATGTGCCAAAGTACTATCAAGTATAATCATGACTTTTTATAGAGGCTATTTCTTTACCACCTAGGCAGATAGTTGAATTAAAGCTTCCAATATGAAGAACTAGGTCTCATTTGTCACTGTTAAAAATGACCCAGGATACGGCAGGGGCTTTAGCTCAGTGGCACAAGCACCTGCCTGGTGGACATGAAGTCATGAGGTCAATCCTGGGTACAAAAAACAAACAAACAAAGATCCAGGATGGAGCAATAGTGTCATACATGGCTGTTGACACTCTAAAATGTTGCAGTAATTTTGGAAGAAATGCCTCTAGTTTTATGGAAAGCTATGCTAATCTTGTAATGGGACCCAGAAACTTCATTCTTAGGCATTTATTGGTAGGAGTTGAGAACTTATATCTACCAAAAAACTTACATATGAGGGATTATATTATGTGCACGCATAAACGCCAAAAGTTGAGAGAAACCACTTTGTCAATAAGGGAATGGAATATGAACAAATTGAGTACACTCTGATAGAATACTATTCAGTAATAGAAAAAATGGAGCTGTCAAGTCATGAAAAAGACATGAAGGAATCATAAGTGTACATTGGTAAGTGAAGGAAGTAAATTTGAAGTCATATAGTTATACTGTATACTGGATGATTCCAATTATATGGTAAAGGTATGAATGTAAGGAGTAAAAGGTTAAGTGACTGAAATGGATTGAGAATGGATGAGAGGGAATGCATAAGTAGAGTAATAGGATTTTTAGTACAGAGAAACTGTTTTGTAAACCGATGACTTTATGAAACACTATCACTCTAGCAGACTGAATTCTAGCTTGGTCTCCTATTTGTTGTAAGAGTTCAGAAAATTATAGCTCCTTAACTCATGTTTTTTGTCCATAAAATAAGATCAAAACTATTTTCCACATAACTTAGAAAATACCATCTAACTCAGTTGACTAACACACTTAAACACTTAATAAATGAGAGTAGCAGCAGTAGTAATAAACAATATTTATATTTTTCTAAAACCTACATTCCCAATTGAGTTTTTCCAAGATCTAGCCCTTTTGTGATACTGTCATTATCTGTAATGTAGATTTAAGAATCATCTCCTGAAAAAAATTATATTACTAGTCTAAAAATTTCTTTTGGCAAGCCAGTCATGGTTCCATACCTTACAAATTTGAGAAAACACAGTTTCATCCATTAATATGAAAGGGATTACTCAAAAAGTTTGTTAGCAATTATCTGAGATGCTGTTGTCTTTTTAAAAGATGCTATAAATGATAACTTAGTTGAAAATATTTTCACGTATATTATTTGAAGACAAAATAAAAGCATTATATGCAAAATTTAATATTTTAACACTTCAAATTTCACCATTCCTGATAAAGTTTCATCTCAATAATTATTAATTATAATATATTCACGTGTATATAACAGTAAAAATGCATATAGCATTATAGGTGCACTATATAAAAGTCTTTAATGTCTTCTCTAATGAATCATTAATCATATTGATGTTCCATAGCAAATTTTATTTAATCTTTCTGCTGGAAGCATAACTTTCTTCTCAAGGACAAAACTCTTAGATCCCCTTTCCTTCACGCTGTGCTGGAAAAGCACAGACACCATATTCATACAGTTCTTGTTTTGACGTTTGGCTTCCTCGTTTACTGGCTGTCTGAAGTTAGCAAGTTACAAAAAGTCTATGAAGCTCAGCTTTATACTTGAAGTGTTATGTGAGGATCAAAGGGGAAAATGTATTTGTGGTGCTAGGAATATTCATTGCTCTGAATTCAGAGTGCTTATTATTGTATTTTTGTTTGTTTTATATCTGTTTGTTATGCATGTTAATACTCACCTTCACTTTAGGAAACATGCATCCACTGACGAAATTTTTAAGATAAACAAAATGTGCTCCTTGATGATGTGAGCTATTATGATAAGCAAAATTATAAAACTGATACTTAGGATTCCTGTACCTTAGTTACATTGTTAAACTCTGACCTAGTTAATGACTACCAAAATTTTGGAGTTGTAGTTAAGGACCTAAGTCAGTTGGTTTTGTGCCTGATGTAAGCACAGGCTTATGTTCTTTGAAATCACAGGTAGGGAATACAGCAACAGGAAGTCAGAGAGATTCAAAATTGAAGCATGAATTTGTCTGTCACTGCTGGTTTTGGAGATGCAGGGAGCCATAGACCATAGGCCAAGGAACAAGGGTAGCTGTTACACACTTGCAATAACCCCTGATCAACGCTCATCAAGGAAACAGGAAATTTATTTTTCTGGCAATTTGATGAGTGATTCTTCCCCAAGCCCACAATAAAATACCCAGGAATGTAAAAAATTTAATGTAAAATTATAATACCCTAAGTAGAGGATTGAAAATTTTTGATTCTTACATATACAACTGTGAACTAAATACATAACATTTTGTGAAATAAATAGATAACACTTTGATCTATCAAATGTGTGGTAATAAGTTATATACCAATAGAAAATGAATATACCATGCTGTTATTAGTTCTTCTATTTTTCAATGTAGGTTCCCTGTTTTATTGCAAGTGCTCAGCAACTATCCACAGATATGCCACACTATTTTCTAAATGCATGCCATTATCTCTTAAGAAAAGCTTTCTTTCATTATTTGTCATAAATTCTACTTACAAAAATGAAGGAAAACAAAAATTCAAATAAATGTGTTTTCACTACACAGGAAACACTTATGCTGGGTTAAAGTAAACTAGTTCAAAGATATAATGATAAATCTCCTGATGTGTCTCACATACTGTTCCTAGTATATTTGGATTAAGTGCAAGTAAATATTAAATGCTATAATAGCTTTATGATATAAAAGTTACCAATTTTATTGCTATCATGTTGATACAAAAAATACCTAATTCATCTATTATATCTTTCAAGTTTATTTTTATTTTGTATTTTATCTGCATCATATTCAATTCTGTTAAAATGGTATTTATGCAAGTTCTTTTTCAAATCAATTTAGCATAATGATAGTTTCCTGAATTTTCATGACTCTCTACAAATTGTAGGTTCACATCCTTGGGCAAGTAAATATTCCTCTCTGTTTCCTAATGACCTCATACAAAAAATAGGAAATCTAGTCATTATTTCTACTTTAAAGCTTTTTATAGAGAATAAATAAATCAGCATGTGCAAAGTGCTTAGAACAGTGTCTGACATCATAAGAATCATATCACTATCTGATGCTATCTAATTTTGCATTTCTATATTCTAAATCTATATATTATTTTATGGAAGATATAAGCATGTTAAAAGTCTCCCTTTAGTTGTATTCCTAACACTTCATTTTTGCCTCTTCTATTGGTAACAAAAGTGCTAGAATCGCCACTTTTTAATATTCTGGTATCTGAAAATGCTGACATCTCTAAAGACAATTTTTTTAAAAATTTTAAATGTTTTTCTACTATCAGATTAACACTAGCTAGCTTTTCTAGGAATGCAAAAATAAAATACAGAATCCATCGTCCATATCTTCAAAATTTCAATGGGAGACTGCAGAGTAGTTAGTGCTCACTACAGACTGACAGCCCTTCCAACATTCACTCATGAGTCTCTTTTAAATCACAGCTGAAATGCATAATTGAAGTCTAGGTATATGTTCAACCATTGAACTGGAATATGTAAGATAATTTCTGAATTTATTTTTCCAGGATTGAAAGGATAATGCACCAGTGCCATCTAGTTGTCCAAATATAATGTGCTACTTATTCTTAAAAGGAATTATGTTGCTATCATAAGTAGGAATGTCAAATTTTAATTTTTCTTACTACCACATTGCCTACTTATTTTAACAAATAGTCATCTTCTCCAAGTGATTAAAATGATATATTCAAGGTTAAATTTGTAGTAGATATGCCTCATGTTTATTCTACTTATAAAAGAGGGTTAGCAAGTTTCACGTACTAATTTCCAATAATTTGCATTAATTTTGCTAGTTTATGAATTATTTAACAAACCAGCCCCATCACCACATATTAGTTATATATTACTGATATCTTAAAGATTCAAGCTTCACATGGTAGACATATACTTTCCATTAAAATAAAGGCAGTCAAGTATCTTGGCTATTCCAGAAGTAGTACAACATTTTGTCATGCTTTGCAATAAGAATCAATTGTTAATTCTACAATGAGGCATGCACAGTTTTCTCACAGCCGGTGAAGTATTTCAGTGTGGCTAGACCCCTTTCAGTGGTGTAATGTGATATACATTTGGCACAAAATTAGTTGACTCCAACTACTACCCGGTCTAAGCTAAAACTGAGTAGTGTATCAAATAAGCCTGCAAGTTATTCGACAGCCTGCTGGAGTCAGGGTTTAGAAACTCTGAGGTGAAACCAACTCTGCACCTCCTCAGGTACAAGGCAGCTGAGGACTCCATTGTTCAGGCAAGTCACAGCAAGAGAGGAGAATATGCAAGGAAGACTAAGTCTATAAGAGTAAGACTACATCTGTGTTGTGAATCATGTTTTCCTGTCGCTCCAATTCAGGATAAAGAAACTAAATCCACACAAGTTATGAATCATAATCCCACCTACTTACATCAGTAGCATCTCCTATGTAGAATATGCTTTCTGGTCATCCAGCATCCTTTCTCTATTGAATGGCTTAGGAAATGATTTGTCCACAGTGAGCTCAGTTACTAACCAAGGGTGCTGCCGTCAGGGTTGCTTCCAGGAAAAGGTACATAAAACATTCAATAAACCATAAGATTTGAAGAAACATCAGTTCAGCCAGAAAGACATATTGGCTATATCCTTGTCTCCTAATAAAGTCAGAATGTGACCATTTCCATACCACAGAGGAGAGTCATTCACAATGCTGCATCCTCACCACCTTATTTTACACGGTTGCCTGTTACAATACTTTGATCACACTTCTTGGGAACATTTCTGGAACTTTCACATGGATGTGTCACTCTCCTGCTTCCTCCTTGTCTGTGAGTAATCTCATTGTGTGTCTGGGCTATGGCTATACCTCAGTGCTCTCACCTCAGCAGCCATAAAATTATTTTCAATCAACATTTGTTTGAAGAAGCAAGATATTTTATGCAAGTAACTGTAATTTCTGAAGATTTAGAAAAATCTATGATTTTTAGTAAGAGGAAAAATAATGACAATATAATAATGCAGACATAGATAATTTATATCCAATTATAAAAATATTTACATGTTATCAGGTCCTTCTGGTTTTAGTTAAAAACAAACAAAAATTCACCACTTTTTTAGTTTAAATATTTATTGATATGCACTAAGAATATATGTGATCTTGAATAAGATATGTGCTATCTTTAAGCTTCTGGCAAAATAATGATTTAATTAGATGATTTCAGCATTTTGTATATATACTTCATGTCTTTATTCAACTGACTATTAATTGCCAACAAAAAAGTGGTAGAAAATACAGAGAAATCCTAAAATGCTGCTTCTCAATCAATCATCACTTTATCTCTTCACTTTTAAAATTCAGGGTTTTTACTTAGATTAATTTAATTTTCTTTTTTCCTTTACTGCCCACTCTCCTTTCCTTCTTTTTTCCTCTCTTTCTTTTTTGGTTTTCCTTGAACAATTTACTTACTAAAACTAAAGGCAAGTTTCTAGGCTATTCACTGTATCCTTCTGTGGAAAATGCAAACTAAATACTTAGAAAACCTAAAAATTACAAAGTCCAACTTTAAATCAAAGATTATATTTACAACAATCACTTAGTATCAAATAGCACATTTCTAGTATGAAAGTAACTTAAAAACAAGAAACATTTTAAGCATTTCAGAAATCTGGGTCTTTTTTCTAAATCAAAAACAAACAAACAAACAAAAAAGCCCAAAAAGGTGAAAAGATAAGAAGCAATCCTGTTTTCGAAGTACTACAATCTATCGAATACTTTTAACATTATATTTATAAATTTAGTAAACAACAAAACACATTTTACATCTAACTGATCAGTGCACTCAGACATTTCCTCATCTATAGGCCTGAGATTCTGCTCTAGGATTAAAGATGGAGACTATCACATGATTTATCTGAAAGAGCTACATTCAGTATTAGTGATTCCAAGTAAATTATGCCTGAAAATTCATAACAATTTGTGATTAAGAACAGAGGACCTATTTGCTATGGAGTCTGAAATCTAATCCAACAAATTAATATAAATTTTGTTGTAGTCAGGGTTTGCAAGAAAAACAATTTAATACAGAACATATTATCTATAGAATTATTTTAGAACAGTCACCCAAAGAATCAAATATAAAATGTGTAAGGAATCTGTCTACAAACTAAAGATCCCAAAGAATGCAGCTGAATGCCCAGATCCCATGACAATATCCTGCATGAGTCCAGGTAAAGACCTAGAAGCCATGACAAAGTTGCATGCAAGTCTGTTTTACAGATCTGTGCTGGGAAGGTCAGAATGTCAGCGGTGGAAGCTATAAAGTCTGTGCCAGTTGGATAAAGCATCTGTGTTAGTAGGCTGAGTGATCTGTACTGGAGCCAGGAAGAGACACTCAAAGTAAGGGTCTGAGTCCCCCTGAAAAGAACCACAACCATGCTCTGTGATAACGTAGTTCTGAGCTCCTCTGACAGTGAGAACAACCAAGTTCTTGTTAGGAAAGAAGCTGGAAAATTTCCTCCAGGAAAGCCAATGGTAACAGGGGAACCAACAACAGCCTTTCTTCCTCTTTAGTTTTACTTTTTATGCTTTGGCAGCAACCTTCAGATGAGCTATACACACCTGGCACCACACTGATTCTGCTCACCTGGATGTTACAAGTTGCCTACTGGTTGTCAACCACAAATTTGCAACTTCAAAATGTAACTGCAGCATAGGTAGTTAAATGTTCATTGAGATCAACATAAGTATGAGTAAATCTAATCAATAACATGATTGAAATCATCTAACCATTATTTTATGCACAGCACAATGACTGTATACTTGGAATACCAGGTGTACAAATGCAATATTATGTCTCTAAATGTTATGTGATGGAACTTAATAGTGGTTGCAACTGCATTAAGAGGTGGGGCCTTTGTGGGACTGATCGCATTGAGGGCTCCATCCTTATGGATGGATTATAGAGAGACTGAAGTTGTATTTTGTCCTTTTCCCCCTGTGCCATTTTGTCACACAATTCTGGTCCCTTTCAAGCATCAAACAAGGATGTGCTCCTAGGAAGAAGAAAGCAAATTATCACCAAACTGCTGAGGTAGTAGACTTCTCAGTTTTCAAAATACTGAGAAATAAATTTCTACCATTGAAAAATGACCTACTTTAAGGTATTTTTCTACAACAGGACAAAGAAACGCAAGACAGATATTACTAATTGAGCAACAAGTTTATTACCTCTTCTTCCTGGAATTACAGCCTAGATCAAATTTCTTTTTTCTCTGTAATAAGGCGCAAATCTCTGTAATAAAAGATTGTGAGTGGAGGTGCAATGGTTATGATCCTAATGAGTTTTTCTTCTTAATCATCTGCATGCCTTCAGTTGCCTTTCTGATGTACCAAGCATGAGGATCTTAAAAATCAAATGGTAAATACAAACTGAGCTGCAAGATAGAGAGAACCTTGGGTCCCAGAGATACAATGTTTATGAAAGTTCCTCTATGATTAGGAACTGTGCCTTTATATTTCTTTTTTATAATAATTACAATAAATATATTCATCCTTAAGATATTTTATGCATGGTTCAAATAGTAATATTACATATCTAAAGTAATGGTTTTCATAGACATTTTAGGTTTAATTTTGTTAAGTGGAATTTATGTTTTCCTGTAGGTAGTAATATCTTAAGTAATACAGAAATTGTTACTTTAGAGTACCATTGTAAAACACAAATATTTGATATTATCTTAGTAGGAAACCTTAGCATAAGCCTGGAAGACTATAAAGTCATGTATTAGAAAGGCACATATGTGATAAACATGTGGTCCATGGGTATTGGAAGACAGAATAAAGAATACTCTATGTTAAATTAGTAAAAAAAGAGCACAGTGGTAGTGGCTAGGTACTATTTTTAGTTTTTAGCAAAATGTTACAAGATATGGATGATTTACAGAATGCATTCCAGCAGAAAAGGAACTCAGAACCTACAAATATGCAAGCTTTAAGACTTTTGAAAATCAGTTGTTTCATAACTCAATAAAAGCTAAAGATTATTAAAGAGGATTTGAAAAACAAGCCCATAAGAAACTGCTGATACTACCAGATTAAGGATATAGATTCCACTGAATCTACAGTGGCTAAATTAGAAGGACTGAAGACAAAAAAACGAAGAAATGAAAGAAAGAAAGAAAGAAAGAAAGAAAGAAAGAAAGAAAGAAAGAAAGAAAGAAAGAAAAGAAAGAAAGAGAAAAAATAAGAGAGAAAGAGAAAAGGAAAGAAAAGTCACGAGATTTGTCTCAGAAAGAATTTCAGGTTTGGTTACTGACACATAGAAATTACTGGGGGCAAACAGAAAAGTATTCAGTTTTTAAGGGACCCATATTAACAAAGCATCATTTAATCCCATCTTTAGGCCCACTCTTGCAACAAAGGAGATGATGAGATCCAACTGATTTACTTAGAAAGAATAAAAAACAAGGAACAAACAGGCAAAAACAAACAAACAAACAAAAAGCTCAAAATAAAACCTCCCAGGCTGAAGAGGGGCTTAATCAAGATACTTTCCATAATATCAGGGTAGAGGAACCTCTCTACATCACTCAGAAAGATTTCAGCATTACCTTAGAGAAGTAATTCCCGCCCCTGCCATTCTCATTTTCTTTACTTTTTTATTCTTATCTTTGTTCCATCAATACAGTTTGCCTACCCAGAAGACTGAAAACCTCTTATACTCATTCATAGGTCTGAAATATAAAGACATATACAAGGATGGCAAATTGCAATGCATAGAGGTCAGGTCAATAACACAAGGAAATTAGAGGCTGAGTATATTCATGCTTCAGGTATCTTCAGGGGATTGTTTCTAGCACTCTGTGGCTAAAAAAGAGCCCAGGTTCACATTCCTAGTAGATGATGGCAGAGCATTTCTATGTAACCTACATATGTCTTCCTACATATTTTATATCATATCTAGGTTATTAGCAGTGCCAATACAATGGAAATGCTCTGTAAATAGTTGTTACACTGAGGCAGAAAACTAGGATGTGACTAAAATTGTCTGGGAAAGGAGGCATGACAAAGTCTCAGGACACATGCACAGAACAATTCCCAAAGCTCTGCACGTGGACTTCTTAAAGAACTCGAGCAGGTTTTGATAGGATGGTGTAAAAGACCTGACATCATCCTGATGGGTAAATGATATGAAAAGGATGGTTTAACCTTTGTTTTCACTACTACGTTGTCTTGCATGTTAGTGGGCCCTCACACTGTAGGGTGTACTTTTTTTGTAATTTTACTTAACTCTAATTCACTCTGCAGAGACTATCTTTTCTTATCTTTAATAAAATTTTGCTACCATTTGTGCTTGTCTAAATCGTTTCTCTACTCAGGACAGGAAGAACCTATAAAACACCTGCCAAAGCAGACTCCAGCACCTGAAAACACGGAAACAGTAGTGCATCGTTCAGGAAATCATGAAAAGAAAATGGCTCCATACCTGTTCAGTACAAAAGCAGTTTTAATGTTTTTGATTTGCAGTTGTTAGAATATTCAATACAGAATCCCTGAATAGAAAGCACCAACTGTATTTTAAAAACTGTGGAGACTGATCTGACTGCCACTCCATGTTCCTAAAGATTACTTTGTGCCAGTGACTTTCTTTTTTTTGTTTGTTTGTTTTTGTGGTACTGGGGACCGAACTCATGACCTCACACTTGCCAGGCAAGAGCTTATGCTACTGAGCTAAATCCCTGGCCCCTGTTATATTTTTGTTTATTTGTTTGTTTGTTTTTGTGTACCAATGACTTCTGTATTATTAAAAGAGTGACAATGGTACCTCAGTTCATGATTGTGGGGAAGACAGCTGTATCCATATTCATGTGTGGAAGATGGCCAAGGTCATGTTTATCAATCAATGTAGAATTTAGCAAAGGAGGCAAAATCTTACTGCATACTTCTGTTTGCCAACCAAGTTGTTCACAACCATCAGTGTTCCTGAACCAAGGTATTACTGTTGATATTTTTATAATTTTGGGTCAAAATTTTTAAACAATGGTTTGGGCTTATGAAAATATGTGTGTAGTTAAATTTTGCCTGTGAAGTGCTGTTATGGATTAAAAACTAGTGGTCAACTTATCATCAGCAAATTAAATCACCATGGTGCTGAGTGTGAATGTTCCACATGAGGAAAGTTGCCAACATAAATAGAGACATGGAGAAGGAGAGGTTAGGCATTGTGGTCTCATTAAGTGTCGCTGTTTGAGCTGTTGGTTTTCCTGGAGGAGCTCTGGTCCTTACATGGAGCATGGATTCCTAGCTCTGGAGGGGAAGATGTTTGCTGTTTTATCTCAAGGACAAACTCAGCATGTTAGCATCTTGGCATGTACTCCATTGTGCTTATCGCTGGAGAAGCTTGGGACCTCTGTGTAGCTGAGGATGGCCACGGTGCTTGTAACATCCCTGGTCTTTATTATGAGTGTGACTTCTTGGCTCCAGTGTAGAACCTTCAACCTACCAGCACAAATCCCTCACCCCGCTGTCATAGACTTTCTAGCTTCCACAACTGACCTTAGGGCCTTCCCAGCACGGATCCATAAAACAGACTGGTGCGAGTCTTTCTTGTGGGCTCTAGACCTCCAGTTGGATTCATGGGAGGCATTGTCATGGGTCCTAGGTCTTCATCTGGACTCATGTAGGACATTGCTGTGGGATTCAGGCCCTTGGCTGAATATACTATGTCTTTAGTGTTGTGGACAGATTTACTGCACTCTCTTGTGTTAACTCTGGGTGACCATAAGAAATAATATGAATTCTGTGTTTTGATTCTAATTGTTCTCTGTACAATCTCTGATTACAACAGGTGCTTAGCTGCTGGTCTGTTCCTTATGCTTTTAAGATACTACTTAAACAAATAATGACCACATAAAACAATAATAAGGAATTGATTATTGTAAAGTAGGAGGCTTAGAAAAGTAGCAGTGTTATTTAGGTGAGTACAATTATAATATTGCATCATCATATACATATTTCAAAAATTCAGATATATTACTAGGAAAAGCCTCAGTTTTCCATGTCCTAATGGCATCAAGTTAGAATACATATCACTGTTTTATTTTATTTTTAAACTTTAGCTTTAAAAAAGAGAGAAAAACAAGAAGGAGAAGTAAGAAGAGGAGAAAAAGGAGTAGATGAAAGCAAAGGAACTTTGAAATTACAGTAAATTGACTTTGTAAGGAGAAATATTTCCTTCTAATCTACTCTCTCTAGATTAGCATTGAAATCAAGGTGGAAGCAACTCTGTTGAGATAATGTTTGGAGCCCTCATTTTGAATTAGAACCTTATTAATAAAGTATTAATTCAAAGCATTCTGAAATTTATAATTATAAGAGTTTATTATTTTGATGTCTAAGACATGGCTTTATTTTGACAGAGTAGGGTTTAACTAGACACTAAAGTAAAAAAAAAAAAAAGAAGGACATAGCATACTTTGACAACAAAAAAATTTATAATTGCAAAATAAAAATACTGTAAGATCAACACTGTAACGTATGATTCTCTCAAGACAGCACTAATGGAACAAATTTATATTGACTTCTCCGAAAATCTCTGTTGTACATTCTGTTATTCCACTTTATTTTTTTTGTTATTGTTATTCCACTTTAAACAAATTAGGAAATTTTCCTTAAAATGACAATCTATTGATAAGCAAATAGAGCAAATTTCAGTAGAAAAGTCAATTCTATTTACTATATGCTATATTTGTATTTCTTTATTTCCTTACGGAATCAAAGGAAGTGATAATCATTTAAATTGCATTTTTATCAGTAATAGAGTAAAAATCACAGTTTACAAAATAATCTATAACTACAATGTTTTGTTCACTGTTTGCTCAACTTGTAGGTTTTTACAAGTTAATTGTTTTGGTGATAAAGCTTATAGATGACAGATGAAAAAAAGTTCTTATTTTGCCATCAACACGTGTGTTAACTGAAGCACCATGAAAGTGTAAGCTCAAGTGATGTGCGAAGGTGTAAGCTAGACATTCAGAAATGGTCAATAAAGCAGATACATACAGCAAGCAAAATGAAAAAAAAATCATTCTGAATCTTTGAATATTTTATTAGTTTATAACCTTTGCCAAGGAACAAAATTTCAATAAGTTTAATACAATCCCTTCCCAAGCCTGTGTTGCCCTCAAATGAATGACAGTCCTGTTAAGATATTAAAGGAAACCCATGTCAGTTACCTGGTTGTGTTGTCTTAAATATGAAAATACACTGGAGATTGGTGAACATGTGGGCAACCACTATCAGAAAAAAGAAAAGGAATATATATATCACGAAGTAAGACATTTGAAAAATGACTTTATAGAAAAGATAGGAATGTTTAATCCTCAAAAATTCTCACTGCTACTTCTTGATGTTATTGATGGGTTTATTTTTTTCCTGATATATTTCTAAATATTGGAGCTCCTCAAGTGTGGTCCCAGATCCCTCTGTTCAATCCTCTCTATGTTTTTCCTCTACATTATCTCATCCATCCTGTCACCCATCAGGTCCACAACCTTACGATCCTCAGTAGCTTGTCTCCATTTTTTACCTCTCTTCTGAAGCACAAATATCTCTAACTGCCTCCATTATCTATATCTCCACTTGATGTCTAAGTTTAGTTCAATTTTCCTATGACTTTAAATCCAAATTTGCTTTTTCTAAATCTTGCCCATATATACAAATAAATACTTAAATACTAGAACCAAAATCAAACACGTTATTTTTCTTACTTGTATCTCAGCTTGAAGATTCTTCCCTGTAACAAACTCTCCTTTGACCAACTTTAGTCAAGTTCCTGAGCTCTCTCAGATCTTTTTCCATGTAGAGTTCAGTTTGAACAAGATCCAAACAAGATCAGTTGATTGAAACAAGTTGAACAAGATCAGTTGAACAAGATCAGTTTATTGAAAATCTCCCATGCTTTGTATCTGAACACCTTGATGTTTTATCCTCAATGGCTTCAGCAATAATCCTAGCAATCTCATTTGGCTAGAAACCCCTGATCCTAGATGCTTATTGAAGTAAAAATAATACATTTTTATAAAGATTTAAATGTATTAGCTCTAATACTAACTAATATGAACAATAACATAAATATTGAACATAATATAAATAACATAACATAACATAACATAAGTATCTCCATGTAGGCAATGGAGATAAACTGAATCCTCATTTTTAATTAATGAGATTCATTAGTAGATGAATGTTTGAAGCAGAAATCAGGAAACTGAAGCTCTAGAATAAGTCGTGAATCGCTACAAGTAAACCTCGACATAAAGAACAACAGAAAACTGGAAGCGTGATAGTTTGCTTTCCTTAAGTTTGAGTGTGCTGTAGTATCTGTTGATACGGGGATGGATTCATTTTTAACACAATTGAGGTATAAAATAGAAATTACAGATTTCACTTAATTTCCACACTTTCTAGCAAATTGCCTCCAAAAAGGATTCATGTACAAGATAATCTGTGCACACTTTCCTCTGAAGCTCTAATGGCTCACTTTAGTCACCCTAGAATAAACTCTAACTACGAATATCATTTTGCTCATATGTTCATGTGGGTGGGTTCTATTTAACCTCTCTCCTTTTTACAGCCTTTCTGTTATTCTAAAAAATCTTATTTTCAAGCATTAACCTTAATATATATTAGGACAATTATTCACAAGAATTGTTTTAAATAAAGAGTTTTAAATAAAGAATCAAAGGATAATTACATTATTAAATTTTGCTTTAACTGGGCTTAGGTAATACAAAATATTTTATTTTGACTATTATATGTCTGTATGAAAATCATTAAAATATATGTGCAAAATCACTACCACAATTATTTTGAATAGATCTATATGACATGTTAGAAATCTGTTAAAATATATATGATTATGTAATTATTAAAAAATTTTCATTTTACTTCCCTGACATTTTGTCTACTGATTATAAAATAAAAATAATTTATTAGTGACTATATGTATATATCTTTAAAGGGAAAAATTTAACATGAAATTTCTAGCAAAGAATAAAAAAATAAATTTATATTCTCTATTCTGTTTGTAAGATAAGAGTCAATATATGAACCCATAAACTATACTATAGTGCAGACTTCAAACTACTATCAGTTTTCATTGACAGTCTGGAGCAAACACCATAAAATAGCTCTTTTGAATGTGCATTTTCATTTGAATATGAGGGCTGTGAGTGAAACTGAAATCTGACTCACAAATATCTGTAACAGTAAATCTTGTTCAAAATCCATCCTTTCAGTTTCTCCTTCTTCACTGAAGCACATCTGGCAGGCAAAGAAACAATCAATTTCACAAGCAAATGTAGCACAGAGAGCAAAAGAGAGCAGGTAGGTGACTGTCAAACCGTGTATCCAATATTGTGACTGCAGGAAAATTTTAATGGATGCTACTGTATCTTATCTTAAGAATTTTTCAACAGCTTCTTTGCTTATGAAATATAATAACATGAAGCAAAATTGCCTCAGAGTGTTGTCTTAGACAGTATTTAAAATCATTCAATAATGAATAAAAATATCACTGCCATCGATAAAACAGTTTGGAAAGGAAGAAAAATATAAAGCCAACTGGTTAGATTGCTCAGTTCATCAAGATAGATAAAGTGATAAAAATAACGAAATTCAATTTATAATAAGGCAAAAGCACTTAAATTTCATTCAGTCTATTTTCTGACAAAAATAATGTTTTTTAATAGATTTCTTAACACATATGACTAAAGTAACTATAATTTCAAATTATAATTACTTACTATTCATATTTGGAAATTACATGTCATTCTTTAAGTTCTGCTTGGTGTTTTAAACTGCTTACCATGTTTGTTTCCCTTTTTTATTGTAGTATGAATGTTTTATTTCTATATATGATAATTTTACATAAATGCACATATATAATGAATGTGTTTCACTGAAAAATAAAAATTCATGTTCACAGCCATGAATGTTGAGAAATAGAAAATGCCAATACTTGTGTACCTTTCTGTGTCTTCTGTCTAATAAATATTTTCTTTTCTCTTTTCTGAAGATAATTCTTTTATAAATCTTACTGCATGATTCCATTGGTTTTTTTCATCATTACAGTATTTATGCATTTGTCTCTAATTAATTCTTACAATGTTTTAGTTTGAACTTTTATACAAAAGAAATTAAAGTTTTGTGCTGCTTTTACCACTTTTATTAAAACATTTTGTTTTTGTCGATTCCTACATATTGGTATGTGTAGTGATAATTCATTCATTTTCATTGGTATCTCACTTGTATCTATTCTGTATCTATTACTAAATAGATACAGAAAAATGTTTTTCTGTTCTTCTGTCAATAAGCATTTATATAACTTTCTTGTATGTGTGTATGTGTGTTACAAATTAGTTTTATGAACATTCTTGTGCACACAGTTTATAAGCATATACCCAGCCCTGGGCAACCTATGTCAGTATTTTATAATCTCAATTTTATTAGATAAAGTCAGAATAACTTCCTCTCATTTTAAAAAGATATAAAAACTATAGTCTTCATAAAAAATTAATCAATTGCAGTGTAGTAAAGAATTCATTGTGATTTTAGCTTGATTACTTGATAATTGATGAGTTTGAGTACCTTTTTCTAAGTGTACTGCTTTCTTGAATTTTAGTAAAATTCCTTTGAATACATTTGTAGTGTCTTTTACTATTGACTTGCATGTTTTTTCATATATATTGAACACTTTTTATATGTGTGAAATATCCACTTAAATTTGGATACTTATTTTTAACATTCCGGTATTTTAATGATTTTTTTTTTAATAATAACTTTCCATGTTCTTGTGTTTTAAATTTCACATTTTATTTCTTTAATTATTTCTAAAATGAATATTTTCCATTCCAAACAAAACATCTATTGCTAAAAGACACTAAGTGTACCATGTGCTATTGTGAATGCTTACTCCTGCTTAATATTACACACGGAACTCCCTTCACTTGTATTTTGTAACTGTGTGTTCCGGATCCATGTTTGTTGGAGTATTGTTGGCATTTTGTACCAGCTAGATTATACACATATTCTCCAGACATATGTGCCTCTGCTTATTCTCTCACTGCTAATGTGGAATTATTTCAATTCATTTCTCAGCTTAGGTTGGATACTAACATGGTAAATTCAAACTCTAAGCCCACTCAAAGGCAATGAGTGGCAATTTTCTGTGTGAAACAGAAGAAACTTTCCCTAATTAAAGCTTTAGCAGACCAGCAGATTTTTTTAGTGTACTTTTTTTTGGATATAGAAATTTCAAGAGTCAGAGCTGTTCATCTGGATTTCTCAATTCTTTCTCTACTGCAAAGGTGAAAGGCTTTGTATGTCTTTCCTACATCACCTAAAACGATGCCTGTTGTTACAGAGACTGGCACGTGGGCCTCAGGGAGCCGAGGTTCAGCACAGGCTAAATTCAGCTTTTCAGCTTCATTGTCATGGAGGGCTTTGGGAATTTTCTTTCTTGAAACTCAGCTATATCATTAAAACAATCTTGTTACAGCGTATCTAGTATGTCTATGATTTTGGAGAATATTTTAGGTTGTCTTTACCTTTAGAAGCTGTAGATTTTGCATGGGTTAAGTTAATTTCATACCTGTTTCTCCCTTCGTCCAGGGCAAAAAAAATGAATAAGTCAAATAAGGGTAATGAGCCAAGTGAAAGGAATATAATGAGTTGAAAAATAAGGGGAAAAAGGAAGGGAGGGGAAGGGAAAGAAAGAGGGGAGAAAGGAATGAATGAAGGAAGAAGGACTAAAAGAGAGGAGACAAGGGAGAGAAGAAGGGAAGGAAAGAAGGGAAGCAGGAAGCAGGCAGGTGGGAAGGAAGGAAGGAAGGAGCCATGCACATATTAGCCAGGTCAAAGAAATAAGAATTGTTTTTTTGAAATAAGAAATATTTTTGAAGATTAAAAATAAGGGAAGTCATAAAGGAAGAAGGGAAGAAGAAAAAAAAAAAAGAAAAAGGGAGGAGACAAGGAAGGAAATAAAGAAAGAAGGATGGGAAGGAGAAGTCTTCTGCACACAAATTAGCAGAAAAGATGAGACTACAATTTTATAACTGCGAGATGGCTAAGACAGGAGCTAAGTACCTCACCAAGTACCCTGGAAGTACTTGTGAACAAGAAAGTACTTAGTTCTTAGGAAAATAGAAATTTTCTTGAGGAAACATGAAACTGACAAAATTCACTGGCCATGGAGCTTCCTATTTTGCCTTTCCCATTTTTGTACACGTTTCCATTCTGAGCAATAGAAATCTCAATTTCTATTTCTCGGTTACAGCAGCATCACTCAGACTTCTATTTTTTTCAGTATTTGTGGCCCAACCATAGTTCTACCTCACCTTTTAAAGATACACACCTCTTCCATCCTTTATTTTAAACTCCCTACGGCCATCCAGCCCTCCAAAAATATGTGACAGGATGCTAGCAGTATTTTGGATTAGAAAAAGCTTACTTAGTATGCTGAAAAAAAACAAAAAACAAAAAACAAAGCTAAGAGGCTATATCTGCAAAAGGCTTACTCTGCTGTATCATAATATGGTTATATCGGTCAATTTTCTCAGATATAAGAGAAAATACTTTGCACTCACAACCTAAATAAGGAGATTTTTATTTGGCTTCCAGTTGTAGTGGATTCAGTTCATAAGACAAAGATATCATGGTGTTACAGGCAGCTGAGCTAGTTAGAAATATTATAGGCAGTCAGATAGGTTAAGGCCCTCAAAATACCTAGCACAGAGGACCAGATGTCTGGTGACCTTGGAAAAGACACACACCTCCTGCTGTGGGCCAGATCTCAAAACAAGAGGCAAAACAAATGCAACCACACCCTTAAGTATAATCCTTAGTGATTGAGTATGGATCACTTTGAGCAGTCAGGGTCACCATCCCAACCCCCTACAGGAAGAGTCACTGATCCATAAAGAATCACTGCTCAATTGCTACGTGATTTGCTTCCCCATTTGTTCCTAATTTGGTCAATTTTATCTAAACTTACTGGAAGACCATAGCTCTGTCCCACCTCATGCTCCTCTACTTCAGGAATTCTCCATTTCCCCAACTTTAGACCTGCCTCATCTCATGATTTCACTCCATAAAAATCCTGAAAAAATATAGAATCATTGGCAACTCACTCGGGACACTTTCTGTCTCTCTCTCATACAGAAGCTGAATAAATGGGCAATTCTGGTCAGAGCTCAAAAGATTACAATGCTGATAAATTTACTGACAGTAAAGACTAATAAATATTAACCAGTATCAATAAATATTTCTGCTCTTAATCTCCATTGTTCCTAAAATTCATTCTTCAATTTTAGAAACACGAACATATTCCAGATATTATATAGTAGGTCGGGAGTCCCACTCCCCTACATCAATGGTGCATGAGAAGGAAAGAGCAAAGCAGTTTAGTTCATAGCAGCCAGGATGCAAAGCAGGGAACAGTGCCAGGGAGGAATGAGCCAGGGATCAGACATAATACCCAAAGTCATACAGTCATGACCCACCTAGACACACCTGAAAGTGTGTTTTACTAATTTTGGTGGCTCTGAAGCCAATCAAATTGATAATCTAGTTTAACTGTCGCATACCACTCCTTATCAATTTGAGACCCAAACATGCCAACCATAGTTAACCTGTGTTTATCACAAGATTATAATTTAACCTAACATGATACCACAATCCTGCCTTCAGCCCAGAATCTGACAAGTTTCCCACCCATACCCAGAAATTACAGCATATCTCAAAAATCCACATCAAAGTCTCCTCTGAGACTCAAGACAAAAATTTAGGTAAGAACCTCTATAAAATTCACAAAGCAAATTACTTATCCCTAAAGAGTGATACATGTAAACATTCCCATTCTAAAAGGGTGAAACAGAAAAGATGTAGCAAGACTGAAACATAACAGGGTGAACAGTAGGCCCATATCTATCCTCTTGGGAAAATGGTGGTAAGTTACAAATTTTGAAGAGTTCAGGCAGACTCACATATTTGGCCTTTCTGGTTGCAGCCTACAGGGTCTCACTCTGGCTGTCTCCTCTGTTGCCTACAGCTTTCTCTACCAGATGATGGATGAGGTCTTGCTGATTCCAGATATCCCTTCAGGACATTATTCTCCAAAATCTGAGTTAAAGTAGATGGTTTCTTTTTAATCATGCTAATCTCATCAGCAACCATACCCCATTAAATTTTGATCTTTCTGATCAAAATTTAAGTTTTTCAAATTTAATTTTTTTTTTATTTTTTGCTCCTTATTCTTATGATAAATCCAGTTAAGAGCACCTAAGACTATTCATGCCACAGCCTGACTCTTCCTCTATTTGATCCAATATTCCATAGCCATTAAATGTAGCTTCACAAAGTCTCACAACTAAAGCAAACTTGGTTTCTTTGCCAGTATGCATAGTAGGATTCCCAACACAGTCTGCATCTGAAATGCACAACCTTAGTTTTTACTGTCAATAATTTTATCAGCATTCTGAGCTCTGACCAAAATTGCCCATTCATCTACATACAAAACTCTAGGGGCTAACTGGCGTTTCTACACCTTTCCAAATTCCTCCTATAAGGTTTTGAGCCACATGGCCACATATAATCATAGCAATTAGCCTTCTCCTGTTCCCAATTTCCAAATTTGTAAGCTTTCCTTTTGGTAGGAGAAAAATACCTCACATGTACAATTTAAAGGAGACGAGGTTTATTTGATTCATGTTTTCAGTCTACAGTGAGCTGGTTCAAGGCAGGAGCAACATGGCTGAAGGTCAAGGTAGAGCAAAGCTGCTCAGTTCATGGCAGCTAAGAAACAGAGTACGGGAACAGTAGGAGAAAAGGGTCAAGGGACCCAATGTTGCACCCAAGATTATCCTCTATGACCCACTCAGAAAAGTGCTTTACTAGTAATCTAGGTGACTCTGGAGCCAGTCAAGTTGATAATCTAATTTAATTTAACAGTGGTGGAAGAGCAAGTCAGCCTAAGTAAGACATAAAGGGAAAGGTGAGCAGATGAAAATATCTGTTTGCCAGAAGGTCACTTGAAATAAGTAACCCATTTTTGTATTAATTGTTTCATGAAGGCAGAACCCCAAAGACCTATTCACTTTAAAGGCAGGTACTTGCCACTACCATTACATTGGCAATTAAATTTCAACATGAATTTTGAAGGGAACATTCACACCATGACAGTTGCTAGTGCAAATATAAGGAAAGTTATAATGAAATTTTACATCAATCAATCTAGAAGAAACATAAAAATATGACTGGCAATCCTTAAAGTGTACACAGCAAAACTTGAAAGAAAAATATTGGATATTTTTAGCAATGATGACCTTAACTGCTGCTGATAACTTAACTGTAAAGAATAGGCTGTCAACCTTTCATCTCTGAGGAAATATCTATTTGGTTGTTTTCATATTATAGTTAGACATCAATTGTGTTTTGGTTTTTATTTATATATTTTAGCAATATAAAAAAGGAATTATATGTATCCAGGAATCTGTGAAAATACACACCAATAGACTCCACTGCATGCTTTTCACTGAGCCATTGCAATTTAGACATTTTTAATGCTTTACTTTGTCTGATAATCCACCCCTCTGTTCTTTCTACCAACTAAACATCAATTTCAAATTGAATCTTATGGTATTCAAATGGTTGAAATTCTGTCATTGTGACAACATTTAGAACACTTGCTGCCCAAATGACAATTGTGTTCTCTAGAGTGGAACCAATGCTATCTGAAAGCATTCTTAAAAACATAGGATGATTAAAATTACTAATGATCAACTGAGTCAGCCTTTCTTCTCTGGCACTTCTTCTCTTTTCATTTTTTAAGTGCCCTTTTCTCCATCACCAAAGCACTACTGCATAACAAATTATTTGGAAATTGACATCTCAATCTATGCCTTTACACAAAAGATCAGAAAAACTGCATTATTTGATTATCCTGCATACAGTGCTGGAAAAATCCCTAAATAAATGCTGTGGTTTATGAGTGTGACCCTTCTAGACATGGTATGAAGTTCACTCTATTCTCTTACATCCTCAATCTTTTCTCCACTTAATAGTTTTGGCAGTTAGTAATGAAGGAGGAAGGTCAGCACTACAGTAACTCTGCACTTGCTGATCTTTAACATTTTCAAAAATGACAGATTCACTTCCCATTTGCTGTACCTGTGGAGACCATTTTAAAAGAACTTGAAGATTTATGCAGCTCTACAAACAACATAGCATTACTTTAAAAAACAAATGACACCTGTCTAGTGGTTCACAATGTCAGATGATTAATGTCACACTTTTTGCAAACAAGGGACTGATTCATCCTTTTCCATCTTCCTAAGGGCTCTTGGGCAAAGGTAGGATAGAACTTTCATCTGTTCTGTGTCTTATAAGTAAGCATACTTTTAACGATGGTATTGAATGTGTATTTGGATGTGTCCACCGGGTATTAACCTTAAGATCCACAGTCAGACCAAATACAAATGCCAAAGAACAAAGTGATGAGCAATGAACAGAATGCACGACAGATAGACTGTGCAAAGCTGCTGAGAATATTTGGCAAAGCTTATGTTTATATCCTTTCCAATCACAAAAAAACAGTTGCAAGTTAACTTAAATAAAAATCAATAGTCTTTTATAATTTTTATTGCTGTGCTTAATTTTATCATATACTATACATAAAGACATACATGAAAGAACATATCATAAACATATACTTAATTTTAATATTTAAAATGCTATTCTCTGGGCACTTTATTTTTAAATTACAATGTCATCAAACTAAATGGTTTACTTTATGGAAATAAAGAATTCATATGCAATAATACATTTTAATCAAGAAGTACTTCAGATGATTTTGTTTACTGTTTATATTTTTTAAATGCAACTCCTCTTACTGGATGAGTATTCTTTTAAGCATGATAATTAATAAGTAAGAATAAAGGCTCTTTAGTTTCTGTCTGAGTTTAAGTACCAGGACTGACAAGGCAAGATAAACCTAAAAATATTATTTAACAAACTATGCCTTCCCTTTCAGTTATTAAATAAAGATAATAATGTTGCATACCATTAATGATTAGAAGGTTAAGAAATTACTTATAATAATAACAACTGCCACATAGTTGGACTCAATCAGTAATAACTATTAATGTTTACTATTTCTCTTAAGAATGCACTTGAGGTTTTAAAATACAGTATGTAAATTTTGAGAATATGCAACAAAATATGAGATTTAGGAACTTGCTTTAGATGACACTAAAAGGTTAACAAATTTGGTTTTGTTAAGTTAAGGAAAGTAAATTTTACATAGGAAAGTTAAGTCATATCAATTGAAAGATCTACATAGTAAACAAAAGAAAAAAAGCATTGAAAACCTCGGCTTTTAATAATTTATTCAGCACTGTTTTTAACATACATGTTTGTTTTAGGCACAGGTAGATGCCATGGATACCAGAAGGATCAAAATGGATATAGTTCCTCAACTTATGAAGATCTAATCTCCTGTGGAAAACAGACACATAACAATTAGAGTGTGAGTTCTGTGTGATAAAATTTCCTAGTGTGCTGTGAAACTACATTCCATAGTCTATGGCAGTAGGTTCTTACCAATGAGATTATCAGGATAAGCATATCAGAAAACCCACATCTAGGGAATGAAGATAAGCTAGTCTTATAAGCAGTAAGGAGAGAATCAGGGATTCATATTCACTATTTACCAGACACTAGAATCAGGAGATTCACTAGTAACCTTGCAAATGAAGTTTTTGCCCTCTTAAAGTTCACAGTATGGACAGGGAAAGACAAAAAATGAAATTTTAGCGAATATTTTATTTTGTATGAAATGGGAAAGACACAGAGAGACAGTTAATAGAGAAAATCTACCATGATAAATGCTTTAAAATTTGGATATATACCATCCTTGGTTATCTGGTAAAGAAAGACTTCCAATAGGATTAGAAAGTCCTTGCTACACAGCATATACACACCACAGAGTTTAAGTGTTGTTTGCTCTGGCTAGTCTGATTTAGAAAAATTGAAAGGAAATAGAATTTAAAATTAATATGATATTTTTAAAATGTTTTATTTATATATAATATATGATCTGAAATATGTCAGCAGGTTTTTTTCCCTTTTTAATGTCAAATCTTGATATAAAGAAATGCATACATTTTTTGCTAAAAAAAGATACTGGTAACTTGGGCTCAGAAACAGTGGAGATGGAAGGAGATCATAGATTTGAAACAAATATTGACATTGAATCAAGAAACACAGTAATGGACTTGTTATAGAAGTTGACAAAAGAAAGAAATCAATATGATACAATGATTCCTGTTCTGAGAAATTTTCCAGGTTATGTCACTTATAGGGGAAGGGACAAAAATGACAACAAATTAAATTAAATATCTAAGAGATATCCAAGTGAAACTGGCAAGGAAACAAAATAATCTTCAACTCAGTATAGAATTTGCTAACTTGTTCGGATTAAAACAACTGTAATTCAATGGTTATATATAGAGGGAATAGAGACAGGAAATGACAAATGACTAAACTGAATGTCAATTTAGTGACAGTAAGGGTCAAAGTGAAGTTTTCTATCATCTACAGCATAACGTTACTGAATCCCCCTAGTGGAATTTCAAAATCTTTAATAGAAGGGGTATCAGTAACATTAAAGTTTCTCTTGTTGGTGATCTCTGTGTAACAATAACTTTCCTGAAATGCAAGGAAGAATGCTATTTATATATTTATTGGTTAAATAGTCCCCAAAGTATACTAGTATCGGGCCTGGGGGGACAGCCAGACCCCAGCCCTTTCCTGTGAGTCGGTGCCATTACAGACTGGGGAGGAGAAGAAGTCCCAAGAAGTAAGCCCTCCCTAAAAATCAGCTCCAGGTGCAGGCTGCAGTAGGGGCAGCCAGACGCCAGCTCTTCCTGGCGCGTAGCCAGGAAACTAGAAGAGCCAACACCAACAACACCCCTCCCCAGTAAGCTACTGGCTTATTCCCAGAAACACAGGCTGCCATGATGGGTATCGGGATGAAATACAATTTGGTGCTTGTCGCGGTGTTTGGTGTTTTACTGACATGTAGGTCTGTGGTCAGTACACAGTGTGGTTTCCATGGAGGATCTCCTTCTGCAAGGGGCTGCCATTGTTAACTCTTAACCTATTATCTTGTTTTAGGACCTTTATCACTTTCATTAGGTCGAGTTTTACTCCGTTTTGTTTTGTTTGATTTTGTTATATCCGATGGCATGGGCAGCTATTTCAAAGAAAGTTATATCATGGAAGCCATTTAGGATTTACAGTTGTCTTGTTTTGAAGTCCTTTATTGCACTCATTGTTTTGTTTTTATTGGTCTACTCCATTCTGTTTTATTTGATTTCTACTATGTCTGAAGGTATTTATAGCCGTTTTGAAGACAACAAGAGGCATTATGGTAACCACTGTTGATTTCATATTGTTTTGAAATCCTGTGTCACTTACACTGGCTTGTTTTGATTGATTTTATTGTTTTATTTGTCTTTATACTCTTTAAAATAAAAATTGAAAAAATGGGGAAAACGGCAGTATTACTTTAAAAATATGAGCCTAGTTCAATATTTAACATTAAAAAAATGAAGTGGAGGTTAATTTTTTTCACTTTTGATTTCTGGTTTATAGTATGTATGATGATAGTGTATTATAATATTTCTTAATATCTATTTCTTTATTCTTAAACATTTATATTTTGTTCATATACATTTTGAATATAAAATTAAAGTGAAAAGTATAAATTTAATGATTAAATGTTTTTAATGTTATTTTGAAAAATGTAAATAAAATATCTTTAAAGATTTTTTCATGGCATAATATTGCTTGCTACATTTATTTTGGAAACATTAGCATAATGGAATATAATCAATCGAATCTAATAATTACAGCAAAACCACATAATTCCCATAAGTAAACATGTGCAGTACATGCTATACAAATTACTATCTTGTAGAATGCTTAATTGCATTCTATCCAAGTCAATTCATCAGAAAATAAGACTCTCATTTTACTCTTGAGAGCATTTCAGAATTTATCTAATAACAAAAGCAATAAAGAAATCAAATCTCAAATTTACTCACGTCCAAAGACTGACACAAGGAATATGAAGGCACCTTCCAGTTACACACTATCTAATCAAATAGTTTCTAGGAAGACTTAAATGATACCAGGAAAGAAATATTTCAAATTATGGATTCCAATAGAAAAATACACAAAATGAAATGAAGTTTCCAATTGGCTTGTATTTTTAGTATTTATACATTAGCTAAATAAGCTAAAATAACTTCTACTTTTGTAAAAAAAAAAAGTTTAAATTAATCAATAAATATCTGAGGCTTTTACATGGTATCAAATACTTAACATCAATTTATCTATCTACTTCAGTAATTAGCTTGTCAGTCTTTACCTAGTCTGCTCCCTGTAGGTTATACCTACAGGATCCAGGAAAAAAGCAGACTATTATCAGAGGAACCAATCCTTTTTTCCATTTTCTCCACCTCTACCTGAAAAACTTTAAAATTGTACTGTCATTTGTAGATTGATTCCCTACTCACATGATTAAAGTTCTATCTTGCGAATAGACTCAATAGGGAATTATGTTTCCCTTGACTCCATTAATGTCTATTTTATCAGAACCTTATAAGTTAATAAGATGTTTGGTGAATAGCAATCTCTCCATAGGTTTATTCTTCTAAGCACTGTAAAATTTAATTTAATCACAGCTTCAAAATATCTTACAATAAATCTAATTTAATTACATTTAGCAATGGCCACTAGACTCATTAAAATGTTAATGGAGCTTATAGTTATTAAATTACTTAATGATTGCTAATAAGAATAAATGACAAAATAAAATTTAAGTACAAAACAAAAATGCCCTCAGGTAATTTTTCTCAGCTTCTAACTCATTTGGCATTGTTATGGAAATATCCCAAGAAATGTCTAGCAAAGCCAACTATGTAAAAATTTGACAATTATTTTAATACACTGATAAACTGTTGACTAGAAACATCGAAATGTTAACAGAAATTATAGTCATATTTTGATAACTATATTTTGCTTAGCAAATATAAATGAATATCAGTTTATTTTTATGTCAATAAAGCTTGTCTCAATCAACTTGATTCTACAACTAGTTGTCATTTTTACCTTTTAATTTTGGGGTTTACTGCAGTAAACTCCTAAAATGAATAATATTTGCTTTTAGATATTTGTATGGATTACAGTTGGTTTTCTTTTAAGACAAATAGTCCTATTTTGGGCCATCTTAATACATGGCTCAGACGTTAGTACTTTGGAGAAAATTGTTACTAAATAGTGTGTAAGGAGATGATAGGTAGAAAAATATATTTCACTCAATTAGTTCACTGGATGGAAAATGAAATATAAATAAAACTAAGGTTTATCATTTCCTCTGAAAGTCCCATAGACAGAAGTTACGCTTATTTGTCATAAGTTGCAGAATAATTTGGAACAGTCTTCTAGTCCCCAAATATCTCTATCAAAACTTGTGGTGCTCTCTGAAATACTTAAAACAGAGAAGGACTTTTAATTAAATATTCACTCATTCAGTACTTTATTTTGCAAGTCTGAAGTAGTGAATGAACTTTCCAGGCACACAGTGCTTGCTAGCTGCCAGGTCTTATTTAATAGCTAAAGGTTCCTTAGTCCCAGACTTGTGCAGTGTCTTTGTCATTGGCTGCCTTTGGTAGGTGGAAGATTTAGAGACATACAGGATCACATACACAAAAGTTATCCTTGATGTCTGCGTGAGCTGGACCCTGCTTCCATCTCATCTCTCTCATTGTTTTCCTTAGCTCAGTATTTTCCAGGCGCTTCTTTCTGCAAATACAGCTGACTTAGTTCTATGTCAGAGCTGTTCCACTTGTTGCTCTGGTTCGTGTGTGATACTACTGTATGGCGTATGGAGACTGAAGGTGCTCCATATGGTACAGGTCCCCAGAGTGGCAGAGAAGGCAGATTGGCACATGTTGAATCTTTCCCTAAAGTTGCAGGGAGTTTTAGACCATTGGTCATTGGGGTATGTCTCAAAAGAGAATGTAGGACCCCAGTACCACCAGTACCACCTTCTCTCTCTCTCGCCCTCTGCCTCTCTCTCTCTCTCCATCTCTATCTCTCTCCCTCCCTTCTTTTCTCCCTCTCTCTTTCTTTCTCTCCCTCCCTCCCTCATCTCTCTCTGTTGCTCAACAGACCCAAGTTAATGGGGCCCACTAACTACAGTCTTTAAAATCTCCCACATTACAACCCCAGACATACCTTCTCTCATTATAAATGATCTCAGATATTTGTTACAGAAATAGAAAGCCAAATAACCAAATACTTTCTCTCATGTTTTCATCCAAAAGCCTTAAGGTCTTAGCTAAAAAGGGCATTTCTAGAGAAGCCTTTTCCAGGTGTCCTAAATGAAGTAGCCAAATAACCCACGCTCCAAGGAACCTACTACAGTGCCTGACTATAGTTTATTTGTAATAGTTGTATTTTAAGCTATTTCACATATCTGCACATAAATTTAATATTTTTCTTTTTGTTAGCATACTAAATCCTTAGATGCAGTAATTTCATCTGGCTTATTTGTTGCTTTCACGCCTAAACTTGCTTACTAGACAGTGTACCATAAGCCTTTGTGACTGCTCTGAATCTTAAATATAGGTGAAACTAGGGGAACTTAGACTGCAATTTATTCATTTCATAATTCTTTACTGGTGTAGCTTCTCCTTAAAAAGTAAATTGTAGGGCATTATTATATGCAGAGTCATCATTTTTATCTTTTCTAAAACCTGTCTTGTTAGTTTCAACCCAGTTTTCTTCCAGACTGGAGATTTTTATTGAAACTAATCGTTATATTTTCTTCTTGCATAAAATGTTAATGCCAACCATATGAAATTGTTGGAAGAGACTTACAAACTACATATTTAAAAATGTGCTCAAAGGGGCATGTAAACAATGTCAAGCTGAATGGATGAAAAATGAAACATGACAAAACTAAGGCTTGTCATTTCCTCTTAAAGACCAATAAAAAGAAGTTATGTTTATAATGGTGTAGATTGGAGAATAATATAGAATGATCTTATAATTCTGAAATATCTCTTGCAAAATTTGTCAAGTACATGCTAACTAATCTATGATACTAGGCATTATCAGTATGGTTTTCAAAAATCCTTTTTACAAATCTTTTTTTAGTAAAAATAAATAAGATTGAATTTATCATTTTATTTATCTTAACTATAAATTTAATTTGTGGTAAGTTCATATTATTGTGTACTAGATCACTAGAATATAATTAGTAATGTATTATTAACAAAATTTCCATATCTATCCACTTACAGATATGATACTACAAATAGTTACTTTTAATTATTGTAAAAATAGTAAAGACAATAAATAAGATGTTATTAGTATTTTAAAAGGGTATTTAAGTCACTTGTAAAAGTATATATTTACCTTCATGAAATCAAGACGAAAAATGTCTGTTAAATATGAAACCAGAATTCATAAAATAAATCTATCTACATCCACCATAGAGAAGCAATGGTGATGCATGCTCCTGATGATTTCCATCACTGGGCTTCATGCTTAGCCTATGAGGAACACTTTTAAGAAATAGGTAGTTAAATCTCCATGGACCGTTAAACCCTGGCCTCCTGTCTGACACTGCCAGCACATATACTACTTGTAATCATTCATATTGTGAATTATACACACACGTCCTGTGAACAAGAATGTTTTCAACAACACATTGCACTGGGTCACCGATTAAGCATCACATGAGAGTTTTCAACATGGTCTCTTTGAATGTGGAGCCAAAAAGTAACGGGATATAAACCAGTTGTGGCCCCCAGTCATTCTACTTGGCACTAAGATGATACATAATATAGGCTTATTAGCAGTTTAGTAAAATGTGTGTAACTCAAAAAGTAGCTATTGCAGTTTACATGTGATTACTTAAAGCCAGGTACTACTTTAAAGCTTATAGAGAGGAGAGCAATAAATGCCAATGCACGTTTATTCCTTTTCTTCAAACAAAAAGTTTTAAACACACAATAGTTGAGACACGAATCTATGATCACTATATATTTTAACTCTTTAAGTACTATTACTATTTCAAAAAAGTTTACTCAGTTCTGTGGGAATAGGAAGAGAAGCAAGATTTTTCAGCAGGGAACAGTGGAAATGAGCTAATAAAAAGCATAAGGAGTTAACTGATATCCAGTAATCATAACTCTGAATGTAAGAACTCATGTGTGTGCATTAGTGGATCAATTAAAATATCTGTTATGTCCTTGCTCTCTGCATTATGTATTGGAGGCAAAGTTTAATCCCTGCCTTCTAAGGGCTTTTTGTTTCATTGTTTCATTTTTAAGCCTGGGCCTGAGAATTAATTAACACAAGTCAAATCAAAAGGAGAGAAACATATAAAATTTTAAAAGTAGGTTTTATGTTACTGGAGCTTGTAAGCAAATGAAGACCTCAAAAGTAGAGCTGAACTCTTACAAACTGCATTAGACAGATAGTATTAAATTGTAAAGCTGTGACAAGGGAAAGGAGTTTGGGCTGGGGTGGTTAACTGCATGAAAATTGGCTAGGAAGATAGGGACATTCTGGCAAATATTACCGCAGACTTTCACTGGCTTCAAATTCCTTTCCTTGATGAAAAGAGATATTTTAAATGTGCTATTTTTCGTATGCTTTTCAAATGAAATAGTTAACAAGCCAGGGTAATATATATATATATATATATATATATATATATATATATATATATATGTTCTTCATCTGTACACATCCCAGTAAAAAAAAAAAAAAAAAAAAAAAAACAACTGAGTATGATTAAACCAGGCTAACGTGATATTTGAGTCCAAGCCAATCTGGGATGTATGTGTGGGGCTTGGGGTGACAAGGGACAGTGGAACACGACTGATGGCTTGACTTCTATCTAAGATAACTTTCCATCTGGGCAAATTTTATTACAACTCTAATAAAGGAAAAGTAGGGAGGTGAACTACTTCTTAGTGTCCCCTGTAATCTTTTACAGAAGTACTGCTTTCTATAAAAGCAAAAATTGAAACCAACATCATATTTGAGGATATATGAGTTTCTTCCTTTGTGTTCTGTGTTATCAAATGTCACTAAACTACTTAAACCATTGGTTTAAGAAGTGAGAGGTAGTATCCATCTTATCTAAGGGCTGATTTTAGGGTTTCATTCTAGTTTAAATAGAAAAAAAATAAAAGGGAAAACAGAAGCATGCATCACATGGAAAGGCCTTTTGTTCTCTTGGGTGTAAGAAGTATTTGTCTTCCCTGATTCTATTTCAAACATATGTAATGAAAGAATCACATATTTTCAAAGTTAGAAATAGAAATGTGATATCCAGCAGAAAAGGAAAACTGTATTTGAGGAGAGATATATACAAAGGTATAAGAAGAGACTAATTTAAACTTAAGTCTAACTCATAATTAAAATGAAAAGATTAGCATTATAATTTTAAAAAGTGTCTCTGATTTGAGAGGAAAAATAATCACAAAACCAAAAATACCTTAAGCATGATCAACCAGTTGGTGTACACATATAACTGTCTAAACATTCCACCGTGCAGTCTCAGTACTATAGGAACACTTTCTGTTATCAACATTTAAATGCAAACCAATCTAATTTAGCAATTAAAGTCACATACTCCTAGAAAGGAAAACATCCTGAATAATTTGACTAGGGTCTTTACTTGGAAGCCACTTGCATTGTATTACCAGAAAAACGACTTTAATTTGTTTCCAGCTGTGAATTTGTGCAGCATCCCTTAATGAAATCAAGGGGAAAACATATTCAATTTTTAGTCTATATTTCTACAGTGTCAGAGTACACTTATGAATCACATACCCATCCATGGTTGCTTATAGCAAGCAAGCAGCAGTGTTCTTGGTTAAAAGGTATTTTTGTAACAGCATTGGGAACAGCTGCAACCACACTGGAAATGAAAACTATCAGAGAAATAGCACACATGTATATCAGGTGAGGATCTTTTTACAACAAGCCACAAGCTGAAGCACATTGTTAACATAGCCAATCTGCCTCTGCACTATTGGAAGAAACCTAAAGGAAAGGAGAAGACCTTTTTAATGAGATACCATGGAGCTTCCACTTCTCAAGGGCAGATGAGGCAGATTGCTCTTATTCCCAGAATCTCTGTTATCTCTCATTGCTGACTGCACATTTTGTGTGTGCTTGGCTGACAGGAGAAAATGACAGGTTGAAAATCCATGCCTGCTAGAAATGAGAAATGCCTCACCTGTTTAACCCAAACCTAGGGTAGAAAATAATCAGCTCCTCTTGTTTTCATCTTTGTCAGTGAAAGGAGCCAAAAAGTTAGGCAAGTTTGCTTGTACTGTAGCGACACAGAGAAAAATGCTGAACAAGACCTTCTATTTCCTGCTTGCTACAGAACGTACTGTATATCTGCAGTGAGAATCAATTCACTGTGGATCTCAGGTAATTATGACAGAGCAAAAGGGTAAAAAGGGATAAATCCCAAGGTATTCATCATTTCTTTTTGCAGATGATTCAGGAACCAGAAGTCAATCATTTAAATTAAAAAAATCTCAGAAAGGCCTAAAACAGATGGAGTCATATCAACCATATGACAGAAAGCAGTAATGGGAGTGTGTTTGTGTGTGTGTGTGTGCACGCGTGTGTGTGTGTGTGTGTGTGTGAATACAAAGTTTTGAGAAATAAGAAGCTAGTGTTGCATTACCTCGAAGTATTCCTTTAGAAAAAGGGAACAAGTTCACCAGATCACTGGTGAAGAAGAGGGCTGATTTTTAAAATTTGGATTAATTATGGTCACAGTACAGAAGTACCATGCAGTTCAAAGACAATAATTAAGAAACACCGGTGGCATTCTGAATTGAACTCCTCTCTTCTGTCTCTGTTATCAGAGATACAACTATCAGGAGATTCTGAGGTCCACTGAAATGGAAATATCAACAGTTAGCCTAGAAAGTGTGACAAAAACAAAACATACAAAAAGCTAAAGTGCCAATGCAATGGATAGATGTTTTGCGGATTTTTCTATAGAGAAAATGTGTTTTTGTTTCTATTTCTCTTTCCACAGCTTCTTACAGCAACTGTTGAACTCATGAGCCCAGTATGAAGTCAAGGAAAAGAACCAAATCCTGAGAATCTTACACGCAAATATTGAAGATGACTCCTATGTACATACCTACAGTCTGAAAAATATCCAAAGCATGTTAAAATGCCTTGAAGGTTTAAAAAAAAAAAACACATTGAAATCTTTGATCTTCACAAAAGCTCGTTACGTTTTAAAAAGTTCACTGCAATAATAAGAATGTCCCCTTCCTGGACGCATTATAAATGTGCCGGTATTGTGCTTGGTACAAACATCCTTATTTATAAAAGCAACAGCAAGGAAGCCAGAGGATGATATCTCCACATCAGTGAGGCAACGTGTAAAGCAAATAACTGAGATATGCTTAATGCATTGACTGGTTGTGTTTCCTTGGGAGAATATTCATCACATTGTGTAAATAACACATAAGAAATTAATGGAAATACAGCTTGTTTTCCCGTCTGCCCAAATCTATTGAGATGCCAAGTGTTACTTTGCAGGTGAAACACATTAGCTAACAAAAGTGTCATTAGTTTCTCTTAATGTAGTTGGAATGATTTACTAGCTGCTAGCATTCACTGGTAGCAGCTCTCAAATGACATCATTGTGCCCTCCCTTCCAGCAGTGCATCGGCTAACAGATTTCATGAATGCAGGACTTTTCTGTTGCCCAGAAGTTATCAGTCTGGTAAAGACATTAGGGGATAACAATCCTACAGGGAAATGTTAAGGAACTATTTTCCTGGCACATCTCTAGCAATTCATTCTATTAAAATTGAATTTAAAAGAGAATTTTAAAAAAAGACTTCTTCAATGCTCACACTTGGATAACTGCCCAGTAATGAAAGACAGAATCATAGTATTCTTGTTGGACACAAATATTATTGAGAATGGGTATGATTTTCCAATATAAAATTGGATATTTTAATAAATTTAGTAAATTTATTATACCTGGCATTATCTCACGTAGAATTTTTTTGTGCAGGAAGACATGTAAATGGTTTAGTTTCACAAAGGCAGAAAATATTATAGTATTCAAATTGAACCGATCAGAAATAAGAACAGAAGTGATCATTAATTAAAATGTTCTTTAAAGCGAAAGTTTCTGTTTAAAGAAACAATTAGATTGTTGAATGTACCTTCTAGAGAGGTAAAAAAGTGGCACTGGCTTGCCAAGTGGCTTTATGTGGCATAACTAAAACATGAGCAGAGTTTCTAGGAGCCCTGTTTCCACTATGCTGTACATTGCACCTCACTCATCCCAGGAAGCATCCTCCAAAGCATCAGTTACACACAGTGTGGTCTTAACTTGCAGTATGTAGTTTTCTTTTCTATTTGATTTAAAAAAAAACTACATGAATTTTTTTTCTGGTATGGTAATTCAGTGTTTATTTAGATATGCAGACAAAAGAGAAGTATTCTGTTTTGTAGATATTTTGACATCTACAAAGCTTCCATAAATGAAGGGTAGTGTCATCACTTTGTAGAAAATAGGAGGCAATATTTTAATCATATTATAATTCTTATTAATCTACAGTGCTACCTCATGCAGAGATCTCTAGGGACTTTGACCATGAATGATTGATTTTGGCACTTATTTTACAGGCAGTGAGCAAAAATTTGTTACACTTGTATGAGTGTGATTTGGGGGAGGAGTAACAAAAACGGAGATTACTTGTGCCATTAACATTATCCAAACTCATCGCATCAGTTAAGACAATATAAATGAGTGGCCCGTGAATTTCTTCACATGTGTGCACTATCAATTGCTAAATAAGATTATGCAAAATATTATTTTAGGGATTAAAGGGAATTTATAATACTTTGTAACTTTTTCCTATACAAATTTAACGATAGCAACATAAGCAATTCTCTGCTTTTCAGAGTAACACATTCCTGAAAATGCTTTAAAATTCTAATATAGAAAATCTAATATTAAAAAGTTAATAACCTTATAAAGTATATGGAAGGATAACTATTTTACAGTCCCTAATTTTTGCTCATTGAAGTTAGCATCTTTTACAAGTAGAGACAGAGAAAGACATTTATTGGTCTCCACTGAGAAATGAGAAAAGAGAACACAATTCAGTTTGCAAACCTGATACTGCCTGCTGGATATGCTAGGAAGAAGGCACAGGGCTTCACATACAGTGCATTTTCTCTTGCTCTCTGTCTCTTTCCAAATCCCTCATGCCTCAAGAGAGTATACCTCCCACTTGGTGGCCGGGCAAGTTACACCAGCACACAATGACCACCATCAAACACCACTGTCAAACTCTGTAGGAGTGGCAGTTTTAAATATCAATGTAAAATATGAGAATTCATCTATTTCCGGACCTTCTATATAGAGTCTAAAGATTTAACTTGCATAAACACATGAAAATTGGATCAACACAAGAGGCTTCATCAAGTTTAACAGAAGACATTGTTGAAGATATATGTGTATTTTATTTCATAACAATATGTCATATGTAAAAATAAAACATTCATAAATAAAGCAGAACAGTTGGGTAACTTTTATGCCATCAAAACTATATAATTTTACTACACATGGGAGAGCATATAACTAATGTGCTTTCCGAGAGTAGTTTTATTTCCATTATTCTTTAATAAATCTTTCTTGAAATGATGCTTATATTTTAAAAAGATTAACATTCATCCCACCTACTTCAGCAATGCATTGCCACCTGCACAGATAGCCTCCTTACTGAGAATTTATAAAAAAAAAATATGCTCTTTCAACTTGAATTGTATTCACGAATAATATGTTTAGTGAATCCTGAGTCAGTGACAATAGTGCACATTTACACGTGTACTTGTTTGTCACACTATCACTTGAAAATTATTTTCCTGCTTTGAATTTAGAAAAACTTGAAAAACAAAGTATTTTTAAAAAATGTCTTTACAGTTTAAACTGTAAACACTGAAATCATAAACATTTATAACTATATGAATATATATTATGTATACAACAGATGCCTAATCTAATATATATGAAATATATATATATATATATATATATATATATATAATATTACCAAGAAATTTGAGAGATGAAATATATATATGGTGTTTGAAATTAGAATGTGACAAGAGTATTCTTTTTACAAATTTTGGAATATTAAATATTCATAATTTAGACAAGATTTTTGAGAAGCTGTATAAAATAATTGAAAACATGTCTCAAATGAAATATTTACTGGTAAAAAGTATCTAAATTTTGTTTTATCGGTTTTTTCTTCTTTGTGAGAATATTTTTGGTCTACATCTTATACTCCAAGTAACCACTTTAAATATAATTATATATAGTATATTCACTTGTTAATTCTTGTTATTTTCTATGAATTTTATTTTTTCATAAAAAAGAATATCTAGATTTTACTTGTAAACATTAATTTAATAATGACAAGCAATACTGTTCATTAATCTTAAATAGAAATAAATGCTCTAATGCCTCAATATTATTTTTTACATAACATTTGTTTCATTATGGGTTCAAAGGACTGTGCCCAGCTGCATTTAATCCCACACTGCACTAAATGTTTATTATGCACCTGTAATTGTCTCAAAATCACATAGTTTTGCTTGCTTTCTCAATATAATTCAAGTAGCATTTCTTTTGAGATGTATACTATTGCTCCCACATGATCTCAGAAGATTACCTATAAAAATTCTATTAAGGAATAGTTTTAGAATGAGATTCTGGTGGTTCTGTCAGAGCAGGAAGTATTAACACAAACCCTGACCTTATGTTGTGTACCAGTATATTCCGACTATGGTCCATCTCACACACATACACTAAACATATTGTATATATTATGTATATAAAAAATAAGTGACTAATGGGAAGAGAGAGGGGGTCAAGAAAAATTGACAGAGACAGAGACTTCTTTATAGATCAGGAAAAGACACTAAAGTCATTTCTTGCCCTTCCTCGGCAAAGGGCCTCTTTGCATGAGGTTCATGGCAGCTCAGTAGAAAAAGGTCAGTAATTTCCTCACCCCTGATTCTATTTGACTGGACACCAGGGAAAGCTGCTTGAAGTATAATTCTTTTGCCAAGATGCAATGAGTGCAAACGTTTACTGTCTACTCCTGTGGTTACAATTCATAAGGCCAATTTTGTAGACAAGCTGTAGTCTGTTGTCTCTAGTAAGAATTGTAAATGAGCTGCTGAGACATCCTGCTTAGGGAATTCTGTTAAAAAAGGTTAAGTATAAATTGCCCTTTGGATTAGTCTGAATATCACCATTATAAAAGTTGCTGGAACTATTAGGCAGAAATAAAAGTTTCAAACTGAAATAAAAGATGAAAAAGAGTCAATACTGAAATGTGTAAAATGCTAATTTTCTCAATAAATATTTATAAAACCATACATTAATAGATTAAGTAATAATATAATCACACTGTTAAAGAAAGTGAAGTAAATTAAATGTTAATATTCAAAAATAAATTCTAAATTATTATTTCTACTTAGAAAGTCTGTTAGACTACTCAGAACATCTAGATTAGACGTTGAAAACTATGGATAAGCCTTTTTTAAGGTTAGTAAGACCTCTTAAGATCAGTAAAATTATATTCAAATTGAAGTATACACAGAGTTAAATTTTTTCTAAGCTTTTATGAAGCTGATCTTTAAAGACACGACCTCATTCTGGTACCGTAAGGGAAATGCTATAATTAAGAGTCTCTGTCTTTTAAAAAAATGTACAGAATGAATAAGTTTCCTTTGCTTATATATTGTTACACATAGGCATTCTAATAATAGTAGTACAGAAGTATAATGAAAAACTGTGGTCCCTGCTGCATCCTTACTGATTTCCAGTGCTGCTTCCCAGAAGCAAACACTTTAAACTAGCTTTCTTCAAGTTCTTCTGCTAGTTACTACCACACCTCTAGTTAATTTCTTGCATCATTGATATTTATTGTTAGGGCCAAGGATTTAGCTCAGTTGCATAAGTGCCTGACTGGCAAGTGTGAGGTCATGACTTCGATCCCCAATACAAAATATATGTCCTTATATATTGTGTTTCTGTTATGAAAGGTAAGATGTAGTTAGTTTCCTTTCCTCCTTTCTGCCCACCTCCTTGTTTTGGCTATGCTAAACTTTTAGCATCTATTGTTGGATTTTATCACAATACTTAACATCTTCTCATGTAATCAAGACAACTCTATGACAAAAAACTAATGTTCTTCCTTTTCCTTCCACTTTTCCCCTACTTGCATAAATGACTTTTAACTTTCCAACAGTAATGTTTGGTAACATTTGCACTGTTTTATACCATGATAGTAAAATTGCTTATAAATGAGTTAAAACACTGAAGATCATTAAGGAGCATTTATACCATTTTTGCTATATAAACATTGTTCTCTATTAAAGTAATCAAGGGGTAAGGTAAATAAAGTTCCATAAGATAATTCTGCCATTAAAAGAGAGACAGTTCAAGTGGATTTTCTTCAATTTTTATGCTTTAAATCAATGAAAATTATTTTCTTTTCATGTTTTAACCATGAATTGTTGGCATGGTTTTATTAATTAATGTATTAATTATGTATGTATTAATGTATTAATTATGTATCTGTTGTTTTTTTTAATGCATTAGAAGCCCCCCCTTTTCTTTTCTTCCCTGGGTATAAATAACATCAAGTTATTGTTGTATTATCTTTTATATCCTCATATATTCTTTGGAATCTATTCTATTTCTTGAATCTCAGTAACTTTTTATTATAGTTTGAGCTAATACATTTCAAATTTAGACCAAGACTATTTGACACTATTAGTTTCCTTTTTTGTAAAATTTACCGACTCTTTCTGTCTTTTTATTGTTCTGAAGTTGTACTAGTATATATATATTTTTTTCTGCTGGGAAACTTTTATTCTGTTTGTCAAGAGATTTGAAGATGAACATCATTCTTAAAGTCTGAAAAGCTCTGGTATTATTTCTTTGATGATGCTGCCATCTTGCTGTTTCTGGAAAATCTTTGTGGAACTGATACTAGTGGAATGTTACATGGTGAATTTCTTCACTTAATCTTCCATACCTACTTCCTCTCTTCCTTCTACTTTTTAAAAAATTAATTAATTAATTATTGAACTGGAGACTAAATTTGGGACTTTGCACTGAATTACTTTCTCAGATCTATTTTATCTTACTTTATTTTGATGCTAAGTTCTTTGCTTATTGTCTATTTTCTTTTTTATTTTGAAGAGAATAAAACCAAATGAAATAAAACAGCATACAATCAATGAAAACAAAACGATAAGCATGGTACATGACTTTAAAACAAAATACAAGGTAATCAATAATGGCTACCATAAAGCCTTTTGTTATTTTCAAAAGAATTTCCCATCCAATCAGGCATATTAAAATCAAACAAAATAGTACAGAAAATAAAAACAAAACAATGGAAACAGTACAGGACTTCAAAACAAGACAATAGTGAAACCTCAGTGGGTACCATAATGCATCTTATCTTCAAAGTAGTTGCCTCTACCATCAGACATGATATAATACAAAAAAATAAAATAAAATCTTTTTTATAACATTCCTTTTAGTTTTGTGCATATACCAACTTTTCAATTTTTTCTTAGTTTACATAGTGCTTAAGGACGGTATACAAAAATATCTCACATTTCTGCACATCTTATAAGTAGAGGAAAGGTTTTTCTGTCATTTAGATTATCATGTCAGATACTTTTGAATAGAAAAAAAAATCTGTGGAAGAGAAAGGGTCTCCCTCCGGAACAGGCCAGTTTTGTTTACTCTCCAGTATGACAAGATGGTATTGACTCATTGTAATGCAAATGTCAGGGAGGCTTACAGTCCATTAAAAATCTTCCTAGGATCAGAGTCATTCTCCTATAACTCATGCCATTGTGTGTTTAGGTGTCACTTGACTCTTGTTGCATGAATCTCTGGAGATTCAGCATTTAAGGAATTTGTGACAAAGTGCTGACACTTTGTCTAGCTATTGCTGTGAGTAATAAGCAGTCTATGTACCCTGCTCAGTTGTCTCATGTCTGTATGGCATCCACAGCATTATGGGACCCCAGCCAATGAGTAGACAGCATTCTCAGATCTTCACATTCCTCAGTGCATGCCGGATTTTTCAAGTTTCCTATTCCTTTTATTGTCTTTCTTTCCTCTCTAATCAAATTTTGTGAGTAATCACTGTCTTATTTTTTCCTATCATTCTTATGGATATCCAGAATATCTGATTTTTATTTGCTCATTTTTGAAAATGGGAAAACAGAGAAGAAATTCATCTCTCTGTATGGAGAGGAGGACCTGATCCCTGGCAAGCACTGTGGAAACGGGTCGAGGAATTTAGATATTCTGCTGTGGTTGGAATAAAGAAAAGTTCAGAAATGTAGAGTTGGGCTCTGGGAAACTAAAATTCATTAGGACTAGTTGTAAAAACTAGTTTAAGAAAAGTTTGTTTTTTTCCTCTACAAGAACAAGCAGAGGTTTTGCTGCTGGGCTTTCTGTAAGTCAAGGTGAGATAATTATGCTAGTCTGATATGAATTTGCTACATTAGTCCACAACCAATCCCAAGGTAAGTATACAAAGTCTCTTTAAGAAATGCACACACACAATATTGCTAATGTTCAAAATGTTATTGGCATTAATTACCAAGAGCTATCTTTCCACTCAGAATACACATGCTAAATTCATAATTTTGTTTTCTGATATCTCTAAATCTAGTCAGCCATGTACTAATCTCTAAATGAAATGAAGAGGCTGTACAAACTTAATGAGAAATATTAGAACCTCCAAATTTAACTGTTAATTTCATTAGTTTTTCATCTGTTCTGCTTTTTTGCTTTTAAAATAGATAATTTGAGGTGCACTTCTGGCTTCATCTTGTTAGCAAAACAAAACTTCCAATGTTTTATTTTTATTTTGGTATTTTTGTTTTGTTTTGTTTTGAGACAAGGTTTCACTTTGTAGTTCAGGCTAGCCTTGAACTCACTATGTAGCCAGTGTGATAATCACCTGGGTCTTCCTGTCTCAGGCTTCTGAATGCTTGGATTCCAGGCATACGCTATCCCTGGCTCCAGAATATTTTAAATTTTCACCTCAATGATTGACTTGACTCACTGATAGCTGACTAAGACAAAATATTCCCCTTTGTAATATGAATATTTCTTTTGTATCAATTGAAGTATTATTTTAAATATTTGAACTTGTTCAACATTTTATGTTCTAAAGAATTTTGTCCTGTAACATTTAGTAGTATATATTTATAATTAAACCTCCCAAAGAACTAGTGTTTTTCAAGCTGCCATCTGTATGATCAGTGATCCACAACTTCAAGGTCAGCATGACTTCCTAAATTTCATGCCATTAACTCTTAGTTTACTCACCATAATCTAAGCATATTTTATATCATCTCAAGTCATTCCTAGAAGCATTCTCATTTTTAGTTAAGGTCTTTAAGTATTTTAAGCTGTCATTTAGTAATATTGTAACTTAATTGTTTTAGTTACTCTTCCATGAAGTGCTTCCAAATGGTTTCTGCTGTGCCTAAAGGAATTAAAAAGGCCTTGTGCAAAGTCATCAAGCTATGTAGAATTATTTGATATCTTACAGTGACCAGAAGCTCTTCTGGCAAAATCTTATTATCATTATAGTTGAGCCAAGTAACTGGAAATTCATTGCCTCTGTTACCTTGAACAACCGTAATTGTTAAGCATCAGAATTTGGCTCTAAAGTCTACAAATTTCATTACGTTCACTTAGTGTCAGTTTGAACTAGTTTGAGAAGAACCTCTTGTGCACTGTACTCTTTCCTAAGGTTTTAGAATAGTTTCTTCACATATTAATGTGTGTTCTACAGACATTTATGCATTTTATACTAATAAATTTTTAATTGTATAAGGCTTTCTCATCTTCATTTTGATATATCTTCATTTCAAATTAAATTAACTAAAATTCTCCAGTGTATATTGAACACTTTTTTTTTTTTAATGTAAGACACTAAAACTAAAGGACTTGAGTGTCAGTCTTCTGGACCTTATGCTTTGTCTTAGTTAATGAGGAAATTATATATGTGTATAATAACCCTTCAATATCACCTTGCTGATCCTGTTCTGATTCTTAGTTTCAGACTGGTTTCCTGGCCTTCAGTCTTATTGTTATTTAAATAATCATCCATACCACTGACAGTCAATCCACTGAACACAAATGTGAGCAATGACATTCTCCTCTGACTCCTCATATGGCTCCTCCTTCTAATTGCCTAAAGTATTTCATTTATGCTCTTAAATAGTCAAGCATGCACATATCTACATGTGGTTTATTAATGTTTCCCTACTAATACAACACAAAAAGTTATTGTGAATTGCTTGAAGTATTCTGAAGTCACTGTTCTTGTTTATGTTTACACACTTTTCTATATTACAGCCTTTCTCTTCAAAGTACCTTTAAGTCTAGTTTACTTTGAAAAAGTTACATTATCCAGCCCTTGACTATGGCTCCAGGTGTACTTCCTACGTCCTTTTTTAATCGGATGAAGTAGAGGAAATACTAACCCCAGTAACGGCACCTTGTAAAGTATAACAACAGCAGAAGTTGTAGGGTATCTCTGGTCTTTGTTCCTTCCTCCCTTAAAATGGGTCCTAGAAGCTAGGAAAGTCACACAGAATTTCTGCCTTATTTCCTAAAAACCTCATGTAGCAAGTCCCCTACTTTATACCCCAAATGAAGCAATGTCACAGTGACAAGAAGAAACTGAATAAACAGACTTGCTTAGTTTTTCCCACTTGATTCCCACTGGACGGCACACTTTTGTCTTCCGTATGTGTTTCATCATATGTATTTGTTAAAATACATAGATTCCCTGTTTCATGGGTCTTCATTTCTAAAGGTTGCCGTATAACCTAAACCTTTTTTTGAAATAAACTTGCTGAACTTTCTTCTTATTAATCTGACTTTTGTTTAAGAAGTTTAGCCAAGAATGTTGCAACAAGTAAGAAAAGATACCAGTTCTTCTCTTCTATACTTTCCCGGTAGTTTACTGACTGCACTACTCTAAACTTCAAGCATGTTCTCATTCCACGGGCTTTGTCTGCATTAGCAGTTCTCACTCTCTGCATTGCTCCGTTCTCTATTTGTGTAATTTCTTTTTTTTTATTTTCCTTTTGATATTGCCTCCTCAGAAAACCTTTCCAATCATCCTCCTGAAATATGATAGTTTTCACAGTTTTAAAATGTGATTAGTGGGTAATAATTTTTATTCTACTTACCAGAACCTCATGTTATGCTATATAATACTTATTTATTTTATTACTTTATCTCATGAATGTAACCTTTATGAGGACTGAGACTATACCTATTTTAAGTAAATCCCCTAGTAAATCCACCAACATTTGCAGAAGGGACTCAGCAAAGCATTTTTTTTTTTTTTTTACTAAATGCATGAAATAAATGTTAACCTTTATGTCTCTTTCAAGTTCATTTTCAACATTATCATATTTATTAAAATTTTTCAAACTGAATTACATATCATACAACATAGGATTTTATAAGTATCATGACATGATTTTCCACAGTTTCTGTGTAGTTCTTGTGTTGGATTTCATTTATCTTCTAAAATGACAAAGCAGTGTCACAAACGCTAACACCAAAATTATTAAGAACTAGATCTCTAGGAAATAGTCTGACACATTAGAGTAGCTCAGTAAAATGTAAATGGTTTATTAAGATATCTTTTTTAGCAAGTTTTGCTGCCTAGCATTCATCCCTCCATTGATAACAAATAATACATCAGATCCTAGGAATGAAACATACAATGTTCATGCTTCATAGCTTAAATTAATTTCTACTTGGGTGATGTAGATCTTTTTTGAAGTAGTTAATCAAATATGAGTGAGATATAAAATCAAATACTTTATCTTTATTTGTGGGTATATCTTTGGACACCCTGATGTTCCTCAGAATCATTGCCTTTAAGTATCTTCTTTTATCCCAGTGAATAAAATGGTCAGATAAAGAGAAAGAAAAGAAAGTAAAGACAAAGTGGTCTCTTTTTGAAGCACACAGGTCCACATATCCTCAAAGCATTATTCATTTCAAGGTGGGTGCACAAGAATGGGAAACAGAGAAAAATGGAAATTCTCCCCTTCAGATCCCCATTAGTTGCTTTGCCTTATTAAAAAATTAATAAAACATTTAAATAGAAACTTACATTTTCATTGGAGATGTTATGGGGATAATTTTAATTATATCCAAATTTTATAAACATCCATGTCAAGGTTTAAATCTGAACATATATTATCTTCTTAAACAAGGATTCTAAGAAGTTAGCAAAATGGGAAACATCAAGAATCTGATTTATGGGCAGTTTTTAGAAAGCAAAAGAAAAACTCATGTCTGTAGTTGGACACTGAGGCAAAAGATTGCCAGAAATTTGAGACCAGCCTGGACAACATGTTGCATTCAAGTCAGACTGGATTACATTGCAAGACCCTGTCTCAGAAACAAAACAACACAAAACAAAAATAATCAGCAAAGCTGAAGGTAGCACAATGGGAATTATCAAGTCTGAGATATAAGAAAATGGATTAAAGAAAAATTAATACAGCTTAAGGAAATACCATTGAGATGATCAACATATGCATTCTGAAAGTCCAGAGATACAAAAGAAAAGAATTTAGAAAGTATTTGAAGAAATAGTAAGTGAAAATTTCTGAAATTTGATGAAATATATGAATACAAACATCCAAATAGCAACCAATTTCAAATAAAAAGGACACAATGAGAAACATTATGATCAAATTTTTGGAAAAAAAAGTGAAGAAAAGGAAGACTTTTCAAAGTAGAAAGGGAGAGACAACTTACAACATAGATTCTTATGATATTACCAACAGATATGTAAACAGAAATTCTAGAGGTCAGAACAAAATGAACCCATGTATTTGAGGTGCTGAAAAGCCAGGTGGGAGGAACTAAAAATACTAACCCTGTATCAGGCAAAACAATTATTCAAAAGTGAAAGAGACATTAAAATATACCCAGATAGACAAAGGCTGCTGGAATTGTAGTGGTTCGTTACCACTAGATTACAAGATCTATCTAGCAAGAAATGTTCAAGTCTTACAGGTTAAAATAATAGGACTTTAGACAGACACTCCAAATTCTACATTAAAATAATGATTTCATTGATAGAAAATACATAAACAATTATATAAATAGTTGAATTGTAGCAACCATTTGTAAGTATAACTTTTATTTTCTGTAGGGTTTAAGAGAAATATATATTTTAAAAAGCAATTATTAGCTTAAACGCTAATGTTACTTTGGTTTATAACACTGTGTATTGTTCTCTACATGATTGAAACATTACAAATTTACTAATTTATATTTGGGGGCAGATAATGTATAATGATTTAGTTTTGAGGTAACAACCAAAGACAGTGAGAATGCAGCTATAAAATAACAGAGCATTTTTATTTTGAAGCCAAGCTAGTGAAAATTCATATTAGAGTATATAACTTAAGAATGTTAAATGTACTTTCCATAGTAACTACAAGAAAAAAGCTATAAAAGACAGACAAAAATAAGAAAAAAAATCAAGAATTGTACTATGAAATATCAACTAAGAGATACATGTATAACTATATTTATAGTTGTACAATGTATAATAGCTAGATCTTAGAAACAACATGTATGACTATCAATGAGTAAATGGATCAGGTAACTGTGATACTTATACACAATAAGTATGATGCTGCCATACAGGAAATAAACTTGCATTTGTAGGTAAATAGATACAATTTGAGAACATCAAGTTAAGTAATTCAGAAGACTGCTGAGTATGATATGACATACTTGTAATTGCTGCACTCTGGGATGCTGAAGTAGAATTGCTGAGAGTTGAAGGGCAGCCTTGGCTGTACAGAGACATCTTCTCTCAAAAAAATAACAAAACATGAATTTTTAAAAAGCCAAAAAAATTTAATATCTCATAATTTCTTTTACATGAGAAACACTTTTATATGAGAAAGTTATACGCAGAGAGAGCAAAATTTGTGCAATAAATAGAAAGTAGGAAAAAGTTCAGATATTTTATCAAACTGTATATTCTATTTTTTTCAAAAAGATTTTAATATATATAATAATTTATTTCCTTTATTCTATTTGTCTTAGTTTTTGGAGAGAAAATTTCATGTTATTATCCATTTGTACCTTCTTTGTAAAACCTTTGCCGTCCATGTCTTTGTAGTCTGAATAACTACTTTGAAAATGATAATACACACTTTATTAACTGTTGTTATTCTCATTGCTTTATTGTGAAATTTTGTTTTATATTTCATAAAATAAATAGTTATTCTCACTATACAAGCAAAATGATAATAGTGTAGAAAATTAGGATCGAAGTAATCAGGCATATAGAAAACAAATTATAAAATGACTTAAGTAATTATCAGTAATCATTTAGAATATAAATGGATTAAACTCTTTGATAAACCAAAATAAAAAGTTGGTTAAATGAACAAAATGCATGATTCCACAAGTCATAAAGGGACTGGAGATTTTTGATCTGAAGACAGAAAGAAATAAAATATTTGGAATAGGCCTGTAATTAGTGAGCAGATTGAGTCAGTAATCCGATTATCTCCTGATAAAGAAAGGACCTTGGTGGATTTTATCACACACTTAAAGATGAAGTCATTTTCAAAAATATTTAAAGATAAAAAATTAACCCATTTTATAATATTACTACCCTGATGCCAGAGCTAGTTGAGCACTACTAGAAAAATATTAATATTGCTTATTAATATTCACAAAAGAATCCTCAGCATAGAGCGAAGCAGCAGAAGAGAAACCCTTCCCATTGCCTCTTGGCCACCAGTGGAACTCAGGTGAACAGCACAGGAAACGGTGGTCCCTCCCCTCACTACTGCCACAACTGAGAAGAAATATTTGGCAAGACCCAGAAGAAATGCAGGTAAAACAGTAGGGTCCCAACTAAGGCATAAAGGGTACACAGGCAAGTCTAGTGGTATGAAAAGTCCTAAGTAACAATAGAAAAAAGAGCAAATAGGAGACTGAGGACTCTGCAGTACCAGCAACCAGGTGCGAAGAATCCAGGACTTGGTAATGGCCCTTTTCTCCCAATTCTTTCCCTACTTTTTCTTCTTCATCTTCCTTTCTTCTTCTTTCTTTCTTTCTAAATGGCTGAGAAGCTGAAAAGTCCAACCACAGAAAACTAATCCCATTCCCCAAAACACCAGAGATCAAATTCAGATAATCCCTGGAGTACTCCTTCTTCATTCTTTCTTTTCTATCTTCTTTTCTAGTTGCCCAAACCTTGCATGATCATCCTTTGTCTTCCAGCCTTGCTTCTACTATTTTTGAGTTATCTTTGTTTTATATACTACTCTCCCTAAATTTCCCCATCACAGGGTTAAACCACTCCACTAAGAGGAAACACTTTGCAAACAAATGTTTAATTTATGATCAGTACTGTTATACAACAATAGATTCTGCACTTACGGTCCAAAGCACAATGTTAATAGTTACCTGTTTTTCAATTTCTAGACTGAACTCGATGCTATTGCTATTGCTAATTTTACAAATTTAGATAGGTTGTCAAATTTGTTGTAATTAATTATTCCGCCTTCTAAACAATACTGAAAAGATGTGGAGCAATAATTTTACCAGAGCCCTACACCAAAGGAACAGAAACTGATCCAAATATATACCAATATTGCACTCTTAATTAACTGAGAAGGTAGGATCTTATAACAGATACAAAGCAAGAATCTCCTACACACAAAGACATCCTGAAGAATAGACTTTTCCTACAGAGGCTTTGATACTAGTGATACAGCTACCTACAATAAAAAACTATGAGGATCACTACAGAACACAAAATGGAAATTTTCTTGAAATACAAAATGACTAGGAGAAAATCAAAATGTAATCTCAGACCTTCAACCCACCCAGAACAAGTCCAGTAGATATCAACAATGAAGAAATTGGAAAATCTGAAATTTCTGAAATGATATCAACCAAAATAAAGAAAAAAATCCATGAAGCTATAGAAGAAATCAGATTAGAAATAATCTTTCAGATTAAAAAAAAAGAACTATCAACATTTAAAAAGGAGCTGCTCAGCAAATAGAGAATAGAGATAGATAAAAATTGATGATGTCAAAAAGATAATTCATATAGAAAATGATTAATATAGTAAAGTCAATGTTTAATACACAAAAAAATCTGAGGCATGAAACAGATTGAAACAGATATCAAGGAAATTAAAAGTTCTATTGAAAGCTAGTAAAACCACTTGAACAAAACTGAACACAATTTTTTACACCTTGAAGACAGGATCACAACTGGAGTTCATGAAAGGAAAAATCTCCTGAAAATAACAAAAAAAAAAGGAAATAAATATGCAACAGCTTTCATCATGACACAAATAAAAATAATACAAGAACAATTGGTGGAATGAAAAACTAGGAGTCAACACAAATAACATTTAAAAAAAAAAACAAAAAACAAAAAAAAACATTTACAGAAGCAATAGCAGATAATGTCCCAAATGGGAAAACAATCTGACATTCAGATTACTGAGGAATATAGAACTCTAATTAGACATAATCAAAATAAATCTACACCAACACAGAATAACCAATATTCCAGAAATTCAGCAAAACAAGAATATATTAAAAGCTGTTAGAGAAAAGAAAGAGATTACTGTGATTCTGAAAGACCATCAGAATCATGGCAGACTTCTTAACATGAACACTTATGTCAAGAAGAGCTTTTAGTGAAATATTTCAGGTCCTGAAAGAGCTTTTAGTGAAATATTTCAGGTCCTGAAAGAAAACAATTTTCAACCTGGATTGATGTACCTTGCAAATTTATATTTCAAAATTAATGGAGAAATAAGATTCTTCCATGGCAAAGAACAGCTGAAGAAATTCATGGCCACCAAACTGACACTACAAAGATACTAAAAGATGTTTGAAATAGAGACAAAAATTACCACAGTTCCAAGAACAATGACAGAAAGAAATCATGAAGCATGGCAAGCAATTAAACAGAGGGAAAAGTAGGGAACCAATGGCAGGAAAGTAACATGATATAGACAAGCCAACATATCAGTTATTAAATGTAAATGTCTTCAATTCATTTAGTCAAAAGAAAAAACATATGAATTACCAAAACAGAAGAATAGATCAAGAAACAGGATCCACCAGTATGTTGCATATAAGCAATACATTTGACTCAAAAAGAAACTCATAACGTAAGTCAAAGGATGAAAAATAACATTCCTAACAGGAACCCAGAAAATAGCAGGCGTAGCTACTTTACTTTAACATAATGTGAACATCAAACTAAGAATGATCAAAAGAGATAAAGAAGGTCACTATATACTTCCTAGGGAAAAAACATCAAAAGGAAGAGATAACAACCATAAATAGGTATGCATCAAATAAAGGACCCCCAACTGTATTAGACAAATATTAATGGATATGAAAAGTCAAATATGCAAGAACCCAACTGTAACAGGAGATCTTGATATCCATTTTCACAAAGAAATTGATCAATCAGACAAAAAAATCAGCAAAATAACAGAACTCTAACAAACCTGTGAATAAATGATCTTAGTAAGTATTTTCAGTGTTCTACCCAGCAATACTAGAATATGTCTTCTCAGCTGAACATGGGATATTCTCTAAATCAAATCATATACTAGCCCATAGAATATATGTAAGTAAATGTTAAATAATTTAAATTATCCCATGCATATTATATGATCATAGTGCAATGAAATTTGAAATTATTTGCAAAAAAACTGCAAATTTCCATAAACACATAGAAATTAAATAACACACTCTTCAACAAAGAGTTACATATGAAATTAAAGAAGAAATTAAATGATATATGCAATTAAATGAAAAGGCAGATACAACATACAGTCCTGTGGAACACAATCAAAGCAGCCCTACAGGAAAATTTATAGTATAAATTCTCATATCAGGAAAACAAAGCAGGTACAAATAAACAACCTAATGATGCATCTCAAGTTTCTAGAAAAAGAAGAGAAAGACAAACCCAAAGCCCAAACAACAGAGAAAATTATAAAGATCACAGCAGATATGAATGCAATTGAGACTAAGAAAACAATACAAAAAATTAACGAATCAAAGAGTCGGTTCTTTGGCAGAATAAATCAAATTAATAAACCTCTAGCCAACCTTATATAAAAAGGAAAGAAAAAGCCCAAATTCATGCAGGAAGGATTGAAAAGGGTGAAAAATCTACAGAGTCTATGGAAATTCAGAAGATCATTAATACCTTCTTCAAAAACATATTATTTGATTAGGACAGAAAACAGAGAAGAAATGGATAGATTTCTAGAAACATATGAATTACCAAAACTGAAGTAAGAAGACGTAAAAATTTGGAATAATCCAGTATCAATTAATGAAATTGAAGATTTAATTAAAAACTTACCTACAACAATAACAACAACAACAACAACAAAAAACAAAACTAGGTCCCGGTGAATTGACAACTGAATTCTACAAGAAATTTATAGTGGATTTAATATCACTACTCTGCAGACTCTTTAATGAAATTTAAGGGGATGCAGTTCTCCCTAACTCATTCCTGGAAAAAAGTATCATTCTTACCAAAACCAGACAAAGACCAAACCAGAAAAGAGAATTATAGGCCAATCTCCACAATCAAGATAGATGTATAACTTCTCAATACAATACTAGCACACAGAATGCAGCAAATCATCAAGAAGATTGTACACTATGATGAAGAGTTATTCATCCTAGGAATGCAAGAATGGTTCAATATATACAACTCAATGTAATATGCAACATCAACAGCCAAAGACAAAAATCATATAATCTTGATAGATGCAGAAAAAATCTTTTTGATAAAGTCCAACACCCATTCATGATAACAATTCTATGGAAAATCAGAATAGATAGTTTTTACCTCAATCTGTTAAAAGCCATCTATGAAAAATCGACAGCCAACATTACACTACATGAAAAAAGAATACTGAAAGCTTTCAATCTATAATCAGGAATAAGACAAGGATGTCCACTATCATAATTCCTATTCAATATAGTTCTGAAAATTAGCCAGATTAATAAGATAAGAGAAAAAAATAAAATGAATAAGGACAGAAAAGGAAGAAGTTAAAATATCATTATTTGTAGATGACATGATACTTTACATAGAAGAGCCCAAAAACTCCACCAAAAGACTACTAGAGTTAACAAGCAAATTCAGTAGCATAGTTGGATACCAATTCAGCTCTCAGAAATCAATAGCATTCCTATACACAAACAACAGACTCACTGATAGAGAAATTAGGGAAACCACATTCTTCACAATAGCATCCAACTTATGAAATACCTAGGAATCAATCTAATAAAGGAAATAAAATATCCATACATTAAAAATTATAGCCCTGTGAAAAAGAGATGGAAGAGGATATCAGAAAATGGGGAGATATTCCTTTCTCATGCATGGGAAGAACCAACATGTGAAAATGGCCATAGTCTGAAAGCTGTTTTACAGATATAATGCAATCCTGATCAAAATGCCATTAACATATATCACAGATCTAGAGAAAACATTCCTCAAATTAATTTGGAAACCAAAGAGACCTAGAATAGAAAGGCAACCCCGAACAGCAATGGTTGATAGGAGGCCCCGAACTGAAATTATACTACAAAGCCACTGTTATAAAATCAGCATGGTACTAGTAAAAAATGGAGACCTGAGGATCAATGGAGCACATTTGAAGGTGGAGACATAAGTACAAACACACTTAGTCACCTAATTTTTGATAAAGGGGCAAAACGTGTTCACTGGAAGATAGCATCATTCATAAAGGGTGCAGAAAAAGGTGATTTTCCACATGCCAAAGATTAAAACTAGACCCATTCTATCATCATGCACTGAACTAAAGTAAAAAAGGATGAAATAGCTATATGTTAAAACAGAAACACTAAATCTACTGGAAGATAAAACAGGCAGAAATCTTAAAGATATAGGGGTAGGCAGAAAGTTCATGAACAAAAACCAAACTTCATGGGAAGTTCAGGGATCAATAACTTCAAGGATTGATAACTGGGTTCTCATTTTATCAAAAAATTTTTGCACATCAAAATAAATCACTAACAGAGTGAAAAGAAAACCCATTAATTGTGAAAAATTTTAACAAAGGACTTCTATTTAGCACATATAGAGAATTGAAATGAATCAGGACCCCAAGATTTAAAGACTGGATTCAAAAATGAGTATCTGAGCTGAAAACACACTTCTCAGATGAAGAAATACAAATGTCAAATAAATACATGAGAAAATGTTCAACATCATTGGTCATTTGAGAAATGCAAATTAAAACAACAGTTAGATTCAATCTCCCCTCCGAAAGAATGTCGATTATCAAGAAATCAACCAATAAATGCTAGAACAGCTATGGGGAAAAGGAACCCTTCTTCACTGTTGGTGGGAGTTTAGACTGATGCAGTTATTGTGAAAAATCAGGTGGAGATTCCTCATAGGTTGAAGTCCAATTTAACTCAGCTATGCAACCTCTAGGTATCTTCAGAATTGAAAACATCATACTACATTAATATATGTTTATAGCAGAATAATTTGAAATAGTTAAATTTTGGAAACAAATCAAGTAAGTTCCTCACCAATTGAGAAATGGATAAAAGAGATATGGTATTTTTATATAATGAAATACTACTCAGTTATAAAGAATGATAAAGTTGAAGCTTTCATAAATAAATGAATGCAACTAGAAACCGTACTCATAAGCGAAGTAAGTCAAATTTGCATATGTAAACATCATATTGTCTCCCTAATTCATGAAGCTGAAAAATTAAATAAGACCCAAAGTATACCATAAATATTGTGAAAGAGAAAGGTCAAAAGGTCAAAAGGAAAGAACAATTGGGATGGATGAAAGGAAAAAATAAGGATGGAAAAAGAAAAAAATATATATAGAGAGTGTATATATATATACATATATATATATATGTATATATATATATATATATATACACAAACACACAAGACAGCTAAGATAGTTATACTATTGATTTCCTTAATGCATTGAGTAAAATGGTTTGCACTTATATTGTTTGATCAATTATGATGCCCTTATTTTGTAATCTGAGCTACTTTGCACATAACAATATGCAATATACCAACATTGTTAACTTCCAATTATTTTATTTTTAATTTCTGTATCATGGTTTTTATTGTTTTTTTCTCTTTAAAATAAAATACTGCAATAAAATATCAGCAAACTAAATTCAACACTATGTTAAATGTTTGATATTCCATGATAAAATGAGATTTATTCACAGAATGGAAGTTATTCAACTATGCAATACACCAATGATATTAACAAAAGAAAAATCATGATCAATCAACTGATAAAGAAAAATTGTAACAAAATTCTAAATCTTTGCATAATAAAATATGCTGGGAATAGAAGGAAACTACTGCTATATAACAGAAATATACAGAAAACTCACAAGAAATATCAAAGTTGATTATGAAAGACTGAAAGCCTCTAAAATCACGAACCACATGAGAATGTCACTTTTGCACTTGTCTACAATATGGTACTAGAAATTCTAGGGAAAGCAATCAGGTAAAAATCACATTAACAACAAATAGGAAGAAAAAAACACCCAACATCCAAATTGGAATCGTAAAAGAAAAATTATTTCTGTTTATATGTGATATTATTATCATATTCGTGGAAAATTAAGGGTTGCACATAGATACATAAACTATTAGAGTTAATACATGTTCAACAAAGTAGTAAGAAATAAAATCAATAAAATTATGATATATTTTTGTGTGCTACCAATTAACAATTTGAAAAGGAAAATAAAAACTAATTTTATTTATCCTAGCATTGGAATCAATATATTAAGGAGTTGTTCAAATACTGTATTTTTTTTTTTTGTCTTTTTCATTTTTATCAGTACCAGGGATTGAACTCACGACCGCCTGCTTGCAAGGCAGGAACTTATGCCTCTGAGCTAAATCCCCAGCCCCCGAGTTGTTCAAATGAATGTAAAAATTGTACAATGAAATATGAAAACACTGTTGAAAGAAATTAAAGATCTAAATATATGGAAACAGATCATACCCATAAATTCAAACATGTAAAATTGTTAAGATGTCAGTAGTCTTCAAACATTCAATAGAGTCAGTGTAATTCCCATTATAAGCCCAGTGATCATTCTAGAAATAGAAAAACCAATCATAAAATTCATATGTAATCTCAGGGGAAAGCAAAATATTCAAAACATTCTTTGAAAAGAACAAAACTGCATGACCCAATGTGTCTGATTTAAAAATTTATTGTAACACTACACAAATTAAAATAACATAAACTGGCATAATGCAAGTATATATTATAATGGAAAAGAACATAGTGATTAGAAATAAACTCTTGCATATATTATCAAAAGATTTTAGTCAAGGTTGCTGACAATATCCAAAAATAAAAGATAATCTTGTCAAAAATGTTGCTTTGAAAGCTGGATTTCAAAATACAACATAAATCAAAAGACATAAGAAAGGAAAAATGAAAGACGTTGGACTTTTATCTTACACTGAAAACAAAAATTAACTCAAGTGGACCGAACACTAAAAAGTGAATCCTTAAAGAGAATGGAAATAACCTTAAAGCATAAGGCATTGGACTTTCTTTGGAACTGTACCAAAGGCATAGGCAACAAAAGAAAAAATAAATTGTACAATATGAAATTAATTTAATAAGCTGACCTAAAAGCATGGTTTTAATTACTTGTATTTTCTCTTATTATTCCTAATATTTATGCATTTTATAAAGTATGCATATTAGTTAGTAACAAATGCTCTAAATTATTCTTTCTTTTTTCCTTTCATTCTGATTTTTCCTATCTATAGTAGCAACTCTAACTGCCATAGATTTGACGCTTAACTATATTTTCTAGATTCTCTGTTTTCTAGAGATTTGAATACTTTTTATTATTCATTTGTCATTTCCACTTGTCCTTTTTATTTGCTTATATTCACCTGCTAAGCAGTCTTTCCATAAATTTTATGTTTTTTTGTCCTCATCCAAGGTTCAAAGTCTTTTAATCAGGGCTCAAAATTGGCAACCCACAGATGGCAGGAAAGCAGCAATCATGTTTTGTGTGTTTAATTGTTAGCCCTCATGATGTTGGCCCAGTACAGTTTTTATAAATAAATAATATTGAAAAGGACCACAGCACTGGATGAATTATCGAGGAGCAGACTCAGGATCCAGGCAGTGACACAGCCAGCCCATATGGCAAGTAGGCATGAATTCACAATGTTTTCCCTTCTAACGGATGCCAATGGTCTGTGCCAGGGGTCAAGGTTCAAGTAAGTACACTATGGGCTATATGTTAGCTTTCATTTTCTTCCTTGAATGAGAAATTATGTGGGAATTCATCTGATTATCAAATATGTTGACTGTGGATATGCTTGATGAAAACTCATGGGCTGAAGGTAAGGCAGCAGGGATGACTGATGCTAACAGCTATCCTGAAAGCACAGCTGATGAGGATTCACAGCTGTTGTCTGTCAGGTACTGGAACATTTATTTGTCATCCCTCCATCGGCTAAGCTGAGCAGATTACTGTGATTCTGGTTTCTTCTATGATTTTTGTTGTTGTTGTTTTGGATGAGTGCACCAAAATTATTGGTTTTGGCAACCCCTGACCCCAACTGGAAGGCCCTTTTGAAGATGTAATTACAGCACCAACTAGGCGGCAATACCATTGCAAGACAGAGGCAAGGTTGTCCAGAAGCCTAAATAGGTGGTAGATCACTGTCCAGTACATGGTACTGTTTCTCCTACAGCAAGAATACATAGGTCCAGCAATGAAGAAGTGGAAGAATAAATGGTCCCATTCATCATAGTTTGTGACCTACTAGCAAAATATTTTAATTTTCTGTTCCCTTGACTTTATGCTTCGTTAATATAGAAGTCTTAATTCTAAAATGGGGAAGGTTTATACCAATAGCCAAAATAATAATTACATTCAACTGAATGCTAGGACTCCCCATTGGTCATTTTGAGATCTCCATGCTTTCTGAGTCAACAAGCTAAAATGAAAGTTCAACATTGGTGGGGATGATTGATCCAGAGTAACTAAGGGGAAATTGGATAACTCCCCCAAAGAGGTAAAGAAGCATATGTTTAGGTGCAAAAAAAAAAAAAAAAAAAAAAAAAAAAAAGGCATAGGGCATCTCCTAGGTAATACTCCCATACCCTGTCATTGAATTCAATAGGAAACTGTAACAACCCAATTCAAGAAGAGAAACAACAAACTAAGAGCCTCAGCAGGGAAGGTATGGGTCACCCCACAGGTAAAGAACCAAGATCTTCATAGGTGCTGATTGAAGGCCAAAAGAATGCAGAATGGATTGTAGAAGAAGGTAATTACAAATATCAAATATGACTGACTAGTTATAAATATAATCGTGATGAGCATTTCTTTCTTATTTTATTAGCATGCTTGTACACATATATACGTTAAGCAGATATTTTCCTTTTTTTATAACAAATTTTGATTGACCTACTATAGGTTTTAAGTATTGTTAAATCTGCATTATAATATTTAAGTTATGCATTGTCAGGAGAAAGTGTTAACCAAACAAAAACTGTTATCTACTACTTCCCTAGAAACCTAAAGAGTGCCTTAGTACACTAGAATATCTATCCTTTCTTTTGAGAATATCACACATTTTTAGGACGCTTTCCCACATCTCTAAATAGCTGTTATTTCTTATTATTTGTTCTAAAATACAATGTAGTTTGTATTTCACATACCAAATGACTTTTATCATACACTGTATTATATTAAGATTATATGGACAATTTGGGAATTACAGAGTCCTATATATTTTTGCATGCATTTGGCTTATTTTGAAAGTAGTTAATTAATACTTATTTCTTCTTGATATTTAGATAGTGTTTAGCTGTCACATGTTTTAGACTAGTTCTATATAAATATACAACATTTAGTATTTGTTATTATTTTAGGTTATATAGCTCTTATTATACCAGATCTATGCACTATAATACAATTACAAACAAAGTAAGTTTGGTATACTTAATAATGTATCCAACCAATATTTACTACTTTCCACAATATTCTAGAAATCAGTAGATAGTAGAAATGGTTTTCATGTGGCTAATACTCATCAGTTTGTTTAAGTAATTAAAAATATTTTTAAACAAACGACAAAGACCATATCAGTTTTTATAGACCTAAACCTAACGTTACACATTAAATAATTGTCAACACTTTATGAAGTTGCCAGCATCCATGCACAACTAGGAAATATCCTTAAATTTGTAGTGAATCAGAAATGTATTATCATTAATGCATTAATATCTTTCAAGTCTAAATATTGAAAAAAAATTGGAAAGGATTTCTGAGGAGGACTCCTCCTGGCAGTGTTAGGCTCATAGCAGGGTCACCTGGGTCACCTTTCAAACACATTGGAAAGCAGATCCATGCTGGTATTAGAGTGCAGTCTTGTCCTTGTGCTGCTCAAAAATCAAAGGCTTATCTTGGATCATGTTTAATAAAAAAGCAATGTGCATACAGAGATGATAACAATTTTAAATACAAACAATGGTCCTACTGTGTGGCCCCAACAATAAATCAAAAGTCTATCCCACAAAGAAGGGTTCTGATGAATGGTTAATAAATACTTTAGATCAGGTACAGTTATAATGAAAACTGAATTTGTCTGAAATCTTCAAAAATATGTTCCTGTTAATCTTCAAATGCTGCTTATTATAGTTTAAAATTTCTGTTAAATGGCTGATTTGAATTATTTGTTATCTAAACATTGAAGCTGATCCTTAAGATTTATCCTTAAAGATTTATCCTTAAAGCTATCCATCTTCTTCAATGTCTATTCTTTTTTGACCATTTTCAATAATTCTCTTTGTGGTGAATTTTCTACCATTAATGATTTTAGTAGAAGTTGATACAGATTTGAAGACATCCATCCCACTGCTGCCAGATGACACAGAGGAAAATGAAATGAGGCCTGCCTGATTTAGGGACCAAGGTGAGGTAAACCCTGTATCAAATGTAGAAAATCCACCTCCGAAGAATGCAAATCCACTGAGGGTTGAGAAAAAACAAGCTCTCACCACAGCTACTGCTTCCACATGGATCTCTTTACTTCCCAAGAATGTCTTCAAATGAGTCTTCAACAAACTCAAATGGAAATGGGCCCCTTACATCCAATAATTCCTTGAAGACATCATTTGGGTTCCAGAATGTGAACTCAAATTACAAGGACTGCCAAAGTGACTTTCATTTCCTCTACAACCATTTATCCTTCTTTGCTGTATTTGTCATAGATGTCCATTTTTTTAGCATCTGAGAACACTCCATACACCTCAGCCACTTATTTGAAATGTCACTCTGCTTCTTCTTAGTTCTCAGGATTTATGCCTGGGTACCACTTTAGTGCCAGTCTCCAGAATGCCTTCTTGATGTCCTCAGGGGATGCATTTCTGTGCACCCCTGGACTTCAAAGTAATGCACCAGATTTTAAGTTTTCTGGACTTAGTGGAACAAGCCAAGATGGTAGAGAGAAGGAGGGAGGCACACTGGGTCCCCTAGAACTCTACCCTGGTGGTGGCAGTGGTTCCTCATAACTTCTTAAGTAATTTAATTAATCAGTTTTTTAGTTTTATACTGATCGTGTTACCATCACGTTTACATAACAAATAGACTGTTAGAAATATCTACTATGTCAACAATGTGGGATTGTGTGTGTGTGTGTGTGTGTGTGTGTGTGTGTGTGTGTGTGTTTTATCAACCAGTTTTGGTATAAACAAGTTCCACAATAATGAACTTCACTATAACTTCACTAAGAGCTTCACTGTAGTTTCCTGTATCTAAGGATCAGTAAAAACTGCCATTTTATTTTTAGCAGTTAGCACAATCACTGACCCAGAGAAAGATCCAGTACATGATGTTGCATACATGAAGAAAGTAATGACTGAATCTCTGATGTATTTGATCTTTGTCTTCTCAAAAATAGGTATGAAGGAAGCTTATACAATGTATTCCTCTAACTATAGAAAAAAGTATTTTATTTATATTTATACACACATTTTTCTCATTACTCATAACTATAAAACCGCATAGCCACAGATACAGGGGACATATTTAATGTTTAAATAAGCATATTAATTATTACTGTTTGCAGTTAATGAATTTGATTTTCAGATGACAAGGCCTGCCTCATTCTTCACAGACAAAAATTAGACCTTAAGTTCCATTGAAAATAGTGTTGTTTTCCACAAAATAAAAAATATAGTAGAATGAGAAATGAGTTAAATACCACTACCAGGAAACAAACACAAATTCAAAATGTATAGAATAGCTCACCTAGTATCTTCAATAAGTCAACGGCATGAGAAAAATAGCAAGGAGGTAGGGAATTTCTCTAAATTAAATGGGACTTAAGAAGCACAACCCAATCTAATTTGTAGACCTAACTAGCAATGTGATACAAATAGACCACCCATAAATAGATCAGCTTTTAGTAGAATCAAGGGAATTAAAGATGATTCAAGTTAGAGTATATGAAGAGACAGAGGGATGTGACCCAGTGGTAGAACATTATCCTAGCATGGGTGAGGCCCTGGGTTCTATCCCCAGTTAGTAAGAATATATCTCAATTTAATTAAGCATTGTTATGAAAGAAAAGTCTCCATATTTTGAGTTCACAATGAACCATATGGAGGAAAATTAGTAAGATATCTAAGATTTGCTTTAAGATAGTTCAGCAAAAGAGGTGGTGGGGAGCGTATATAAGAAGGAAGTAAGGTAGCATGAAATTATTGGGTCTATGAAGGGATGTTATTTTTATTGTGCAAGTATTTGAAAATTTTCATAATAAAGATATCTGCAAAGGTACAGTAAGAATCAAGATCAGTATATATTTCTTTGAAGAAAGTTAAATTAGGATGTAATTATATGCTTTTTAAAAAATAATATGGGTGCTATTTGATTCAGCTGTTCCTCATCTAAGTATCTTTCCAAAAGAGGCAAAAGCACAGGACAACACAATGTGAAATATCAAACATCAAGCTTAAACATTGAATGGTAAGCCAGGTATAGTGCTGCACATCTGTAAACCCAGCACTTGGGAGGCTGAGGTAGGAGGATTGCCACTGAGTTTGAGGCCAGCCTGTGCTACACAGTGAATTTAAGGGCCACTTGAACTACATAGCAAGACCTTGCCTCAACTTAAACAACAACAACAACAAAAGCATTATTTTCCCTGTATGAGAAACCTGAAAAATAAACAACAAAATAAAAGACAGACAATAGAAATCAGGGACAAAGATCTTTAGCAAAACAAATGGCGGCAAGAGATGGAATGATGAGGTAGAGGAGGGGAAAAAGCTGAAAACGGAATCAAGATATGTAATACACTTTTACCATCTCCCCACGATGAACGTAGTCATACGTGCTACCTGCATATACTATTTACATTTTATAACAATAATAATACGGGAAAGTTAGAGATTTCTCGGATATAGGGCGAGTGCAGAAAAGCTTTTGCCAGAGGCTAGAAGTCTTCTCCCAAGGAGAAAGCTAAGATAGGAGAACACAATACAAGAAATGTGTCCCTCAATTGTAGTCCAATGGAAAGCCAGCAGTAGAGGAAAGTGGCTTGGCAGGGTTTCCTAGCTATGAAAGGCATCTGAGAGAGACATAACCTTGCTGAGTCTGAGACAGGAGAAGCTGTGGGCAGCTCAAAGGTAAAAACAAACTATAGGAGACATTTTTTAAAAATCTATATTGAACTTGTTATTTGGTGTATACTAGGGGCTGTAAGAAATATAATATTTTAAAAATTACAATGTTTATGACATTTTAGGCCATATGACTTGCCAAACATTGAATTAGCATTTTTATTCCTCATTTTACTCAGATCTCACTAGGTGGATATTCTTAGTGCTATACAACAGATGAAAAAACTGCAGCTAACAAAGTCTAGTAATTTGTGTGAGCCGGGAAGAGGCCAGGTGGGACTCAAACTCAGGTCTCTCTGGCCTCAATCTTTTTACAATTACTCTCGAAATAAGGTAATTATCCTTCTTCATCATTAAATTACAGTCAGTATTATATTAACCTGTGTTTAAAATGCATTTATGTTTTTGAAAATCTATCAAAAACATATTAACACATATCAAATATTAACACATATCAGTTTAAAGACTGTGCTTAATATAATTAAATTTCTTTGTTCTTATATAGTTATTTCAATACAAATTTTTGTTGAATAATAAAAAGGCAGTGCTAAGGATAATTTATTATTTTTTTAGTTAAAGTACAATATTGCTTTAATTTCAAAAAGTCCAAATCATGTAACCAGCCTGTTCTTCAACAGGGACAATGCATATTAAGATTTAGGTTCCGGTATCTGACAGTTGCCTAAAGATCTCAAACTGAAAATCAGAGTTGGAGAGGGGAAGCATTCAGCCCAGCACCAGCCCAGAACAGCAGTGATGCTATGTCCATAGATTGGGACAGCTCCCAGGAGCTTGCTGCCCACCCTGGCGAGTTAAGCCTACACCAGTTAGGGAAACCACTGCCTAATGCAGCTGTATTAGGCAACTGATTCCACAGAAGTCTCTTTCTCTATCAGGAAAGAGAACCGCTTCCTTGTCAGTTAGGTAGTCATTAAGGTCAACAAGGATTGCACTCAAGGGAGAGTGATAGCCTTACTGTTAAACGCAAACTAGAAACTGCTTCCAGGATGAAGTCTCAGGGAAATGCCTGGCAAACTTCAGCAGAATCCCAGTAAGGCTCTGTGGAGCAGGCCTTGAGAGAAGAGTTTTGATGAATGCATAATTAACTACACTATGCTTTTTAATTTATACATCTTCTTAAACCAGTTTGCAAAACTCTGCCTTGAAAGGCTTTGGGTACCCATTTTCTCACTTTTCTCACTTCCATTTATGGGGACTGCAGTAGAAGTAATCCTCAAGGTGAAGTGTGAGATTTTTATAACACAGGTAAGACAGCCCACTAAATTAACCCATCAATTTTTTTTTTTTTTTTGGTTTTTTTGTTTTGTTTTCTTGGTACCAGGAATTGAACTCAGGACCTCATGACTGCCAGGCAGGTGCTGCATCGCTAAGCTATATCTCCAGTGCAGGTAACAATTCTCCTCTAGCACAATAGTTTAGGAAATTTATCTGCATTTTTTAAAGGAACCTGGGTTTAATTCAGAAAAAGTACATTTGTGACTAAAAACCAAAATCGAAGATAACTTTCTTTTGAGTAATGAAATGCCTGCCCATAGGACTGAAAAAAAATTGATCCTTCCTTATTTCCAAAAGAAACCCTTAAAAGACCCTGGCAGTTTATTAGTGGGTCACCTATCTTGGGAACTAGCTGTATCTATAAAGTCTGATAAACCCACTGTGTCTTGTGTGGAAGCAATTGAATGCCAGCATCAACTACTCTCTTTGTCCTATATGCTTTCCTGGTCTGAAAATAATCAGTGTCTGGCCCTTATTATTTTTCCTTTAATTTTAAGAAATGGTTAATATGGTATTTTAATGATTAAATGAATTTAGGCGCTCACATGTTTCTAGGAAAATAAGATAAAAATTGCCAGCTCCAGTCAGCCTATTCTTGGCTTGCCTGCCATTACAAAGTAGCTACTTAGGAAGAGAACAGTCTGCATGACACTGCCTATCACCATAGTAACAACCAGTTATTCAGTTCAACTAAAGTTTATTTTCTGACTAGGTCTTATTTTCAGGAAAATAGGATATGCTTAAGAATGTTAGTTTGTATCTGTTGATTGGATGATGTTTTTTTCAAAATGATCATACATATTTTATCAGAATCCTTAAAGTTGGAAAAAGGAAGCTTACTTCCTTCATTTCTTCATTTATGATGGAAAACTCTTTCAAAATACTTACTTCAGCTAAGATTTGCTTTTTCTTTATTCCCACCTGAACCCAAGGCTTTCACACAAAGCTATCGCCCAGCCTTTTAAAAAACAATTTTTATTTTGAGACAGTTTTTCACCAAGTTTTTAAATTGGCTAAGTTGGGCTTGAAGCTATAGTCCTACCTCAGCCTCCTAGTGGCTGGAATTACTGGTATGTACCACTACACCCAGCTATCTCAGATCTTAATAATTCACACAGACAATTTTCATTGTGGGCTTAATATATGCTCTATGCATATTAATCCTTTTCATCGTCCCCAAGGAGTAATTAGGTAGAAATAATGTTTGAATTTTAAGTCAAATCTTTAGGAATTAAAGATTGTCATTACACCAGATAACAGTGGTCCATATTTGAAAAACCTGAATTATTGAATCACTACTTTTTCATATACTATTGGGGCAATTCTAGGCAAAATTATATAATTACTCTATACCTCAGTTTCCTCGTGTGTGTGTAAAAATGTTTTAGCCGGGAATAATTACAGCCCTACTTTAGAGATGACATGCATTTTTTAGTACAGCACCTGATTTATGGTTATTGCTTAACATTAGCTGTTATTATCAACATTCCTTGTTTTTCTACACTTAGACATGTCTTAGACAATAGAGAGAAATAGGAACTCCATACCCTGTTAGCACCTAGAAATACATTTTATCAATTAAGTTTACATATTAAAATGACTTGGGTCTAGATGTTCCCCCAAATCTTCATGCAGCCATACGTGGGACTTTGCAAAGGTGGCTGGATCTACAGTGTTTGATGCTGGGATTAAGTAAGTGTGATAACTAAGTTAGCCCCTTGACTGGTCTGGCATAGTTCTGGGTGTGGATGATGAGAAGATCTACCCTGACTGTGAGTTCTATTCACTCTAATATACAGCCTTGATAGGATACAAGGGCTAGAAAGAGGACTGCTACCATTGCTTGCTGCTTCACTGTATTTTCATACTGTGCTGTTTACTTCCTTACATGAACTGTTTGTCCTCTGCAATGCCCCATTGCCATATTGTGCTATTTCGGAGTGAGCCAACTATGAACTAAAACCTGCATATATTGTATACACTGTGTATATATTTTTTGCTTTTAACCTTTGATGCCAGATATTTTTTCCAGCAATGAAAAAAGTAAGTAAGACATGTATCTTTGAATATTGAGAATATTTTCTGAAAGAAAAAATAACTGAACTTTTAACTGATTATGACAGAAAAACTTTAGATCCAATAAGAAATTACTTTATGTGTATTTTAGCACACAGTTTTACATTTACAAACTATTTAAAACTAGCAATAGTCACATGATACATTCAGACACTTACTCAGTCACTTAATGTTCACTCATTCACTTATTCAGTCACTTAATATTAAGAGACAATTATCTACCAGCCTATATGTAGACAGTTAAAGAATAAAACAATGAGTAGGACTTACAGAATCCAGAACCAAACAAAAAAGGCTGTTTTCACCCAAAACCACCCTGAAAATTTCAATGATAAAAATACACACAGTTTTAACAGGAGTAACCGTTGCACAAGCTAGGTTTCCTAGCAGAAGTGGTAGTCAGCCAGACAGGAGTTATAAACCTGACAAAGGCCAAAGGGTAAACCTGTGAGCAAACGAATAGGTTGAAATAAAGTCACCAATGTGAGATACAGCGTGAATTCAACAGACAACTCTAAAGAAGTTCAGCATTCATAGAATAGAAAATACTTGGCTAAATAAGCAAGAGATCTGCAGACAGCTGTTCAGGTCAGCTTTACAGGGTTTGTTCCTTTATAGTATATTTTGATCAAGATGACAGTAAGCAACCATTTACTGTCTAGCAACAGATGTGTAACAAATGAGACTCATTTTGGGGTGAGGGGTAGATTTTTTGGCATAAAAATCTTGTAGCTCCGAGGAGCAGTGTAAAAGAAGCAGAGGGGAAAGTAGCGTTGTTACGCTCCCCAAGTGAAAGTTTTTAGGCTAAAGTGTGAAAGCTTGGCAGGAATTGTGAGGCAGAAATAACTCAACTCTATGACAATACAGAGGAAGCCCCAAAATTGTAAAAATCAATTAAATAGCAGTAAAGTGCTCAAATAAGAGAGTAATTCAGACCAAAAATATGCCTTGCTAATAAAGCATTCATTCAGAGATGCTGTAGCAACAGGAAGAACGCAGACTGGCTCGTGACAGGATCTGTTGCAAGAGTACTACAGTCAGCTGGTGCCCTTTGAAGTTAGTCTACTCTGAGCCAGCCAACATGCTCAGCCTAGAGACTCAGGCGTTCACTCTGGGTTCATCAGTCTCACACTGATGGCATTCTGTGCAGGGAGTTCTTTGTTGTGCAGACATTCCTATACGTTTTAGGATGTTTGTTAGCAGCTGAGGGCCCTAGAATTCCACACTAGTGATAGCTTCCAATTTTGAAGAACAAAAATGTCTTCGTGTTGCCAAGTATGGCCTGGGGAACACACTGTTCCTCAACTGAGAATCCTTAGCCTAATTTAGTTTTAAAAATGCTGGATTATTCTAAGTGCCCCACTGCACAATGTACCTAGTTTACTCTAATTGAGGGGATGTGGTTGAATGTATATGTACCTCTGGGGGGGGGGGCTGAGTGTGTGCGCACACGTGTAAGAGTCATGGGGATAACAGTAGAGTTTTATAAAGAACCCACCCCAATTCTATAATTTAAGCTCCACTCAATTCTTCAAGTTTATTTATATCCAAAGAAGTCACATTTGGACATCTCCTGATTTTCATTTGTAACAAACAGTATTAAATCATGTAAAGAAAAATGCATGATGGTTAACACAATTAGAAGTTGTATTCAAAGTTTTCATGAGGATGAATTCTAGATTGTTTATTCACTGCCTAACTTATTAAAGCAGAATCTTTAACAGTGAGTTTATCAGATTGCTATATAATGGTGTGGTTTTCTGATATTTCTATTAATGTTACTACAACTAAGCTGTGCATATCCTAGAAAATTCCCAGGAGCAAAATTTGACTTGCTCTTAACTGACCTTCTGACACTTTTAGCTCTGCTGGCTGGTTCTCTTGACCACATCTATAGTAATTCTGACAGATGCATTCAGCAGTAAGGTTGATTATTAAAATCCAAGGAGACTGTACTAAAACTCCTAGAAATGACCGCAAATTCCATATACCAGTAGCAAGATGTGATTACTAAGTTATCAGAGCCTTAAGCGGCCTTAATAGCCTTATAAGATTCAGAATACAAAAAGAAGTTTTCCATCAATCTATATTTGTCAGAGTATATTTAGAAAAGTATGTTTACTTTGTGGGGAATGTTTTAAGAAGGAAATTGATGAGTTGGAGTACATCCAAAGTAAAACCACCAGCATACCTAGCAGGTATGCTTCCTACTCATCAAACTTTAAATGTTAGTATACTAAAAGCTTGAAAATTCCTATAAGCAATAAAAGGAACTTATTATTGTTAGGAATATTGTCATGTAGTTCCTTAAAATATAGCTGGCAAAACCCCAATCATACAAAAACATATAATTTAATGCCAAAAAGTGCAAAGATGGCACACAATAGAGATACAGGAATTGTATCACATCAACAACTCTCAAACTATTTTATATGTAGGTGGTGTACATTCAGGGTTTTTAAACCAGATCGTCAACATGTCTCTTGCATCCCCGAAACATGCTCACTACTGACTGTTGCTCATTTCGATCCAAGGCCACCTCATTATTATTGCTGTTAACAATACCGAGCACCAACTGAGAACAACTACGCCACATAAACACTACAAAAAAGCAGATTCAAACTTTGCCCTGTGGGCTTATAGGCTGCTCCTGAACCTGCATAATGTTCACATTATGCAACAGAAAAGTCAGTATTTTTAAAGCCTGAAGAAAACTAACATCACAATTCAGGTTTTGCTGTTTCCAGATTTAATTTAAAAGACATAGTTAAGTCTGCACAGCAGCTCTCTGCATCACAGCATTGTTTTACAGGAAAAAAAAATTTATCATGATACAAATACAAAGTTTTCCTACTTAAAATACAAAGTTACATAAATTCAAAGGTGTGAGTGCCTCATGGGAAGTACATTCAAATGTGTGTAACTATTATAATCATTTTCAAAAAATCTCTAAGCACAATGGCATAAAAACATGGGAGTAGATTACGTTCACACAGCAAAAGAATACAGTATTTTATTCAAAATTAAATCTTCAATTTGAATTAGCCGGCGATTCAAGTTAAACCTGTTTATCTCATAAATGTCTCCAAGTGCTATGGTTTTTCATTTTTCCTATCTTGATGACTTATGTACACTTATACAACATTTTTGTTGTTCAACATTTACCCCTAACTGGTAGAATACATATCTACAGGAAGTTTTAAAATACTTTTCTCCACTCTGTCTTCTTGAATTTAAAACTATTTAAAGATTATTTAAATATGTGGAAAGTAAAAAGCACTTTAATTTGTAAATCTTACTTGATTCTCTCAAAGGTTTTTATTTAATATAAACGCAAGCCAGAGGGAAATAAGAAATAGCAAAATATTATGTTATCAAATATGCAACTTGTAATAGGGTTATTAAAATCACCAATTACTATTTCACATAAAATTTAATTGAGGTCATTACCCTTTTGGCAACTTATTTCAAAAGTTTTTTCTTATAATAAGACTGTTATTGTAGTATTTTCCACCTCAATGCTTCTTTCATATCTTTATGCTTTTTTGTATCTATTTATAAAGATAATAAGCATCAACCAAAATTTGTTTGCATTCATAATCAAGAGAGATGTTTTTAAATGTGTACCGATGTGTCCTTTTTCTTCACTGTTACAAAGTTGACAACATGGGAAGCTCTTGTACGTGCAGAGACCATTAGTGGCTTCTGACAAGCCATATGTTTATACATTCTGAAGAAATGAAAACAGGGTTATGTGCTTGGAGAAACACTGCCTCAGAATGTGTGAAAACTTCATGATGCATCTTATGTACAGTATAGTCATTCACTTAAATACAAATATAAATCATATGCTTTTTTACACAGAAATTATATCTTTGCTAAGGTCGTTCTGGCTGTATGAAACTTTGTGGTTTCATTGATCTTGGATATATGTTGATTATAATAATTTCGATGGAAATAGGAAAAACATGGGTTAGATGGTTCATAATTCAAATTACATAATGTGGTAGGGTTACACACCTATTTGACTTGCAACAGGCTTACATTATAGTATCTGGAGGTCAGTTTCTGACTTCCCTCATTTCTTTATTTTTTCCTCTTTGTAATAATTAATTCTTTTTATGCCAGCTACTGTGCTGCATATCAAGGCAAAAACAATGACATGACAAAGTCTCCATTTAAACGTGATAAAAGCATTAAAATATGGGCATGTAGAAACACAGTTAATGTGTTTGATATGTTTGAGAAGCAAAAACACATAGAAAAAAGCAAGAACTATCAATCGATATAGTACAAAAATATGAACGCAGAATTTCAAGAGAAAAATCAGCATTAAATATCAAGTCATAAGAAAAAAATCACTTTTCCTCTAAGATTTGCTTTAGAAAACTTGACAGCAGTGAGTTTTATTAAAGGAATATTATTTTCCCACTAAAATCCATTTTTCAATGATATATGTATGTACATGCATGATAGGAAATGTACCTCTTAAATTATACAATAAATTCATACTAAGAAAGATAGCATGAATTGGGAAGAAAATGTTCACAAGAAAAGACAGATTGTGATGGTGGAAAGGGGAAAGGAAGAAAGGGATAAAAATATATTTATACACAAGATACTTAAGATAATTATACAGCCAGTTTCTCTTAGTTCATTGAAAAGAAAGGTTTGTGCACATGGGGGCTGGGGATTTAGCTCAGCGGCATAAGCGCCTGCCTTGCAAACAGGCAGTCGTGAGTTCGATCCCTGGTACCGATAAAAACGAAAAAGACAAAAAAAAAAAAAAAAAAAAAAAAAAAAAAAAGAAAGGTTTGTGCTAATATTGTTTGGACAAGATATCATGTCTGTACTTTGTACTCTGAAAAACCACTCTGACAACAGAAATATACCATATATTAATTATGTAACTCTCCTGCTATGTTGCGTTGAAACTCTATTTTATTGTTATTTTAATTTTTATCTTTAAAATAAAAATAACAATAATATATTCATATTAAGAAATACATCATTAGTATTACTTTACTAAGTTATACATTGTTTTATGCACCTTCAACCATTTACAGAAATTGTGTTCTCCCATGTTTTGATGTTTTATTTCTCTTTCACCTAAATTCTGGGTTCCATATTTATATTTATACAAGTATGCTCAGATTATGTGTTTTGTGACTGCAAAATTGTCACTTATTATTACTTTTATTTTTATTCTTAAAGCACAGAAATAAATTGCTCCTTCTTCCAGTACATTATAAGCATCTAACAAAAATTTTGAATTTAGAGCTAATCTTGATCATTAGGATCTATTTTATGTTATTGGCATTATAAGTAGCACAATTTAGACATAAAATGAATTAGTAAAGAAAAACTTATCCATGGCCCAAACTGCATGTTACTTATCATTTGCTTCTTCTGAATAGTATGAGAATGTTAGTTCAGTCTTACAAACTCATGTCCAACCATGATCAATCACTTCATAATTTTATAAACTTAATCGCCATTAAGACTGAATCCTGTGTCTGTACAGTAAGCACAATTATAAGTTAGTGGGGTTCAATATGCAAAATTTTTGGCATATTATAACCTGAACTCTATAAATGATGTTTCCTTCTAACTATGAATTTTCTCTTAATCTAATTCTTAATATTCTCAAAATTCTTTGCTACATTGAACAGTTTTAAAATTTCAAATTCTGAATTTAACTTTGTGCATTACTCAGTCAAACCTATTAATTGTAGTGTTATTGCAAATTAAATACATTCTATTTATGTAGTTTTAAATTTCTAGGAGTTAAGCATTCCATTTAGGGGCTGGGGAATTTGGCTCAGTGGCACAGTGCCTGCCTGGCAAACAAGAGGTTCTGAGGTCGAGTCCTAGTAGCAATAAAAAAAAAAAAAAGTACAAATTGAAAGGTTATAACTATATGAAGTTTAACACTTGAATGAAATTTACATTTGAGAACTTCTTGAAGTTTATGTTAGTATAATTTTATTATTAACTATTAATACAAGAAACAGCTCTACTGTATGTTGTTAAATAATTTATACTGGCTGTTTTTTTATTTAAAGAAAAAAGCAAAAAAAGGTAGAAATTATACAGAATTTCAAAAAACACAGTAAGAAATCACTAGTTGATAAATTACATAGTGTTATCTTAGAAGTAGTTGCTTACATCATAAAATCAAAGCATAAAAAATGAATAATCAAACAGTGACAGTACAAACCATTCTGTCTGGTGAACTATGATAATAGGAAAAGAAAGTGCCATAAAGAACATAACTGTAAGGCTGTTCACAACTTACTTGTGAGCATCATTGGTAGTTGACAGCAAAACATATGTTAGGAAAGATTCTAAAGTGAATTCCAGGCAAAGTACAAAAGTGCATCATAATCACTTAATGAGTGAAGTGTAAAATGAATTTAGACATTTCATGATTTGTCATTCATTAATTACTGGAATGAAATGATTGAAATTTAACTATTGAAATGATTATTACAATATATTCTTAGCCCATAAACATGGTCTCATTATCCTCATATCACATTTGTGATTTATGATAATTAGATGCTTCAAGTCATGAGTACATTTATCATTTCTTTTAATTTTGGAAGTACTAAAAGTCAGGGTGACCCAATTTTTATCTGAAATTAGAGGGGATGATGGAATCCAAATACAAATTGAATATCAATTAAGTACAGATTCTCATTTATGTATTATTATTTTAATCATCAATATACCTAATAAAGAAGGCATTATTTTGTTCAATTTATATGTGGAGAACAGGTTCTGACATTGATTTCTCCTATATTTTAGATATACAAGAAGCAGAAGCAGATTCAAATTCTGAGTCTGATTAGAGGTCAACTCCCTTGTATTGTTTATCTCTCTGCAGTATGTAAATTTATATTAAAATATTTTTCATGGCTAAATAAAATGAAATTTATTTATTTAGTAGATTTATTCATTATTGTGAATAGGAATAAATTCACTCATGAGATGAGTAAATCTACTAAATAAATGAGTGTATTCAATAATTCTATTCATATTCATAGTTTCTGCTTGATTTCCTTTTAGTATGTTTTAGTACCTACTCAGGATCTCTTCTCTGAAGTCTAATCAGTTATGCCCCTTTGCATGTTTACAGTCAAACCTGGCTGGAAACCTACCCTAAATCCAAAGCTACCTTTTCAAGTTCTCCTACTTCAATAAACAGAAATTCCTTTCTTATAGTTTTGTGAGTCAAACAAACTCACATTTCAGTGCCCATTTCTATTACACTACATATGCAATCTACCAGAGAATATTTTATAATTTTATCCAAGTATATTCAGTATTCCCCATGTTATACCTCTTTGCCCAGATAATTATAAACCACTATCACCATTGACTTGGTTCCTACACTGAATTTCTATAGTCTGTTTTCCACTTCTATAGTCTGTAGTCTATTTGCCATTGCAAATATTTTTAATATCAATTTACATACTGAGAAAGATAAGCAATACAAGGGAGCTGAACTTTAATCAGACTAATAGAATAGGACCTTGTACTATTTATCCTTAATCTAATATTTGGAATAATAATAGAAAACTCAAATGAGATTCTCCAACATGTATGACATCAGACTCTAGTGACTTCCCATTTCAATCAGAATTAGTGAAGTTGTTTTAGTTACTTTTCTCTCATTGTTGAAATGGAATACTCAATACCCAAAGTTAATGGGGGGGAATGGTTTATTTAGCTCCTAGTTTGTAGAGATTTCAACCTGTAACCGGCTGGCTTCAAGGCAAGGTGGCACATGGCACAGAGGCAAAAAATTCATGGCAGTAGAAGACAGCAAAAACAACAAAAGAGAGAGAGGCAAGCCTCTTTCTGTCCCTTATACTACTTACTGTCTAGCAAGATTAGGGCAATGCAATGCTAACGCAATCTAATCTAGCAATCATCCACCCCTAATTCCATCCTTATTCCCAGCATTGTACTAAATCAACCACTTTAGATTCAGCCACCTCTGGAAGAAACCCTGTGACTGCATCAGAATTGGGGGACATCCAGACACAAACCACAACAGAAGTCCTTACTAGTCCTATAGAACTGCACACAGTTTTATTTGTGACTTATTCTCCAATCTTATTTTCTTGGATCCAGTTCTCACTTCACCCTACTCCAGTCATACAGGCTATAATTCTTTAAACATTAAGAATCTACCATGGAATTGATAGATTTTTGGAGATCAGTATTGGAGATAATTGGAGATCATTATTCTTTCATGCTTGGAATGCACTTCTCTCTGGTATCTGTATGACTCCACCTTTTTCAGGCTTTTACTCATATGTTATCATTTCAGAGGTCTTTTTTGGTCAGATTTTATATCCTGCTTTCTTTTCTCTGTAGCATCTACTTGACAATATAGTATATAGTCGATCTTCATCTTACAGATTCCATACTATCAAGTTTCCTATCTGTTAAAATTCATTTGAAGCTGCAAAATCAATAAACGGGGTATTAAAAGACATATATAGCTATCTGCAGAGTAGTAAAAAAAAAATACAAGTCATCTTAAGTGTATATACACAACTGAAACTGAACTACGTAGTACCCTGCCTTCTGGCTTCAGTTATCAGGTCTTCTTTATGGTCTCTCTGGTGCCATACTTTTCGCATTTGAAGGCTTCTTTTGGCGATTTTACAGTTTAAAACAACTCCCAAACATTGTGCCAAAGAACTGTAGAATTACTAAGCATAAGAAAGCAATGATATGCGTTACAGAGATCAGATGTGTGACAATTAAGCTTTGTTCAGACAAAACACTATTGTCCTGAAGTTCTGTGTAAATGAGTCAACCGTATATTAAATGAGGTCTTTAATATAAATATGCATAAAACAAGACTTGATATCAATTATGCGACAAAAATTTAACAAGAGGCTCTTTGGAATACAGATTTATATTTACATTAGGAGCAATGAGGTTGCTAATTCAGTGTCACAAGGGGTTTTATAGAATATTGAACACAAGTAATGAGAACCAACTGTATTTTTGCTTATTGTAATTTTGAAATACATATTCATCTGGCAATATTCACTAGAATGTAAGCTTTATGAGGACAAATGTTTTTTCTTGGTTTATGTACTGCTGTACCCCCCAAATTTGAGAAATAATAGGAGCTTGATAAATATTTGTTAAATTATAAATGGATGAATACATAAAGTAGTTACAAATGGTGAATAACTAATGAATAATTAAATATAAATGAGATAAATGCCTAAGCATTAAAATAAAGATAACAGTTGCCGATAATAAATGAATTAATAAACTACTATGGCCTATGGGTCACACTAGTCATTCTATGATCCTAAGATCATAGATACACACATAGATCACATTAATACAAAAAAAGTTTTGCTCTTGCATTTTTCATAATTAATATAGTCAAATTAAATGAGTGAAAAAACTATAAGCTGTTGAGGTTTTTCTAACCTAATAGGTCCATTTCATATCCATTTAAAAGACTGAATGTTCATTCTATCTGAATCTATATAAGGTGACAGACAAGATTATTTTTTAATATTTTAATTGAATATCAGGACACAAATTTAGAATGTTTAACTTTTCTTCATTGCCCGCTATTTTCATAAATGTAGCTATGTGCACTTATGTTTATTTGTTTGTTTTTTGCTATTTGGACAATATCATTGGTGCTCATTAATGTGTGAATCTTAAACAAGCAACAATGCTTTTGTTTCAGTTTATTTGTCTGTTAGTGAGGAAAATAATAATGCTTTACTTACATGTATAAATTGATGTATACTACAACTTAGAATAACTATTCTATAGTTGTAATTATTAGACTACTGTCTTCATGGTTAAAAAGCACCATTTCTTAAGTTTAAAATAAAAATCAAAGATAATAGTAATATATCTTAGGTGGAAGATGTGAGATTGTAAATTTAATTTTCGGGGATATTTCAGGAAAGTCCAAAATACATATTTTGTCACCTGGAGCTTTAAAATATTTAGTTTAGAATGTTTTATTTGAAATTCATAATTTTGTATCAACATATGCAAATGTGCTCAGATGTTCCATTTCAGTGGTTACATTATTCTAAATTGAGAGTGATTACTATGAATATCCATTTTCTTTCAAAACCTACCAGCATGAATTTTATATTTTTAAGCAAAAATGGATTATGCTAATATGTTAACTCCTGAGGTTCTGTCTACGCCTTTAATTGTTCTTTTAACGTATTTCTTGTTCACATCATTGCAAGTTCTTAATAATTTCAAAGCCCTTATTTTTTTTGTTAATGTTTATTACAAGGTAGATATAAGTATCCCCTTAAAGCCTCCTGCCTATTTCCAAGATAATAAGCGATAGTATAAATTTGGACTATTACAACAAAATGATGTAGACTAGTGGCTTAAAATTTAAAAAAAAATACTTCTCCCATTTATCAGGGTTTTAAAAAGCTAATATTAAGATGCTGGCATATCTGGTCTCCAATTATGATCCTTTTCCTTATTCTCAATCCTCTAGTTGTATGTTTACATAATAGAGTTACTTCGATAGTGTCTCCTCTTCGAAGGGTATCCATAACATTTAGAGGAGCATCACTTCTAATTTTGTGCACTAGTCTTGTTTTATAATTGCCATACTATAAATATAGTTGCTATAATGTCTTTTATATTTTACACATTTCAAAGCTTCCTTTCCCTTACAGGTTATTATCTCATTGTACAATGATCCTCTAGTGTTGTTATATTTACTCTGATCATTCAGTTCTGGTAATTGTACATTTAGCCAACATTGTCTCTTTAAGGACTCCAGAGGTTTTACTGTTTTGCTACATGGGTTTCCTCATGATTATAGTTGGTACTTCATAACAAGTGAAAATGTGAGTATAATGCATACTTAGAAGACTATAAACTTGTGTTCTGTTTACTTGATTAGACCACAGAATATTTGTTCTCATTGTGTCTTCTGGATAAGTCAGTATTTTGAGGATCTCTGCTGTTTGGAAGGGGGTGTAACTTTCAGGTAATCAGCTGTAGCTCTTCTGAGAAATTGTGTACCTTCAGAGATATTAAAAGTAAGGTTTTTGATGTCCAACTGCTAAGGCTTATAGAAGAAAATCCCAAAACCATTGGAATTGATAATTAACTATGTTCTTAAACAAACAAACAAACAAATAGTGCACTCACATTTATCATTTTGAATGAATGCATATGTATATATGCATATAAATGTGTATACATGTGTGTTTATGACTTGTGTTTGGAATGTGAAGTGGTTAGTCCATTACATTTAATGAACCTTCACTAAGATTGTTTCTCCTTGAAAACTAAATAATACCCATCTGAAAAATGAACAGAGGAAAGTTTTTTCTCAGTTCTCTAGTAATTCAGCTCACAAAGTATGGATCCAATGTACAAAAGAGTTCATGAGGGTCAAAACTAAAATTAATATATTTTTCTGAAAGAAAATTGTGGAAAATAGGATATATTAAGTGTTTTATATTTTATTACTAGATAATTCTGAGAATGATCTCTCATGGTTAAAACAAATAGATATTCTGTTATACCATAGTTATTTGATTTAAGGAGAATTTCTTAACTTAGATTCAGGAGCAGGAGCACTTTTTAGCTGGTTTAGAAAGGAACTTGAAATAAGAACATATTTTTTTCATTTTTTAAAATGTATGTGTGGTCCTGTGATTTGGCATTAGTCTATAGCAGAACAGAACTGATCAGCTGATACTGATTCACTGTCATGCAATAGGCTATAATGAAGAAATTCACACATATTCTGATTTTAAAAATATTTGTTTTGAGTCCTCTTTACTCACCTCCCAATCAGAATGCCAGTCAAATTTCAAGTTTTATTTTGTAAAGCAATCAATTATTTTTACATCTAGCCATTATAATGTCAGAGAGTGGCAGACTAGAGAAAACAAGAGCGATAAAATGCTTCTTAATGTTGCCTATTATTACTTTATATAAGATGAAGAAATGTACACACATAACTTTTAAATACTGTATGAGTACAGAAAAAATCTCAGTTATTTTTGTACTTCTACTATCACCCTGATCAAAATTTCTATCAAACAATCCAGATAAACATCAAAATCATAGAAAATAACTGCCTTTAATAGAGGACTTCAGTGTTTAATCCTTTGAAGGATATGGGAAGCAAGATATGCTATATACAAAGTAATATATCTGCAGACTTTGAAAACACCAAAAGTAACTTTTAAGTACACTTACCATTTTCATCTTTACAGGTAAAATATCTAGTAGGCAGACTTGAGATTTCCATGGGTTTTCACTATAATTTAAGTGTTTTTGAAATGGATAACAAAAATAGTCACCTTTTTAAAAACTCAAATAGCATTTAAACTATCTCCATGTTAAATACATATTTTAAACATTTAAGTTGACAATTATTCTTTGGCATATAGATTTGTCTCTAGATGTATACCTTTAAAGCCAGAATGCCTAAACATAAGTGTAGCATTAATAGTTAAGTACAAAAATTGATTATAACTTGGATACTTAGTATAGATATTTTTATACTTTTGAATATGCTATCATATGTTACAAATAACTGTGTTTACATCCATTTAACATTTTCTTACTCTCAGAGGCTTTTTAAAAAGTTTAAAAAGCTATATTTCTAATACAAATGCTTAAAAGTAACATAAAGAAGGAACTTTAATATGCACCATATAAAGCAAACTTTTCTGATGTACATATAGACAATACATATACACACATATATACAAAGCTATAAAATACTATAGCAAAATATTAAATTTAGTTTTCCTAGAAAAACTCATTTTATTATTAACAATTTATATTTCCCAAATTCAAGAAAAACAATCCTTCGGAAAATATATATAGGATCGGAACTACAGCTCAGTGCCACAGTGTCTGCCTGGCAATTGTGAGATCGTGAGTTTGTCTCCCGATACAAAAAAAACAAACAAAAATAAAAACCACTACATGGAACATGAAAGAAAAGAGACAGAGACAATTTAATCATAAAGCTGATTTTGTTTTTTGACAATAGACATTTCCACACTGAGTGGACGGTACAGGCAGAAATGCGAAAGAGTATCAGTATGTTTTGACGCAGTGTTATGGTTTGAGTCAGGTGTCCCCTAGATGCCTCATACACTTTTAGATTGGGCTTTTCAGAGGCAGCTGAATCTAGAATTTGTTACTGATTCATAGTGCAATGATGGAATTAAGCTTGTTAGGATTAAGATTTATGATTGCTGGAACAGTCTACTGATTGTATTTGCACCACCCAATCCCAGCAGCCTGGATCAGATAAAAGGGACAGAGAGGCTTGCTTCACCATTTCCCCTTGCTGCTTTTGCTGTCCTCCACCACCAGCACAGTTGCTACTCGGCCACGTGCCACTCTGCAGTGGAACCAGCCGATTATGCACTTACATCTCCAACAAACTGTTAGCTAAAAGAATCTTTCCCTTTCAACTTTGGGTGTCAGGTATTTTGTCTCTGCAATGAGAAAAAAGTAACTGAAACACGTGAAGAAATGCAATCCCATTTTCCTGGTTTCAGTGCTCAGTAGTCAACAAGAATACATACCTCCTAGTCCTCTCATAAAGTCTAAAGAATGCTTCTGCTTAGGGATTCTGGCTTTGCTCAGGGATTCTGAGTTTAGTAGAAATTACAGTCAGTCACCTAGCAGCTTCTTAAAACACAGGTTGCTGATCCTCACACTCAGCTTCTAATTCAATAGATGTAAGATGAGCCAAAACTTTGCATTTCTAAACAAATCTGCTGTAATGCTGACATTTTGGCCCATGGACATACATTATGAATCAAGGAATCAATGCATTTTATCTATGCATATGAGTCACAAGTTTTTTTTTTTTGTTTTTTTTTTTTTTTGTTTTGTTTTTTTTTAATTTTATTTTGTCTTTTTCCTTTTTATCGGTACCAGGGATCGAACTCACGACTGCCTGCTTGCAAGGCAAGCGCTTATGCCTCTGAGCTAAATCTCCAGGCCCCAGTCACAGTTTTTAAACTTTCAAGAAGAGGAGTCAGGAAGCACTTTATCATGTTAAGATGTGTACTCTCCTGATACATTAGATATAGTGGTGATCTAAGTTCCAATTTGATGAGAATTTCCAGAAAAGATTTCAAAGCCAAGTGGAATTAATTAAACTGATAGAAATTATGATCAATATACTACCAATAACTTAATACATGCTACATTGATTCATACATATCAGTCTAACCTACTGTTTCCTTTTAGGGTTTTTTTTTTTTTTTCCTAGAAATATTTAACAGAAAAACAGGGAGAAAAAAAGTCATATAAAATATGTCACTTACTCAAAAGTTATATTTTAATTGCCTTGTGAACTTGGTTTAGTATCTCCAGAAGATGTCTTAAATAGTTTCAGGGGTAAAAAAACACAAATTATAAATAAAATTTTAAAAACATTTTCCAATCCCTAAGTTACTCATTAGGAAATATTTGTAAAATATATTTGAGAAATTTGCTTCAGTGGTTTCGAACTGTTAGAGACAATTTCAGAAATATAAGCCTTCTCACAGAAGAACAAAGAAATGATCAAAATATTAAACTAACAAAATGAGAAAAGTTCCCTATGCTTTTTTTACATTTATCAACAGTGTCTGTTTTTTGGAAATGCTTAGTTTCCTGTACTCAAGTTATTTATTTCTAAAAAGACACTGTAAAACATAGTTCTAAACTAAATGTAAATAGCTATAATCTACCATAGTTAGTATTCCACAACAGTTATAAGTGCCATAGTTGATAACAGGAAAGTATCTTTGGATTTATTTTATTCAAGAATGTACTTCTAGTGTGGATTTCAAGTGAAATACTGAGTTGTAGCTTACAACTCACTAATATATTACCTGTTTTAAATCTTGGTTTAGTAAGGGATTCATATGTCACTCTCATGTACTCTATGATTTGGTGTTCTTATCACATAAGACAATGATTGCTTTTGGTAACATTTTATCATTTTTAAAAAACATGTAATGAATGTTCATGAATTTCATACACTGAACATATTATAATGCGGAAATTCAATGTTTACACTATTTAAATTCACATTAAAATAATATTTGGGAATGACAGTCACATTTTCTGTGATTTTTTACCTATGTATTTGCATGTATGTTTGCACAATTCCCTTCTTGTTTGCAAAGCTCAGCATGAATATCTACTGAAGAAGTGATTTCAGACTTTCTGTATGAAATAATGGAGACATGATGGGGTGAAAGTGAAATATCTTGGTTGAAAATAAAAGAGTATTATAAACAAGACCCTCGCTCAATAATGATATCCTGTGTGTACTGTTTACCTCTGTGGATGACAAAGTGGCAAGTCAGTGCCTCTGAATGATGGTGCTGAAAGTGAGGAGACAGATTTGCAGGTGAACTTTGAGCCATGTCTCTGCACACTGCTTTTTCTACAATGAGCAATCTTATTAGTGCAAGGTTACTATCCATCTCATAGTTTAAAGAAATATATTTAAACCTGTCAGTTTAAAAATCCTTCAAATCTACACATATTACAGAATGTTTAAATTAAAGACGAAACACGACTGCAAGTGATGTCTTGTTTTTCTTTTAAAATTTTCAGAGTTTGTCTTTTTCAATCCTTGGCTAACATGCTGAGACAGCATACTTCTTATGCCTTAATCTCAAGAGGATACAAACAGCATTTACTATAGTAAATTCAGAGGCAACTAAAATGAACTAGTATTTGACTTTAAGGGATATTTCACAGAAGAATACACATTGCTATTGATAATTTCTTTGTTTCTCATCAATATTCAATCCCAAAGACACAAGTATGTGCCACATGTATGTTTTTTGACATGTGAAATCTGTGTTTACTCCAGCCATTCTAAGAATTTCCTAAAATTCTGAGGTTTATATCATATACTAACAGTTTACTCTCCTTTGTTCTAGGGAAGAAATAACTGTCAAGCTTTTCCTTTTATATGGTTCAAAGAAGTTTAAAATATGTGTAAGAAAACATAGTTAGAAGCAAACTGAAAGATAATAATTGTTTTTCAGTGAGAGAATTAATTATATGTTACAAATGTTATGTAAAATGCACAATTTTAAACCAATTGCTAAATTAAATCTAGTTATTTAAAGTCCATCAGTTTGTATTGTTGCCTTATCTCTGCTAAAATTAATTATGCTGTTTATTTTTTAAAAATGTGAGTTGTACTTTACTGTCCTCTAAAATCAACTTAGAATACTTTGTAGCATCTTATATGAATTCTATACCTTCAGAAATCCAACAAAATATCAAGTGCTTAGTAGCAAATTAAGGACCAGATGCTTAAACATGTGTAACAACATATTGCTTTGCAATATGTAAGTTTCATTGGTCTGTTCATTAAAGAATTATCTCTAAAATATGGAGTATCTGAACTACTAAGTTTCTATTAATTGTAGATTCTCATAAACTAAGCAAGGTTTTGTGATAATAGCCATTTCCAGATAAACACTTTCTAAAAATAAATGTATATTAAATGATATATTCTTCATCTTTGTCCCTTGTGAAGATCAAATTGTTTTTAAACGAATACTCACATGAATATTTAAATGAATATTCACAATTCTGACAGTTTTCATCAATCAATAAATTTATTTCATATAATAAAAACTGTAGTTATCTATAAAATTGCAGTGATAATTTTATATTACAGTGGATATGTCAGCAGAGTGGCACTGCAAGTTTAATAAAAGTTTGTAACTGCCATACTACAAATTTGTAAACAAAAGTAAAACAAATTAATGGAGAAAGAATATAGAAAATATACCTACCTCCTATGTCTGACTTATTCATTTCTCTCAGATTTTTCTCCTAATTTCCTTAAAGACAATGAGTTATGATGGATATTTCTTTAAAAAAATTAATAGCTTTCATGACATTTTCTAGGGCTGCTTCTTTCAGTGGCCCTCATCAGAAAAGAACTTTCATGTCACACAAGTGTATCACACACACACACACACACACACACAGAATACTTGTCTAGACAAAGCCAACAGTTTTTGGGGGGCGTTGTGTATGCGTGCATTCGCACATGCGTGTGTATATATGTTATTCTTCAGAGACGATATGTATATAAAAAAGAAGTAAAGGAAAACCTGATATATTTAATAAAAAGCATCTACAGCAGTAAACGCTGATACAATGAAACAGGGGAATCATTGATGCAATTTGTGTCCCCTTAGTTTACATGTGCTGTTTTTATGAGAAAAAAAAAAATGAAGCTTCAATTCTTGATGTCTACATTAATATCTTGAAATCTTTTCTTTTTTATGCTTATAGTGAGCTTTTTTTTTGCTTTTATTAGTACAAGTCTGCAGTATATGTTCCTTGCATTCATCTTGGGGAGTAGATAAATGTGCATAAATGCAGCTTGTTCTTTTTTTATTCTTACTCCCCTTCTTGCCAAGCTCTCTCCCTCAGCCTCTAAATTCATGTGTTCCATTTTCATTCTTATTATCTTAAAAACAAAATCCTTACTTTTTAACCCTTCTCCCAAAGGACTTCCAAACACTTGACTTCTAACAAATGCTAATACATACTGACAATCACAAACGTCCTATAGCATTAGAAATGAGTACATGTTCTAGGAAATAAATTACACAACCCCAGTATACAAGAAATATCTTAAAGAGGTTTCAGGACAAAAAATAAGGATATGTATTTAAAGAGTAGTTAACTTGGGGAGCTGTTTCATAGTAATATGTAATCTGAGTTTTTCGTGGTATTTCAAAACTTTGTTTACAATTAGGTATGGCTGTAATGTTATTGGCAGACTGCTTTAGTATCACCAGTAGAATGAAAGAGAATACAAGTAACAAGATATTGGTATATTTAAACACTACTTTATCAATATTAAATCTAAATGGACTAAGAATTTCAAAAAAATGCACAGAACATCAAACTGAATAAAAATAGAAAATTACTGTGCTTTTAAAAAGATGTACTCTAAATAGGTGAAATTTTAATTCAAATATTAGAGAATGATTAGTTTTAATAATAGGGGAGAAGGTAAGGGGATCTTAAAAGAAATAAGGGTGCGATATGTACATAGACCAATAATTCACAATGACTGCATTCGCGATATAGCATGATTATGTACTACTAACATAAAATATCATGCAGCACTATGTGGAAGGTAGAATAGTTTTTTTAACTATCAAAGAAATATAGGTATCAAGAAAAGTAGTAATACTAGGCATAAAATGAAAGAGATAAACATAGTTTTAAAAGTCCTATATATGTACACCCTTAACAAGAGATATTCCATATGTGAAGTAACAATTGACAGTACAAAGGGAAAAGTAAATCTATTCAGGATAGCAGTGAAGATTTTAATATTCTTCTTGTAGAAATTAATAAAACCAGCAGAAAAGTTAAATGATATCAAATAACTCCATCAACCAGAAGTACAGAATACATATTATTTTCATATGTAATAAGAACTCACAAGTAGACCACACATTGACCAATTAATAATACCCTCTAAACTTTAAAGTAGTGACTAATACAAATATGTTCTCTGTGCATATGGAAATAAAAATTAGTAATATTTCTGAAAAATTATCAAATAAAATACTTATTAACCCATTTGTTTTTAACAAATTTTCCAGTGGAACTCAGTAGATGAAATAGAATTATTTTAAGCAAATAATTCCAGGGCAACTAAAAAAATCTACCTGTAAAACATTAAGCATTGACCTTTGCCTCACAGCACATACAAAAATTAATTATAATAGTACATAGACATAAAAGTCAAAACAATAAAGACTTTACAATAAAATGTAGGTATCTTTAAAATATGGGAGTAAAAAAATCACCTGTACAATTTAAAAACTCAACACTAATTAATAAATTATATTCTATCAAAATCAAAATTTCTTCTTATCAAAGATATTTTTAAAAAATGAATACATAGTCCAATGGGTAGGATAAAGTATCTTTACTGTATGCATATAAAAATGATTTTCAGAGACTATGGAACTCACACAATGCAAAGCAAGATAATAATTTTGACATTCTAAAAAATGTGTAAGAAACAAATGGTTTATAGACAACATACACAAAGACTGTGTAATAAAATTATAACATTTCTCTCTGAGTAAAAGAATTGTAAAATAACGTACAAAAGAAAAAATAACTATATTTAATAATGAAATTTTAACTATACCATTGAAATCTAGAGAATGATGGAAAGATACCTATCAACTACTGAAAGATTTAGATATCAAGATGCTTTCCAATATCAGAAAACATAAAATTTACTTGTCTAATTAGTAGAATGATAATAACTACACACTTGAAGTGAAAAACATACTGATAAAATAAAATCAATTTATTCAGAACAGGAACAATATAGTTGTCCATATAATCTGTAATGGTTGATACACTATGTCAATTTGAGAAGTTTAGAAGGTTAACTAAGTGAGGCAGCAGGGTCCTCACTTTGTAAACACTTTCATCCTGTACAAGCAGAGAGCACAGAGATGGTATAGTGCCACCTGAGGACGGGTAGCCTGATTAACAAATAAGTGATGAAAAGCTTGCCCTCCCCACTTTTGCTCTTGTTGCTTTTCCTCCTGTCTGCCACCATAAACTGTTGTCCCTCAGCTATACTACCCTGCCTTGGAGCCAGCTGATTATGGACTGAAAACTCCACAAACTGTGAGCTAAATAAACCTTTCTTTTTTTAATTCTGGTCATTGGGTGTTTTGTCCCAGCAATGTGAGAAAAGTAACTAAGACATAATCATTAATATATTTGCAAAATATACCAGAAAAAACAATTTATAATTATAAAATAGAGAAATATATTTGTAAGATACATGGCTGACAGATTGATTTTTAATATAGAATGGTATGTATAAATTAATGACAAAAGGAATAACAGAAAAATGAGCAAAAGATAGAATATGAAATTTAAAACAAAGACAAGTTTTAGCTGTAATAAAACTGTGAAAATATTTTTGCCTTCTCTATTACTCAGTACATGCAAATTAATAAAATAATGAGACCATGGTTACCAAGAAAGTAAAAATGTCACACAAATACTCATATAATTAAATAAAATGTGGATGGTATACACGTCTAAAACAGACACGCTGTCATTTTACTCACATTTACATTTATGTTTCAAAGTGCTGTCATTTTGAAACATAAATTTGTTTCAATATAAGTGATGTATTTCCGGCTATTTGGAGCAAAATGCAAATTTGAATGACTTTATGCATGATTTTTTTTTTTTTTTTTTTTTGCCCAAAACATAAGGTTAAAGGAGAAAATTGCACTCAGCTGAACCGAAGGACACAAATACATAAAATGTGATTTGTTAATCACCTAGCTGCCTCTCAGCTCATTGCATGCATTGTTCTTCTTAGATCATATGTCACTATTGTTATTTTTCATTAAACATTCCTACATGTGTTTGAAAGACCATAGAAAACTCATCCAACATTACAAATGTTTTTCAATATCCTGGTTCTAATTCCTCAATGAAGTGTGTAAGAAGGAAACCATTATGCGTTACGTGAGAATTTTTTTTTAGCCAAACCTCTTCAGGTGGCTCCTCTAAGTGTTTGCAGTGTGGGATCACTTGAGTGACTCCCCTTGAATGCGAACAATTGCTGCAACCTTGTATGGAGACTGATTTCCTTATACTGATATGTACAGAGGTGACTATGGTATTTTCTTCTCTCTTTAATTGGCTCTAAGCATTGCAAATAAAGTGAGGTCCTGGTATGTGTTCTCGAAAGCCATCAGACTGTCTCCTGTTTCCTTGCATAGTGCTCTCTCTAAAATCTAAAGCACAGCAGGATATTAGAGCCATCAGCTCCAGAAATGTCAACTGGGTATGAGCCTTTAGGTAAGGAGGCTATGACTCCTCAGGGCACAAAAGTTTACAAATTAGAAAGTGAAACAACAGCTTCCGAAAACAATGCAGTTGATACCTTAATTGAATTATGCAAACTGATCCTTCTACATATCCTTATCTCTGTGTTTTGCAGAGATGCTTTTCTCCCTACCTGACCAGCCAGCTAAAGTTATTCATGTAGTTCCCATTATCCTCACTATCACTCATTCTCAAACCACCCCCTACTTCTCAAGATAATAAATTCTAGGAGAGGCCTAGGATCAAGGCCTTTATCCATATATCGTCACTGGAATTGGATTTAGGACATCTTGGCTGGCCTTAATTTGGAATATGACTTGGTGTCTTTACTCTCCTTGTGGGTTGCATTGGAAGTGATAGAATGGAATTAACTTGCTGGGATTCCAATAACATCTCAATGGGAGTATAAATATAACCTTTGGATTGTGAGAAAGAATGGAAAAGGGATTACAATACTTGGCTAACAGTACTCAATATTTGGGATTACAATATGCTATAAATGGCTCAGCTGTTTTCACAAAGTCTCACAGTGTGAAAAACCTTCAGCTGATCAACAAAACTGCAAGTGAAAGGGAGAAAGCCTTAAAAGTTGTCCAATGGCAACACAGAAAGTAATTAAGGAGACACTGCACCTTTGGTCAAACATACAATTTTGATAAAAATACCTATTATAACCACAAACTTCAAAAACTGCAGTGTATACGAAACACACAAAATTCTGCACCAGGATTCAAGATCACTTGGTCGAGATGTCTGGTGCCCAAGACAACAATGTACACCCAAATACACTTTATGTTCCAACCTTCCTTCTGGTTTCAAGTAACTCTTTTCCAACACTTGATAGTAACCCTGAAGCTGCAGGCCTTCTCTGAGAATGATACAAAAGACTTAAAACCTTCAGTTAGTTTTTAAAGGTAAATTACTACATTTACTTTAGTACTTAGGATTTGAACCTTTTATCTTTAAAACACTACTATAGATTTATCAAAATTTTTTTCTCATTAATTTGCAGTTTAACTGAGGAACTTGTTGAGTGCTATATGCCCATATTGTATTGTTGTAAGCTCTCTGATTATTATTTGTACATATCATGGTGATTTATATTAATGTATGTAACTTTATAGTAAAAATGATTATATGCAAAAATGCATGTTGTGACTTAATCATGGATAATTATGATCTTCAAAACTCTACATATGCTTAAGTTAAATGAAATCTAATATTTTTCTTATAGTTTCATGTCTTATTTTTAAAACATTTATTTAAAAATATACACAAAGGCCTTTCTTCATCATAAAAAACACAAAGAAGATGCCAGGATATTTTGGGTTGTTTTAGAAGAAATTTCTTATCTCCTAAAAAAAGTGAAAACCCTGTTATGATAGCAGCTTAGCACAACTTAACAGCACAATTGAATGATAGTTAATAGCAACTTGGATAGCAGCAGGATCCCATAGCACTAGAAAGCACACACATTCTGAAGGCAAAGGTGACCGAGCCCTGTTACTATATCACATTATTCTACATGGTGGGAAGTGCCAGGAAAAGTCAGATGGGTATGTGGGAAGATGTGTTGAAGACTGTCAGAATAGTTTATTAATATGAGAAACTATTTTGTTTCTCCCTGAGTTTTGGTTTCTCAAACTCACGCTTGTCAGAAGCCATCTGTGACCACCTCTCCTCAAAACAGGTCTGGTTTGTTCAACCCTAAAGCGAAAGCTGTCTGAACAATCTTCCCTCCCTTATGTTTGTTTCCCCACAGTGTTCTTGGAAGTTTTCTTTAAGTTCCTCTGAAACAACAAGAGGAAATAGAAAGTCTTTGCAGACCAAAAAGAAAAAAGGAGAGAGAGAGAGAGAGAGAGAGAGAGAGAGAGAGAGAGAGAGAGAGAGAAGAGAACATTCTTGAAGGGTTGAGGACATCAGCAGCCCTTTTTCAGGGATGGGAAACAGCCAAGAGTCTAGAGACTGTCAGTGCTGACTTATCATTCATTCCTGTAGCTTAGTCATCACCAAAAAAGTAACCGTTCCAGAGTGTGACTGTGAAACTGAAGGATGCTCTTAGCAAAATGGAAGTTAGAAGCATCTTTCACTGACAAACTATGTAAAGCAACTTTGTGACACCAAAGGTAAGAACGAGGCATGCTACAGCAGCTTTCACGCTCCCTCCTTTCCTGGTTACCTCCTGACCCACTTTCTCACTGTCTGTCCCGCTCACTACTTATTTTCTATATTCTTTCTCTAAGCCAGATCTCAGAACTAATTTATAATTTCCCTAAATATTTTATTTTTATAGAGCAGGAAAAGATAGCTGGTCTCATACCAAGGGCTTCTAGGAACTCGGGATTTGTGGAGAAGAGCAGTGGATAAACACTAAGAAAGACAGAATTTCAGGAAGTGGTTGGTCTAGCAAAGAGCATACAGAGCAAAACTTAGAGAATGGATGTAGACAATAGAGCTTTAATTGTAATCATTACCCATAATGAGAAATATAACTGCTGCTCATGTGGAAGGAACTCTGGGCCCTAGTATTTATAGCAACTAAACACTAAGACAGTAATGGTACCAATAGGTGTCTTTCATGACAATCGTATCTATCTATATTTGTTCATTAATTTCCTGGAATTCCAAAAGTGTCAGGAAATGAATGCTATGCCTTGTCACAGATGAGTGCATATCACACAAAGGCTTTAAAAAATAAAAGAAACAGAATGACTGAGTTTATATGAAAAGCTAAAGTGGTTGTCTCTGCTAGCTGTGATTTTATTTCATAGTCTAAAGGAAAGTGAAGCACAGTATATATTATATCTCTGCTCTAGATTACTAAGCTTAAAAGATTCTCTCCTGCCAAAGTGTATACAGTTATTTCATTTTTCAAATTCTATGTAACCTAAACCATCACATAGTTTGTTAAAAGCAGTATAAAGGATAAGATATGTATTTTCCAATTTTAAGAACTTTTTCCTCCTAAGATCAAGAAAAAGAACAGCAGCAACTCTTAAAACTTAAAAGTAGCCAGGCATGTTGGCTCACTCCTGTAATCCCAGCACTCAGGAAGCTGAGGAAGCTGAGGAAGGGAATCACAAGCTTGAGACCAGTCTGGGGTACAAAGTGAGCTCAAGGCCACCCTGAACTACAAGCAAGATCCTGTCTCAAAAAGCCAAAACCGAATAAAACGAAACAAAAACTTAAAGGTAATTTCAAAATTTTATTTATTTTACTTAGAGAAAAAGAACAAAACAGCAAAAAGGGTAGAAATAGTATAGAATTTTTAAAAAATCACTACATGATAAATCACATATTGTTATCTTAGAAGTAGTTGCTCAAGTCACAAAATGAAAGCATAAAAAGTAGACAATTAAACGACGGTACAAACCATTCTGTACAGATATGTGATAACGAAAGGGAAACTGCTCCGAAGGATATAACTGTATGTATGTTTAAAAGTAATAACTAAAAGTATATCAAATCATGATATGCTGATCACCTGTTTTTATTACACACCGATCTGGAACATTTGGGGAGATATTATTAAATAATTTTATTTTGTTTTCAGAAAATTGGCATCAAGTAAGTTTAAATCTTTGAATTCCTAGCAAAAATTAAAGAAGAAAGCAAATTTCTTTACTTTTGAGGAAATATTTTAAAGGAAACTAAGTATAGGGCTTGGGATGCATTGCATAGAATTTACATTTATTAAATTTTATTTCTTTGTAATGCTGGATACTTTTTACCTTAAATATGAACATCTTGGCTAGATTCATTCTTTAATATGCAATTTTATTATATGATGAGTTTTATGTATAAAATAAATCGTAGTTCCACATCTGTTATCTCAAAATCACTAAGGGTTTGAGTTTGCCAGTTATTCTTTCTTTCTCCTTCATGAGCATCCCTCCCTTCAAAATTTCCTCAAACCTGACCACCACAATGACCTCCTCACATCTATAATGACATTCAATATGTACAGATACCTATATTCTTTTTTGCTTTTTTAAATTTTTTGTCTTATTGAACTTACTATGTAGTTCAGTCTGTCCTTGAGCTCACTTTGTAGCCCAGGCTGAGTCAGGAATTCACAACAATCCTCCTGCCTCAGCCTCCCAACTGTTGGGATTACAAGTGTGAAACACCATGCCCGGCCCATATATCCACATTATATATCACATTTTCAAGGTGTTTAACTATCAGGTGGCAGTCATGATTCAAAATTAATCATCTCAAATATGACTTGCTAGTTGCTAATAAAGATAGGATACCACCTAGAAGTATTTCCACTTTGCTAAATTACAATTCTAAAATTCATATAGAAAATGTCTTAAGACACAAAAAAGATTTGCTGTGATGGAGTAGTTTATTGCTTTGTTTGTTTGCTTGTCTTCTTAGTTTTTTATTGTTTTTTCAGAGTTGTGTCAGCTACTGCAAAAAAGGAGGAAGAGTTGCTACTTGAAGTTCTGAGAATCACTCTGTGTGCTAAAATTTAAAATTCCCAATGCATACCCTAACTCAAAATTTAAATGACTGGAGAAAACTATTAAATTCAGTAAAACTTACGCAATCAAGCAATGTGTCAATGGATTAGTTTATCTTCCTTAACCCTCTTTGGTGAAATATGAATGGATTTAATATGATAGAATGTTTTCAATGCTTCATAAAACAATATTTTATTGCCCTAATTAATTCTGAAAAATAAGGAAATGCAATTGCATCTGAATATCAATTGCAGCTTGCTTCTTTCCATTGTGCTTTTCTTGTTTTTTCTTCTTGTTGTAGGCTTGATTGCATTGATCCTCCACAGCATACAGGATGCTAAGACGGTGGATAGAAGGATACGTTATGCTTAAATGCATAGGTGGGCAGATACATAGGTAGGTGGATAGACTTTTGAACACACTCTGAAACCTAACATTTATCACCTCACCATTTTGCATTTAAGTGTATTAATATTAGATCTATAACTACTGACTTGTAATTTCAGGGTAGAAAATACTGATGACCATATACCTAAAGTAATTTCAATTGAAACAACTGTGTATTTTTTATTTCATTTAGGGAAAATTCTGTATAATGTAAACAGAAATTATTTTGATTTAATGATTTACCAATATATTTTCCTTGGATATTAAATCAAGTTCTTTGTTTCACTTATCTTCAAATTTCAATCTATGTCTCACAGAATACAACCAATGTTTGTTGTGTTAATAGACTGTTGAGCTCATCTCTTGAGGCATCAATTTTTTTGTGTATGAAATACTTTCTTTTGATTTATGCATTTTTATAATCTGTTAAATTTAAAGTTTCTGTTATTGATAGAATCTTTAGCACATTCATGTAGAGCACAATATTGAAATAGAGTACAGCTAGATCATCAAAAACAACAGACAGCAACAAACCATTCTGGAGTGTCCCTTGGAACCAGTTTATATCCATTATCACATTAATTTATCCTAGCCATTCTTAAAGGTAGATATAATTATCTAAATTTTAAACTTAAAGTAATGCAGTCTTAGTTGTACAAATGTAACATTGTAAATTTGTCAAATTTATCTATGAATTGATAGTTACTAATTAGGCTAAAATTCAAAGTGACTTTTAATATGTGTTCTTTTTAATGGGTGACCATATGAATAAAGTTTATTTAAAGTATGTGGATCTGTATTAGCATAGGGAACAAAGGACTGAATCTCTGCTTTGGTAAATCATTTTTAAACTGTTTCTGTATAGAATCACAGAATGGTACACATAATAAAAGACTGCCTACACTTTGTAAAAATTAAGTCGGGCAAACTTTTTAAATCTCCATGCAAGGAAACACAATCTATTTCCTGCTTTGTTTCAACTGCGTGAGTCCTTGCATAACAAGTACCAGACAGCTCTCTGTATCCACAGTATTTCCCAAAGCAGTCTGAATTCATGATTTTATCCCCTGTGCTTCCTCTTCCTCAGTTACAGTTTCTTACCATCAACAGGCTAACTGAAAACTATAGTCCATGTCTATCATATGTTGACCCCAAATGAATTGCCCTGGCTCCTGCCTCTGGGATGGTATTCTCCCAGGCAGAGTTGGATAACTCCTTCACTCTTAAGTCTTTTCTCAAATATCTGTTTCTTAACCACCTCATTTAACACTGAACTTCTTTATCACGTCCTTGAACTTTTTACTGTTTCTCTTGTTATATATACAAAACAGTTAACATGCATAGAATTGGATCAATTTTGCGTGTTTGTGTCTAGTGATCTGAGGAACTCATCTGAAGATCATTATGTAAAATAACACCTTGTTCCTATCACCTTGTTTTGATGGTCTGTTATCGTCATTATTTTGGGCTTCTTGCTCTTGTTATTTATTTGTCTTTTTTGTTTCATGTTTTTCTAGTAATTTGGTTTTTTTTTTTTTTTTTTTTTTTTTGTTTTTCCCTCTAATGCAGAAAAGGATAGATGTAGATGTAGAGGCTGAAACATGCCTAGAACTTCTACACATTTTACAAGAGTCGATTGCATTGTGCATGATGAAACTAACAGCTACTTTGAAGAAAAAGAGACATTATGGTATCCATTGCTGATTTCCTATTGTCATGCTGTGAAATCCAGTAATGCTTTTGTACTTTGTTTACAGTAGTTTTAGTCTGTTTTGAATTATTTAATTTCAACATACATGAAGGTGTGGACACCTATTCAGAAGAGAACAAGAGACATTACTGTAGCCATTGTTAATTTCATATTGTCTGGTTTTCAAGGTCTATAATGCCTTCATTATTCTATTTTGATCTATTCTATTTTGATTTTTTATACTATTTTGTTTCATATGAATTCATTGTGTATGAAGATATAGGCAACTATTTAGAAGAAAACAAGAAACATTATGGTAGCCACTGTTGATCTCCTGTTGTCTTGCTTTGAAACCTGTATCACTTGCATTGTTTTCTTCTGATCAGCTTTGTTCTGTTTTATTATGTCTTGTTTTATCCTCTTTAATATAAAATTAGGGTAAATAGACATGCTTGTTGATATTTAAAAGTGTCATACTAAATCTTAGAACTAATATCAAATAGCAGATCTAAAAATCTGAAGCTAAATAGTAAGCTTTTCTTACTGTCTTCTACTTAACAAAATCTAGTACAAGATGCAAATAATAACAGAGACATTAATATTATTAGTAGTGACATTAATATCAATATTATTAGGAGAGATATGTTTCCATGAGTATGACATATCTGGAAACAAAATAGTGCAATTTTTTTTCCTATTAGTTTTATAATTATTCTTCTCTATTGTACTAAGTAATAATGAAGAAAATGATATTTTATAAAGTATTTACTAAAGCTAAATATTTTCAAAACTATACTTATAATTACCCTGTAAGGTTGTTGCTTTAATTTTTCAAAATTCACAAGTGACTAAGCTGACAGTACAGGAAGCTGTACAGTGTTTCATCCTGAAATGGCTAAGTGATGAAGCTATGAATCTTAATCATAAAGCTTTGATCATTAAGTATTTTTTAAATGACGAAGTGAGAATAAAAGTATGTCTGAATATTTCTTTGCAGAGCACACACAGTGAAATTCATAGTATTTTTCATAATTAATACCAAGAACTATAGAATTATAAATATATAAAAATCTAATTCCAACTAAGTATATACATTTCTAAAATCTTCACCCAAGCATCAACATTCTCATTTAAAATGAGTCAGCAAGTGTTACTCTAAATATAGTCTCATGAATAAAGATAGTTTTTATTTTTTTGAAGATCCTTCTCCTGAAGTAAAGTATCTGGTTACTAAATAAACCAAAATTTATTTTCAAGAAATTTTTAAATATACAGTAGTAGAAAGACAAATATTTGGTACATTAGATTTAAATTTTGGACACTCATGAAATAAAGTATGAACTTATTTTGAAGGCTATTATAACTTAAATGGTTCTTGTATATATTTTCTTCACTATAATCTGACTTAATCTGTGTATTTTTAAATGTTAAATTAAAAATAATTATTGATATTTGAAGTATAAATACTAAATCATAAATAACAGAATCTTCTTTTATTCATAATTATAATTTGAGTAAAATATACCCAACAAGACATTCAAAGATATAGCATGTGTGCATGTCTAGGTTTTAATAAAAAAGATAAGACAATATGGCATTAAATTCGCTCTTATTTGCCACCCCTCCCCTTTTTTGTACTGGGAATGGAAATCGTGACCTGATGCTTATCACACAAGCACTTGAGCCACTGAGCCAAACTCCAGGTTCTTTGATCTTATTTGCAAAGAGCAGCTTAATAAAATAGTATTGTTACAGGCAGCTGAGTTAATTAGCAATATTATAGGCAGTCAAACAGGGCTGAGCTCTCAAAGGAGCCAGAGCAGAAGTTCAGATACCTCTCAACCTTGGAAGAGACAATCACCTTCTACTGTGGGCCAGATCTCAAGACAAAATGCAAAGCAAATACAGCCACATCCTAAGGATCCACAGTCCAAATAGTTCTCCATCACCCTGAGGGAGTCAGGAGTCAGCATCCCACCCCCTACAGGAAGAGTCACTGCTGTTTAGCATCCCCATTTGTTGATCTCCCATTTGTTTCTAATTAAATCAATTTTACCTGAGCAATAAATCTTATTGGTTGATCACAGTTCTGTCCCACCTTCTGCCTACCTGGTGAATTCCCATTTTTCCCTGCCTTTGACCCATCTAACCTCATGATTTTATTCTACAAAAATCTCTAGAAAAGACAGAGTCCCTGGCAACCTGCTTGGGACCCCTTTTGTCTCTCAGACAGAAGCTTTCTTTATCTCAATAAATATATTCCACTCTTAATCTCCGTTGTTCCTAAAATTCATTCTTCAATTTTAGAGAACATGAACTTGAACTCGGACTGGACTCGTAGTAGGTCAGGTGTTTCATTCCTGTATATCAGTATGATGCTGACAAATGAACAGGAAAGTTTTTGTTTTGTTTCATATTTTTAAAGTATAGCTTTTCAAGACAATACAGCAGCTGTTGATATTTATATATCAAAAAAAGTATGACATTGAGACACAAAACCTCAGTCATGGCAGTGTATTATCTCTCTCAACACTTAGAAAACATTAAATAAAATAGAAAATAAATGTGTCAGGACATGGATGATAGGAACACAAAGAACATGATTTTATAGCTGTGTGTGGAGAGAGAGAAAAATACTGCCCTCAATCAGAAAAAAAAATACATTTATTGCTAAAGAAGCTGTTATTAGAAGTAGAAAAGACTAGACTAAAAAGAATAATCTCAAAAATTCCCAAAGAAAAAAACGTGTGAATTGTGAAGACTATATTTCAGATACAAAATGTAATGGACTTACTTGAATAAAGAAATATAGAAAATAATATTTAATATTTTGGACAAACAGGTGCTAAAATAGTAAATTTTTTTATACTTTACATAGTCAAGATGTAAACACTGAAATTATGTTGAGAAGGGAACAGTATGAGAAATGTTATATAAAAATTTTATTCATATGGTCCTCAAAGAAAAATCTGTTTTCTGAAATATATTTACAAAGAAAATAATAATTATAAAAGTGGCATAAGCATTTTTAGGTGAAATTTAATAATCAATAATAAAATGTAGAACAATTAATAATGATAAAACTAGAAATTAATATATGAAAAACGTAACTAAAATGTAACTTCAATAGAATAAACTGTTTTGGGGGGTGGGGATTTAGCTCAGCAGCATAAGCACCTGCCTTGCAAACAGGCGGTAGTGAGTTCGATCCCTGGTACCGATAAAAATGAAAAAGAAAAAAAAATTTAAAAAAGAATAAACTGTTTTGAAATAACCTGTAAAATATTTTTGACTATTTGATAATGAATGGAAAAATCATTACAAATATAAACCACTATAAAAATAAAATGTTTGTAGTATCATATGAACTATTAAGAAATACTTTAAATTATTGTAAAGGAAACTTTTTATTCATACTTCTGAAAATATAATTAATTTTCAATTAAATAGAACCAAACTTAACAAGCACACAAAATGTTAAACCGCAAAAATTTATACAAACTAGATTAATAAGCCAAAGAAAAAAATTTTCTTCATTAAGGTACCATCAGATGTACTGCATCAGATATATTATATTTTTTAAATGGGATATTTTTTATAATTATGGCAATTTCATAACCAATGTTCTTCTAACAGTCACAAAATACAGAAAGTACATATTCTCAGTTAAATTTACTTTTGTGTAAAATAGTTGAATAAGATATTAATCAATAGAATTTAGCTGAGTATTATATAACATTATGAGCCAAAGAGACTTCACTCAAGTAATTTAGGAAATTTTATAAAACATAGAAGTATAATAAAAGGAAAAGCCTCCTTTATTAATGATGAAAAAGCATTTAATCAAATTCCACAACCATTGCTGATCAATATTTTTAAATGCTTTGCAAATTAGAATTATACAGATGCAGTCATAACCAAGTAGGAAATGTACCTGAACTCCATTCTCAACAGTGGGCATTATAGAAGGAATACATACAGATATTTATGGTTCTCTGTATTGTGATGTTACTATGCCAATGGTATAAAACATATGTTTTGGAATCTGTAGATGATGACATTGCAATCTTATAACATACAGATAAACTGGAAAGTCCTGAGGAAAATTTGTATACTCTGTAATTAATACTCTGCAAAAATGGAATATTTCCCTTATGCCAATGACAATGAATTTAGAAAATTATGGCAAAAGGAAAACTATTTAGTATGTTAACAAAAACTGCAAATAAGTAAATTAAAGGGAAATGCACCATCTAGGATCACATAAAACTTTACTGAGGAACATGCATATCAATGAATGACCCAAAGAGCACATGTTTCTAGAAGACACAATTTTATAGGATTTAAACTCAGATTAATCTATAAATAAGATATCATTCCTATTAAAATCAAAATTGTTGTTACTATTATTAGGTAACAAAACCTAATCTGAAGCTCACACAACTGAATAAATAAATGAATACATAAATAAATAAAAATAACTAAAACATTTGTAAGAAAAATAATTCAAATGAGGGGAAACATGCTTTGCCAAAACTACCACAAAGTTTTTAAATTTATTATAATTTTTAATTCTAACACAAAAATGACCATACACACTAGGGAGCTGACAAAGGGAGAAACACCAGAATAGAAATGCTGTTTTATATCTTGATGTGATGGGATAGTAGTAAGTGGCAAGGTACTTTTGTAGTGGTTGTAATTTTTGTTGATACGTAAACAGGTATTGTTGCTGTTGTTTTTTTTTTTTAAATTTACTTCAAATATCTATTTATCCATCTACCTATCTGTCTATCTATCTATCTATCCATCCAGAATCTGCAACTGAATTAATGCCAAAAATAATGGAAAACAAAAGGGGGACTAGAAATTTGATGAAGAAACTTTAAGAGTGTATGCTTTCTCTTTCTGTTACAGTATCTGGGTAGCCTACTCTTCAAAGTGCAAATTTAATCCTAAATAATAGGCGCTTATGGCAAATGAACCTAGCTAAAAGTCTACTTTTGCCTTCTTATAACTAAGAGAATCAAGAGGCAATCATGTACCCAAGATCGGTCTCATGGAAGTGAAACTTATAGGCAAAGATTTCATGGAAAATTATTTAAAGAGGGTTGACTGGGTAAAGAAAATCTTCTTTCTCATATATAGTTTCTTTCTCTTGCTGATCAGAAGTCCAGTAGCAGGGTTACAGTGCCAGCAACATGACACCAATGAGACATTAATATAAAAGGAGCACAATATACAATTTATTTTTGGATCTGACCTAAGAGCACTGGACTGCCAATCTTTGAGTTTATTTTGCATCAGAAAATCAACTCACACACGTGGAAATGACCACTATTGTTTTTATTATCTGTGATGTGCATCCAAACCTGATAATAATTTCCTTTGGATTCAAAGAACTCTGAGATGATTAGATATAATGACTTAAAAGACAGTACTGTATAATATAGATGTTAGAGAAAAGATAAGAATTTGCAACATCAAAAGAAAAAAATCTCTGCTCCTGCTGCTCATTAAGGAAGGACGGCAATGATTACATTAGGAGAGATGGTGAAATTTATATAGTAATGCTGAAAAATATATTCTCCTAGTGAGACTGAACAACACTTCCAAATGTTTTTGAAATACATATACTCTAGTCTGGTGCCAACCTGAATGTCAAAAGGCTCAGTTTTCCTCTACGGAGTATTTCCAGACTTTAAAGGGCTGAAGGTACATAGAGAACCTCCATCATGGAGTAAAAGAAAGGTACATAAAGTCCAAAATCTTACTTTTAAATTGATTTGAGAAACACATATTCACATGAATTATTTCATTCAAAAAATTTACACGACTGAGTTATGTGCTCACTATGAGCACAATAAATCAGATGTGCTCCAAGTTACTATTTTCACTCAGTTCTTGCATTCTAAATCACCTTTAAGTGTGTATCAAAATATTTTTAAACAGCAACATTGTAATGAAATACAATTTCAAATTGTCCTCTGTATGTTATATCTGAAGATGATGGTAGTAATAAATATGCAGTTGAATATATTTTAAACACACTTCACAAACTTAATTATATTAGTGTCAACAATAACGAACCATTTAAAATGTTCTACAGGTGGGAGGTGATTATATATTGACACATACGTATTAACAATGACACTTCATGAAAGTGTAGTGGGAACTAACATAAAACCAACTTATTTAAACCTCTCATTGTTTTATTTTTCTCCACAATAACTAGGAGTGGTGATAGTAGGGACAGAACTGTGCAAATTGATAATAATTCAGTGATCCCTCTTGGGTTTACTGAACTAAATGGAACTCTCTCTCCTAGTTGAAGGAACACTAGAACACACAAAAGCACAGTGGCAAAATGTTTGAGAAAGTTAGGGCCACCAAAATTTGAAGTACAGATACAAAAGTAAGCCATTTTATACCTCAGTGAGGAAATGGATAGACTCCTGACAAAATATCAGGGCTGGGCATCGTAAATGGATGAATGAATGCTACAGATAGCTATCTAAATTCTGAGTACTCTAGAAATTGTAATTTCCTAAGTGACTTTACTTCTGATCCCTCTTTACTATTGCTGACTTATTTGAAATTCTGAAAAAGAATTTCTCATAACTGTGAAATAAGTATGTAAATCAAAGTTCAGATATGGAATATAGAAACACCTAGAATAAAAGCTGCTTTCATTCTCTTGATCTCCACTGCCAACAGCATGTCACATTCACATAAAATAGTCACCATTTTCTTTTCATGTCCTTTGTTGCCACCTTTCCATCTACACAACTAACAACAGCTAACTGTTTACTGAGCTTGGAATGTCCTTTCTAGACTGTACCTCTCAACACAATTCTAAACATGCTTTTGGGACCTAATTTGAATGATCTCTATGTAAAATCATCTGCTCGTCTCATTCTTTTTTTACTAATGTCGATACCGCAGTTCGTTGATTCATGTATTTGCACCTCAAAGATGCAGTATCTTAGAAGTTGTTTAATTGCATGTCTGTCTTCTCTACTCCTGCATCAGATGCAGTATTGAGAATACTTGAAGGGCAAGGATCTGGCACACAGTGGCATTGGTATGCATGAATGTAAGTGAGTTAAGGAGGAAGGTGCAGTACATTAGCTGACAAGAAGATAATTTAGTCAGAAGAAATATGGGAAAGTAGAAAAGAAAGAACCAAACAGATGGCCAGGTTCTTCCATTCCTTGACTATTGCTAGTATTAGAAATTTCAAATTAAGAAATGAGAATATTTGTTTAGAAATAGCCCATTTCTAAATCCTCTTCTTTTCCTTCAAACGCTTTCACTTTCTCATTTGTAAGCATTTTTCTGGACCCAAGGCACTGTTAAGTACAGAGGGAAGGTAAAGCAGTCTTTAGAAAATACTTTGCCTTTCATGTCTTACTGCCCTGGGGGTAGAACTGGCCTATCCGTGTACTCAAACTTAGAAAGGTTCAAACTTATAAGCAGTGTATATTTCTCTTATTAAAAATATTTCTTTTATATTTTTGACATCTCTGGAAATTCAAGATAAATTATACTCTTCTGGAAACTGGAAAAGTCTTTTGTGAATATTGCAACCATTTTAAGTAACCAGTCATTTGGATTTGTGAAATATCTTATTTTTATAAAACTAAGATTGATTGTTTATTAATGCTGAATCACTTTTAAAATTTCCTTCTAAAAATTTCATAGTTAACATATATTAACTTTTCACCAAAAAGAAAGACACAGAAACAGTTAATAGTTCTGGCTATCACCCTAGTACATACATAAAAATCTTAAAGCCATCATTTGGATTTGAGGCACTATAAACCATAAAATAAGTGTAAGCATCCCTTCCTATGACATCACATGCTATATATGAACAGTATCCTCACCTAGAAACAAAATCCTACCATTATATCTTGAGGTAATAGTTAAGATATGGATTAGTTGCTATTTTTCTTGTGACAAATGTATATATTTAATAAATGTATATATGCATGTATTTAATAATATCATGATATATATAGTAAATGCATGTTATACATATTCCTTTGAATTTAATTTTTATTAACTTTGAATTTGTTACCATAATTCAAGCAAGTCAAATGGCATCACAGTTTTATTTATGTTTTCTACCTTTTTTAAATTATAAAAAATATTGGATTGGGCTGGGAATTTAGCTCAGTGGTATAAGTGCCTGCCTTGCAAGCGCATGGTTGTGAGTTTGATCCCCGGAACCAAAAAAAAAAAAAAGTAAAATAACATTTATGTTAAATTCTCAGCAACTTTAGGGGCCAAATCTATACTTATTAAAATTTCAATCCATGTGTTGTTGTAGTGTGCTTTATAGATAGAAAATGTTAAAACATATTTATATATCTCTTTAGAAAATAAAAACAAGGTTTTAAACATCTCACAGTTAATACCATATGTTTCTACATAGTAAATTATAATTGACAGTCACATGAATGAATCTCCAAAGGCATTGATAATAGGCACACACTACATTCAACATTCAGAAACTTTACTGATGTACATTTCACAAGATCAGTAACATCGTTGGACAAATAACACAGAATCAGAATTATAACAGCCTTAATCATATCCATCTTACTGTCATGAAGTGTTACTTGCTTTTTTTTTTTTTTTTCCTCTGCTAAATAGATTTTAATGAATACAGCACAGCCTCATTTTGGATAATTTTCAAGAATTTGCTTTCTTATCATTATGAATAAATATCCAAATCTTTTGTAAAATATATAATTATGTAAAACATAATTAAACTTTTAAGTTTAAAATATCCAGCTGACTTTAAAATGTCTATTCATTTATCTTACCTGTGAATCCAATAACCCCAGGGCACTGTTCAGAACTAAAGAGTTAATTAGCATTCTTATTCAACTTTAGAAAGGAGAAAAAAAAAAAAAAAAAAAAAACCTCTTTAAATTTGGGCAGTGTAGAGTTTGTACTGTCTTTGTGCATTTGTTTCATTCTATCATATCATCCTGATATGGCCCTTGGTGCATTTATTATGATCTTAAGCTACCTTGCTTCATTATCATTTATTATTAATAGTGGAAGTGTTAGTGGAATTACTATTTCTCACCTTCCCTCTTCAGAATGTAAACAATGCAACAAGAGGGATGTTGACTTTTTATCGCCTCCCACTACAATGACAGCCTAGTGCTTAGTAGACATTCATTTAATATTTGCTAAATAAACAGATGCATGAAGTTCACATAGATTCTTACTCATGTGAATTTAATGGCAGCGAGTTATTGGTCAGGAAGATGGCTTCGTGTATCATTCAGGAATTAATGATTATAAAAAGTACCTATTTTAGAACTATGAATATAATTCTCAATGCCAGACACAAAGCCCTAGCTTTCTACAGTGTTCATACATCTGAGATGATATGTACTAAATATCGGAAGCATTGTCAAGGCAAAGAACGGAGCCAGCCAGCTGCATCAAAAGGGATGGTATTTTCCACTCATCACCATTTAGCAAATCATTGGTCGGACTCAAAGCATCTAGTTTATGCATCTATTGCATAGAATGTTCCTTTGACTATTAAAGGGATTCAAGGCCTAGGAAAGTCTATTCTTTTCTAAACCAGCAAGATTCTAGAGATAAACGAATGGAAGAGACAGAAGAGCAAATCAGTGATCAGCTAAAACAGGCACTAAAATAATAAATGAGTTGCAAAATTCTGGAAAGGTAGAGGCCTCTTACTTACTCTCCTGCCTGACCACACTCTGTATTCTTAACTCTTTGACCTCGGTTCTCTCCCCTAAGATGGGTAGCCCATAGGCCACTAAGAAGTAGAAAATGGGGGGCCCCTGGCTTGTTCAGCTTGAGCTTTATCCTTGGTTCCCATGTGACACTGAGAGAACAAAATAAATAAATAAATAAATAAATAAATAAATAAATAAATAAATAAATGAAAGGGCTGGTTCTGAAAAAATGAGAGTATTAAAGCAGACACTCACACAGATCCTGGCCTCATCTGCATAAATTTGTCCTCCAACCTCTTGTAAATAATTACAAAATAACAGGAAAAAGATAAATCCAAAAAAGGGGGCTGGGTTTTAGCTCAGCAGTATAAGCGCCTGCCTTGCAAGTGTGCAATCATGAGTTTGATCCCCAGTATTTAAAAAAAAAGGAACTACATAGTTTTGGGAGAGAGAGTTGAACTGAGTTCATTACATTTCACCTGAGTAAACTTGATTAAAGAAGGCTAGCCTTATTACTGATAAATGGATATAGTATCAGTTCCTACGGCATACAAAAGGCATGAGTTAAATGAGATAATGTGTGTAGTAGGGCAAACAATAAAAGCTAGGAAATAGTAACTGTGAAAGAAAGAAGTTCAAAACTTGCATGGTGCACCAGCTCTAAGGAGAGGTCATGTGAAATTTTTCCAATTAAGCTATCCATAATTCTTCCCCACTATTTTTTTCCTAAGTCTTAAGTCATTTTACTTTGTTCATTGCCAAATTTCCTGTCACTATCATTTTCTATCTGTAAAACCTCCCATCTTTATGGCCAAAACAAGTGGCACTTTTCTTTAAAAGAACAGATTTTTTTCAACATTGACTGTAAAATACAATTACACTTTTATGCTTTCTGTGGTTCAACTTTCCAATTTACTACTTTATAGTATTTATAAATAGTACCTGATAAGTTCTGTGAAAAGAACCAGTTTTCTTTAATAGGCAATGAGCAAATGAAAAAGTGAGAATGATTTCTTATCTAAGCATTTTCTGTGAATTCAAAGATATGAACATGATTCTAACATATTAAATGTGCTGGTACCACCACTCCCATAAAATGATTCTCCCACCACCTATCAATTTTGTTCCTTGACACAGTTGGAATAGGAAATACAAATGCTACAACTTTCAAATATTTACTTTTGATACATTAACATCATGATAAGAGCTCAGAATGCACAACTGGAAAGCACATGAGTAGATATGTAATCTCGGACTAGTCATTAGCCTTTTTGAGCTTGAAGTTTTCCATGTTATACAAAAAAGATTGGACTTCATTGCTTCTAAAGTACATTTTAGCTCTAACATTCCAGGAGGATGTGATTTTACTCTTCTTTAAAATAACAAAACATAAAGCATTTTGTCTTTGAGCAGAAACAAACTTAGTCCAGAGTCATTTTATTTGTTTTGTTCACAATGTTACTGACATAACCTTTGTGGTGTAGTGGCTCTTGGGATGCATGATAGAATATAGTTCACAGTTTAGTACAATGAAAAAATAGTTTTAATTTGGATTGCCACTTGAACAATATTACATTAATAACACAATGAAGTGAAAGAATTAGATCTTATTTGCAAATGTGTAACTTAGTTTGCACATTTCCTAATGCAAACTGAGAGTTTTTAACTAAACTATAAATGCATCGTGAACTTTTAGTCTGGAAGCCATAGATAACAATAAGAATACTCTGCAAGTTTCCAACCTAAGGTTGTAAAAGAAGTCAACCATTCTGAAATTCTCTTACCCTTGCTGTAATTTACTTAATAGCAAATTTATTTCTACTACTGTTTAGAATGTCCCATTTTCATCTCTTATTTAATTCCAATGTTGTCTTCAAATCTACATACATAAAAATATTACTGCCTATGCAATGCTTCAAACTCATATGCTTGGTTTGTCTAAGGAACATTTACATCTTCAAACAGTCACTCCCTGTGATCATTCTGTAATTTCATTTTCCCCCTACTCAATCCCCAGTGTAACCATCCTGGATGTCCCACCTTTACAAAAATTACTTTATTGTATTGGCTATATTTGTTTTCCTCTGACTCCCTAAAAATTTTAACAGGTATATTGTAGAATGTGTCTTACTTTGAATTTGTGTGATATTTTATTATGAACAGATTGGAGTTATTTGGAGGACAGGTTTTACTAAGATTATGGGCCTTTCCCATTGCATTATTTCAAGGGCTAAATAATATCAACATGATTTACCAGTGATGTTGAAATTCTCACTTTGTCTTGGTGTTATCTTCTGAATTTCTCTAATGCAATGTTACAATTTTATTTGTCTTTATTATTTATTTATATTTTAAAGAGAATAAAACTGAACAAAATAAAATAGAAAAAAGCCAATCAAAATAGAGCAATCAAAGTGATGCAAGTCTTCAAATCAAGGTAATAGGAAATCAACAATGGCTACGATAATATGTTTTGTTTTCTTCAAAATAGCTGTCCATACCATCAGACATAGTTAAAAACAAAGAAAGCAAAACCAATCAAATCAAAATCATATTACTTTGAAGACAACAAGGTATGTCATGATAGCCATTATTGATTTCCTATTATCGTTTTGAAGTCCTGTAATGCTTCCATTGTTTTGCTTTGATTCTCATATTGTATAAAGATTGTATTTGTAATTTAATCTCTTCCTTGTTTCTCACTTTGGAGTGTTTTATATTTATTTACTGTTTAAATCTCTCCATAGTTTTGCTTTTGTCCTTAAGGTAAATAAAAATATCCGTCCTTGGACTATAAGGCTTTACATGTTCCATGTTTGTCTGATTCTTCAGTACCATTTACTTCTTTTACCTGCTCACCCATCAACAACTTGTCTTCCTTATGGCACAAATCCTTTATGGTAAAGTATTGATTAGAAGGATTGAGGTTCACAGGGAGAATAAAAAAGCGATACATGCAAATACATAAAACAACATTTGTGTGAGAATGTCAGAATATATTAGGTAACAAACACAGGTTTATCTTACACTAAACAACAAAATGATGATTGCTAATGGCATGGCTTTTTGTTTGTTTGTTTGTTTTGCCTCCTTTGCCTTTCTGCTTAAGGATCTTGCTTCCATAAATGGTCCCCGTGTTGATGGACTAGGCAGTCTGAATCATGGTAGGACATGACACTATAGTATAGGAGAAGTTTCAGTTGTCAACACAACTCACCACCAAAGTTTCTTTCATGATAGTACTCTCACTTTCTATGGAGATGTTTTAGAGTGGATGTGTCAACAATAGGTTTTCTTCTTTCATTCTTTCTGAATTTTAAACATTTTGGGTATGTTCATCATTGGATAACACTGTTTGACTTAGCATATAAACAGAGACAAAATGCCTACTCTCAGTGGAGTGAAGATACGATAGTTATACGATTAGTGAAGTTTCATGTAACCCTTGGATATCTCTTAATTTAAGGAACGCAAAGTCACAAAAGTGGCTAATATGAATTGAGTATCCAGTTTACTCAAAATGTTAGAGAGATTCTACTTTATTTAATACCTGAAAAATACCTTATGGATATAAGTTCTGTTATTATTGCCTTTTTATAGTTTAGTGCAATGAGGTACACAAATATTAAGCAACTTTCCCAACAGAAATATAACAGGTTCATAAAGAATATGAACATTATGCAAGCAAATGATTGTCAATTGCCTATAGTAGCTCAAAAACATTGTATCACAATACTTTCCCTTCTTTTTGCTTATGATTTGTACTAATAGGGCACTGAAAAAATCATGGATGTAATGTTATTTCAGATTCCTAAAACACAAATCCTCTGTTCATATATTATTTAGAAGTCAATTATGATAAAATTATAAAACTAATTTTTCTACTTTTATAAATTATAAAAAGTATATAAACAAACTGCCTCTTTGAAGGAGCATGACCATGGTTAATTGTGAATATATTTATCTGGTCCATAGATAAATTTTATCTGAGGGACATAAGCAATATCAAAGTTATACAGTGCATAAGTTTGGGCCAGTTTTTAAGTTTCTACAGCTGAGCAGGCAGCAAACAAACACTCTTAATAAATGAACCAACAGCACTATGAGTATTTTCTTGTAATATACACATGGCTTTCTTGAAGTATTCTGAAAAATATAAACAGTACAATTACTGAGCCCATATGTTTTTGGCCCTGTTATAATGATTAGAATATATCATAATGCTTTTTAAAGTTTATTTAGTGGAAAGCGTACTAACTTTCGAGATAGACTCTTAAGCAAGTAAATGGGCCATTTGTATTTTTAAATGTATGTTTCTATAATTTGAAGAAATGTTGTACGTTGGAGGATTTATGTAAGGGGACACAAAACTAGAATATCTCCAGTTTCTACTCTAACGCATTATTAAAGATGTTTAACTTATTTGCCATGAGATAATATACATATTTTCTAATTTTAATACTTGTTACTCAAAATATCAGAAATTAAGATTGAGAAAATTATAAATATGTACAAGTTACACTAGTACTTATATATTAGTTCTATTAACTAGACAAAGTGTGTATAAATCATGCACATTAAAATGTGTTCTAAAGATGCTCTGAATCCATGTGCTTTAAAATCACATGTATATCAAAACAAAAATAATTAAATGTGAAAAACACTACTGCATATTCTACCTTCAATATGAAAGAGACTACATTACATCCAAATACAAAATATATTCTTAGAAATAACATTTACCAAAATTCAGTTTCATTCAAGAAATGACACAATGCTGCTGTTGTATAACTGGTGCAACTAATTCAGACTTTATGATCCAGGTCAAATCTATGAACTGATTTTTGTCTTCTTATCTTTTCTTTTTCCTACCCTGACCATCGCTTTCTTGTTTGAAAACACCATTCATACTGTTACAGGTAGCTGAGTTAGACAGAAATGATGGGCAGTCAGATAGGAGTGAGCCCTGGAGGAAACCCATGCAGATGACCAGACATCTTGTAACTGTGGCGGAAACAGACATTTCCAACTGTGGGCCAGACCTCAAGACAAAGTATCAAACAAATTATTCACATCCTAAGGATAAAACATCGAGGACTGATATTCTAAACAGTCTCTAACATCTGAGGAAGCCAAAAGGAGCCACTAACCCAGTTCCCTACAGACGCTCCGTTTTCATGCCTGCTAGTTATGTGACTGGTTTCCCCACTTGGTCTTCATTAGTTCAATTTTACCTGAGCAATTATGCTCATACGCTTACTGGTTGACCATAGCTCTGTCCCACTTCATGCTCATTTGTGAGTTCCCATTTTGGACCTGCCTTACTGTGTCGTTTTACTCTATAAAAGTCTGCAGAAAAGATAAGACTCTATGGCAACCTGCTCAGGACTACTTATGCCTTTTGCTCAGACAGAAGCTTTCTTTCTGTCAATTAATATATTCTACTCTTAACCTCCATTGTTCCTAAAATCTATTCTTCAATTTTAGAAACCCAAACTTTTACCAGACATCTAGTAGGTTGGGATTTCTTTTCCCTATGTCAATATCTTCATTCATCAAACCTTTATCATTCATTTTTCAGCCCTTCCCATTGGACAGTTATTTTCCTGTGATATAGTCCATCACTGATACTTCTTTATAGAATCTATTTATTCACTGAATCATCACCATAAACTCAGTACCTCTTTTGTGTTAATCTACTTTTTGCTAATTCTTTCTTTAGTCTATTAACATGTATTATCTATACATCAGACATGGCCCTCTTTTATTCCTCTCATGTTTTTCCTTGCTTCATATTAATTACCTCCTCAAACCAACTGTAAGTTGCTTCTTAATGTAAATCAAAAGAAACCATATTTCCCATTGTTGTATAGAATAGTAAAAAAATATTTAATAAATTCCATTTCACTGGCACAATGAATTTCAGTGAAAAAGAATGCTTGTGTTACAGAAACCAACTGTTACCTCCAAGTGTGTCACAATTTCTGCTCTGCATCTAAGGAGTTGTTCACTTCTGAGTACACACTGAATTAACAAATGGTGATCGGTATCCCCTTTAGTTTTACTAAAATTGATCATGCTCATTTTTAATTGTTAGAAATGCACTTAAAATAGCGAGATAGCTTTGACTTCAATGCATGTTTAGATTTAATTATACAGAATAAAGGTTAAATTATGTGAGGACCCATGCTGAGCTCATCCTTGAAGATTAGCAAGAAGAAATCAACACATTAAAAAAGAGAAGAGATAAGTGGCACTTTTGCCATTTCAATTTAATTCTACTACTTTCCTAATGAAAATTCACCTAAACACCAAGTACCTTACTAATTATCTAATCTCAGCAGGAAAATAATAAATGGAGACTGTACAATTGTATTTAGAATTGTGCTCAGAATTGCTTCACACTTGGGTCTTCCCTAAGGAATGACAACCAATACTGAGGATCTAATATTTTATCTTAAGAAAACCAAAGCACTGCAACAAACTCATTCTTTCTCTTCATATTTTAAGGTATCTAAAACTTGATTTAGTAAAATTTTAGCTGGTTTAGCAAAAAATAGTAAAACTTTAATAGATTTGGTAAAATTATAGGGTTCTGTGTTGTCTTTATTTTTGTTGGCTATAGTGAAGATTATTCCTTTGACACAAATAACTTTTAGTGTAAGATATTAAAGCAAGTGTCAAAAACAATTCACTTGATAAACACAAAGTTCACTACTTGATGCATATAAATTTTGGGAAGATTGATGAAGTTATAATTACACAAAGATTTTTATTTTATTTTATTTTATTTTATTATGTATTTCATTTTTTGTTTGCTTATTTGTTTCATTTTGAGTTTTTGGCAGTGGGAATTGAACTCTGGACCCTGGGCTTTAAGGCAAATACTGTGCCACAAAGGCAGTATTTTAGAAATATTTAATTTGGTTAGTAATAATTCTCCAAGTAGTTGACAAACATTGCTTAGAAAAAAAACTCTGAATAAATGACTAATTCTGAAAGACTCTTCCTGTTCAGTATTATTTCTTTAGAAAAATATCCTGAATAAATGACTAATTCTCAAAGAGTATTCCTGTTCAGTACTATTTCGTTAGCCATGGCCAAATGATTTTCCTGTTAAATGTTTAAACAATGCATCTTTCTGTTTCTTTAAAAGACTCCTTCCACCCACAGTCAGAAAAGATTTGTTGACGACAGTTCATATAAAGATAAATTGTGTCTATTTTGTCTAGCAATGAAAATGGTCCTTCCAATAGCGTGAAATAGAAAATGGCATAAATATATATAGAAATTTTAGAAATGCTAACACTGACTCTTCTATTTCTCTGTCTCTCTCTGTCTCTCTTTCTCTCTGTGTCTGTCTGTCTGTCTGTCTGTCTGTCTCTCTCTCTCTCTCTCTCTCTCTCTTTCTATATATATATATATATATATATATATATATATATATATATATATCTTTCTCTTCCCCTCTCTGTCTCGTCTCTTTCTTTCTTTTTCCTTTTTTGGTACCAGAGATCAAACTCACAACCTAGTGTTTACCAAGCAGGCACTTATGGCTGAGCTAAATCCCCATCACCTCTACTAATTTCAAATGAACTGAATGTATTAGGACTCAATTAACTAACTTCATAAATGCTAAGATTTTATAGAAACAACTACAAATATTTTCAAAATAATGGTAATTATAGGCATCAAAAGATTGGAAATAGGAAATAAACTTTCTTTATGCATTAGTATATCTGTTATTTAGACACATACCAATCTTAAAACATACAAGAAGCTATAGAACAGTGGAAAAGAATTGAAAATGACTATAATAAGTAATATATATTAATTATACCTTCTAGCGATCTATAAAATCTACACAATTAACATTGATGATGATAAGGGTACATTTTTTTGCTTGATTTACCAAGGAAGTAACATAGATAACCATGAATTTGGCTGAACTTTTGAATTACAACCTAATAATATTATTGAAAATACAATGCATGACTATATATTAGATAATGGTACAAATGTTGAAGATTTACTACCCAGTTAACAAATTCAAGTTATTAGTGAGTGAATGCTATCATGTACGAATATTTCCAATTTCTTAAAACTATTGCAGAGAACATTTTGAATGGCTGAATTAAAAGTCACAATGTATTTCACAAATATAAAAGTCAAAAGAGTAAAGATTCAAAAATTTTCCTCTAGGATACTATGCTCAACATAACAAATAGAATTGAAATGAAATAATTGCTATGTTTTTAAATTTAGTTTTAAAAACAAATAAAACATAGACAGTAAAAAGAAGCCCCAAGATTACAGTGGCTCAAGTAAAAAAATTATGGCATTTTTAGCAATAAGATAATTCAACAGTAATGCAAGAACTGCTTCAAGAGCAATATAAGATTAAATACACAAAAACAGAAATAAAGTTAGTTTTCATTTTAGTAAATAGATATGAAATATCTTTATCACAGTTATAATACAAATATTCATATTTTTTACTTGTCAGTCCATATTTGTGAAATCATTTTCTTTTCACTTATTTATTCTTTTCCTGTTCATTCACTAATATGATTGAACATTTTTCATATGCAAGGTGAAATGTCTTTAAAATAATCCACAAGAAATATTCTAAGCAAATTAATCTTTATGTAAAAGATTTTTGGGCTAGGTAAAAGTTAGCTAAAGTTTTCTATGATGAATGCAATAAAATGATAAGCACCCTGAAAACCATGTCATATAGTTAATGAACTCTGAGATATTTTCACTGACAAAAAGATATATTTTAAAGTGTAAAGTGACACATTGGGAAGGCTATCATAAAAAATTTGGGTTGTCTTACAGGGTAGAAATATGGTTAATAAGCAATGATCACCAAAAAGTCAAAAGAGATCCCGAAGGACACATTTTATAATTACTTGAGTTGCTCAGCAGAAAAGGCATCTGAATATTTGTGTTTCCTAAACTAGTACACATTACAGCAGTTTTCCAAGGGATGAATTAGACAGTATTATACCTAAGTTGTGTGAAGGTAGGATCGCAGAACGATGTCATGTAAGATTCTAGAAATCTGTACTTATGAATACTACACTGTAGATAAAATATGACATCAGTTAGAACTCTTGCCTCACTATCAACATTTATCCTGTTTATCATGGGACCAGTTTTATTCTCTTTCATTTACAGATCTATTTCCAAACACTAAACCTCAAGGTTTTATCTTCTAGTTATTCTTTTCTTCTGTATTCAGAAAAGCTATACATTATTCTCTCAGTTCCTTAGAGGAAATTTCTCTGTCATGGTTTCAACCCTAACTATCTATCTCTAGGCAGAATTCTCTTGAGCTGCCTAAATTTCAAAAAAGGGTTGAGTCTTAATTCCCTTCCTCAGAACTTTCTTGAGTAATCCATCTACTCTTTAGACATGCAATTGTCACCAAGCTCCTCCGAGCTGGGCTCCCATTTTCAAATAGCAAATTTTGGGTTATCCTTTGTTCTTTTTCCTGAATTTGCTTTTATGGATTTTATAGGAATGGACACTCCAGTCCTTCCAATTCATTAACACTTTTCCTAGGATTCTTTTAAATATACTGTTTCAGTCTTCTTTTAGCAGTAACATTCAAAGTCATTCATACATGTTTTCTATCTCTATTTTAAAAGAATAGCAAATGCAATGTTTCTGTCATTAATTTCTTGATTATGGGGACACATTAAAAATAAATGAAAAAGTCTTCAAAATTCAAAGAATGAAAAAATAGGTTTAAAACTAAATTTTATATTTAAAATGCAAAGAAAGAAAGTAGAGAACTATGTCATTATGGAAAGTAGTATAAATAAATCAGGGAAAATAAGATCAAAATCTAGATTAGGTACAATTAAAATGAATTCCATAGATAAATTAATAGAAAAATAAATGGAAACAAATGAATTGGAAAGACTTGGGAAAATATATCTCTAAAGTAGGAGAAATAATTTTTTTCAATACAGAATAGAAGATTTTGACAAAGAAAAAAATTTTTATAGGCAGAGAAAGCATGATCTTATCATGCACCTGGAATAACGCAACACAATTAGATATTTTATCTCTAATAAATTTCTTCAGTATGGAAAAATTAATATATTATCTTTCCTTTAATGTGAAGATTATAATGTTACAAATCAGACACATAAACACACACACAGAGACAAACACACACAACTTTATTTTGTATCCTGGAATAAACAGCGATATTACCAACAACAGAAAGACATCTTTAGATTGTATTACTAAAGCTGATGACTCTTATCTGAGCAACTACTTCAATATTAGTGATTTTATGAAAAACACAACTTTGTTTCTTTTCTTTTACTTTCTTCTCCTGGAAATAGAACTCAGGATCTTACACTTGACAGGCAGGCACTTGTGGTGCTAGCTATATCCCCAGCTCCACAAATTCAATCTGACATGTAAGTTTGGTATCTTAAGTTTAACTAAATTTATAAATATAATGACAATGCAAAACAATCCTGTTTTTCATTACATATATACAAACTAGTGTTAGTAAATCCAAAACATTTATTTTTCCCTTTAAGAACTCATTTTTATTATTTTTCTACCAATTAGAAAGCTTTCTGAAGATAAACTCCCAAGCAAAGTTTCTTTCAAATAAATTAGAACTCTTTTCTAATCTATTATTTCTTCTCTTGAATTTTTCTTTGCCAGTTTGATATAACCCTTTAAATATAAATGAGAAACTGAGGTTACAAAGGAGTTACAGATTAACAATGAATGTACTACTGCTTATCATAATCAGTATTTTAAAACTGTAATCCTAGCACTGAGAGAGGTTCAAACAGAAGGTTTGCAAGCTTGTGTTTATTTTGGGCAGTATAAGAGCACAATCAGCTATTTGGTTTTTGACAAAGGAGCCAAAAGCAGGCATTGCAGAAAAATTAACCCACTTAACAAGTGGTGGTGGGGAAACTGGGGAACTGTTTCCATAAGATTAAAACTGGATCTATATTTTTCACCCTGTACTAAGTTAAAATCAAAATGGCTCAAATATCTAAATATTAAACCTGCCAGAAGAAAAACAATTGAATTATACTTGTAGGAAAAGAATTTCTAAACAGAACCAAAATTATACAAGCAAAAACAGCAAAAATGGAATTATATCAGACTAAAAGGCTTCTGTACAGCAAAATATAAATTAGTGAAGTAAACAGACAGCCTACAAAATGAGAAAAAAATGTTGCCATGCGTAGACTAATACCTACCAGATTCTTATCCAAAATATATAAAGAACTCAAAGAATTAGACCACCTAAAATTAAAGACCAAATCAGAAAATGAGCACGTAAATTTAACAAATGTTTCACAAAAGTATAAATGGCCAAGAAATACGTACAAAACTGTTCAACTTGTCTTGCCATTAAAAAGTTCCAAATTAAAGCAGTGCTAAGATTTCATCTTACTTTGGAAAGAATGGCAATCATCAAGAAGTCAATTAAACAAATAGTAATAACAATGACAACAAAATGCTGATATGGGTACAGTAAAAAGGAAACCTCCCTACATTTTTAGTGAAAATGTAAACTAGTATATCCACTATGAAAAATCATTATGGAAATTACGTAAAGAACTAAAATTAGAAATTCCATATCACCCAACTATGCCCCATTCATATATTTCCTCCAAAGATATTAACACATTGAACTACAGTGATATATGCATATATATATATATATATATATATATATATATACATACATACATATTCATAGCAGACATATTCATAATAACTGGACCCTGAAAGCAGACTGTATTCCTATTAAGAAAACTGGGTAAAGAAAATGTAGTAACTATTTATAATGGGATACTACTTGGCTATAAAGAAGGACCAATTTGGACATTTTCAGGAAAATGAATAACCCTGGAGAACATAGATGAGTGAAATAGATCAGACACACAAGGTAAAGTTAAGATACGTCATGTACACAATCCTAGTATCCTCAAGGCATGTGAGTCATATATGCCATAAACATGAACTAAAGTTAATAATATATTTAAAAATGAAAAAGGGAGGAGAAGTTAGACAAAGAGAGAGGGAAGGACTAGGAAGATTTAAAACAAACAAACAAACTTATTATGTACCTCTACCAATTCTCCAAGATGACTGTGTAGTGCATGTACTGCAAACACATATTTATGAATAAAAACTAATTAAAAAATTAAAACGTTAGAGGATATAGCTAAGTACAGAGACTGTGGTTTAAATTTCCAGTATTGCAAAGTTAAAAAAGTTAATTCCATTAGTTCCAATTAGTAAATCACAAAATTATTCCAGAACTTAGCATTTTAAAATAACAAACATTTATCTTATGGTTTTTGTGAGTTCAGGGAGCTAGCTCTGTGTGAATTAGCCAAGTGTCTCTGGCTTAGTGTCTCTCAAAAGACTGCAATCAAGTTATTGGCTCGGGATGCAGTCATCTCAAGGCTTACATGGGAAAATCCACAATCAAGCTCACAGGCAAAGCTGTTGGCAAGGTTTAGCTTCTCACTGGCTGTTCGCCACACACATTATTTTCTTGCCACATGGGATTACTCTAAGGGCTTCTCACAACATGACAGCTTGCTTTACTCAGCAAGCAAGCAAGCGAGCAACAAAGTGAATGGAATAAAGGCCTGAGAGTTTTAGAACCTGTTCTTAAAAGCAATGTCTGCCACATTTTATTTACTAACAGAAAGTTACTTAATCCAGGCCACATTTAAGAGGAAAGATTATACAAAGGTGTGGATATCAAGGCAAAATATCACTAGGGATCATTTTAGAAGCTGTCACAAACTACACACTTTTTAGAATGCGTATTTTTAGGGTTTTTTTTTCCCTCAATGAAAAACTCATGGAGGTATTCATACAAACATATTTGCATTATTTTATATTTACTGATTAAGTTTAATCAATGAAAATTCAAGATTTAACTTAAATACAGCTACATGTTTAAATTCATTTTTATTGATTACAATATTAGAAATATACATGTAAATACCCTAGTATAATTTTAGGTACACTATATAAGGTAATTGAAAAATAAGAGAAGTACAGAAAAGTCTGTATGATGATATAAATTGCATCACAGATCTATGAAAGTAATGAACACTAAATGAAGTAAAATTTCAGAGAAGAAAACATTTTAGCGGTTCTTATTCCACTCTTAGGGGAATGTGCCAGTTTGTAGTATAGGAAGATTTGTCTGCTCAGGAGAAATGTTGTAAAATGGAAAACCACAGAAGCTTTTGTCTATCATACAAAAGTAATGTTACAAATTGCAACTTGAAGAAACTTAAATGTGTACCCATTGGCTTCTGAAATGGAAATTAGCTAAAATTTGGCACTGTGTATTAATTGTAGGGATGGCATGAAAACTTCAAAATTATATAAAGATTTAAAACAAAGAAACAAACTTTATTTATGCACATCTACCAATTCTCCAAGATGACTGTGAAGTTCGTGTACTGCAAACACGTATTTATGAATAAATACTAATTAAAAAATTAAAACGTTAGAGGATATAGCTGAGCACAAAGACTGTGGTTTAAATTTCCAGTATTGCAAAGTTTAAAAAGTTAATTCCATTAGTTCCTGCCACAAAAATTCCCTCTTGTCTGATGATGGCTACGGAAATAAAGACTTGCCAAGAAAGGGACCTGTGTCAAGTATGGTAGTAAATTGCCTTCCTTTCAAACAGAGGAGAGTTCTTGATCTATAGGAAAATAAAGATAAGCAGAAAGCTTTCAGTGATATGAAGAAACTCCTGTAGCACATGTGCCTTAGGTTCACCACCACTGCCATAAAGCATCTGAAAGAAAGAGCTAAATCTCTTGGAGTATTTAGAGTAGCAAAAGACTCATCATGTTCTCCAATCAAAGTTTGGTCATAAGTAAATAACACAGAACCCACGTTTTAAAATGAAGCAAAATAGAAAAAAAATCAGCAGAAAATTATAATTTACAATAGGAATACAATGGATCTTCTAGAAATGAAAATATGATATTTTATGCATTCATTGAGCCTAATGTCATCTTAAATACAAATAAAAACGACACAGTGATCTTGTCTTACTTGACTTTCTGTTGCTGTAACAAACTATATAAAACTAGATACTTTATAAAGAAGAGATTTATTTTGTTCACACATGGAAAGGCACAAAGCTTAAGATCAATTGGCCTCATTAAATTGGTCATAAAATGAGAGCCTTAAGGTAAACACTGTCACAATGCAGACATATATGATTACCCAGCAAGAGAAGAAGCCAGAGAGATCCTGGGACCAGACTTTCTTTTTTTGTAATACCATGATCTCACAGGAAATAATTGCACCCCATAAGAACTACATTCACCCTTTCCAAAGACAGGTTTTAACTACTTTCAAGTAGGCCCCAAATTCTAACATTTCTATGACCTCCAAAAGCTAACATTCTTTTGATCAAACATTAGACTATAAGCCTTTAGGAAACACACTCACTCAATATACAGTCTCATTAGGAAGGCTGGGTAAGTAACCTATCAAAATCCACAAACAAATGTACACGCAGTAGGAAAGATTGAAAAAAAAAAAAAAAAAAAGAATATTATGCAAGAGATGTGTAGGAGGTGAAACCAAAAATACATAGTATTCCTATCCTTTATTTTGCAAAAAGATGAAAGATAGTGAGTTAGAAGCAAATATTAACTATACAGTAAGCATTTTGCAAAACTGAAAAAAGACATCATTTTGTAGTCTCATAAGTTCAATGAACTTTAATTAGGAAAAGTGCTCATACACACACACACAGAACTCAATAAACAAATAATGTGCTGATCGTCAAAACAAAGAAAAACATTCTAAAAGAAGTCAGAAAATGTGACACATTCCTATCAAAGGAATAATAACAAAGTTAATAGTAAATTTCATTATGTAAGCCAGAAGGCAATTAAGTATCATCCTTAAAATGATGACAGAAATGTCACTGGCAGTTAGAATTCTATAATCATGCAAAATATGCTTAGAAATTAAAGATGATATAAAAGTGGTTCCAAATTAGTACCGAAATAATTTTATTATTTGCTAGCCTATATTAAAAGAAAAAATTTAAAGTTTTAATTAGAAAGAAAAAATTAAATCTATATGAAAAACAAACAGTAAAAGACAGAACTCTAGTAAATATATAAATAAGTAGATGAATATTACTTTTGTATTGAAGTAATCATATAGTTTATAAAATTTATTTATATGTGGACTAAATATGAGAATAAGAATGCAAACATGTAAAAATATTAAAGTTTCTAAAGTTCAAACTCTATAGGCTACTGATAGAAGATTTTCTTAGAAAATAATACGTAAACTATGTATGTTATAATACTAAGGTAATCACTGTAATCATCAGAAAAGAATGCACAATTATTTTAATATAAGGAAAACAATAAATAATAAATGTGTAAGTAAGCTAAAATATGTCAAAAAAGAATAGAAAGAGAATGAAAGAGGGAGACCAAATATATCCTTATGAGTAACATTTCAAACAGAAAGAAAATTACATCAATGGAATTAAATGGAGAGAAGATGAATGAAATATTTCAAGGAAAAACTAAGATTGTTAGATTAAACTAAATGCTGCACACAGATCCTTTATTTCAAATAAAAGGTGAAGTTGTAAAAGGTTAAATGCAGTATCATAAAAACACTAAAGTTACCATAATAACATGAATACAGATAAATGCAACTTTAGGGCAAGAAATGATGTTAAAGAGAGACTTTCATAATGAGTAATGAGAATATGCCTGATTATGAATGGTTATGTGCCAAAATACATAGGTTGAAAATAAAAATAAAGCACACTGATTAACAAGCAAAAAAGGAGATATGAATAAATCTACATAGTGGTAGGTTTTTCAAAATCTAACAATAAATAACAGAATGTACATACAACAATATTTAATTGTATTAAAATATTTGAACAACCAAATTAACAAATGATGTATTAAAATAAGTTGGACATATAACCTATCAAGGAGAGATTTCACATTTATTTAAAATATACATAGAACATTTATAATTATTGTCAAGATGTTTACATATGTAGGAAAATCTCAACAAGTTTCAAGTTTGATATAATCAAATTATACTCCCCTATGTTTCATAAAAGTCAATTTTAAATAGTAGAGAAATACACTTTGTACAATTTGAGCATCAGAGATGGTGAATATTTTAGAGACTAGTGCCCAAAATGCAATGCTGAGCCTTATTTATACACTTATATATCCAAAAGTGCCAACATTGTAATTAAACCTTATTAATGAAATTGTAGTTCAGATAACAATTCATACACTAAGATCTCTTCTCTTAATAGAAAAAGAAATCCCATTATATAGGTTTGCCACCAATGATCTAAATAGCATATGATTTAAATTATAATTATTAAAGTATTCCTAACTAAATATGACCTTTAATAATAATTCTGTAAGACAAATTAAAACATTTCTTTTTGGGAAAGACATGTATAAATGCTTATATTAGTAAGAGTTAAGATCTTAAATAATTTAACTGAAAAAGACAAAACAAAGATGCACAGATATAATACATTCTCAATCAAAATACTAACAACATTCTTCAATAAAGTAGAAAAATAAATCCTAAAATTCATATGAAGCTAGACCCACAAATAGCAAAATCAATCTTGGGCAACGAGAGAAAAGTAGGAGATACAATCCAGACTGCAGGTTATACTACAAAACTACAGTGATAAAAACCACATGGTATTGGCACAAAAAACAAACATAGGAGTGAATGGAAAAGATTAGAGGATGTAGAAACAACTGCAGGTGCATTCAGCTATCTGATCTTTGGCAAAGGGGCCAGAAACATATATTGAAAGAAAAATAGTCTGTTCAACAAATGGGAAAACTGACTGTTCACATGCAAAAAACTGAATGTAGACCATATTGCTCATGATGTACTAATTAAATCAAAATGGATGAGAGATCCAATTGTTAAAGCAGAAACACTATCTGCTGGAACATAAAGTAGATAAAACACTTGAAGACATAAACAGGCAAGACTTTCCAAACTTCAAATGCCAAGAAATAGTACAGTTTAAAAACAGTTTCATAACATAAAAAAATTTATTCACCATGAGATAAACATTCAACAGAGTGAAGAGATAACCTACAGAGTGTGAAAAAATTGGCAAATTGGCAGCTATCACTTTGAGATGGAAGCAGTAGAAATGGTACATAAGTTCCAAGGCTGGGGATTTCCTGGTAAGCAAGAGGTCATGAATTCAATCCTCAGAACCAAAAAAAAAAAAAAAAAAGCCCCACTCAAAAAATGAGCATCTTAAGTAAATAGAAACATTTCAGAGGAATAAGTACAAACAACCAAGAAATTCATTAAAAAAATATCTAACATTGTTGGCCATTTGAAAAATGTGAATAAAATAACACTGAGATTTCTTCCTACTCCAGAAAGATTTGCTACCATCAAGATTTGCTACTAATAGTAAGTGCTGGAGCAGTCAAAGGGGAAAATTAATCTTTCATCACTATCAATGGGAGTGTAAATTGGTACAACCTCAATGGGAATCATTATGGAGATTGCTAAAAAAACTAAAAATAGAAATTTCGTTTGATCCAGCATTAACTTTGTAAATATCTTCCTGAAAGAATTAAAGGCATCATACCACATTGATGTATGCATATGCATGTTTATAGCAGCACAATTCACAATAAAAAGGGGGTGGGAAGAAGAGGAAATAATTTGAGATTTTTGTATATATGTACTAATTTCCCATAATGAATGTAATCATTATAAAGTACACAGATGTTCTAAGAGAAATTTAAATATTAAAAAAAATGCTGGCAAGATTGTAGGAAAAAATAACATTTTAATAGTGTTATTATCAAAATTAATATGGCAATTTCTCAAAATACAAAGCGTAGAAATTCCATTTGACTGGAGCATTTACCTTCTAGGTATTTTCTCAAAATCTAAATCTAAATTTACCTATACCAATATCCTTATTAATGTTTTTAAGACAAACTATCAGAGAGAATTTGGTTTTGGTTCTTACTTAAACCTAGAAGATTTAGAATTCTTGGCACATTTCTGATTGTTAGTTGTTTGTATCATTTTTGATAATATTTTTACATAATGCTGAGATAAATTATGAGCTTCTTCCTCTAATTGTATTTCTACTTTACCTCAAGGAAAATCCACTGTTATTCAAATCAATCTTTACTCCCAAAATGGTTGCTAGTGACACCCTTAAATTAGCATTTAACAGGCTCATCAATTCTAGATGACAAAGAAATAAGTGCTCCTATTGTACAACTCTGAGTTGGTTTAAAATCCAAAGAATAGTCTCCATTAATTTCAGCATATTTTGAATTTCTAAAAAGTTCATATCTTTAAAAGAATAAAACAATTGTATGACAGATTTCTTTTTTCATATAATATTTGAAATGGATACCACCTTTCCAACTATACATGCAAAAACTGATCTTAATAAGTAGAATTGTATTATAGTTCCTCTTATGGTTAGAAGTTTGAAGGTATTTCTTTTGTAATGTCTAAATTTCATTATCCTTTTCTTTCTCAAAAAAGCTTTTAGCTTTTTAGAACTTAGTGGAAAGAAACTGAATTGAAAACTTGCAGATTAAAATGGAAATTTACTTCACATCGGCAAGTTAATGTATAGATAGTCTTCTCTGTGTTGGAGAATATTGAAATATCAAATTAAAGAGACACCATATTGATGCCTATTTTTTTTAACCTACTGCTGTAACTTTAATTTTCCACAGATCATTTCACGCCATGTTCCTTTTCTGTATGACCTCCTCCCCCTTTTCTGTTCCTTCTTAGTTGGGTTCATACAGATAAATTAACTGCCAGCCTTGTACCTGCCCCCTTTTATCATAGAAACACTCTGCACCTGGCCTTCCACTTAACACTCCATTTTCTGTGCTCCAGATGTTCCTTGTAAAACTCCCTGGACTCCCACCCTGTTTTATGAACCTCCACCCTGTTTTGCTGTTTTGGCAAATAAAAGCTGTGGCGCCCACTATCTCAGCATGCAGAGGATGTCAGTCTCCACTGCTTCCTGTGTCGCTGGGTACCAGCTAAAATAAAGTGCTCCTTTTCCTTCAAAAATGTCTTGCCTCATTCTGAGCCACATTTGTGGTCTCCTTTTGGGGTACAACACTGATTAGATTGTTAATAAATGTGTGCTGTTTCATTTTCTTGAAATGAACAAATTTAAAAGTAAAGTCGGGAAAGAAAGAAAACAGATTTCAACTCTAACACATTGGAGACTATTTTGATTACCAGGTTGCCTGAAATTAACTCAGAGTAAAACTGTACAGTTAGATTATATGTTTTACAAAACCCTAATTCTTATACCAGTCTTTGTAGTGAAAAAGGACCTGCAGGCAAAGAAAGATAGAATAAGGGTTTCATTAGGTTGTCTGGTTAATAAAAAGTTAAAATTTTCCTGGAGGGAGAAATTAACATTACAAAGACAAGTAAAGGAAAGAGAAGTAGAAGGAAAAAAAAAAGAAATAGAAGGAGAAGAAGAAAAAGAAGAAGAGAAAGAAGGGAGGATGAAGTGGAGGGATAAAAAGGAGGAAAAAGGGGATGAGGAAGAAGGGGAGGAGAAAGAGGAAGAGAAGGAGAGGAGGGGAAAAAGGAGCAGAGGAAGGAAAAGGAGGAGCAAAAGGAGATAGAGTGATTTCATTTCCATTGGACATATACCATGTTGGGATTGGTAAATCATATGGTAGTTGCATTTTTGTTTTAGGGACCTCCATATTGTTTTCCATCATGGCTGCACCAATTTACATTCCCACTAAGGTAGAAGATAGGGCATGGCTATAGGGATGACAAAATCCCCATAGGCAGGCACATAACCATTCCCAAAGCCTTGCATGTTAACTTCCTGTGAGAGAGCATTACTAAGTCTTTGATAGAGTGACCTGTATGTGATGGCAGTGTGAAACATAGAAAGAAGGGGCCATGAGCATTAAGCTCTCCCTCCCTGCTTTAGCTCTTCACAGTAGCCCTCCCCATGCTACAGGGTGTCATTTTTCAGTGTTTTCCTTCTTTCTCCAACATTTCCAAACTTGCTTTGCAAAGCTTGATTTATCATACCTTTAATAAATTAATGACCAGTTCTGCTGAACCAGGCTCTTTCTTACCTTTAGTAAATGGGTCACTTTGCTCCTACTTATGCTTGTTTCAGTCAATTCTTTGTTCAGGACAGAAAGAACCTAGAAACGACTTCTGAAAGGTGAGAACCCCAAAGCCCAACAACAGTGCAAGTGTGGTTTTGTTTTTTACATCCTCACCAGAACTTTTTAATCATTAGTCACTTTTTAATAGACATTTTACAGAAGTGAGGTGATACCTCAATGTAGTTTTCATTTGTGTCCTTATTACTAATGATGTTGAAGTATTAGCATATATTTATTTGCCATTTGTGTGTTTTCTTTCAGAAATATCTATTTAACTTTACTTTTCTTTTTTAAAATAAAGTGAGGTTTTTTTTTGCTATTGAGTGTTTTTTTTTTTTTTTTTACTTTCTTATACATTCTGGATATTAACCAGTTGTCTGATGTATAGAAAAATATCAATTTTGACTCACCTTCCCATTCATTCTGTGGTAATTTTGATTATATCTGTCTTCTTGACTATAATTTCCCTCAAATCAGTGATTATTGAACATATATTCTTGTTATATCTTAATGGCTTAGTGAACAATTATTGATTAGTTGATTGTCCACTTAACCTGTTCATCCCCTTAATAACACAAGCAATATTTATTTTTATAAGCTTTTAGGCTTCTCTTGATATCCAGCCACTCTCTTTATACTGTTGTAGGGAAAATGTTTGTGAAGTACTTCAATCAAATGTAATTGATTTTTCTTAATTAAATCAATATTATTTTAAACAAAATAGAAAAAATTATGTGACATTCGAATAAAAATGAGTAAGGGTAAATTATTTCATTTTGTGTTCAACTAACTTAAAAACTCTGAATCTATTTTATATATGACACTTATGTTATAAATTCCTTTACTTTAATTTATTAATATTTTAAATAAGAAAGTGTGAACAATGAATGATGAGTCAATTACATACATATCTTTGAAAGCATTAGAATAAGATATAATGTCTTCCTCAAGCTAAGAAAACAAAGATTCCTCCCCTGAGGAGAAACTTGTATGTTCTGTTTGGTGGAAAGTCTGGTTCCAGTTGCTAGGAACCTCCTTGTACATGGTGGCAGCAGGATTCTGTTGTCAACAAGACCCCCCAAAGCCAATTTTGATAAGACAAATTCCTAAAAGTGTAGGATTAAGATGATGGGAATAGCATGGTAGAGTTGCCAAAAAATTCTCTGCTTCCTTGTATAGTATCTTGGAACAAGTGCAGACATCTCAAATATCTCTATCTTAACAAGTCCTCTCAGTGATAAAGGGCATTGGAATTCCAGATAGTTCTGTTGTCTACCTTGACAGAATATCCCACACAGTATAAAATGGAAATTTCATTATGTGTAACAGATTTCCTAGTTTGGACTTGAATTTCTTTGACATATTTCCTATGGCAAACATACAGAGAAGAATTGTATATGAAGATATGGACAACTATTTGGAATAAAACAAGAGACAATATGGTAAACAGTGAAGATCTCTGGTTGTCTTGCTTTGATACTGTGTATCTTACATTATTATCTTATTCTCTGTTTTGTTATGTTTAATTTTACCCTCTTTAAAAATAAAACAATACAGAGAAGAAACAGAAGCAAGAATTTAGTAAAACTAATAACTTTAAAGATAAATTTTTCTATTCCTCAGATAATCAATAATGAAAGAATAATCAATTTATTTAGCAAATATGTGTATTTAATTAAATGGTTTGTAAAGCTTTTTAGTCTTAAACATATACTATCTAAAATATTCACAATTATTTTCAAATATTTTTTAAAATTTTCACATGCTTATACAGGTATCTAAGATTCATCTTAGACATATATCTAAGTATTTCTTGGGTGGTCTGAATGAATCCTCATTGTAAATGTATAGTTATCATTAGGAAGTTTTAAATAAACTTTAATAAGTGAGAATTTAAACTTTTGCTCTAATTTGTTTCTAATAACAGAGCATTTGAACCTTATAAATTTTGGAAATCTAATTAGACAATGTTAAGTTCTTTCTAGTTGAAGCCACAGATGTTTCACACTGGGAAAATCAGCAAGCCTCAGGGTTTGTTTGGTCTAGAGGAGTGTCAAATTTTCATGGATAATTTAATAGCTAATAACTCTAATTCTTTCCCATAAATCAAGTGATGATAAATAATGATTGCAGTAAAACTATAAAATTAACCCTCTAGACTAATGTAATTTTTTAGAAACTATAGATGAAATTAATTTTTATTACATAATGCTTCTTTATTGCCAATCTTTTTGGAGTTGTATCTCATAGTGTGACAAGAAAGGCACATAAACACATTTAAATGATGCAATTCAAAAAGAGTTATATATCAAGGGAAAGTTCAAGTATCTTTCATTTTATATGCTTACTGACTAATCTCTGATAGGTTAAAAAGTTCTTTAATTAGGGACTCAGTGACATTTTTGTTTGCATAATCCTTGATTTATGTATCATCAAATAATAAGTTTTCATTAATACAGTTGTATTCCCTATGAAAAATAGAAAACTCATCAGAAGTACATGAATTTGAAATACTTTGATGTGACATAGTTTATTAAGTATATAATCAGTTAATTGAGATTCTTGCTGCATGATCAACTTCTGAACTTTATTATATAGAGTATTGAGGCTTCCAGACCTTAGTCAGTATAAGAAAAATGACTGCAAAGAAGTTAATTCCCCTTACCCTCATTATTGGTTACAGCTACGCAGTAATATTTTAGTCTTTGAGAAAATATGGTATCACGTAAAATCAATCAACTTTCTGCTTTTACCTTCTAAATGAACAGTTTTCAAAGCCTGGAAATAAAAGGCAGCAGCACTGTTCCTGAAGCATAACCTAACCACATGTTTACACTGTGTGGTTTATGTTCAGTCCAACCTCCAAGTGACCTTGATGTTTCTAGAAGAGACACAAAAACTGTAGGCCAAAAGGAATAAGGAAATAGAATACTTTTAAATCATTCATTAGCACTTAGCTTTTGGAAACTCAAGTTGTAATAGCCAGGGAAAGTATGTTTTTGTTTGTTTCGGCTTTTTTTTTTTTTTTTTTTTTTTTTTTTAATTAGCTGAGTCTACCCAAACACAAGATAGCAAGAAGGCCGTTGGGTGAGTAGGCAATCATGCGAGGCCTACCATTTCTCTCAATTAATGGAACACCTATAGTATTCACCAATAATGCTTCCCTATTAAGATTTATGATGGGAATTACCTCATTGAAATTTGACTAGTAAATGATAGAAATTCTCTGGAGTCCCAGTTCTAGCCTCTTTTATACTGAGAGAGGTGGACATTGAAAAGTTTCTCTAGACACGACTTTAAATTTTGTCTATCTGAGTTCCTGCTATTGATTTTTCATAAACGTTGAGATGAAAAATTTGATCATAACTCTAATATAGTAGGGCAAGTCATGGACTAGGAAATAAAGCGAATAAAAGATAAAGATAAGGGAGTTAGTTCCTGTATTATGGTTTACAAAATCTGCCTTCATAGGGGATGGCATTAGACCTATGACTATCTGTAGTAAATTGACTTTCCAAAGGTTTTTACTATATGGAAATTCCTCTTTTATGTGTTCTTAGCCATAAAATATCAGCTATAAATATAAATAATATCTAAGAAAAATAATGCATTTTTAAGTAAAAAAATTCTACTGAAACTCACATATGTACAAAATTATCTCAGAATTGTTATTAATCAAGCCTCAAAGTTAGTTTTTTATATTAGTTCTGATAGATCCCTCCTCCACCTGAGAGATAACACAATCACTATGGCAATGATTCAAAACTGTGCCATGATAATACATACCTCCTTTTCCCAGAAGCCTCTATGGCTTCTTTCTCCCAAAAGTCTTTGCCAAAGCTCAAGCACATAAAGATTTACCCAATCCTTTGCACTCTCACAAAATAAATCAATTCACATCAGTACCCAGAGCCCTTCCACCATGGTAGCTTCCCTCAGAGCCCATTTCAGGCAGAACCTACCCTTTGTCTGCAGAGAGCTGCCACGGCCTTCTTCATGGTGACTCCCTCCATGCCTTCATTAAACCCCTTTTTAGCTATCTGGCTCCTCTCTTGTAATGTTCTGTGCTGCTCTACATTGAGTTCAAAGTTTCAGATCTATCAAGGTTCAGTTTACTTATCAGTTTTTACATAAACATGTATGTGATTGTATGGTTTTATTTATGGGTAACCACTCAAAATACAGCATTACATTTTAAGATTAAATTTGCCTTGGCATTTTTTCTATTTGAGCTGAAAAATGTCAAATTATACAAATGCAGATTTAAGACCTTCTTTAAGGTTTTGTAGGGATTTAAGTACAGTATATCAAGCTAATAAATAAGCAGTACAATTCACTTACATGGGAATCAAGGTGTTATCTCAGAGTTTTTCTAGGGAGTTTTAATAGTAAGGTTTCAGAAATGTGAGTCAGGTTTTGACATAGAAAGTATATTCCTTTGAGAAGACAATTGGCTTTCTAAGTCTCTTGTGAAGATAAAGGAATTCAATCAAGGGGTTTGAAGTGTTCACTGTAAGATAATGTGTAATTCCTGAACACAGCTAAATGATGCACCAATATACTTCATGTGGATCATAGCATTGTAAGGACAACCAAAGTGGAATATAAGAATTATTCTGTAACACACCTCAGCTTTTAGATTTGCCTGAAAGATTTACTACTTGCAGAGGCTCTTACCTGGTTGGTTCTCTCTCCTTCATCAGCCACATCAGTCATCTCTTCCGCTTTGTTGACCATATTTCCCTCTATCCCCTGAACTCTTATGAGCTCTATACCCTAACTTGTCTTCCTGTTGTACATTATGCCATTGTGTCACAGCTCAAGTCTACCTAAAGTAAAACAGTGTAGGCTGTGGTGGCTCACCTCTGTAATCCCAGTTTCTTGGTAGGATGAACAGGAGAATCTAAACTTCACAGCCTATCTAAGCAAAGCAGCAAGATTGTCTCAAACTAAAAATATAGAGGGTTGGGGAGATAGCTCAGCTGTAGAGTGAACCTGATTTCTATCACCAGTACCAGAAAAATTACTATCTTTCCCTCAAAACAGTTCTGTTTTTCATATTATTAACCATAAAATTGAATTTGTAATACTTTTGATGGCAAGAAATTATACATCTTGGATTTTCAACATATTACCAGAGTATGATATATATTATGAAACAAATTATCTGTGATAAGAAAAATCATATTTTAGGGGAGGACATGTATAGAAACAGTCTTAAGAGTGTCTGAAATCAGTCTTTTTTACAATGCTCTTTAAGTCTCTAACTAGGAAAATCACGTTGACCAAGTTTCTGACATCTACTGTATGGGAATTCAGTAGATTCTTTATTTTTATTTCAGGGCATCATTTGATTACACGGTAACTGGGATCTAGTGTAGTAATTCTTCTTTTCTCTGTGATTCTTTTATATTATGTCCTTTTTCCTTTCTCCTAAATTTGAAAACCAGGAAAAAAATATTACAAAAATTGTGTAGTAAAATAAATGGTTAGTTTGCTTGTTTCATGTAGAACCTCCTGGAATTATATGTCCAACAAATTGACTATCACCCACTCTGCTTCAGATATCCCATGAGACTTCTGACTGTATTAATTTTAATTTTCTTTTATAGTATTTTAGGTATACAGATGACATAAATGGATTTGTCAAAGGTACACATCTCAAACTAAGGAAATATACTGCAAAACAAATATTAGCCTATAAAATTACCAGCTCCTTAGAAGAGCAAATTTTAGCAAATTTGTATAACTGCCTTTCACTAGTAAAATTTTTAAATGAACAAATGAATAAAAACTTGATAAAAGACAATTCAGTAAACAAAAATAATTGTTTATGAATAAAATGCATGCACATTTACTATATATGTAATATATTTTAATGAATTTTCATTGGAGTCATATCTTACATCTTATAAATAAACACATTTTAAAAATTCTTTTGCAAAGTATTCATTAATTGATCTTATACTTCATATTGAAGGAATTAAACAAATTCACATAATCTCACTTTAAGCATTCTTTAGAGTCCTATCAAAAACACCTTTGTTATACCAGTTACTGAAGATAATGCAGAATCACTTCACAAGTGACATATTAGAGTTTCTTTTGGTTGAAATTATTAAACCTATTACTCTGTAAATTTTTGCTAAATCTATATTATACAGCACTATATAAGTATTGCTGTATTCTGAGTCATAGTAAAGTGCCTTTCTCTTAAGTGACAATATCTCACATATTTTGCTTTATTTATCAGGTCATTTCAAAGCCTTCTCTTTTCCTTGCTACAGTTCATAAGAACCTTGATAAATTTCAGTGTCTCAGTACTTTGGTTATGTTTTTGCTGCACATTAAATTTCGGACATTTCTTGGAAAGACTTGCCGAGGAGAGTAACATAGTTCAAATCAGTTCTCTAGCCAACTGGATAAATGAGACTTTTGTTTGGGTTTTGTGTTAATCTCTAAGGTGATAAAGGCTAGTGGTTCATTAAAACTTATCACAAGTATAAATCATGACAAAAATATCTCATATCATCAAGGAAAAATGACAATAAATTTCAGAAAAACTCTTACAGAAACATGTTAGATGCTTATTTAAAGTAGTATGCTAAGTAAAAGATGGTGTATTGTACAAAAGCAGTTTCTTCCTTTTTCTTCTTTCTTACTTAATGCATCTCAAAACTACCACAAACAAAATAGTTTCCAAGGTTTTGTCTTGATTTTTGCTCTTTTTTGAATCAGAAATATTTAATTATATTACTATCATCAAACAAAGGAAAAAATTAAGGGCAAAAAATATTAAATTTGGAAAAGAAATGCACTTTGTGTACTGACCATATTCATTATTTTTAAATTATTTTTGAAGACTTATACTTTAATTATTTTTGAAGACTTATATTTTTGCAAGTAAGCCAGATACTTATAAAAATTTCAAGACTTTGAACTTTTCTATGCAGGATGGATGCTTTGCAAAGCCTACAGCCCTTTGGTCCATCACGTCATTTTTTTTTTTTTTTCACTATGATCGAAAGGAAAACATTTGACAATTTAGAAAAAGAATATTCAATTGAAATTCATTGCTAGAAACCAGTGCTGAATTTTGCAGTTTACAAAGATTGGAAACTTTAAATATAGCATCTATATTCTTAGATAAATGTAATTTAGTTCTCTAGAGTAAAGGAAAATTTTCTTAAACAATAGGTAGTGTCAATATCAGAAACAAAACAATACTTGCCTTCTCTTTAATCGATCTCAATATGATGATTAGCAGAACAAAATTGCCTTATGAAATATTCATACATACAATTTAGATGCTGATTAATGAGATACCTGCAATTATTATTGGGAAGAGTGACTGGAGAATTTCCCTTAAATTGCAGATAGAGTTGAATAGGAGAGAGACTATGTATTATTTTTCAAAACAAAATTATCTTTGAGACATTCTACTGGGTTTGCATACAAATCTCAGTTTTTATTAAAAATATTCAGCTTCTTAAAATTTTACTTTTAGACTACTGATTTTTTTGAGAAGTTAATGTAATTACATGGCTTTGGGCCAATTATGTATTCATTTTGGTATTAATGCTACTTCGTAAACTTACTAAATATTCTCTGCTCTCTTAGAGCTCCTTCCTGGACCCTCAGAAATCATCATGTTTTTCATAACTGTACCTTACAGTTGAGTTGAAAACCTTTCCTGCAGAACCAGTACCAGATCAAGTACCTGGCCCAGAGGTAAAGCAATGACTAGTAAACTCTTGCCATGAAGTGACCTACATACTTGTGGCATCAGCTAACCTAATGGTTTTCTAAGTCATGAGCATGCCTTTCCAACATCTCCACTCATCTTCATTTTAATAGTTTTTATCTTTTTTACAATAGTTTTATAAGAGGGCAAGATGGCTACTTGCATACAAGATAAAGACTTGACTAGCCCATAAGAATCAGTTAGGGAGACTTAATTTGTAGATATGTATTTATACTTTATTAATTCAGTTTTTGTTCTACCCAGTGATTTAACCCAATCCAACATAAAGCTAAGGTTTCTTGATAAATATATTTTGTTCTTCTTCCTGTCACTATTTTCTAATTCTGGTTTCATTTTCAGTGTAACTTTTGAAACAAAAAGAAATAAAGTGCCTTGATGATCTTCCTTGTAAGTTATACATTTTTTCTGAAGATATTACTCTTCAAGTTGTTTTTCAGGCTGAACATTTTTCTCTCATTCTGCCTCAGATCCCTCTGTCCTGACAATAAATGTGTTGATTTCTTCCATTTCCTCTTCCACGTTAGCCAGGACCTTACTTAGTTCACATAGGTTAACAAACACTGGTTAATCCTCTTGTATTCACAAAATTCACTTTACAAAAACCCACTATGAAACTTAGCATATTAACACTTTGTGGTATATTACCCCTATGATACTTTTTCTTTTCATCAAATCTAAATTACATACTAGATTTCCCATAGCTATATCCCAGAAATAGGTCTCAATATTCTTACGGTCACCATCCCTAAACACAGCTTTCACATGTGGTCAGGTATCTTAATTTTTATTCTTCCTAAAAAGAGTCAGTATTTTATTCTTCACTTGAAAATTGTACACTTCCTTAAATAACATATTTATATTCAATCAGTAAATGCAGAACAACTATTTCTAGGCACATTTATAACTCCATTTTCCCACATTTTTTAAAGAACCCAATACTTAAATCGGGTGTGGTGGCACAAGTTTGTAATCTCAGCACTCTGGAGGTTGAGGCAGAAAAATTTTTGTGAGTTCAAAACCAGCTTGATCTACAAAGTGAACTCAAGGCCATCTTGAACTGCATAGTGCAAACCTGTCTCAAACAAATAAACAATAAAGAACCCAATACTCATGTCCTTAAAATGAATAACATTCCATATAAATAATTTCCAATTCATTGTGTAACCACTATATTCTATGATAATGGTAACAGTTATACAAATATTTATAGCATGTATACTATCTCAGCACTTGTTTCTAACCTCTTCTAAATTTGATGAACATACCGGAAAATACGAATTTAAAAGAAATTTAATTAAACTATTCCTCTTTAAAATAAAGACTTCCCTGCTCTGCTCTAGTACATTTCCAGTTACAAAACTTCTTATGTTAAGTTTATTCACTGTGTCATTGAAATTCATGTCAAGTTTTTATAACTAAATAATCCTTATTCTAGGAGCTAACAATAGCTAGGAGCTAGCAATGTCTTTCTCAAAGAGTGGGAAACAATTTATTTGAAAAGTTTTGTCAAGGAGAGTTGATTTTCCCATAGAAAAGGCCAATTAACAAACAAAAGCACACATCTAATTACATGGTAAAGTTAGGATAACCGTAAATAACTAATGATCTCAAGTCCTCTTACTTGAGCAACATACATATTGAGAATATGTAAGTAGCAGGTTACATCTGCTGGGTTATTTGAAAAGACAATATTTTCTTCTGTCTTTGTGATCTCTTCAGCAGACTGCCTGTAATACCCTTCCTATTTTGTTTAATGCTTATTTAATAATAAAACTATTTTCTTTCTCTTCTATCTTTGTGGAGTAGTTTTCTGGACTGACAGATTTTTGCAATTGTGTATCACAAAAGAAAATATTATTATTACTATCATTGCCATTTTATAGATGAGGAAATTGATAAGATAGACATACTGTTAGCTAATGACAGGGAGGAAATTAAATCTAGACTGCCTGGATCTGGGGGCTCTTATCTTTTCCCTCCCTGATGTCTAATATGCTGTATCACTTTGTATGTGTATTTTTCTAAATTTTGTATGCACAAAATTTGTATGTCACTGACACCCTTTTTAACTCCATGTTGCCTAAGCACAGAGGTCATATACAGAATAAATAACCAATCATTAATTCATTTGTATATATCATATACAGTATTCAAACTAGTGGACAATATAATAGGGATATATTTCACTGCAGGAGTTGTGAAACTCCACTTCTTTTGCTTCATGTATCTCAAAAACTTTCTACTTCTTTTCACTTGAAACTGTGCACGCAGTCCTGTTCAAAAGTTGAAAGGTAAAGAACTGTGCTTATTCAGTATCTGTTCAGATCAAGTGGAAGGGAACCTCATCCTTCTGAAGAAACAACAAATACATCAAGTCTAAATTCAAAGAAAAATAAATGACTGTTTTCTTCATTCTAACAATATTCGGTTTCATTGTCAAAGGAATAAGTTCTGCCTAGCATTTCTGTCATTAATGTTTTCAGCATATTTGTCTTTTGCACTTTTTCATTAAAGACTATTAAATTATAGCATAGGAGTTAAACTATAGGCTTAGAAATAGAAAAACAAAACCTTGATTCCAACTGACATCCTTCTTCTTAGTAGCTATGTGATTTAAGGACAGACCTTTAATTACTCCTTTATAATATGAGTAGGATTGTCAGGTGTAAGAAACAAAAACAGAACATTAAATATGAGACTGTGTGTAGTAAATGATGTACACAAAGCATTAGAAGAATTCCAGGCGCATGGTAATCAGAAATATTAATAGTTATTATCACTATTACCGATGTTTTATGAATATCCTTCTCATTATCTAAACCGGTCTTTTCCAAGTTTTCTTCCGTTTGCACTAATGCAATTTGATGTCCAATGTTAACAAAGAATTATACGAAGTTACCTAGGCAACCACAAAATTGTTCCTAAATCTAGAGTTATAAAATATATTATTTTCAGTCATCATTAAAATTCCTGTTTAAGAGACTAGGTAAAATGCCACAAATTCTGTACTAAACTTACACAAATCTGAAATAATATTAAAAAGTAAAGAAATGTTATGAAATACTTCTATCTGTATTTTCAAGTATGTTTGAAAAGTACATTTTGCTTAGCAAATGCTTCACATCTAATACTTGAACTTGACCAGAATTTTGTTCTTGGTGGCATTTTC